>NC_092632.1:31813636-33013636 GCF_039555335.1 Amphiura filiformis
CTTCAGGTATGTTGAAGATATGTTCTTGGACAACATTTCTGAAAGATATTGGACTTTGGTTCTTGATGGCTTCAACACATTAGTAAGGTTTGCCTTCTCCATAGAGTTGTACATGAAATCATTATACAAAAATCAAAAATTGTACAAAGAGGTGTGTTACAGGCCATCAATTTGCACATCCCTGGAGTTGAAATGAAAGACTGGGCCAATAGATATATAAATAAAAATAGAAATTTCAGTTTCAGTCTTTAAAAATAAAGATGGTGGTACCAGATAGGTCGTCCGAAGAAATGGGTAGTGAACACCACGCATAGTAAATATTCATGTGAAACTTTTTTTTTTCATTTTAGTGAAACATTAAAAAAAAAATTTCAGCCAATTTTACAAGTTGACCTCAAATGACCTTTGACCTAGATAAGGGTTCCTATAGTGCAGCTATAATCCAAGTTTGGTTGCAATAGAATTTGAACTGTTTATATGACACCAAATTTTAAATGTCTTACATAAGTGTTGACGTACACACACACACACAGACACACACCCCGACTGATGACATACCATAAGACCTTGTCTACAAGCATATATAGCGCTTCTGATGAAAGCTACATTAATCCAGGCGCCATTATGGGTCATTATGGGGCAAATTGTCTGACATTGGTTTTCAGGGGGGTCAAAATGTAAAAAAAGTGGTTTTCCATGGGTAATATCTCAGCTAAATGTATTCTAATATGCTCAATATTGGATAAGAGTAATGTCCTACCAAAGGGCTCTGACTGGCCACAAAATTGACGCTAAAATTATTTTTACTTTTGGAGTTCTGGCCCCCCCAAAGTTGGTCCTGGTTGGACGGAGTTGCATTTTGAGGGCCCTATATCTTTTAAAGTAAAGGAGTTACAAGTTTTCTGATAGCAGATTTGAATTCTACACCAAAAAGTACCCCAGGATACATACTTTTCAAAGTTTTAAAGGGTTCCTTTATACATTTATGGACCTCAACGTCGTCTTTGGCGTTGCGACACATTTTTACGCTGACCCCCTAAATTTCAAATTGATGCCACGGGAAAGCGAAATGGAGTATGAAGCTCAAATTTTCAGGATTTTACTTTCTCATCAATATCTACCACCACACAGAAAAAAAAAAAATTGAAGAGGTGCTGCGGTGCACATCCCTGGAGTTGACATGGAATGGGCCAATAGATATATAAATAAAAATAGAAATTTCAGTTTCAGTCTTTAAAAATAAAGATGGTGGTACCAGATAGGTCGTCCGAAGAAATGGGTAGTGAACACCACGCATAGTAAATATTCATGTGAAACTTTTTTTTTCATTTTAGTGAAAAATTAAAAAAAAAATTTCAGCCAATTTTACAAGTTGACCTCAAATGACCTTTGACCTAGATAAGGGTTCCTATAGTGCAGCTATAATCCAAGTTTGGTTGCAATAGAATTTGAACTGTTTATATGACACCAAATTTTAAATGTCTTACATAATTGTTGACGTACACAACACACACAGACACACACCCCGACTGATGACATACCATAAGACCTTGTCTACAAGCATATATAGCGCTTCTGATGAAAGCTACATTAATCCAGGCGCCATTATGGAATTTGAGCAAATAAATTATGGATCCAAGCATATACAAACAAGTATTATTTTAACACCATTCTATTGCATTGGTATATTTATGCTTGTTTCGAATTAATTTAGCTTTCATAAAAAACACTATATATGCTTGTAGACAAGGTTTTACGGTAGGGCTCTTGATGCCGTAAGGTCTTTTCCTGCCTTAACTTATTCAATGTTGTGCACACAATAAAACAATCACATACCAAGACATCTAAAAAGAGTACTATTTCAAGTAATATATAAATAAAAACAGTAAATAACTCTATGAACCTACCAGAAGTGACCTGTTTAGCTGCTCTGGCAGATTTAGGCCTAGCTTTTGCTCCACTATTACTTGCTGTATAGGCTTGCAAATTCTTTTGCCTTTCTTGTTGTTTCATGGCTAAGATCTTCTCTCGTTGCTTCTTAAGGTATTCTTCCCGTCTTTTAAGTTCTGCAGGATCTGCACCAGACATAGCCTGAAAAATAAGATTGGAAAATAGTGTCAGCACAATTACTTAAACCAATCTTTATTGAAGTATACAGTGATTTAAAGAATTATCAATTTGTGGAGTGTCTTTCTTCCTTGGTTTTTTTTTTTTTTTTTTTGCTCTACCCCAAATCTGGTATTTACAGAACATCTGCGCCATCCCAGTCCAACTCACTGATAGCACTTTCTTTTGCCTGGATTGAAATGACAAAAACAAGCTCACTATCCCAAGAAACCCTGATGTGGGTGAACCCAGGGCTAACTCAAGTAGACTTAAGTGTCAACACAATTAAAATTATGATTTGGAACCTTGGGCCTATTTATATATAGTACACTGTACGCTTCTGATGCCATTGGCTTCGCTAGCTCAGTTGGTGAGAGCAATGGTCTAGATACCCAGAGGTCCCAAGTTCAAATCCTGGTCAAAGATGAAATTTTTCCTTCTTTGGCCTACTCCAGGGAAAGAATAAATTGTACAATTCAATTTTGTTAGAAGGTGGGGTGAACTGACCAGTAATATGACTACCCAACAGTGTTCCTTCCATGATTTGACCTTTTTGCCCACAAAAATTAGCTCATAAATATACTACTCAAAATGAAAAACATTTCCTGCAACACAATATTCCAGCTGTCAGTCTTCAAAACACTTGAGTATTAGTGTCAGAAATTCAGTATCTACTAATTCAATGACGGATATTTTCATGTGTTATATAATTAAGAATGACAAGTTAAGAATACCTCCTTATGAATTCGGGCCCATACAACTTACACTAGATCTGGATGTTCTTCCTGGTTCAGCTGCAGCCTCTGCCTTAGCACTGCTTAACCAATTAGCAGCTGCCTCTGCATTGCTTACGGCTGATACTGCTGATGGAGTAGGCGATTTGGATGATGTACTCGGAGGCGGTGATGTGCTTGCAGCAGGTTTACTACTACTAGCAGTACTGGGTTTACTTGAAGGCTGGAAATATGACAAGAGTACAATTTATTTAGATTTAAAGGGAAATTAAACTTTAATATGTAAGACTGTGAAACACTTACCAATACAGTTGGTAATCTATCAAACATATTGCTGTTTTGAGAAGAGAAATTATCAAATTTCTTGCTATTGGAGTCAGCGCAGCACTTGTCAGCTTATACAGTAAGCCAAATAATTAAGGTACCAGTTACGTTCACCCCCTGTATATCCTAAACAAAGGCAGATATTTCATAATTGGAACCAACAGCCAATAGCTGCATCTTTTAGCTCGAATTTAAAACCTCATTAGTTGAAATTGTTCAAGAAATAAAGAAAAGACGATCAAAAAACCCAAGGAAGATTCAAATTTAAAAGTTGCAGTTTGCCACATTGCATGCCCTATTGATTTGTACACAAAGCGTTTGTGAACAAGAGAACTAGCGCCATGCTTCCATTGATTAGCACGAAAAACTAGCTTGTGCTTTCATTGATTAGAACATAAAAGTGCAACTTTTTATTTGATATCTTTATTAGGTTTTGGATCACCGTTTCTTTAATTCTCAACCAATTTCAACAAATAAGGTCTTAAATCAGAGCTAAAGAGTACAGGCATCGGCTGCTTGTTTTAATTTTGACACTTTTGTCTTTATTTAGGATATACAGGGGTGAACACAACTGCTACCTTAATTCTTTTGCTTACTGTATATACCATTGGCACTGACAACTCAATTGGACAACCATAAAATGTACCTTGATATGGATTGCTACAGTTGGGATGTTGACCAGTTTTAAGAGATGTACCTATGTATGTGATAAGAATTGCTAGTCATAAGGTGACAAAAAGAAATCTGTTATCTGGGCTTGACCGACCCAGACCGGGATTATGGGGATTTTTTAGCTGTATGAATTAAAACAGCCATTTTTAGTTGAAGTGATTTATATTGATGACATTTTTGGTAAAATATTCAGAAACATTTCTAAGTATGTTTGCAAAATCTTTTCAGGTTTTGTTTCACAAATGTTTCAAGTTTTCTGAACTTTCGATAATTTTTAGGGTCATTAAGGGATGGGGTATGAACGTTTGGACAGTATTTATTGTGGGACATGAGAGCACATCAGACATATCGAATTGCATTCTGAATACTGAAGAATGTCCTTCTGATATCAAATAATTTTGATTTTTGAAATTCGCAATGTAATACACATTTTATGGCAAATGATTAAAATTTGATATTTTTGATATTTAACAGTACTCGAAGTAAACTTTATAAATCTGATGATTTATACTTAAAGTGTATGTAGGTGGGCTGAAAAGCCGACGATCAATTGAAAATGTTGACCTTTTGTATTGAAAACATGGATTTTTTCCCCAAAACACCAAAAACTAGAAACGTCGCGGTTTTGGTTGCATTAGGAATATTATTAAACTGTTCATATGAGACCAAATTTACAAAAAAATCCAAAAATGTTGACTGTACCCACCAAGTTTCATGGCCATAAATTTTTTTTAGTAATTTGACCTCAGATGACCCTGGGTGACCTCAGATGACCCCAAAATTACCTTCCAAAAATTTAACTAAATGTTGACTGTACCCACCAAGTTTCATGCCCATATGACAGTTTTTACTAATTTGACATCAGATGACCCCTGGGTAAACCCCAGATGACCCCAAAATGACCTTCCAAAAATTCAGAATGCAATTCGATATGTCTGATGTGCTCTCATGTCCCACAAAAAATACTGTCTAAACGCTCAAAACGCTCATTCCAGATCCCTTAAGCCTCTTCCAGAAAAAAAAATAAATCTACTTGGCACGTCTATCCACCTGTAGAAAAGGGTTATTTTCATCGCCTTAAGGATTGGCTGACATCACAGCATAAATAGTTTTTGAAAATGGTGACTTATATGAGCAATGTTCACCAATTTCATTAATTTTTGGTACTATCCGAGATGTGTACAATTGCTTTGTAATGTTGATCATAGAGTAATTTCCTCCTGCTTCCTGCACCAGTCTTCCTCTCCAGCATGCAACATGATGATGCTATAAGTAGGGTTGGGCGAATCAGCATAATGTTTTTGAAACAAGTTGTATCTATGGCCAAATTTGCAGTAAAAAGATAGAAAACAGGAAAGGAGTCAAAATCACTGTACATATAAGGTAATGTAAACAGAGTATCTGAAAGCACTTGAGAGGTTCAAAAACTGATGCTGCATGCAATTCTTGATTCTCATATTGTATATACAGAGCCCCATTCCAGATATTCTAGTATATATCATATAATTTTGTTATACATAGAATTTAGTTGCCACATGGTTCCTACCTGTTATTCTGAAGGAGCATTATTCCAAATTGAACAAAGAGGTGTTATTCTGAGTTGCCCGAAACCTCAAGCAATTACCTTAACCCCTACATAACCCAAATTTTTTGAATTCAGAAAAACACCCTTTCAGAATAACAGGCTGACCCCCTCGTAATGAGAATATCACATGTTTATTTAAGACCTCATTCGTTGAAATTGTTCAAGAAATAAAGACACGACGATCAAAAAACCCAAGGAAGATTCAAATTTAAAAGTTGCAGTTTGCCACATTGCATGCCCTATTGATTTGTACACAAAGCGTTTGTGAACGAGAGAACTAGCGCCATGCTTCCATTGATTAGCACGAAAAACTAGCTTGTGCTTTCATTGATTAGAACATAAAAGTGCAACTTTTTATTTGATATCTTTATTAGGTTTTGGATCACCGTTTCTTTAATTCTCAACCAATTTCAACAAATAAGGTCTTAAATCAGAGCTAAAGAGTACAGGCATCGGCTGCTTGTTTTAATTTTGACACTTTTGTCTTTATTTAGGATATACAGGGGTGAACACAACTGCTACCTTAATTCTTTTGCTTACTGTATATACCATTGGCACTGACAACTCAATTGGACAACCATAAAATGTACCTTGATATGGATTGCTACAGTTGGGATGTTGACCAGTTTTAAGAGATGTACCTATGTATGTGATAAGAATTGCTAGTCATAAGGTGACAAAAAAGAAATCTGTTATACGGGCTTGACCGACCCAGACCGGGGATTATGGGGATTTTTTTAGCTGTATGAATTAAAAACAGCCATTTTTTAGTTGAAGTGATTTATATTGATGACATTTTTGGTAAAATATTCAGAAACATTTCTAAGTATGTTTGCAAAATCTTTTCAGGTTTTGTTTCACAAATGTTTCAAGTTTTCTGAACTTTCGATAATTTTTAGGGTCATTAAGGGATGGGGTATGAACGTTTGGACAGTATTTATTGTGGGACATGAGAGCACATCAGACATATCGAATTGCATTCTGAATCTGAAGAATGTCCTTCTGATATCAAATAATTTTGATTTTTTGAAATTGCAATGTAATACACATTTTATGGCAAATGATTAAAATTTGATATTTTTGATATTTAACAGTACTCGAAGTAAACTTTATAAATCTGATGATTTATACTTAAAGTGTATGTAGGTGGGCTGAAAAGCCGACGATCAATTGAAAATGTTGACCTTTCGTATTGAAAACATGGATTTTTTTCCCAAAACACCAAAAACTAGAAACGTCGCGGTTTTGGTTGCATTAGGAATATTATTAAACTGTTCATATGAGACCAAATTTACAAAAAAAATCCAAAAATGTTGACTGTACCCACCAAGTTTCATGGCCATAAATTTTTTTTAGTAATTTGACCTCAGATGACCCTGGGTGACCTCAGATGACCCCAAAATTACCTTCAAAAAATTTAACTAAATGTTGACTGTACCCACCAAGTTTCATGCCCATATGACAGTTTTTACTAATTTGACATCAGATGACCCCTGGGTAAACCCCAGATGACCCCAAAATGACCTTCCAAAAATTCAGAATGCAATTCGATATGTCTGATGTGCTCTCATGTCCCACAAAAAATACTGTCGAAACGCTCAAAACGCTCATTCCAGATCCCTTAAGCCTCTTCCAGAAAAAATAAATCTACTTGGCACGTCTATCCACCTGTAGAAAAGGGTTATTTTCATCGCCTTAAGGATTGGCTGACATCACAGCATAAATAGTTTTTGAAAATGGTGACTTATATGAGCAATGTTCACCAATTTCATTAATTTTTGGTACTATCCGAGATGTGTACAATTGCTTTGTAATGTTGATCATAGAGTAATTTCCTCCTGCTTCCTGCACCAGTCTTCCTCTCCAGCATGCAACATGATGATGCTATAAGTAGGGTTGGGCGAATCAGCATAATGTTTTTGAAACAAGTTGTATCTATGGCCAAATTTGCAGTAGAACACAAATCTGCTGAAATTTTTGACCTCCAATGACATTTCTTTTCTTACTTTTCAAAAATTCAAAATGGCTGCCAAAATAACATCTCTCTGTTTGCTGTTGCCATATTTTAATAGATACAAGATGCTACTAGAGTCTAGTGATTGGGAGTCAAATCCTAACCATTTTACCACCATGCCCTTTCAAGCATTATATATAAATTACGTGTTTGGTTGAATACCAAATAGCGATTTGTCTTTGGATTATCTTGAATTAGAGAGCCAGAGGGCAGCGTATCAATTAGTTAATGATACAATGCTGTGTTGTCTGATCCCAACTCTATCCTAATGAATTTGAAAGAAATCACTATTTGTCATTCTATCAAACTCATAATGATATGTAATAATAGATGGATTACAAAGTTTACACTCACCTTAGCACTCCCTTTGACAGGTGGTAAACTAGATGTGGAGGAGGATTTCTTCTCATCAGATATAGACATTTTTAGAGTCTGATGTAAAAAGATAGAAAACAGGAAAGGAGTCAAAATCACTGTACATATAAGGTAATGTAAACAGAGTATCTGAAAGCACTTGAGAGGTTCAAAAACTGATGCTGCATGCAATTCTTGATTCTCATATTGTATATACAGAGCCCCATTCCAGATATTCTAGTATATATCATATAATTTTGTTATACATAGAATTTAGTTGCCACATGGTTCCTACCTGTTATTCTGAAGGAGCATTATTCCAAATTGAACAAAGAGGTGTTATTCTGAGTTGCCCGAAACCTCAAGCAATTACCTTAACCCCTACATAACCCAAATTTTTTGAATTCAGAAAAACACCCTTTCAGAATAACAGGCTGACCCCCTCGTAATGAGAATATCACATGTTATACCTTTGCTAACTATTTTTCCCTCTGCAATGGCAATACATGTAATACTTGTCAACAGCATTAAGTGACACTGGTAGACAATATGCCATCTGTCTGGCATGTTTTACTATTGTGTACAGCTGTGGCAGTAGCATAGTACCACAGAGGCAGCATGCAGCCACATGCACCACCCCATCCAAGAGAAAATACTGAAAATAGTTTTCAGCAGAGAACTTCAGCGGTCTGCCAATTTGGAGCCGTTTATGGCGTTTACGGAAGTGTGGTTCTGATTGGCTAATTGAATCACGTCATCATCACATCGGCACCTCATTCGCTGATCAAGCTGTGCAGCAACGCGTGACCTAGTTCTTTTTACGCCATAATCAGACAGAGCAGATGAACACCCCTGAAGTAACATGCTGAATGGTATAATAAAAAGAAACCCAGTATCCCCCAAATCATGCTCCATCCTCACATTAGATAATTCATGCTACACCTTGTGAGTCAAACTCTTTACACAGCCGTGACGTTAGTCACGGCTGTGTCTTTTTTCTTACAGGTTCTTTCTTTCTTCTTCTGCCGACCACTACATTTGCTCTAGCACTTAGATGCTTACACCGATTTTGACCTAACTTGGTCACAACCATCATTGACCATGCCCCTACATGTCATATGAAACCTCGTGGGGTCAAAGGTCACGCAGGGCTCATAGGGGTCAAAAGCGTGATTTCAACTAAAAATGCTTCTTCTCTCACAGATTACGTAGGACAGTGACACCACTTGCACACATGCATTGCTATTATCCAGTGTCTATGGGGTCCTCACAGATTTGGGGTCAAAAGGTCATTAAGGGGTCACTTCGGTATAAAACGAAAAACCTTCAAAAATTTTATTTGCTAAGAAAAACATAGGAGAGTACCAGTATGTTCACACATAAACTGTAGTTACCCTGTGCATATGTGGTATTTTTTTATTTTGTGTCAAAGGTCATTAAGGGCCACTTCGGTATAAAGCGAAATACCTTTAAAATGCTTCTTCTCCCACAAATTACGTAGGACAGTGATGCCACTTGCACACATGCATTGTTATTACCCAGTGTCTATGGGGTCCTGACAGATTTGGGTTCAAAGGTCATTAAGGGGTCACTTCCGGTATAAACCGAAATACATTCAAAAAATTTTATTAGCTAAGAAAAGCGTAGGACAGTAGCGGTATGTTCACACTGGAATTGTGGTTACCCAATTCATATGTGGTATTTTTTTATTTGGGGTCAAAGGTCATTAAGGGGTCACTTCGGTCTGAGACGAAAAACCTTCCAAATGCCTTTTGCCACAAATAACAGCAAAAGTGGTATACGTGCACCCATGCATTGACATTAGCCAATGTCTATGGGCGTTTTCATAAAATTTGGGGTCAAAGGTCAGTAAGGGGTCACAACACGGCTGTGTTCGTGGTCTTAGACCACAGCTAAGTCTAGTTTATTTTCTATTTGAACATACCTGATAATTACAAGCTATTTTACTTTTAAACCATGCAATGATATGTTATTTCAAGCATGTGAAACTAGCAAGCATATGAATCAATGTTGAAGCAATCAAGCAGCAAGAAACCGGAATAACATACTTGAAGGGTATGCAAAAGTACTATAGAAGAATTATCAAATTCGTGTACATCGTGGAACATACTCTTTGGGTGGCTGTGCGTAGTAAGCTGTTGTACGCAGATAACCTCGCATATATGGACGCGTAGAGTAGCGTTGTATGCTCGAGTAGTTAGCATGTTCCATGATGTACACAAATTTAATATTTTTTCTATAGTGTACGATCATTGTCCAGCCACTGCATTGGGCTATTCCAGTTGAAATCCATACACCACCTATGGAAGACATGACCTTAATCTTTCACACAGGGAGTGTGAATTTCAAAAGGGGTTACCTGACTGGCTAAGTAAGTTCATCTGGAATCTACGTGGAAGATTAAGGTCATGTCTTCCATAGGGAGTGTATGGATTTCAACTGGAATAGCCCATTACTCTAACTCACAATTCAATGATCATTTACACAGGCAACACAACCGCATAGCACAGTTCCATATCCCTTCAGCATAATGATCCCATGCAATATAGAGGAATTTGGTTGCAGCATAAATACAATATATACATTAGTACTATCTGAAATGTAATTGCCAACTGCACTTTAATTCATTCTACGACATGGCCCAGTGGGATAGGGTAGGGTACTTATATCTCAAAATGTATATGAACAACATACAAAAGAAAGTCTCTATTCTGGATAAAGATAGTTTTGTAAGGCAACTATTTGTTTTGGGTAACAAAACATTTTTTTATTATAGAGTGATATTACACAAAAGTACTTGCTTTTTATGAGTCTTAAGAGTCCTTTTTTGTGCATGATATTCAAGTTTCATTACAAGTGACTCTAATCAGTGCATCCATTCGTTTTTTGTGCACAGTGAAAGTGGGATGTGGAAAAATTTAACCTTCACAGGTGCCAAAAAATGGATAATGCTCAGATTTGAACTAAACTGGTCTAAATATTTTTGGCATGTAAAAATTAACCAAACAGGGAATGGTTTGAATTGTCTAGAGTGGTTCGTTACTGGAGTAACAGAGTAAGAAATGTCATTGACCACAACCTATTTGAGGTTACTATTTGGTTAGTTAATTTACTGCATCCATTTCCACTGTGCATGGAAAACATAACCTCATTAGTATGTGAGAAGCAAATATGATATGGCATAAAAGAAAGAAAATCTTGATCTGTCTGTTTGCCTCAAAAGAAGAATGCTTACACATTTCAAAAGTAGTCCAAATGTGCCTGTTGTGTTGATTTTTTTAAACCCAAGCCGATCATGTTAACATTTTGTTGATTGTTACACACAATGCCTGCCTGGACACTTTTGCTGTGACATTAAGGTGCAAAATTAGTTACAAAATTTATCAGGGGATGTAGTACCACCTTAAAAATATATAATTAATGCACTTATTTGCAAATATCAGCTTATTGGTTTGAATTGTGTCAAAGGCTGCAATTCAAAATTCAGCCCGACAACAAACTCACTCTATCTTCAAATGACTAGACTCTCTACAATGGAGATATTGCTTTGTGCTGCTGAGCTCTGCATGAATGAATGGGGATGTTGACATTAATAATGGACAAACATCTTTGTGCAGCTGGGTCTTAGGCTTTCCGGGTATCATCATTCATGCAGCTGCAAATGGATATACATCTTGGTTCCATTGAGCCATTCAATTAACTTTAACTATTGGACTGGCAAACACAAAATTAAGATTTTCTTTCTTAGCTAACAATGTCTGGGATGTAACAAGGCACATTAATTGCATCATGCAACCTCCATGCAAATTGTTAAGGAGGCTGGTACCTTTTCCCTTAATTGCTCATCGCTTTGCTTTCTTTTCCTCCTTTCTTCTTCATCTTTACTCTGTGTCATTACCTAAAGAAATAAATGGTCCGGTTAACATACCAAGGTACTAAATCTACACAAATACAAGTGAAACATGTGTGCTGAATACGGTAAAAGTGGACATGTTTGTGCTACATTTATTTCTGTGCTTTTTGTGTGTTGAGCTGCTATTGCAAAAATAATAACTCACAAATATATTCCTTTTGTGTATAGGTTAATGTAAGGAAACTTAGAATTGCTAATTTAAAAACAAGGGAAACACATTTGACTAAGCTCGAAAAATGCATCAAATAAAATTTCCATGTTCCTGATCTATGTGATGATCAATCACACAATACAAGAAAGAGTATGCACAGTGGCCTGATTCATTTGTTAGTTTAAGTGAAAATAGGGAGAACTGATGATGCTAAGAAATAACTTATCTTTTCAACAATCCTCAATTGTAGTGAATAATTCAACAAATTTTGGTCTATAAAATTGGATTTTAGAGGATGGGCCAAAATGTAGAAAATTTAAACTCAAATGGGCACTTGAATGCATACAGTGCGAGACATGTCCATATCCGCAGGGAGGTAACAGGAGACAGCAGATGAGTGCAATTTACATATATGGGTCTAAATTGACACAGTATAACATTAAGAGCTAGTTACAGTATCTGGAAAAGTAATTAAAACAAAATTCAAGTTCCAAGTATTATTTTTGTTTTCAGAATAAACATGTGCTATAGTAAGTACACCAAGCTTCTTTTATAACATTTAGAGTCTCAGGGGCCACTAAATTAGAAGGGGTGCCTCTACATAGATGAATCACACATATTAAGGTCAATAAACTCATATGGGAGTTTTGAAAGAAACATGATCAACATCATTTGACCACTCAAGATCAACGATGTTAAAGGATTATCAAGTGTAATACAATGTACATGTACAATATAAGATTCCTACTGCTGCTGCCCCAGATATATACAGTTGACCAGCTTCATTGGTACTCTAGAGTACCTGTGCAGGTACTCGAGTGGGTACTCTAGAGTACACATGTCGGAATCACATGTAGAGTACACTCTCTAGTACTGGACTGGTACTGCACTACTCTAGAGTGAGCTGGGCAGAAGCGTTACCTCTGGGGTCGTTAGCAATAGGAATCTGGTAGTGTATTACATAGTATTGTGATTACATCTTACAGATGTCACATAGAGATAGTAACAGGTAGATTTACTTTGCTATGACATCCTTACCTTACTCAACATTTGCTCCTCCTCATGTTTCCTATCAGCAAGTCTTTGGGCATCTTCTTTGCTATGTGCTAGCGCCTTCTCCAAATCTTCATCAATATCCTTGCCTTTACCCTTCTGTGCTTCATACTCTTCCTGTGATTTTCTTTAGAAATCAAACAGATGGTTTATAAGAGATATTTGAGTTTGTTTTTTCTGTTTGTTGTTAAAGAACACACCTTAAAACCAGAGACCCATATGAGATTCCCGTAACTATAATGGTGTTATAAACTAATGCATAGCAAGTGATGTGGCACAAACATGTACACAATTTGCAAAGACCTTTCGCGTAAAAAGACTAAGTCATGCCTGCGTCATGTGATGCTATGCAGAATTGCAGATTGATAGGCGAATGAGGTGCTGATGTGATGATGACGGGATTCTTTGCAAATATGTGTAATATTTAGTGAATGATCATCAGGTAGAGGTGTCCTATTTAACGTTAACTTTGGACATTTTTATTATGCTGGGTAGACCACATGTCATCAATGAAACAATGAGTTGTAACAAAGATGAGGCATGAAATTCAAATTCAACATCCTTGCTTACACATATGAATAGTGACCATGCATGATCAGCAGAACTGTCCTGTAACTACTACTGTTACTGCGTTTTCTGTGATTATGCCATTCTATAATTGAGAAATAACAACCCGGTGCAGAGTGACAAAAACACTCACATGACCTTAGTCTCGGGCCCAGACTGCATGTGGCTCAACCTAGTTGATTGTAAATTGATGAATGTTCTCAGTCATCCAGTTGTAGTATATGAAGTTTGGAATTAAATCAAAATACTGGACTTACTATTTTTAGCAAAGCTACGTTGCGTGTGATACCATCACACTTCATCAGGCAACTGACCCGCTGGACTGGTCATGTGACAGACGGCTAGGGATCGCTCAATAAAAGGGGAGGCCTACGATACAACCTATCTCACGCATGGGACAGAGCCATCAAGCCGATCCCTAGCCATCTGTCACATGACCAGTCCAGCGGGTCAGTTGCCTGATGAAGTGTGATGGTATCACACGCAACGTAGCTTTGCTAAAAATAGTAAGTCCAGTATTTTGATTTAATTCCAAACTAGTTGATTGTGATTGGCCAGGTGATTTTGATTGAGTCAATGGTTTACTACACACTAACATATATCAAAGGTACAAAATGTAGTCCATCTCAAAGGACCCACTAGATAGCACAACCTAATATGTGACACGCTCTGGTCCATGGGGGCCAAAGGCGGCAAATTTGAAACTGAGATGAAGGTAAAAATATGGAGTAAAAACAATAAAATACATAAGAAAATAGACATCAAAAAACTTCATAACTTTCGAACCAAGTATGCTAGACCTTAGGTGTTTTCAGTAAATGATAGCATATTGTATGTATAATATAATAATTACAGTAACTCAATTTTCAAAAATGCCTCCTTTGGCCCCCTTGGTCCAGATCGTGTCACATATTGTCATGCCAACATGCTCGTGGATCCTCTCTTGATGGACATTCTCCAAACTCAGCCAGAGAGCTATACAGCCAATTACAAGAGTCATTGTTTCTGCGCACTTGCAGATGGTCTGTAACGAATGACAGAAACCGGTACACGACCCAGGCTTTATACAGGAACTTGTATGAAACAAAATATTTGAGATTTCCTTTCAGTGCTCTTACCGGAGTACTTCCTGTAGTATCTTATCCTCTTCACTATCAACTACAGCCTGTGAATACTCAATCTTTGTGTCTTCACCCGGTTGTAAGATTCCTGGTACCACACCATTGCGCTCCTGGATCATCATGAGAGCTTGAAGCTCCAGATCAACATTCCTTTTCATCATCATGCTTTTGAATAGTTTGAAATTTCTTGCAGCTTCAACCTGCTCAAAGGCAGTCTGTATTATATATCAAATCAAAAAATCAAAGACGTTGTAAAGATGATGACACAATTTCCAGAGTAGCCTACATTCCCATCCTGAATTGCCAAAAGGAGTTCATCAATAAAAAGGAATTGATCAAAATGAACATGTGCCAATATTGTGTGATGTGCATCACAGATCTATGAAAAACACAAATATTTGATATTTTTACACTGTGAGATCACTTGCTTAGGCCTATGCATTTAAAAGTAAATTGTTGTTTCCTTCAAAAAATATTCAAATTTGATAAGTCGTAATGTACTTTATTGATAAAACTCGGCACTCAAAACCCTCACTACATGTGTGAAATGTGAAGTGTATTTAATTTAGGAGGGGGAAATAGTTCTTCTAAAATCAAACATCACACAAACTGTTCTCCCTACCTCCTTACCTTCTGAATTCACATGTCCAATCTTTTTAAAAAAATGAGATTTTTTGACACAGCATATCTAGGCATTAACAGCATGAACAAGAGTGAATTAAAAGAAGAACTTTACTACAAGGACTCAGTTTGAGAAAAATAACTCCTGGTTCAGCTGAACCCGACCAGAACTATCTTTAGTTTAAACAGGACTCACTTCATTTCTAGTCGTCACAGTCAGATTTAAGCCAAAATGGTGTAATATCCAATGGTACAGTTCAACAGTCCACTTTCAACAATAATAGCTCAAATTCTGAACTCACATTGCAGAGAAACCTCATTTTGATTACCATTTCCTATTTCTTGGGTATAGTGACAGGCTATGTTCAAGACAAAAAGTGTAGCCTGGTGTTGTGATTTTTAAATCTCAATGGGCTACATTAGGCAACTAATGGGCCTGAAACAAGGCCTGTGCAGCCTGCTTATGTTTACCCTTGAGCATGAAACTATCATCTTGTAGAGACTACTGACAGGTTTGCGCACAGAGGGCTAATAACATCCTTGCTGAAGCTGGCTCAAGGTCTGATAGCAGAGATATGCACAGGGAGATCATTCCATATGCGGACCATAGATGGTACGAAAGATATTTGATGGCTGACAAAGTGTGATTGTGGTATCTAACTTTAAAAAGAATAGAAACACTTACCAAGACAGCCTCAGGTCTGTCATTACCCTGCTTCTTACATGCCTCCACAAACTGGTCCCCATTGATACCTATGTCCTCAAGAAAACTATCTAGCAAGAATTGCACCTGTAGATAATAATCAAACAAATCTGATTAACAAGTTGAGAACACACATACTCTAAAGAGCACACTCAATTTTGTGTACTCCCCACCCCCATGTGTGGAGTTTTCATTGTGGAGTTTTTAGCAACAAAGCCATCTCAAGCAGTACCTGTGTCCTTCAATTTGTTCATTGGTTCGTAACAAACGCTTGGTAAAACACCGCACAAACTTTGAGATGTGTAGTGCAACAAGTAGGGGTGCCGGTGTGTGTGTGCGTAATTTGTAAACACTGTCAATTGAGGACTCACATTATCCTTCTTGATCCTGTCATACCTATCACCTATTAGGGGCATTTCATTTTTGAAATGTACTTGCTCAATTAGCATTTTGTGAAAATTTTATTATGAACTTCTTCAATTGACCTTTTTATTTTAGTCTATGGAGATAAGGATTAGAGAAGGCTGGAAAGAGTGCCAAAGCCTCATCTTAGACCATTAGGCACTTAAAGAGACAAAAAATAACTTCATACAATTGTGCAGCAAAATTGGCATCGAATGCTCCTTGAGCAAGTATTAATATAATTAAATACCTTTGAGGAGGGGGCTATAGCAAAAATAAAATAAAAATGTCCCATACCATAGTGGTTATGAAACAAAGGTGCTAAGCTGATTGATTCTTAACTCCAAAGCCAAATTAACAAAGTTAATAAACATTTCAATAATAAGAACTTACTATGGTTTTGTATTCTTCATGTAGCTCTCTGTATGCCTTTTCTTGTTCTTTGTAAGCCTTCTCCTTTTCCTTTTCTTTACTGGCCTCTAAATGATCTGGATCAAAAACTGAGAAAGAAAAAGTACAGAGAAACAAAATTCAATACAGTTGATTTAAAGCAATGTGTGATTTGCTCACAAGGATTTCTACCTTTCAATTTCTACCTTTTGCTTAGGTTTTGATTAAAACCAGGGATCCCTATTTTATTCAGTATAGAGCTAGCTGTTTGAATTTGTATAGAGCTAACAATTTGGATAGTTGATTTGTTTTATCCAGCTATCCTTTTTGTTAACTCTGTTTTCATGTATACATGATTATGAATTCTTGCTTGTAATTTATGTGTTTTTGCACCTTGGATTAGATTTCATTAATGGCGCATGGTACGAGAGGTTGCGGGTTCGAACCCTGGCGGTGCCTAGTGCACTCTCGTGGAAAAAAATTAAGTTAGCTTGAAATTCCTCAGGACAAGGAACTTACTGCTAATTTGTCTCGTTGTAACCCTTACGAAACTCGGGGAGCTGATCCTGGTTGCGAAGGTTATTTGTGGAATGTCTAGGGTGTGTGCTCTTGAAGCAGCAAAGTCCCTGGTTTATGGAATATGGAATGATGTGGGGCCGTAGTGGTCAGCAACAACCTGTGAAGTGTGCTGAGGCTTGTGGATCAACGTCTAGGCGTTGTGCCTGTGCGTAGCGCACTATAAATCACTGCGCTTTTTTTTTAAGCGGCTAAGTGGTTTTCTTTCATTTTACCTTACTATTAGCTTTAATACCCAGGTGTTACAATATGATGATACTTGCCTTTTGTTTTACAACTTTTGTCAAGTGGTATTTATAACCAGGGGAAGAGACCTGAACCTTCTCAGTCAGACCCTTAATTAGTACTCACACACCCATCCCCAAAAATTGAGTGCATCCTTCGTTTAAAAGAGCACAAAATTAGCCTAGCCCAGAAATCTTCTATTGAAGGATTATATACCACTTTATTCTGTAAGAATGTTTACCTAGGAACCAAGGGAGAACAGTGCCAGTGAATTGATTGGTCACCCCAGGTTAAATAAGAAATAAATAAATAAATAAATTTTACAGTTTTAGCTGCTTTCCTCAATGGAGTCTTTACACTAGTCTAACTCATGAATATCTTACAAAAGGATACACCAAATATTTAAACTGTTCATCATTTATGCTTCTTTTGTATCTCTTCTTTTTTTTTTAAATGTTAAGTCTACAGTGTGAAACAAGTTGCATTTGTAAAACAACTGCTTCCTCTTTTATTTTGGCATGAATAACAAATGAATAAACAAATAAATAAATAAAACAATTAAAAAAAGGTCTCTTTCAATTGAATATGTGTGAGTCACATCATATTTTTCAAAGCATCAACCCTAGGAGAAATGCATTATGTGCTTTTAACATTCTCATCAAAGAGACAACTGCTATATATGTATTGAAGTTGAATTAATTAATTAATAAAGTCTCTTTCAAATTTTGAATATGTGTGAGTCACATCATATTTTTCATAGCATCTACACTAGGAGAAAAGCATTAAATGTGCTTTTAACACTCTATAAGACACAACTGCTATACATGTATATCTTGGAGTTGAATCAAACAAACATATACACTAGAGTGCCAACACTGCATGTGTAGCTATGTGATGGCCAACATTAGCAACTGCTACAATTTGTAGTGCTGACAAAAATAAATTAATTACTTCTACACTAAACTGTAGCAATGTGATGACAAAAATAAGCACCTGCAGTATTTGCAGTACTCTGAATAAGGCAAAAAATGATAACAATTCATCAATCTTTAATGAACATATGCCATTAGTTCAGTTGTCATGGCAACAAATCCCAAATGAGTTCAATTTTGACGTATGCTGGCAGGATAGTACTGTCTCTGGTGTAGATCATTTTATGCATGATACAGCTGTACAGAGATGTACTTCATCATAGATTATCAAAAAAACATGCATTGTTTTTCCTGTATTATGTAAAAAATTGATTGGCATAACCCAACCGACCTTTAAAAAAACTATAATCCAAACCTTTTTATTGAATTTTCACAAAAATTTAAATATTTGTCCTCAATGCTACTGTTAGAAATTAAGAAACACAATATTTGTTTATCTTAGTATAGAGTGTATGCAATAAACCCAAGCGGAACGAGAGTTGCTAAGTAACCGCTACCCGAACCATAAACACATGCATGATCAGACAACGAGTGTTCAATTTCCCCATAGCTTCCACGTTGTACACATGTCAGTCGAATTTGCCGGTGTTGGTTTGTTTGTCCTCCAAGTTGCAACATTGTTCACTTTGTGTTGAACATTGTCGTGGGCCTCACTGTAATAACTCAAAGATAACGGTGATCATCATTTCAAGAGGTAACTCGACCGATTAAGCTAAACAAACTATGGGGAGGAATTTTATGCATGAGCAATCACATCAATGACGTAGTAATGAATACCCTCTATTGCTTTTTTTTTGCATATTTCCATATTTTCTCTAGTTTTTGGCAAGTCTTCATAGACAACACAGTGGACACATTGACCCCTTTACAACAGGAGCACCATCAGGGTTTTCTTTAAGCATTTTGCAGAAGGTGTATTTTCAAATTTTTTTGACCCTTTCAATTGTGAATTTTTCCTCTGAAGGAGCCAAAAACATTGCCCAAGGGCTATTTTTATAATATTATTTTTGAAGACATTTTTAACAATATGTGTGTTTTTGGAGCCTTAGGCGTAGATCCGGAGGGGGGTGGGTGGGGGGAATCTCCCCCAATATTTTGCTAGGGGATGGTCCATACAATCATCCCCAAATGTTGATGCCTGTATGTGGGTTTCTGACCAAATTAACCTCATATTTGGCCATTTTAGCCCCAAAAGTGCAAATTTATTCCACTTTTGCACCATATTTCAACAGTTTAGCTTCAAAATGGCAAATTTTTTGTAACATAAACTTATTCTTTTTCCAAAAGGTGCTGGATTCACTATACTTCAAGACATTTTTTCACCCCGAGTCAAAAAAGAAATCTACTGTTTGGAGCACTGGCGGATCTAGAGCAGTCAGAAGGGGGTGGGGGAAATTTTAGATGATTTTTAAATGAGCAGTCCATGGAGTTTTTTGTGGACGGCAAGTTGTCAAAAGCAGAAGTGAAAGTGGCCATTTGTTTATCAACTACGCAGGGTGATGTTTCCCCCTTGGAACTTGGACAATTTTGCAAAATGAAGCCCTAATTGAAGCGATTTGGTGGACCATTTAGTCACTATTACTGTGTAAAATTTAAGTTTGAACAGTTGAAAAGCCGAAAATTGTGAAATGACGGTCCATAAAGCATTTCGTTGTCATGTTTTCCCCATTAGACCTATAAATTGTGTTAAACATAGGGCCTAAATTGGCAAATGTCGAAAGCAGAATTGCGAAAATGGTCACTTGTTTTAAATCCACTACGCATGGGGGTGTCTGAGGGGGATGTTCCCCCCTGAGAGGGAAAATTTTGCAAAATTAAAGTCCAATTGAAGACATATTTGGTGCATCATTTTTAACAGAAAAAAGGACCCAAACCCAATTTGCAAGATTTCAAACTGACACTATACAATTTTAGAGACTAAATATCATTAAAACATACATGGATCGATGCTGACAAAATGTGATCGGCCCTACATATATCGTGATTAGGTCCTAAATGCCAAAAGCCGAGAATAAATGCACAATATCAGGTGTTTCTCGGTTCAAATCTTGCAATATCTGAACGCGTACATTTTCAAGATTTTGTATGCATTGGACTTTGGGACTATGGATTTGAAGGAGCCAGAGAAAAGTGTCTGAACGTGTAAATATGCGTGTTTTGTGTGTTAAAGTAAATCCTGAGCACCATGATGGTACAAATGCCTCACCTGAATTGAGCATTTACAACTGGAAATTTATGCAATCTGGTTCAAACTTTAAGGTGGCTGTGTACTCTCAGACATGCATGTAGTAAAAGTGCAATAACTTTGTAATTATTCGCGCAAGACATATAAAAGTATACATTTTTAAGAAGGCAAGACATCAATAAATCTTAATATAAATACCGATTTGAGGTAAAAACAACAATTCTGAAGAAAATCACAAAAAAGTGAGTTTTTGGCAATATTTGTAAGGTACATCATAACAAAAAACACTCTTTCCAAAATATTTTATTTTGTTTTTAGCTCAATCTTGAGGCTCCATTCCAAAAAGCGGTTTTTTATTTTTTTGATATTGGCCTTATTTTTTGAGATATTGACCATATAAGGTATCAAATTGAACTTTTAAAATTCACAAGCGCCTATTTGCACAAAATGATGCCTAAAATCGGAAATAGACCAAAATATAAAAAATGAGAAAACCGTTTCTTGAGTCGATCATGCTTTTTACGATGATCATATTTGCTTACCTATAGATGCTGTATTTATTGAGTTATCGTGTACCTAAATCGTCATTTTACCGAGAAAATGAACATTGAAATAATGGCCGTTGAAGTTTAAAGTGGTCACATTTTGCACTTTCATCGAATCTCACAGGAGAATGCGGCAGTTTTCGTTTTTGTACCTTATATTACGTGAACATCGGGTAAATCCACAGCCCCTTGAGAAGTTTGAGCGAAATCCATTTATAACTTGATATTTAAATCGGGGGAGAGAACTTGAAAAAACCCACATTTTATCAGCTAAAAGCGGAGCCATTTGACCACTAGGTTTTTGTGAAATCAGTGCTTCCGTGGTGTTTCCATTTGATGCGCGCATGCATATAAGCGTCAGCGTAGCGTAAGCGTATTTGTGCGTTAACAAATTGCGCGATACGTTGTTTGCAGCGTGTACCCTGCTGGTTCAACAAAGATTTTCTTTCCTTTTCAATTTCAAACACGAGTGGAATAGTGAAATAAAATCCTTAAAATATTGCAGTTGGAGTTTACAAATCTGGATTTTCATTCCTTGTATTTATAAAAAACATAACAAAGTACAAACATATCAAAAAAACCTCAATTTTGCGAAAGAAACAATGTCTAGAGTACACAGCCGCGTTAATAAACAGTCCCCTACTTTTAATACAAACTCTTTTTTGCAACATCTTTGGCAATAAAGATTTAAACCATAGCGAGATATGGGCGACCAATCACAAGGCAGATCCATTTAAAGATGCATTACATCATGGCCAATTTTAGTAAAGGCCAGAAATTGGCCTAACTCTCCATAGAGTCCCGTGTTAAAAATCTGGGTTGTTATTGATGGGGTTAATTCCAACTGGCTTCTTGATGTGTCAGGGGTGCCTCAAGGACCAATATTAGGGCCTATGCTTTTTCTTTTATACATTAACAATATGCCAAGTGTTGCCCAGGATTCTTCTTTAGCTTTGTTTGCAGACTCTAAATATTATGAATTTTACGTCTCTGTCGTCTCTGATTGTCACATGTTCCAAAGTGATATTGAGGCATTATCTGATTCAAGCAAAACATGGGATCTCCATTTTTATCCCTCTAAATGCCCGATCATATCAATCGCCAGTATTGTTATTTCACTTCAGAAAATTGATTTCAATTCTATTCAAATTCAATTCTTTCTACACCTGGAGTGTTGATTCAATTCCAATTCAATCCACCTTGCTTTAGAATTAATTCAATTCGATTCCAATTCAGTTTTTCAATTTCAAATTCATTTCATTTCAATTCCAATCCAATGCAGTGAAATTAACAGCTAATCAATTTCAATTAATGTTAATGATGGTGAATGTCTGTGACCTATAGTTTTTGATCTATGGCCCTTTCAAATTCACATATGGACTAAAATAGCATGTTTTTGTCAATTTTTCCAATATTAGGCTGAAAATGGTACTTTTTTGTAATTTTAACAAAATTTTCAGTGTTTGGAAAGTGGGAACTTCACATATATTATGGATATATTATAGCACTTTCATTTTAAGCTAGTTGTAGATCCACTGGTAGCTCGGTTTCCATGGCAGAAGCAATTATATCGTCAATTTTACTACTTTCAATGCAGCAAAATCATTTTAGTCATCATTTTACTGCATTGAAAGTAGATAAATTGCTGCTACCACGGTAGTGGGCATACTAGTGGATCTTGAAATAGCTTAACATTAAAGTACAATTACATGTTCATATTATTAAGTGAAGTTCCCACTCTCCAAAAACTAACAAGTTGGTTAAAATGGCCATAAAGGACCATTTTTGGCGTAATATTGAAATATTGAACAAAAACATGCTATTTTAGTCCATATATGAATTTGAAAGGGCCATAGATCAAAAACTATAGGTCACAGACATTCACCATCATTAACTTTTTTATTCAGAATAACTAGATTGACATAATGACATATTTTTTAAATCAATAAGATTTATATTTATTTTTTTCCCCATGCAAAAATTACATTTTTAGCTCAAAAATGTCTGAAATAGCACAAAAATATGGTTTTTGCCATTTTTTTATATTTTAGCGTTGTGCTGTGACATTTTTATTCACCAGTGTTAGACATCAATGTAATATGTAACATCTACAATAGAAATGAAATTTCTACTCAATTTATTTTGAAAGTTACAGCTATTTTAATATTTGACATTTTGGGCAAAAATGGAAAAAATCTAAAAAACACATTTTAACCCCAAATAACTCCTAAATTACACAGTAACGTGCAACTTTTGAAAGTGGGAAATGTTATATTATTGATCAGTGATATAATAGCTATATTTTCATGTATAAACCATCCTCTACCCAGAAAGGGAGAACGAAAACTACTTTCTGAAGCACTTAGCAAGCCTTGTCCCATGGTCTATGGGGGTGTCTGAGGGGGATGTTCCCCCCTGAGAGGGAAAATTTTGCAAAATTAAAGTCCAATTGAAGACATATTTGGTGCATCATTTAAACAGAAAAAAGGACCCGAACCCAATTTGCAAGATTTCAAACTGACACTATACAATTTTAGAGACTCGCAATCATTAAAACATACATGGATCGATGCTGACAAAATGTGATCGGCCCTACATATCGTGATTAGGTCCTAAATGCCAAAAGCCGAGAATAAATGCACAATATCAGGTGTTTCTCTGTTCAAATCTTGCAAAATCTGAACGCGTACATTTTCAAGATTTTGTATGCATTGGACTTTGGGACTATGGATTTGAAGGAGCCAGAGAAGTGTCTGAACGCGTAAATACGCGTGTTTTGCGTGTTAAAGTAAACCCTGAGCACCATGATGGTACAAATGCCTCACCTGAATTGAGCATTTACAACTGGAAATTTATGCAATCTGGTTCAAACTTTAATAAACAGTCCCCTACTTTTAATACAAACTCTTTTTTGCAACATCTTTGGCAATAAAGATTTAAACCATAGCGAGATATGGGCGACCAATCACAAGGCAGATCCATTTAAAGATGCATTACATCATGGCCAATTTTAGTTAGGCCAGAAATTGGCCTAACTCTCCATAGAGTCCTGTGTTAACAATCTTAACCGCAAGGCAAAGTCAGTAGTCTACTTGGGAAGCTAACAAAGAGAGGGAGTAGGGTGACTGAAAAGATCAGATGTGAAAATCTATCAATTGTGCACACATTAATTAAATCAGAGTTTTAAGCTTAAATACAATATCCAGAGTATGCACAATGGGCAAGTGGACTACGGGGTAGTCTAACCTCTTCATGACCTTAGACCTTAGTATGACCTCTGATTACTTTGGTATATATATCTCCCACACCTCCAAACTTATTTCTAGTAAAATTGAGCAATTTGTTGTGTACACATTATAGTGGGATATTTTCCTTGGATTAATTCTGGACAGTTCTCAGTGAGTCTTTAATTTGCATTTCCAAATTATATTCACATGTGTAATAAATATTTTTGCGGGTTGAAAATTTTGACCGTATTGTCCTTCACACTCCACTTGACCTTTGCCAAATGAAGTTTTTTAAACACCCTTGGTAATTATCTTTCTATACTTCCAGGTGACAAAATTAGATTTTAGTATTTTCACATATTGAACTCATTTGACCCCAAGATGACCATTGAACTCAGCATCCGTTGGGTCACCTTAAGAGCCCTACTCAATGATCATTGTTACCAAGTTTGAGTTCATTAGTAGAGATATATTATTTGAAGTGGCATTATTTCACAAAACTTTTCAGCACATACAACACATACATACACAACAAACAGCAATACTGATTTTTTCTTTCTCACATTATTTTTTTTGTCAGGGGTCACCAAAGGGTCGGTCATGTGTGTGACATCAGACGGATGCAAGTTTTTGGATTTAAAATTCATTTGTAAATTTCTGTGAATGTTACCACGACCTACATGGCTTCACTTTAACAGGAAGGAAGCAATGGGTTGTTATTGATGGGGTTAATTCAACTGGCTTCTTGATGTGTCAGGGGTGCCTCAAGGACCAATATTAGGGCCTATGCTTTTTCTTTTATACATTAACGATATGCCCAGTGTTGCCCAGGATTCTTCTTTAGCTTTGTTTGCAGACTCTAAATATTATGAAAACATCTCTGTCGTCTCTGATTGTCACATGTTCCAAAGTGATATTGAGGCATTATCTGATTCAAGCAAAACATGGGATCTCCATTTTTATCGCTCTAAATGCCCGATCATATCCATCGCCAGTATTGTTATTTCACTTCAGAAAATTGATTTCAATTCTATTCAAATTCAATTCTTTCTACACCTGGAGTGTTGATTCAATTCCAATTCAATCATCATCATCATCATCTTTCGATACTGTGCAGAAACCTCCGCTGGAGTATACTCGCACATTAGTTGTGGTGCATTCAAGTAAGTGCAGTCAAAGAGTGCTGATCCTATATACAAGGTGAATGTGCAGCTTAAAAAGGTGACTGGAAAGTGGACTGGTTAGGTGAAGGAGACGCCACACACTCTGGACTTGAAGACGTCTAGGGTTGCCGACTCAACAACTTCCTGGGGCAAGGCATTCCACTGACGGAAAGTGTCGGGGAAGAAAGAGCCTTGCAGTAAAGCTGTGCGGAAGAATGGAACATGGAAGCTCTGAGAGTTGCCCCTGGTGGTGGTGTTTGAGGGTATCAGCTGGCTGTCAGGAATGTCAATGAGATGGTTGACGATTCGGTACATCGTGGCTTTGGAGATTGCTCTTCGTTGTTGTAGAGATTCCCATCCGAGGTCATTCAGCATGCATATGGATGTAACACTGCTTTCTCGGGAGTAGTCGTTCATGATCCACCTTGCTTTAGAATTAATTCAATTTGATTCCAATTCAGTTTTTCAATTTCAAATTCATTTCATTTAAATTCCAATCCAATGCAGTGAAATTAACAGCTAATCAATTTCAATTCAATTCTGAGCATACATTTCAATTCCAATTCAATTCCAATTCCAATACAGTTGCAGTTAGTGTTAATTGACCAAAGGCACACTGCAAAAACTGTGTCTAGAGATTGAACACTTTTTTGTCCTTGATTTGTAAACACATGTAAAATCTAAACACAAATGTCAAACTTCAAAACATCAAGTGTTTATTATCTAAACACAAGGCATCAAATTACTAAACATGTTTAGCATTATTTTAGACATGTTTACAAATTGAGGACAAGATGGTGTCTAGAATGGTGTTTAATATCTAGACACTGTTTTTGCAGTGCATGTTTTAAATTTTACTACCACTTGTATGTACATGTACTTGTCACAAAAGCATTTCAACAGTACAGAAGATACTATATTGTTATGTTAACTCACTTTTCACATTCAAACAACGCGAGTGATCCTTGACCTCTAGGTCCTATTTTATGAAACTTTGGAACATCTTAGTTCTTAGGTGACTGATTTCCTAATATTTGCCTTAACTTCTTGTCCACTATGCACATTATTTTCTAACCTTAAGGTATGTGGTACAATCGATAATGGGACTCTGTTCCCACACTGACCTCAAAGATGTCAAAAATCAAGGTTTTGAATGATACTATTAGATAGCCCCTACTTGTCTCCTGTTCCTCCTAACATTTTACACCCAAAATCTTTGTACTTGAAAAAGTGTGAAAAAAGCTGTGAAATATATAAGCATTTTCTTTACTGTTTTTCTCACAATTAGTTCAAATGTACTGACTTTTGAGCATAAAAATTTGGAGCTTAAGAAAAATAGGGGCTTTATGATTAGTGCCAAAAGTTTGAGATCTTTGGCAAGATGGGGGGATCTCATACTCACAGCATCGATCATATCAAGCAATTTAAAACATTGGAAATGCTAAGAATCAATTTGCATCATATTAGAAGATATTAGTGTATTTTTGCTAAATTTGTAATGTGTGTCTCTCATTTGAATAGACCTGGAAGTGTATCAGAATTCAGAATGGGGGAAGGGCACTTTTTACAGGTGGAATGATCTGGAATCACAGACATCTGCTTGTGAATTGAAATGCTGAATTGAAATCAAAGCTGAATTTCATTTCAATTTCACTTCATTCTTCATCACTCAACATGATTTCAATTCCAATCCAATTCAATTCTTCATTGCTCACGATGATTTCAATTCCAATCCAATTCATGCCCAAGTCCACGCATTGCGATTCCAATTCAATTCCAATGCATTGAAATTAAAATCGCCCAAATTTCATTTCAATTCAATGCCATTTCAATGCATTTAATTAACATTATCTTGCACCAGAATATATCATGTCTCCTCCAACCATATAACCCTCCTTGTATGCTCCATTCCAGTGACAAATCAATTCTCTGCGAACCTCGTTCAAAACATGCATGGGGGGACAGGGCTTTTTCAATTGCATCACCACGTCTCTGGAATAGGGTACTCTGCCAACCCACATTAAATTAAGTACGGTACATCTTTAGCACAGTTTAAAAGTTCTTTGAAAACTCATTTAATGAAAGAAGCATTTAACTGATGTGCATCACCATATTTTTGTTGTTCATGTGTAGACTTAAATAAAAGTTGTAATGTAAATTTTTATTATGTAGTGTTAAGATAATCTCTGTATGTATCGAGCTTTGAGCGCCATTGATTTGGTGGAGATGTGCACATTAGAAATTCACATTATTATTATTATGCTTCACACGCATTTAGTACCACAAACTTATTCTGTCGCTGAAAAGTGTTGGATTCACTATATTTAAAGAATTTTTTCCAACCTCATCCCCCAATCATGTCTGACATCAAAAAGAAATCTACATGTACGCCACTTATGGTGAAAAATTTATGTGTAATTTTCAATAATTTATGGAGCAACGATTTCTTCGTATAGACGGCTAAGTAAGTATACATGTGAATGCACATTAAACACACACACATCACTTGTTGGAACTCCCGGTTGGAGCCGGGAGTTTCAATTATATGATATTGGAATGGAAAGGGGACTGGCCCAGTTCCAATAATTGAAACTCCCGGCTCCGACCGGGAGTTCCAACAGGTGCTGTGTATGTATTTAATGTGCATTCATATACACACTTAGCCGTCGGTACGAAGAAATCGTTGCTCCAAAAATGATTTCAAATTACACATTTGTAATCATTTTTCACCGGAAAATATGACATGAAAACACAGGTGAACAATGTATGAATATATGGAGAGGTCAAACAGGTTGTTAATTATTGTCAATATCAATATTTTGCAACATTTATGAAATCAATTAACACTGAAGACACCCTATGGTACCTGCTACAACTTGAGAACAAGTCCTCAAACTTTCAAAATTTGTAGTTACTACAACTGGGACTGGTAGGAGCCGTGAGTTCCAATTATTGGAACTATAGCCAAAATAACAATTTCTGGATCATGAGAGTATGTATCTTCTGAGTCAGCGTACTTTCCATAGAATAACACGATCGCGCGACCTGCATGACCGAACCTTGACCTTGCCTAGCAACGACCGTGTGATTGGCCAATTCTCAAAAGCTGTGTTTGTGACGTAAGTGCCGGTATTTGCGTAGTACGGTACGCTCGATGCAAATAACTGCGTACCGTACCCAAGTTGGCTCTCATGATCGAGAATTTAATATTTTGGCTATTCCGTCGATCCGTGCCACGTCACTTCCGGTTGACGATGCGACTCAAATTTGATTGAAAACAAGTCCTTGGTTCGATTTTTTGTTGATGATTTCTCTTATTTGTGTTGTGTATATTTCGATCGCAAATAGTCAGTGGAATCAAACAAGTTCCTAAGTTTTCAGAGTGGAAGTTACTTTATTTATCGTTTTATATATATTAAATGACAAACCGACAATTAAATTCCATGGTCGAGTGTTGGTTTTTCCGAAATTGACGATGTTGTCACGCCAGTCTCCTTCACAGCTGCTTTCTGTTGTTGATTACAAACCGTGAGCCACGTGAAGCTTGGGCCCAAGACTACAAGCTGGACCGACAGAATAGGACTGGTCACACTGTACGTGCTGTGCTAGTCCTGCCAGCAAGACTTCAGTCTTGATCATAAACATAATGACATCTACCGGGGTACGCATTTATGAAAAAGTCTGGAAAAGCGCGTAAAATTGGACAAAAACACCTGAAAATGGGCTGAAAATAAATAAAACTGCAGGAATTTTGACATCAAAAAAGACTGGTTCCAGTATTTCCACTAGAAAATCCCATGCTTGATAGAGTGCACTGTAGTCTATAGAAAAGTTATCAAATTCGTGGACATCATGGAACATACATTAGGTATGCTAGGTGAATTCAAATTTGCCATCAAACTGCATCATTTTACATATCAAATTAAAGCCCTTGAGTAAAAAAAGCCAAAACTGAAAACATTTTTGTCATAGCACTTTCCGTAACAAAGTTACATCTTGTCACAGATTGACTTTCATCAAAAAGATTCTGCTAGCAAAATTCCCCAAAACGGCATTTAGGGGTGGTTATAGATCCTAGTCTCATGGCGAGAGCAGCTTTTTTTAATGGAACTGCTATCAAAATCCCTCTAAAATTCCATGTGCAACTTGATTATCACCATAAAAAATCATATATTTGGGTCAAGTGAAGTATAGAAAACATATTTATGTAGGTTTCCTTCACCGACCTATTCTTGAAAAAAAATTCAAATTTCTATGTAAATATGCATTGTGTTTGGGCCCCGGTTTCGGCAAATTTCGCTGACTAGCAAATGTGTTAACTGAGGTTTGCCTTACCCTGAGTAAAGATAGTCACTTGTGCTGAGCATCAAATTGGTCACTTATCGCTCACTGTTCAAAATGTGACATCTACACCAATTACAGTCCCGAAACTGTCTACTTTTTAGCCGACCTCAATTCGAAACATTTAGTGATAGTTAAAAATGCGATCCCCAACCCTTTGGTTACCTTTGGGCGAATTTGCCGAAATCTCCATGAGTCTCCGTGTCTGAAATTCCACGGTACAAACATCGAAAATGTAGCAATTCTCAGTTCCGGTGATGATACTATATCCGCATCGCTGTTTTCATACATGTATGAATATATGCATATCTCTGACCCAAAAAAAAAAAAAAAACGTGGCGTTGATTTCAACCAATCCGATCCACCGTTTAATAAGCAGCTTGATACTGGCGTCATATCTGAGGTGACCAGGAGGCAGGAGCTACCATTTTGGTAAACTGAACTCGACTCGCAAATGCGTTCTTTTGGTTCACATAAATCGAACAAAATTTTCAATAACGGGTAATAGTATGATTTCAATTTTTTATTAATGAAGTTACTTGTAGTTTTGAGGAATGACAAAGTTGTTTTTGGAAACTTAGATGTTTGTTTCAACTGATGATGTAGGATCGCAATTAAGGTGAGTGAATTCGTGAAGAGATAATTTGCTTGTTTGAGTGATAGTAGGATACGGGATGTAGGCTAGTCCTCTGTGTTTGACCGGCTCTGACGCTCAATTCACGACGTCTCAATTCGTACCTGCTTACCAGACAGCAATACTGTGTATTGCTGTATGGAACCAGATATAGGTTTGCCTGGGATACCTACATACACTTTGCGTGGCTGTGCGTAGTAAGCAGTTGTACGCAGATAGCCTCGCTAATATGGACGCATAGAGTAGCATTGTACGCGCGTGTAGTTAGCAGGAGTAGTCGCGGAGTGTAACAAGCGTAGTTGAATGTTCCACGATGTCCACGAATTTGATAATTTTTCTATAGGTATGACGAGTTACAGTTACTGGAATTGGAACTACGTGCTGTGCTAGTGCCGTACTATTACACTGACTTTCGTATTCGGCGAGGAGGACGATTTCGACCTCCTCGTTTGTTTACAAACAGAGAGGTAGACAAAGGGGCCTGTCAAACCTGTTCCGCTTGTCCAAACACTCAAGTATCAAAAGGATGGTCCACAATAGAGACTAAATCAGTGATTCACGCAACATGAATAGGGGATTAAAAAACTGTGAAGTAGCACCATGTGCTTCTATTGTCCAATTTGCCATCAAGATTTCGAATGAAAACAGTTCAGACCCAGTACACGATAATGTCAGAAATTAATCATTTGTTCTGGGTCCGATTATTCGGACTAGTGCTGTGTAGACTGCGGAACTCAGTCCTCAATAGTCAGTCATTTATCTTTTGGTCGTTATATGACTATCATTGAGGACTGAGTTGTTATAATATATCTTCCGAGGTGCAATTTCAGACAATAGCTGGGGATTAGTGGGGCAGAGGTTATCTATTGAATCCTTTCATGACCACTGAAGCATAGTCAAGTCTGCCAAGGACACTCGGCACAAATTGAAAGACCATGTGAACTCTCGACAAAAGAATGTATGCATGTCAGGTCATCGACACCAATTTGGTGTTTGTTATGACACCAATTTGGTGTTTGTTATGCACCTCGAAATATGTACCTTAAAGTCATAATGTACAATCTTTTTTCAGAATTTACCTTTATTTTTTTCAAAACCGATTTTTTGGCATATTTGTAATACTTACACATGTTCTAACTTAAATCTATGAGCAAGCTGTCAAATTCAGCCTATTTGTAGTAAAACGGGACGATTTTCTGTTGGTCCGACATAAAGTCATAATTTTTTTAGAAATATGACTTTATGTAAACCACGATCATAAACCGTAGTCTCGTACAAAACTAGCTTAGTTACGCTCCCTCCACATGTGGAGGGCGTAACCAAACTTTGGCCGCATATAGGAGACTAACTCTGAAGCCGCTTTTCGCTGTCCTAATCCAAATAGTGCGAGATGTTTGAGTGATAGAGGTGAAGATTATGATGTTGTTTCTTTGCAAATTCCCAATGTTTTTCGCGTCCAAATGTATTGGGAACTTTCATAATGATTGTATATTATCATTTTAGAAGAAAAAAAGAAAAATCTAAAAATTTAAAAAGATCGTACATTAAAGGTCCGTAACCCGATCGACAGCATCATCCCTGGATGATCCCCCCGATTTTTTTCATTGTTGATGAGGTTTTGGTATCACATAATAGATACTATTTTTCTCATTACTATCCTGAAATTTGGCGCTCCAAGTCGATGTATTTCGGAGAAATCATAAAACACAGCGGCTTTTACAGGCTACCGGTTTGTAAACAATGATAAATACTTTGGATTTCTGAGTCGGGAATTATGAACGAAATAGCTCGAAATATCAGTCTCCTCAACAGCTACTTTGGTTTCGCGTCATACACATTCTGTGAAAAAGCGAACCACACTAACTGCTGAGGAGACGCGTCTAAACGGTGTGCCGTATTTAATTATAAAATTTCCACGATGGAGGCAGCGGGCGATTAGCTCAGTCGGTTAGCGGCTTCATGTTTCTACCGAGAGGTACCGGTTCAAAATCCGATGCGGAATAGTTTTTTTCCTCTCCATTTTTAACCCAAACTTTTTTATATTCATTTGAAATGTACATATTGCAAGGGAAATTATATTTTGTTTCCTTTTTTTCTGAAACGGTACGAAAAAAACAAAACAGCAATATGAATTGAATGGACCGATGGAGATGAAGCAAACTAGTCCGAATAATCAGACCCAGAACAAAATATTAATTTCTGACATGATCTTGTACATGGGTCTGAACTGTTTCCATATGAAATCTTGATGGCAAATTGGACAATAGAAGCACATGGTTCTACGTGACAGCTTTTTAATCCCTATTCAGGTTACGTGAATCACGCTATTGTGGACCACCCTTCTGATACTTGAGTGTTTGGACACGCGGAACGGTTTTTTGTCTACCTCTCTGTTTGTAAACAAACCAGGGAGGTCGAAATCGATCCTCCTCGCCGAATACGAAAGTCAGCGTACTACTATACTGAAATGCAGTAAACCTTAGACGAGCGCGTAGTGTAAGGATACATCGCATATTTACTGCGTTGCACGCACTTGTCTCTGATTGGCTGCTGAGGCGATCTGTTGTTGCCAGTGGAAATTTATGAATGAACTGTGCGCCGTCACGCGTTGTTAGCGCCGAATTTGCAACATCACGGTAGTCGCGCTCGTAAAAGGTTTGCTGCATTTTAGTATAATAGTACCCTGTGTAAAGATAGTCACTTGTGCTGAGCATGAAATTGGTCACTTATCGCTCACTGTTCAAAATGTGACATCTACACCAATTACAGTCCCCGAAACTGTCTACTTTTTAGCTGACCTCAATTCCGAAACATTTAGTGATAGTTAAAATCGATCCCCAACCCTTTGGTTACCTTTGGACGAATTTTTTGAAATCTCCAGCGGAGTCTCCGTGTCTGAAATTCCCGGTACAAACATCGAAAATGTCGCAATTCTCAGTTCTCGGTGATGATACTATATCCGCATCGCTGTTTTCATACATGAATATGCATATCTCTGACCCTGTAAGGTCAAAAAGCGTGGCGTTGATTTCAACCAATCCGATCCACCGTTTAATAAGCAGCTTGATACTGACGTCATATCTGAGGTGACCAGGAGGCAGGAGCTACCATTTTGGTAAACTGAACTCGACTAAATGCGTTCTTTTGGTTCACATAAATCGAACAAAATTTTCAATAACGGGTAATAGTATGATTTCAATTTTTATTAATGAAGTTACTTGTAGTTTTGAGGAATGACAAAGTTGTTTTTGGAAACTTAGATGTTTGTTTCAACTGATGATGTAGGATCATAAGGTGAGTGAATTAAAGTGAAGAGATTTGCTTGTTTGAGTGATAGTAGGATACGGGATGTAGGCTAGTCCTCTGTGTTTGACCGGCTCCGACGTCTCAATTCACAACGTCTCAATTCGTACCTGCTTACCAGACAGCAATACTGCGTATTGCTGTATGGAACCAGATATAGTATAATAGTAGGGATGACCAATGAACCATCAACTTGATTAGAACACTCCCATAGACATGCAGGGAGCTCAACTGTGCACTGCTTGCACATACATTTCTAAATTGATCTCACTCTTTTATTTTTCAATATTTTTCTGTAAATTTTCGGGAAGTTACTGCCAATTATATTTTGTAACTATCTTGCAAATTACAGCAACATAACTTATTTTGTTTTTCTGTAAGTGCGAGTCAAAATTGGTCCATCGCCATACAGTGCGCTTAATTGCCAGTGGCTGAGTTTAGCACTGCTCAAGAATGGCACAAAATATTCAAATCAGTAAGATCAGGTGAAAAACGTGGCCTACTGAGCTGTAATTTGGCACAGTTGCCAGTAATACCTCTATCATACCCTCTGTAAAAAGGTTAAAAAATTGAACAAGTAGATCTCGAGTTACAAATTAAATCACCAGCTTCCCTTTGGAATTTTTATATTCCTTTCAAATCATGTTAAGAAGACACCTTTCTGAACATAAATGTGAAGTTTCGTGCTCATTCGATGTATTGTTCACCTGATCTTAACCCTAAGCGTTTTCTTATATTTAGGCCTATAATATCTACAACTTGCTGCTGGCTATACCTTGTTTAGGACTTTCAAAAGAAGTACCTGAATGTGCAACCATGGAGGTATATAAATAAATGGAGAATGATCGCCAGAATTCTAATCTCCTAAGTGGAGATTATCCCGTTACCTCTATTCAATGAGTCACCAAACTTGAATAGACCAGCCACTTCAGCCAAGCTATTGATATCCACGATGGTTATGAGCCTCTACCATGGTTCATTGATTGTCACTCCCAAAATTTCCTCATAGGAATTGACCCTACATTGACCGTGCGGAAGCCTTGTAAAAGAGACTGTATAATGGCGTCAGCTAGTCAATCAGCTAGTTCAAAGTCACCAGTTTTGATAGCTTATAGTTTCAATGTATGATCGTGCGAAAACCCGCAGAAATTCGGATGTTCTGTTCTCAAGTTACTGAAACTGTTTTCTACACTAGTTGTGCCGTAACTTGACAAATATACTTAGTTTTCATGTTCATATATTAAGCTTTTAAGGGGTCTGAGGGAGTTCAAATATAGTGCAAATGAAAGCAAAAGCGTTTTTACCTTCCGATTGTGAAAAAATTATGTTGGGCCAATTTGGGCCATTTGAGTTACTAAGCGAGCAAAATTTACCGAAGTACTTGAATTCAAGCAAAAGTGATGATCAGACAATCTTTTCTAGAGAGAAATTGATATACGGAATGTATAGGCCCTATACATACTTTGTTTAAACAGTTTCTCATAGTTTAGTGTATGATAACCGTGATTTTGGTTGAAGCTTAGGGTCAAATTGATTGAGTCATGTTATTGTTTTTAAACTTTTAATTCTGTATTGTCATGAAATCGTATAGGCCGCCTAAATCATCATCAAGTTAAACTTCTCATTGTATAATAAATAATTATCAGTATTTAGGCCTAAATGATTATTAATATTATTAGGAGGCTATCATTTTCTTTGGAGGAGGGTTCCAAATATACGGGGGTCATAACTTTTGGGAAAAAAAGTCATAATTCAATTTTTCATGACCAAAATGTAGGAGTCACAAGATGACAACAGATAAGGTGTTTTTTTTCAAAAGACTGATTTCTTGATCCAATTTAAGCACTCAATTTTTGGCGAAAATGAGATTTTGATAGGCCTATCAAAATTTTATGAAACATGAGCACTTTCAATAAGTATAAACTTCATTTTACCCCATTGAAATCAATGGCCAGTGAAACAGACTTCACAATGTAATCAGCTTAGCATAATCAATATAAACCTGAAATTGCCTATTCAACAATAATTGGTCATAACCAACGTAGTACAAAAGAGGCTTGGCTGGATCATTCTCCATTTATTTATATACCTCCATGGTGCAACCATAACTGTTTCAAAATAGCCCGCGATAGTCATGCAGGTAACTCCGAGGTCAAGCATTGAATTGGTTTGAACAAAGATACTCATAATGTATTGAGTGCTACTTTGGTTTGAATGAGGAATACTACAGGAATACACATGAGCATGATGAGGATAATCTCTATTGTTGTGAATGAGTCAATGACCTTCAAAACTTAAGATTTTGTTTACATACACCTACTAATTGGTCATATTAAACCCAATAACATTGAAATTCTTGGTTGTGAAAAAAAGCTCACCTACTTAGTGCAATTTTGATTTTGTGCCATATCGGCTATCTTGGATGATTTTTGGCAAATGTCCTCTAAATGCATGATTTCAATGAAAAAAAAAAAAAAAATAAGTTATGCCAGTGACTAGTTAAGTGCCATTTCATAAGAAACCCTTTGATACTTTCACAATATGCTTGTTTCATGTTTGCAAATATGTTAAAATAAAGAAATATATAAAGGTAAATATATGCTTATGCCAATTTTGGACCTTGTCATTTTATTTCGTTCCAATGTGACCGGTCAGAATGGGAAACTTTGATAATTCATAATTCGAAAAGTTTTTGACCGATTTTGACCATTTAACCACCAAAATACTTCTGTTGATTAGTTCTACTCAGAAAACAATCTTTTGTAGCAATAGGGTCAACATGAAATTTTGATGGTTATCCCTAATAGTACGGCACTAGAAGCAAACATCAACATTTAACATCATTGCGTTCGACTAGAGCGCTCAATTAATAGAACGATAACATTTTAAGTAAGGAAGTTATTCTTTTACCTATGCACTTGGCATCCAAGAAACCTAGTACAGGTGTCCGCCAAATCGGGCTGACAAGAAATTGCACTATGCTGTCAACAATCCATCCTGAATCGTCCTCCATCTTGAATGTTTACTGCTGCCTTGGAGCCCGGATGCTTTTTAGGTGTTTCTGTTTTGTAAATTCAGTAAATCTAATACGACTGAGTATTAAATTGATACCATTTAAAAATGTGAAAGTGCTAGTAATTCAAATAACTCACTTTACAGATTATTTTAGTGAATGTTTCAATGAAATACCCGTAATAGTAACAGAATGATAAAACATTATATATTCAATATCTAGAAACTTAATTGATTAGAATAGAGGGCGCTAGGCCACTTTTTGGAACGGTCCCCTCAGGAACTCCGAACTCAGTACACCCTATTCAAGAAGAATACAGCACTATTAGTAGCTATTAGTTTGGAATTAAAAGAATATTATCAAGTTCTATAGGGAGATGAAAGAAAAAGTTCACTATGTTACTAATTTCTCTTTAAAAAAAGAGCCAAAAACATGCATTTTCGGCATGTTTTCTGACAATCGAGTCCCTGGAACCAGAGAAGATGAGATTCATCTTAGCTTCATCTTTTCTGCTTCTCTGCTGGAACGAAGGCACTGAAATGCACCGGCAAGACCGGAACATAGGATTGGGGGGGTGATCTTGAAAAGTTGACCTTTTTCCCAAAAAAGTGAAACTTTTTTTACCAGGAACACTAGAACCTAATTGCCCATTTGTTGGGCAAGTTTGACCTTTTTTGACTGAAAAGACCGGCATGAAAACCTGTTTTTACACTCGCAAAGTGGACCTTTTGGCCTTTGGTGATCATAAGGTGCCCATTAGCACCCCCCCCCCCCCCCACACACACACCAACCCCAGTGCTGAAGCACGATGAGACTGAACTGAGCCAAGGATAATAGAATCAGGATTTGACGATCACTCATTCCGTACTGGAGACCGGGGCAAGTCCGCCCTCGGGCAAGTCCGCCCACCCCATGTTTCTGATCTCGTGACTGCTGGAAAAGTACAATGATGATGTAATTAGCTGGCACACATCATAGCTAAGTACCCAAGAAAACAAGACAGTCCGACACATCTCGCCACAGAAATTATCGTCAAAAAACGTTTTTGAGTCCGAAGTTTACATTTTTGAAATTAGTAATATTGTAATAATCTCAAGATCTTACAGAGACGGTTTTCGTTCTTATATTTATTTGGAAGGTGAACGTTTTGCCCAACATATTATGCAATTAAAAGATCGACATATTGTGTTTAGTAGGCATAACACGAGGTAACGAAAAAAAGTAGTGGGGCAAGTCCGCCCTGTATGTGAAGGGGCAAGTCCGCCCTGTTTTCACCAGGCGGACTCCCGGGGCGGATTCGCCCCATCGGCGTATTATGCAAAATATTTATAATAATACCTTTAAGAAGAGTAAAACTACATGCAAGCATATTTTTTAAAGTTAAGTGGTATCAGTATTACTCATACCATCGTTTATGCCCTAAAACCATAAATGCCGAAGTTGTAAATAAAGGTTTTGCTCATTTTGGACCGCTACATTTATTAGCTTACAAGTTATACCCGGGCATTATACCCCTCCAATAAATTTAGTAGACTCTTTGGAAGAGAGCGGGAAGAGAGTGAGTGCCTAATATACCCTTTACTAAACGTTTGCATTAAATTGATAATGGTTTTGCAATTTTATAACCTTTTCTTTTTATCAGGGCGAACTTACCCCACCATAGGGGCGGACTTGCCCCAGCACGGGGCAAGTCCGCCCTGTCATCGTGATTTTTATTTTCCCTTCTCCTGTTGTTACTGAAAGCTCAATGTCCTTACAAATGTGGTAGTATTTAGCTATAGTATACAGCTTAAAAATGTAAAAACTATAGCCTTCTAACATGAGAATTGTCCTCTCTATAGGCGAGATTGAAGAAAATAGGGCGGATACGCCCCGGTCTCCCACCAAAACTTTTACACTTGAATGCACACCCCCAGGCACAAGCCTTCCCTTATGGTGAATTTGGGCCCAAAGCCCCCCCCCCCCCAAGTAAATCTGACCCTGATTATGACATCATGAACGTTAAATGGCAAACTTGAAATGGGACATATAGCATTAGTGTTACATCATGGGTTCAGTGTTTCTAAACCCGGTGAACAGAATCCAATAAAAATTGAGCGGAAGCGAGGGGCGAACGCGAATTTTCATCTTTTTTTGTCTATATTTTTTCCAAAAAGTCCATCCCCCCTGCTGTAAATAACGATCGGCCCCTTAAACTCACCAGATGGACAGTTTCAAGTTATCCGGCGGGACACCTGTAGGCTTATTTCATCAATGAATACACAGCTGCACATTGCAGATCTATAGATATAATTAATGCACAACTTCATCAATACACCGATCAATGCATTATTTCATCAATACACAGATCTACAGTAGACGTATTCAACGCACTACTTCATCAATACACAGCTCTAAAGGAGATGTAATCAATGCACTACTTCATCAATACACAGATATACAGTAGATGTAATCAATCCATCGCTTCATCAATTCACAGATCTACAGTAGATGTGATCAATGTAGGCCTACTACTTTATCAATAAACAGATCATAGTAGATGTTATCAACGCACTACTTCATCAATGCAATACACAGATCTACAGTATTATATAATCAATGCATACCGGGGTACTTCATCAATACACAGATCTACAGTATATATAATCAATGCACTACTTCATCAATACATAGATCTATACAGTAGACGTATTCAATGCACTACATCATCAATACACAGTAGATGTAATCAATGCACTCAATATAAGATCTACAGTAGATGTAATCAATGTACTTCTTTATCAATACACCGATCTACAGTAGTTGTAAGCAATAAAAATGCACTACATCATGACATTTTAAAATGTCAATACACAGCGTCGAACAGTAGATCACAGTGTAATCAATGCACTCCTTCGTTAACACACAGATCGAGGGTGACCTTAGCCATCGAAATGTAAGGCAATGACAATATCAAGAAAGAGAAATCCAACAAAGCTATTAGATCTTCTGTTTGGTACCACCAAACTGGCTGAGGAGGAGCTGGAGATCCTGGGAGTCACATTCGACAGCAAGCTGACCTGCAAAAAGTACATTTCTAACGTCTAATCCAGAGCAGGACAGAAGCTGTGGCTCTGAGGAGATGGAGAGTCGTAAATAATTGATGACAGAGGCAGAGCAACCGTTTACAAGGCTCAAGTTCGCAGTGTAATACGCCTCACTCATTAGAAAAGGTTGGAGGACATCTCCTATGGACCCGTTTGTGGTGCATTGATAACGTAATAATCACACACTCAAGGGTATCGGTCAACTGCACGTATCCGCTCCTTTCGAAAATCGTATCTTGCTAAACAAAAATGTAGGCCTATTTAGGCCAAAATATCACAATTAATATTGATTTGAATAATATATTATCTTCATATTTCAGGCAAAAAAAATAAAATAAAAAACTTAATAAAACCGACTCAGGTACCGATGTAATTTCAACCAAGCATTTTTACTGTTTTGTAGTGAATTAAGGCTGTGGATGATGGCGTGCTACCATTCATACTACATCAAACTCACTCGATAGTATCGATCATAAGGTATAATCGAGCCAAATTTGGATACCATCCCTGTATTTTGCCTTCAAGTACCATGCAATATTCATAAATATACCGCTATAATGCCCATTTTTGGCAAATCTCTCTCTGTGTCAGGTGGCGCTGTGTAGCGTTGCTGTGGTCTTCACACGAGTACGCCATCTCACTCGGTCTGATGCCAAGTGCGTTGCACCTTGCATTCCTTGGTTAGAAACCAGCTTCACGTCATTAGTCCAAGATGTTGGTGGACGTCCTCTTCCTCGTTTGCCTTCCATAGCCCCTTGCAAAATCTGTTTTTCTACACCTGACTGACAATATGGCCAAAGTACTTCAGCTTTCTCTCCATAATATGCCGCTTCTGATGGTTAGACTTGTACCAATCTTGTCGAGGATCCAGGAATTTGTTCTCCCGTCTTTCCATGTCACTTGAAGAAGCCTCCTATATTAACAATACAGATCATTACACAAATATTGTGTAAGCCTCCTGTAACAATGCAAATCATTACACAAATATTATACACAAGTGCGCTAGAAATTCCGTGTCATTTTTTGACACACAAAACATCTAGCTTTTCTTTTGATGTTTACTGAGGTATGGGGAGTGTGGCCTTCAACAAGTAAAATTGGGAAGGCTTTTTAGCATAACAAAGGGTTAGTTCCCGATACTGTGGAACAAGAAAAGTTGATATTTGCAAAGTAAATACACTATTAAAGCACGGTGAGATGAAAATTGGGTGATTATGTCAGTCAGCTCATTAGAGTTTGTCACTCGGTCTATTGCAACTTGTTGTAATGTATCTTGCATGAGTGCCAGCGCCACCACTCTAGGAATATTAGGCCTATTAGAGTCTATCCAGAGAAAGCCCTTCGAATCATAGGCGTGATCGAAGAGGTAGCAAGCAAATCTCAATCAAAGACGTCAAGTGGCTGCAGCAACAGTCCCCCATCAAATGCACACCGGCTTGTGCCCACCAAATCTGAAGGCACTGCTACCAAAGCCATTTGTAGTCACAAGAGCTACCCGCTCCAGCATATCCATGCCTTGTCACGCTCTCACAGTACCAGTTCCTAGAACCATATCTACTGGCAGGACCTTCATCCACACAACAGTTCACGTTTGGAATAGCCTACCAGATGGAGTAGTTGGAGACATATCCGACAACTGCGCCGACAACGGCGCATCATCCTTCAAATGTAGAATGCATAAGCATCTTATTACTCGTGTCTGATGCTTTATTGTACCCCTTCACTCTTCATGCTCTTGTTGTTCCTGAGCTGTTGTGAACTGATTGGCCCATGTGATCGTCTTTTATAGAGCCTAGCTGCCTATATAAGTTCTTGACCTGTGTCACTCCTCATGGGCTATTGTTAACTCTATAGCATTTTATACATATAAAAAAACAACTTCATCAACACACAGATCTACATTAGATGTAATCTGTGAAATTTACTACTTTATCAATACACAGATCTACAGTAGATGTAATCAGTGCAATTTACTACTTTATCAATACACATATCTAATAGTAGATGTAATCAATACGCTACTTCATCAATACATAGATCTACAGTAGATGTAATGCCCCACACAAAAGTCACTGCCTTGCTAGCCTCTCGGTCCACCTCTCAGTCCGCCTCTCGGTCCCGTTCAATATTGCTTGTACGTAAATATATGTGTCACATGATGTACATTCTGTATACTACACAGTGAAAAAGTTAGAAGCTGTTATAAACATTGATCAATAAAAGAGGTCCTCGGTTGAGATCCATCATTCCATTTTAGACCTATGCCTTTATGCAAAGGCGTCAACCAAATAAGTTGATACACGAACCGGCAATGTAACAGGACTTGTAAGACAAGATTTCTTCTTCAGTATAGTTTGATCAACTCGTAATCGGCGGGCCTTATAACATCGCGGATTAATATCAATATATTTTATTTTGAGAATTGCCTTGTGACATCTCACCAGAAGCATCACAAATTATCAATTGAAGTCCTATACTTTGTGTACTTTATTTAACACTTACAATAGAGACCAGAATAGGTCAACTCTATCACTCAACGTGGGTCTACTTTTCGGCGTAGTGGTAAAACAATTCCCGTTGATTACGAGCTGATCAAAGTATAGTTTGCACATCCATATGGGGGTATAATCGTCTGCTGTAAACCAAGCAGCTTCCTGGTACCTGCAGCTTCCGTGGCGAACCGTGCGTACAGCCCCATCACTTGATGCAATGTTCCTTAATGACAGGTGCGGGCTGGTATTTTACCAGAGTGAGGGAATGAGCGCCCTCTGCCTCCCTAGCTCAGTTGCTGAACATGCCAGCTTTAGGCCGGAGGAAACCATCAGGTTCAACGGCCAGTATGTTCAAATGTCTTTTTGCTACTGTAACGATGTAGACAGTACAGCCAGCGACAAAATCATGATGAGATATTGCTCCGTTCTTTCTCCTTCTAGTTACTCATTTATGGTGTTCATGGCATTTGTTAGGTTAGGTTTAATACCAGGTCTTTCAAGAGCACTTGTGAGTTATGTTCCGGCCGGACTTTGTCCTTAAACTGCTGGAGAACAGTGCGGTAAGAACGGGTGCTGTTTTTCTGGTAGGGCTCCCAATGGCTCTAAATCTTCATCATGGGCCAAAGAGCGGAAGAGTAAGATTTACTTCTCAACGGTCATTAGGCTGGTGTTGAACATGTCATCATTGGTCAACCTTCCAACACTGCCCAACATGTTCCAGATCAGGGGCGAACTACTACATTTTGGTAGATCTCGGCTGCTGTGTGTCCAGAAATAAGCTGAAACAGGGCTGATCACCCGTAAAGCTGCTGGGACTGGACCAAAATAATTCCCAGCAAAATTCATGATTATGAAAACTACAAGCAAATCTTCGAAAATACCGAGGGTAGATGAGCGGCAGTCTACTGTTGACTTCATGACGGACCAGCGGGAACTCGGCACACCATCACGAACTGTTGGCCCTGATTATTGTCGCCTGTCTACCTTCAAACCTCTTGTATTATCTACTTATAATGTCCGTACTGTAAATCAGCAAGGGAAAATGCATCAGCTATTCATGGGCTGTGCTGATACAGGTATTGACATTGCCGGAATTCAAGAACATCGTCTCATTACACCAAGCCCAACCGATGAACTTTGGTCAGATGATAGGAACTGGGTTTTATTATTCAGTTCTGCTACCAAGCAAAGGCACGAAGGAGTTGGTCTGGTCATGTCCAAGCCCATTCACAGATGTCTTAAGAGTGTTGAAGCTGTTTCCGAGAGGATAATATTTGTAACATTCCATGGCAACCCTCAGCTCAGTATCACTGTTGTATAATGCACCCACTGAGTGCGCATCATTTTCTGACAATGAGGAATTCTATCCATCTCTACCTGACCACCTGGATGGTATGAAAAGGCACAACATCCATCTCATCCTCGGCGATTTTAATGCCAGAATAGGAACAGACAGTCATCTTTCCCATCCTTGGGTCATTGGTCCACATTGCTACCATAATTCAACAAATGACAATGGTGAGCGTCTGGTCAACACCTGCCATCAGGAGTACAATCTCAGACCGGCCCAGATAAGATTCCCGCAACCCAGGAACCGTCTCTGGACTTAAACCCATCCAGCTGGATCAACCCATGCACAGTAAGATCACATACTAATAAACAGCAAGTGGGTAAATTCTCTCCGCAACTGTCGAGCATACAACTCAGTAGAAGTGGACTCCGATCATCGTATTGTGAGCATCCGTCTAGCTGCCAGTCTGCGAACTAGCAAAGGAAAACCTTGCAAGAGACCAAAATTCAACTGGAAGAAGTTGCAAGATCCTGATATAAAGGAGGAATTTTAGCTGGAGCTGTCAAACAGATTCCAGGTCTTGAGCATGGATGACACCACACCCATCTCTGACAGGTATGAAACCTTCGAAACAGCGGTCCGTGAAGTTGCTGAGAAAGTTATTGGAAAACAAGAGCCATGCGGACTTCCAAGTTGGGTATCAGAGGCAACCATCAGACTTAAACTTGAAAGGGATGAGACCACAAAGCGGTACTCCATTTCAAAGTCTCGTCAATCTAGAGAAAGATGGAGGAACTTGAACACCAGCCTTAACAACTCGTATAAATCTGATGAGCTTGCTACCGGCCCTCAATAAGCAAATGGAAGACCTGAAGCTGGCCGACGAGATGGGGAATTATACCACCACTTGGAAAATTATACACTCGCTTTCTGGGAAGAACTCAAGGAAAGAGGTGAAAGTCAAAAAGAGAGATGGATCAGCTCCAACCAGTGACCATGAACTGCTTGAGGAATGGAAGGAATATTTTAGCTCACTCCTTAACAACGACAGTAGCACAGCAGCTTTAGAACTTCCCGCACCAGCTGTTGAAGATCTTCCTATTATCACTGAGCCCCCAACTCGTGAAGAAGTAGTCAAAGCAATAGCAGCCATGAAGACCAACAGGCAGCAGGATTGGACTGTGCTATAACTGCAGAAGCACTTCAGGGAGGAGGGGATAGCATGATTGATATGATTCTCGAATTCTGTATGGAAGTATTCTCAACGCTGACACCGCCACGTCAATGGGTTATGAATGTAATCATTCCTCTACCAAAGAAAGGTGACCTCTCTCTCATGACAAACTACCGTGGTATTTCGCTTATGTCCATTGCCGCAAAAGTGTACAACAAGATCCTTCTGAACAGGATCCGACCCCACATTGATCCTTTACTGAGAAACAACCAGGCTGGCTTTAGATCGGGTCGCAGCTGTGCTCAGCAAATACACATTTTGAGGAGGATCATGGAAGGCTTCAAGGAGTACCAACTTCCCTTAACAGTCACTTTTGTGGACTTCAAAAAAGCCTTCGACTCCATCAACAGGTCCGTCATGTTTTCAGTGCTGCGGCATTATGGAATACCAAAGGTTGTGGTCAATGCCATCCAGGTGCTCTACAAAGACTCCAATAGTGCCGTCATGGTAGAGCCTTTCCAAGTAACAACTGGAGTGCTTCAGGGTGATGTGATGGCACCATTCCTGTTCATTATCCTGGTAGACTACCTTCTGATGAAATCAACTTCTGGAATTGACGCCGGAATTGTTACCTACCCACGTCGGTCAAGCAGGTATCCTGCCAAGATGCTGAATGACCTGGATTTTGCTGATGATATTGCCCTGCTGGAATCTTCCATAGACCGGGCCCATTCACAGCTTACTAGGACTGCAACTGCAGCAGCAGATCTAAGCCTTGTCATCAGCGCACCTAAGACAGAATACCGGTATATGACTGCAAACTGTAACGCCCAACCAGCACTTGAAGTCTATGGTAGTACCATCAACCATGTCACAGACTTCAAGTATTTGGGTTCCAAGATGGGCTCTAGTGTTGGAGACCTACAAAGAAGAAGAGCACTAGCCTGGGCAGCTTTTTGGAAACTGGAACGCCTTTGGAGAAGCCCGTCCTTGCCAATCGAAACAAAAATCAAGCTGTTTCAGACAACGTGTGTTACTGTCTTTCTGTACGGGTGCGAGTCATGGGTAATTAGAAAGGACATGGAAAACAAGATCAATGCATTTGCAACATCTTGCTACAGAGTGTGGATCGGATTCCAAATGAAACCATCTACAACCTGACCAACACCACTCCACTGGTTGCCAGAGTCAAGATTCATCAACTCAAATTTCTCGGCCATATACTGCGTCTTGAAGATGGCGAGCCTGTGAAAGAATATGCGCTTTATATTCCACCACATGGGAAGAGGAAACCGGGACGGCCACGCACACTGTACTTACAGTTTGTCCAGCACCTCCTGGGAGATACTGAAGGGATGCTGCAGCCAAACAAAATTGTTTCGCTTGCCCAAGATCGCATTAGTTGGAGAAAGCTTGTAGTCACCTGCTCCGCAGTCGACTGATGATGATCCTTAATGACGGCATTAGTGGGCCGTGAAATTAAAAGTTGATCTGTCATGGTTGCACTTTAATGTTGTAGTCATGTAGCTGACTTAAAGAAGGGGACTGGTGGTTATCTCGATGTATCTTTCTCTACCCACCAGTTCCAAGTACAGGGCAATAAAAACAGAAATAGTTATCTGTCACTATTGCGTCTGTAGGGGTGAGCTGGCCTATACAGGGTGTATCAAAATAAAGTTTACAGTTTGAAAAATATCAACTATAGCATTTTTACCAAATACCTCATACTTATTTAATCTAGTGGCATTTTTTAAACTGTATATTTAATTGTGATACACCCTGTATAATTGGGAAACACAAACACAAACACTCGTGGCAGCTACATGTAGTTCCGGACCACTGATCACAGGAGGATGATAGCGGGTAGCAATATTATTATAATACTTATAGCAATAGCAAGCAATGTTCTTGGACGGAACAGACATTTCAAGATAATTTCGCAGAAAGACATCATCACTCGTGATTAGCTATAGTAAGTGTTTTGTTTCTTAAATTTTAATTAAATAAGTTACAATAATAAGTTGGTTGCCCCAACAAACACAACACGTTTTCGACGTCATTCGTAAAAGGTTAGAAAAGGTTGCCAAAAACGTTCAAATGTCGAGTTTTATAAAGGGCATATAAAGGGTATAAAACGTTTTTGTAACATTCAAAAACATTTTATGATAACTTACTGCAAATATTATAACACAATGTTATTTATGTGTTGACAAAATATTTTGCAAAAGATATTTTTAAAAATATTTTACAATGACATTTTGAAAACATTTTACAAATATTTTTGTAGTGTGTTTTCATACAAACCGTTTTGAAACGTTTTCATGACCTTTATATAACCTGACATTTAATGTCATTAAAACGTTTTTACCAAAACCAAAACCCCAAAATATAACATGTATAAAACGAACGTTTTAAAAATGTTTTGTGTATGCTGGGTGGTGATTAACTTTCTTTAGCAGAATTGTTTGATTTAAATTGATGATATTTTAAAATTTTATTTCATTCCAGCCATTTATTGCATTCCAGGCCTAAAGTCAACCAACATGACCAAAGTCAAGTTAGTTGTTCAATCGATATCCGTTACAGACTCCGGTGTAGGGAAGTCACTAAGGGCAAAGATGACTTCCTGTAAAAGTAACTAGTTTCGTTTCTCGGCGGACCCCCTCCCTCCCTGCTAGAAACGTAGTCCTGAAATGTCGAAACTTTTGGCTCGTATATATATTTAAAGGTATACTAAACGGGGTATATTAGGCCTGTATGGATATAACATAGCGTTACCCCTAGTATATGGCTGTGGATGGATAAATAAAGCCGGTACATCAACACAACTTGTGACGCATGTTACGTAGGTTTAGGTCTATATCCCGATTTCCTCACTTCAATTCTCAAACTTGATAACCTATATCACTAAATACACAGAAACATAAAAACAAGACAAGACCACGATGTTCTTTTCGATTCGCCGTCGTTTAAAGGTATACTACACACTTAAAAATAGGTAGTCAAAAATGACCCTAAAGTAGTCATTTTTGACCCCATATGCAGGGTCAACTATGCACCGAACCCATTGAAGTCATTTTTGACCCGGTACATGAAGTCAAATTATTGACCCAAATTGTAGTTAAAAATGACTACATTTTGGGTCAAAAAATGATTTGACCCCTAACAGAGTCAGTTGAAATGACTACATTCAGGGGTCCCGGTTTGAAAATGACCCCGGAACGTGGGTCAAAAAATGACTATATTTGGGGTCATTTAAATATGACCCTTTTAGGGGTCAATTTAATATGATGTCAACAACTGAAAATGACCCCTATGGTGGTCAAATTTGACTTCATCCAGGGTTATTTCAAATTGACCCCCTAAATTAGTCAAACTTTTTATAAAAGTAATCTACGTTGTACTTGGGTTATCAACTACGTTGTAAATACGTAAATTTGTGAACTCGTATTCGTGTTATGACAACGTTATTTTTGACGTTGATTTTCGAACGTTGATATAACGTCATTATGACGTTGTTTCGACATGAGTTCTGAACGTATTATTCATACGTTGCTACAACGTTGGACCGGACTTAATAGGGACGTTTGAATAATACGTTCACAACTTGACGTTAACAACGTCCGAACGAACGTCGTGAAAACGTAGTGTGTTGGCTGGGTTGGTAGATCCTAGTACAATCTTGAAAAAGGAAGCTACTATAAAATGGGAAAAAAGTCAAATGCGAAATGCGGTTTTTCATTTTTATTTTTTTTATATTCCGACTCTCGCCTTTACCTGTTCTCGGAATAATTTGCACTACTAGTACTATGTTCGGGTTGAAGTGGACCTTTTTCTTCTCCTCTACACTGACTGGACGGTTGCTCAACTCATCCGACTTCTTGGTTTTTAGACCTGTACTCAAGCTTTTCTTCCTTTCGTCTTCTTCTCCTGTCCCATAACCTTCGTCTGCAGACTTTCCTTCTTTAGTCTCAGGATCTTCTGCCGTCGGTATGTCCATCGGTCCCTCAACATCCTGTAGCACCTCAGTCTCTAACTCCGACTGTTTCTCCACAGGGACTGGAGGCTCAAAAACCCAAGGTTCTAGCTCTGGTCCTTCATAGGGTTTGAGGCGATCTGCATGTACAACTTTTTCGCTTACTCCTTGCCGTCTTCTGTATACGGAAGGTAACATCCGATAATGTTGTCACTACAAGATACGGGCCTTCCCATGTCAATGTAAGTTCGATATGCCTGGCCTTCTTTTGACATCGAATGACCCTCCTTATAGACGGGATTCTGTGCTCGACGGTCATAGTTCCTCTTTTGACGCCTACTGCTCACTTCAAGTGCATGTCTAGCCCTCTCATGTATGCCTCTTATTCTTTCCCTTAAGTCTTCTGCATAGTCAGTGTCACACTCTTCTTCTCCAGGCGCTGCTCCAAACACTAGGTCAACCGGGCAGATCCTAACATCATATTAGGGCTTTCACCAGTAGATGCCTGGATACTCGATCTGTATGCAAAGCCTACATATGGTAAACACTTGTCCCAATCCTTCTGATCTTGCAATGGTAGCAACATCAAGGACACTGCATTCACTATAGTTCGATTGCACCTCTCCACTAAGCCATCAGACTTAGGATTGTACGGAGTCGTCCTTTTCTTTGTAATACCAAAAATCTTACACATCTCACTGAAGACTTCGGACTCGAAATTCCTTCCCTGGTCAGAATGTAGCTCCAGAGGAACTCCAAACCGGCACACAAATTCGTGCACTAACTTGTCTGCCACAGTTTAAGCTCGTTGATCAGGAATTGGATATGCCTCCGTCCATTTAGGCCAGTAGTCTCCAACCATGAGGACATATGCATTCCCCTGGTGAGTTTCTGTAAGAGGCCCCAAGACATCAATTGCGACTCGCTCCAAAGGAGCTCCAACACGAGTCTGTTGCAAGGGGGCTCGACGTTTCTTCGGCGGATTCTTCTTCCGTGCGCAGTCTGCACATTGTCGTACATAAGCTCTGACGTCAACGCTCATGCCAACCCAGTAGTATCGCTCACGTAGTCTTGGCAAGGTCTTTTCTCGCCCTAGATGGCCTGCTGTCTTCGATGCATGCAGTGCATCCAGCGCCTTCTTTCTCAATGATCTCGGCAGTACCAGTAACCATTTGAACTCCTTCCCATCTTCGCTCTCCCATCGCTTGAATAGGACACCTTCTTTCATTGCTAACACATCCCATTGGCCCCAATTTTTCACGGCGACCAAACCAGCGCTGCCGATTGGTGTGCCACTTTTTCCCATTTAGGTCGTTCTCCTCCACTCTCTTTTCCCTCTATAATTGGCGCCATAGTCTCGTCAGCCAACTGTGCTTCTCGCACAGAAGCCAGTGAAACTTCCGGTATAGCAGTAATACGCCGTAGCCACTCGTCAGTGTCACTAGTATCTCTACTTCGGGTTTCTTCTGCCTTCTGTATGTCTTGCGCAATGTCAGCTTCTTCAACCACAAGGCTGGAATCTGTACTATGGTCACACGCTGTCTCAATATTGATGTAAGCTACTTCAGCCCTTTCATAACTCTCCAGTCCATGCTCTGGCTCTGTTTGGACTCACTTGTCACTACTCACTATAGGAATTTCTTCTAATGTGTTTGATTCAGTCTCTTCAACTTCTGTTTCTTGTCCCAATCAGTGCCGCCGAGAGCCATTACGGGCCCGGGGGCAATGTGAACGCACGGGCCCTTTGATCAGTGATGACGGTGCAGGACTTCATAAGGGTGTGTGTGGGGGCAACAGTGGCATACATTTCTTTGTAACATGGGGGAGGGAGGTTGGTGTAAAATCCTTGAACATATGTTGCAGCGGAGCGAAAGTAGCATGTTTAGCTGCCAATAATCAAATATAAACATTGAAGGAGACAAATGCGCGGGAAGGGCGCACAAATTTGCAATCTGAACGGCATTTTGCTCCCAGATTAAGTTTCTCTGAACAACTTGCCAATTTAAAGCCAATTTGAATGATCCAAGTATGAACCGGTGAATTGGACAAATGCGTGCAAAGCGCGAGCAAATTTGTAATTCGAATTAGCGACTTTTGCTCCCAGATTGGATGTATTGAAACAAACTCCGTGCGAAGAGGAAAAAGAATGCCTTAATGGACCCAAAAAAGAAAAAAAAAAGAGACCTCGGAGGGTCCGTAAAAAGCAAAGAAGAGATAACTTAGGCCTAAGAAAAGAGATCTTTGTCGGCCCGAATAGTAAAGGAAAGAAAATATGCCTTATTATTGCAATGTATCTATTCTGAACCTTTTACGGTACGGGCCCCTGAGGTCCGTTTTCTTTGCTTTTACTGCCCCATAGTAAAGTATCTTTTCAGATACACATCTTTATGTCTCAATGGTGGCCGCTAACCTTCTGGAATAAGCCGATATTGCTCTGGTGTTAACGTCACTCTAGAAGCTCCTGAATCTACACAAAGCATCACCGACTTCCCCTGAACAACAGCCGGGACCCACATCTCTTTTATATCACATTCCAAACAATTATCTTCTAATCCTAGTGTGATCTCTCTGATGTCAGTAGTAAACTCGACTGTACCGGTACTTGGCTCTGACTCTCCTCCTGTCTCGTTGGGGGTGCTGGACGTCACTGGTGTCTCTATCTGATCTTGACCCTTCTTCATTGCCGGCCTCACCCAGCAGTCAACATTAATGGGTATATTTTCACGGGAAAATTTTCTGGACACGTGACCAATGCGTATCAATGTGATTATGACCTCGAGACTGATCTCTGACCCCCGGCGGTGACCTCGCAATTCAAGTCTTAGTAATTTTGAATTGGAATATTATTCTTGGCTGCAATTTCGGATAGAAATTCGTGTATTGCAAATTTATTGAATATCATGTGATCTTAATTTCTTCACAATATCATCAAAACGTAATTTCAAAAATATCTACCTACGGAAAAAAATATTTATCTACGGAAACTCCTACTATAATATTATGAACTTGCGACAAGTTACTTATTTTGGCTCAAAGGAGGAATTCTTCCTATTCAAATACATTGGTAGACCACCCGCTGTGCTCGGGGTCACATTCCATAATGCTAATATGTCTGCGCCCATGGGTGTCACGTGTCCAGAAAATTTTCCCGTGAAAATTTACCTATTAATTCTGACTGCCCAGGGTCCATAGCTCGGCCGCTCCCAGTTTCCCTGCTTTAATTCACTTGCCCAACATTCTGTAGAAATGTGGCCCCTTTTGTTGTACCTATAGCACACCAGCCCGGCTTTCCCTGCAGACTCGCAGTCCTGTGCCACATGTCCAGGCATATTACATCTGAAGCATCTCACACTAGGCATACTTTGCATAAAGGATGGCCGGTTTGGTCACCGTGATAAACACTCTCTTGTCATATGCCCTCTACGGTGACATGAGAAACATTCCACATCCCTCCTTTCTGGTCGTCGTGTTAAATCATCACTCCTGAGCGACTGCCATTTCCTTCCACTCTCCATCTCCGTCACTTCAGTAGCATACTATTCACTCCCGTTTTATCAACGCTCTGTATCTCTTTCATAAGCACCCCCATCTGGGCTGTCAACTGGGTGGTGACTCTTGCCTCCATCTCTGCTAACTCAGCTTTAGTGGTTGATGGCTCACTAATTTCAACGGCTTCTCTCCCAAAGGCAGCAGGCTTACTGCGTTCCTTCCCTTCTGACTTATAAAAGGACTCCATCATCTCGGCCCTCGAAATTGCTTCTGACAGAGTCTCTGGATGTGCCCTGAATAATTCTTCTTTTAGCTTCGGGTCCTGGACAGCTCTTTTGAAGTGCTCTCTTGCTATCCTGTCTCTCTCTACCTTGTCTGTACGCGGATGTGCTAGCGTAGTCAGCCTCTTAATTGCCAGTCACAATTCATGTAAACTCTCCCCAGGTTTTTGTTCACGTCTTGAGACTTCCTGGAAATATTTTTCTTCACATTCTCTGGCTCCAAATTCTTGCTTCATCACCTCCAATAATTATTTATAACTCATCTCATCTGGACTAATATCATTGGCAATCAGAACAGCCAAGGCATCGCCCTTACAACTTGTGAATAATTGAAGTGCAGCTTTCTCATCTGGGCAACAATTGTACCTCCGTATTGCTTCGAATTGTGCATAAAAATCTTGCCATCTTTCCTTGCCATCAAAATTGGGTGGCTCCTTCCTTTTCTTCCATGGCGAGAACCCAGATGCATGTCCATCTACTTCCTGCCCACTTGAGTAACCATCTTCTTCGCAAGGTCCATATCTAGCAGCAAACTCTCGCTTACTCCTAATCATTCGTCCTCGCTTCAGCTTTGGCACAACTTCTTCTTTTCTTGCCTCTATTTCTGAAGACTGGGTCATCACATTCCCTTCTTCTGGCACTGTTGTTTCATTTAGATGATCTTTTCGCCATTCTTGTAACTCCAATTCCCTAAGATGTTTGATGCGTTCATGCTCTCGTTTCTCTTCTTCCCATTTACATTCCTCTTCCTTCGGTTACTTTGCTTCTTGCATATTCCTTTCCTTGACTCTAATTCTCTCATCCAGTTCTTTTGTATTCTGAGCCCCCATTTGGTCAACATCCATAATCCTATTCTCCATCTCTCCCGTCATCTCCTGCAAACCGCTGACTGCTCTGTTCAGATCCGCTGACATGGCGTCCTGTTCTTCCTGACTCCGTGCTAACTGTGCACATCTATGTGTCAAACTCCTGTTTCTTTCGTCCAACACTTTTAGGGCTTCGGAGTCTGCCTGTTTCTCCATTATTCTTTGTCGCTCGGTATATAATGCTTGTTGTTCCATATCCTTGACCCTCTCTCCTAGCCTTCTATTAGCTTCCTCCAACAAAACCACCTGTATGGCTGTGTCACTATCCTCCTGTTTTGCACCCCTCTCTTCATCCACAAGGTCATAAGGCTGCTGGGTAGTCAACTTCTTTCTCCGCATCAACTGTCTCCCTCTCTCGACTTTATTCTGCATTTCTTCATCCGATGTGCTATCCCCAAGTCGCCGGGCCACCCTCTTGTAATATGTTGACCTCCGTCTTCTTTTTCCGGGTGCCTGCATCACTAACACGGTCTGAATCATTCCCAGTGTCGCTCCTGAAGATACCCCCCTTCGTCGCTGGTTCCATCCCGTCGTGTCATCTCTGTCTCCTCCTTCGCTGACCTTGGTCCTATTGCTGGACTGCTCCCAGGTTGCATCTGCCACCTCTCCTTCCATCCGGGGCTACTCTCGGCTCCTAACAAGTTGTTACTTTACACATATACTCCTTAACTGGTCCTCTTGCTCTCACTCAATGTCACTACAATCCTTTCGGGTCCACAAAAGCTCACAACTTCTCCAAACATAAACAAAACCAATCCCAGCGCTGCCACCACTTGTAACGGGACCGAGCGGCTGGTACTGATGTTATGTAGCTAGCAAATGGTTTTAGGGGTGGGTTGGCCAGACCCAGGATCTGGCGGAGCACTAAGAAGTTATGATGGGCCACCGAAAAGGGACACTGTAATGACACCAAAATATTCTTTTATAGATACGGTTTTATTTCCTTATGGTACTTCAACGACGTTAACATAGTCCATACATAAGCTGACAATCATTACTTCATACAAAATCACTCCGCCCTGCTCTCTACAAAATCTCAAAACAACCATCTCACCACCAGTACTTTAAACCAATCTGGGTTGGTAGGTTCTAAAACCAACTCCATGTTCTTCTTGAGGGAAATTTGGAGCAACTAGAATTCACAAAAGCCTTTTAATGACTGTATAAGGTCCGAAAATGCGGAAGTTGAACCTCCTTTTTTGAGAATCTCCAAGATTGACAGTTTAGGCCTGAACCTCAATTCACTTCATTTTGAATGAAACCTTTACCACTATCCCAGAATGAAGTCTGAATGAAACTGGACTTCGAGATTTGAATGAAACCCGGTCGAATTAATGAATGCTCGAGATGTGAAGAAGGAATTTGACCCTCGAGTTTGGAATGAAACTGTATAAGACAAAAAGAAATAAATATTTGATGTTGTGTCATATTTTCCCTGTTTTTAATTGTGAAGAGTTACTCATTCTTTCATTTCTCTTGACAATTTTTCATTTGCCCGCCCTATTCCTTTTAAAGGAATTTTTATTAGACATCATTTACGGTGGCCTCATGATTTATACGGCAACTGTACTTGTACATGCACAATTTACAAAAGGCTAAATCTCACACTGTAACCTGGTTTGAAAATGACCAATTCACGGTCAACGCGCTCGTGTTCCATCCAAACAAGGTCATGACTAAGGGAACAAACCAAAAGATCGATGACGTCCTATAAACGAAACTAGTTTCGTTTAGGGGGGAGGGGGTAAAAATACTCGATTACGTTTGTGCAAAAACATCGGTCTGAAGAATGTGTCATTATTATTATTATGTCAAAATTTTCAACATTTCATTATTACGTTTCTGGCAGGGAGGGAGGGGGTCGGCTGAGAAACGAAACTAGTTACGTTTATAGGACGTCATCGATCTTTTGGTTTGTTCCCTAAACTGAATACATATTATCAACATCCTTTATCCATAAGCAGCACCTCTACATGATATGAAAAGGGCAATTTTTGGGAAGAATTTCCGGCTTCGTCAGTCAAATGCCATAACAATGGATGTCCATTGCCTTTTTACATGTAAATCTGAATACAAAATTGCTCGCATAAAATCCTATTTTACCTCGCCAAAACCCTATCCAAAACACTCGCCACCGGTCTCACTGGATTCTATACTATTTACTTTTATAAAGTATAGCATTACTGCCATCGAATTTCTATATTAGCATAATTATTTAGTAATTATGCAAAATATGCAAATAACCGCACATTTAGGTGTAGGTATTATTTCCACAATGTATTAGTATTTGTTTTCTATTTCAGATACCCACAGAGTTGTATTTAGTATCGCGATCTCTCCTGTTACCATGAATACAGTTTCGGTAGCGACGGTTACGACCTTCTTGTTACTAGTATGGTTGCATATGACAACTGTACAAGGTAAAATATGATTACTATAATAGATTCGATTTTGAGTAGGTACTTTGCCCAGGAACTTTGTCCCCAACATCACACATGTTAAATTTATCCAATGACTCTGAGCTATCAATCAAGTATGGCATCTGTGTTCATTCCAATCTAAACCGTAACGGGAACCGCAAGGATCAAAACTGAGAGTTTATCTTTCGCGCCAACACAACACAAAGCACTGTAAATTGCCTCTGTCCAGAGAGGTGGACCTCTCTTGGGTCAGAATGGTCAGGATGTCAGTTTAAGGGCCCCCGGTGTGGTCCAGGGGCAACGGAAGCTCCTGGATTCTAGCCTTTTCAGGCCCCTTTTGACACACTAAATGAAGGCAAAAAATGACCTCCAAGGTAGTTCTTACTTTAACAAAAATCACACAAAAATCCACAACTGTGAACTGTTAACTATTGAATTTATTAAGTTTCATAACTTGAAAACGGAGACACTTACAGGGATACGAACTGTATTATGGGATAGAGCTTTTCAAATTTTCAAAATAAAGCTTTACTGAAAAATATGACCAGGGTTTCGCCGTCTGCGGCAGCATTTCAGAAAAGCAAGCCGAGACCCTAAATTTCTTGTTATTCAAGGTTGGAACCAGAGAAAAGCTGCTATTAAAAAAAATACCATGATTTTTTGTGTGTGTCAAATTTGTATAAAGTTGTACATTTTAGTTACTGTTGCTTCTATTGAACAGCCAGGGACATGTTTAATTAATATGCATTGCTAGCTGTTCAATAGAAGCAAAAGTAAATTAATTAAAATGTACAACTTTATCCAGCTTTTTAGGTTTTTTAATAGCAGTTTTTCTCTGGTTCCAACCTTGAATAACAAGAAATTTAGGGTCTATAACTGAAAAATTGTTTTTGTAATTAAAAAAAAAAGAAGAAAAAAAAGAACTTTTTTTTGGTGGAAAATCGGGATTTTAAGTCAGAATTACACAAAAATCGGAATTCCGAATAAAATCGGAAAATTGGCATCTCTGTAACAGTGTTACGTTTTCTTTATTTAGGTCAATGCGGAGTTGATCAGTTCAGATGTGATAACGGTAGATGTATTCCCACACTTTGGTATTGTGATAGAGAAGACGATTGTGGAGATAATAGTGACGAACAAAGTTGTCGTAAGTATTTTGTTATGCTGGTTTCATATAGTACGAGGCCGCATTTTACCTAGAATATGCCATAGTCGATTTTTGATAAATAAAAATATGTTATTAATCATGATGAACGCATTCAGTTGAACTCGAAATTATACTGATATTTATTACATCAAAATGCTAGTATAAAATGGTTATGAAAAAGTTTATTTAATTATATTTGTGACAGTAAAAGTAAAGTATACGTAGGGTTATATTATTGAATGCAACATATCATAATGGCATAGCTATAATGGCACTTTAATACTGAACAATTCTAATTTTAGAATCTGCCAGTTTATTACGAGTTAAAAATCGACTATGGACTTTCACTTTTAAGCAGAACTTTACCCTGGGACTTCGTTCTCTAAAACACACTGTCAATCATACTTGTTTATCAATCAAATCTAACCACAAGACTAAACATTGTGGTACAATAAGCGCTAGATGCGTACGTTCATCCACCAACTTTCGCGCCAGCACAAAAGCGCCGCATTTCATAGATAGATATGTACCATGTATAGTTAATGGTAATGGTACGTGTCGGGAGGATTTAAACAATAACGAGATCTGGGCGACCAATCACAAGCCAGATTCATTTAAAGATGCATTACATCATGACCAATTTTAGTTAGGCCAGAAATTGGCCTAACTCTCCATAGAGTCCCGTGTTAAAAATGTAAACCGCAATCTAAAGTCAGTAGTCCGCTTGGGAAGCTAACAAACAGAGTCGAGGGGGTAGGGTGACTGAAAAGATCAGATGTGAAAATCTATCAGAGTTTTAAGCTTAAATGTAATAGCCACAAAGTCTACATTTTACCAACACTATTTCTCTTTTTTCAGGAGAAATACGAATAAAAATATTTCAACGAGTGTCAACTTGTAATGTAATAATTATTCTCTTCGAATGGAGTTAAACTTGTCCGAGCAATATATATGCCCTTTAAGTCAAAACACCGCAGCATCGCGCGATGAAATTAAAATGTACATTTCTGCTTCTCCCTCTTGCTACAGCTGTAAGAACCTGCAGCGCAACAGAATTTGAGTGTGGCGACCAAATTTGTATCGTAAGGAGGTGGCGGTGTGACGGTGACGTTGATTGCGCAGACGGCTCTGACGAAACAACAACAGAGTGCGGTAAGTGTCCCTGTTTTGTTACATTCATAACTCATAATTCATAACTTTTCTGTATTGTTTCCTTTTCTGTCTTTTACCAATGTTTTGCTTAAAAGAAGTACACTGCAACTTTTTAGTTTAGTTAAATGGCTAAACTAAAAAAGGCTCCTGCGTCACATCACTTACATTAACGTTTTTGTCCAACGGACGCGATGTCCTCAATGATAATGATAGGTGTTGAATGAAATAAAATGATGATGTATGTATGATGGTGTTAACTGTTTATCTACCATGAAGAACTTTACACATACACGCATTTTCGTGAATTAGCATAATAGAGGCAATATCCTTGGAATGCAGTTTCTTTGTTTTTGCAGCAGAGTGTATAAAGGTCAAGTTTACAGTCAGTAATGTACACTTTTTTGAAAAAGTACGCCGATGTGAGATGACATTTCAACAAATGTTTTGTGTGCATCTTTTTGGTGTCTTTTTTGCAGCTGAGAGTACATGCCGACCAGATCAATTTTCCTGTGGAAATACTACCAAGTGCATCCCAACATCTTGGAAATGCGATCATGATGCAGACTGCCCCGACGGAGCTGATGAAGAAGGGTGTGATTATACTCCTCCAACATGCCGCGCTGACGAATTCACCTGTGGCAACGGAAAGTGCATCACGCTCAGATGGAATTGTGATCAGGAAGATGACTGCAGCGATAATTCGGATGAAGCGGACTGCCCATCGCCAACCTGCCCTTCTGGCGATTTCATGTGTCTGAACACCAGCACGTGCATCCCAGATGGTTGGATGTGTGATGGAGACTATGATTGCAGAGATGGAACCGATGAGTCTGTAGCACAGTGCGGCACGGAATCACCGAATACTTGCGGCAATAGGGAATTCATGTGTAGCAATGGAGATTGTATCCATGAAGCTTGGGAGTGTGATGGTGACAGCGACTGCCCTGATGGCTCAGACGAAGGCCCACAATGCCATGTGACAACCTGTAGAAGTGATCGTTTCACTTGCGTGAGCGGCCAGTGTGTGGAAGGGACCAAAGAATGCGATGGCATCAGAGACTGCACTGATGGGTCAGATGAACACTGTGATCGTAAGTATTTGATTGCAACTAATAAGGGATAAATTCAGAGATTAGCTATGGGGGATGAGATGAAGAGAGTTTAACAATTTTTCTTTGTTTGCGATATGTTGAATGAACCTGTACAATAATTATTGATGTCTTTATATATATATATTTTGATGTTGCAGCTCCAACAACAGAATGCAATAGCCAGACTAATTTCCGTTGCAACAATGATGACTGCATCGAGTCGACCAAAGTCTGCGACGGTAATAACGACTGTGGTGACTGGGGCGACGAACCACTGAGCGGAGGCTGTAGGATTGACGAATGTCTCGCGAACAACGGAGGATGCGCCCACAACTGCCACAACCTTCCCATCGGCTACTACTGCAGCTGTAAATCTGGATATGAGCTCAAAGACAACCAAACGTGTATGGACATCAACGAGTGTAAAGCTTTCCCTCCACCCTGCAGCCAATCATGTCACAACACCAACGGTAGCTACAGCTGCAAGTGCAGTGAAGGATTCCTCTTGGAACCTGATAACAAGACCTGCAGAGTTACTGGTCCCAACCCACTGGTCATCTTCGCCAATCGTTATGATATCAGACAGGTTGATGTCGTCACCAATGAGTATCGTCAGCTCTTTGGTAACCTAAGAAGTGCTGTAGCTCTTGACTTCCACATAGATAGCCAAAGCGTGTATTGGACTGACGTAGCAGATGAGCAAATTCAAAGGTACTAATCATCATTTCTCAAGTTTCACCGATTTTTAATTAAGTGGTAATGATATGAGTGCATAGGTTATCAAGGTAGTTAAATCTATTTTTGCGCTTTGTATTTTGTATCCTCACAGAGGTCGTATTGAAAATGGCACTAGCACCACCACTGAAGTCATCTTATCAGACGTGAACGTGGACACAGCCGACGGAATTGCTGTTGACTGGATTCATGGTAACCTTTACTGGACAGATACAGGGATGGATACCATCAGTGTATCAAGTTTGGATGGTTCAAAACACAGTGTGATCTTCGATGACGGTTTGGATGAACCTAGAGCAATTGTTGTTGATCCACGATCTGGGTAAGTGTTTAATTACAAGACTTAGAGAAGAAATTCAGTAACAGTTGATAATGCCTTCGAAAATAATAATGAGACTGGGAAAGTTGTGACTGGAGGAACATTGATCAAGATACTTTGTAACTGAACAGTTTTTTGATCCATTATAATTTTATATACATGGAAAAATTATATGATTTATATTTTGTCCTGCTTGTTGATTTTGTGAACTGTAGATTCATGTTCTGGACAGACTGGGGTATGAACCCAAAGATTGAGCAAGCTGGAATGAATGGGGTTAGCCGAAAGAGCATCGTCAACACTGATCTGATGTGGCCAAACGGTCTTGCGATTGACTACTTTGCAGAGCTCCTCTTCTGGGTGGATGCCAAACTGCATACTCTCAGCAGCTGCGACTTTAATGGCATGAACAGACGAACCATCATCAACTCCAGCACCATACTGCCTCACCCCTTCTCCATTGCCGTGTTTGAAGACCAAGTTTACTGGACCGACTGGGGGAAGCATTCCATTCAGAAGGCAAATAAATTTGATGGCACCTCCAGGACCAATTTACTTACGCACCTTAACAACCCAATGAATCTGCGTGTCATGCATCCACTAATCCAATCAAACTGTGAGTATAATAAGATTGTATTATACCAAACCACCAAGTTCATGATTTGTAAATGTGACCGTTCACGGTGAATGAGCCGTAAATTCCTCCCCCGGTCAATTTTGTTTCATTTCGTGTTTAGAAAATATACATCATACGCTTTAAAATGGTATATCATTTGACTTCAAACGATATCCAGAAGCGGGGTTATAGTTTGTTAAACTTTGCTCCTTCAACAAAATTATAGCTTTTTCGTTTCTACATGTGTCACTTTTTCCACAATGCTGGCAATAAATGTCAAACAGTCATAAATGGCGGTCATTTCAAATCATCCCCAAGTCAACGAGGTTTAAGAAAGTTCTCTCATTGTTAATTGTTGGTTATACATATCTTAATACTAATAACGGCGTGTCCGTCCGTCCGTCCTCTGTCCGCGCGCTATCGCGTTCGCGTCCGCGCGTTTCGCGTTCACGCGGTGCACTATCGCGTGCTCACGCTGCGTTATCGCGGAGTATCAACGGGAGTGTGCGCGGAGTACAGTGCGCGCATCGGCAAAGCATTACAATGTGACTAACAGGTGCATCTCATCGGACCAATAATTATAGGCCTTATTTTTAACACATATTTCAATACTGAACACGTGCACACACCAAACACGTGCATATAGGCCTATTTCAGCAGAACATGACTATTTCCAAATAACCGTTTTTGCGTTCACGTGCCTATTTTCAACACATATTTCAATACCGAACACGTGCACACACCAAACACGTGCATATAGGCCTATTTCAGCAGAACATGACTATTTCCGGATAACAGTTTTTGCGTTCACGTTTCTCGCGATTGATTTCATTACTTTATTAACTGCCTATATCCACGTCCAGATACTAATTTCGGTTTCCCTAAATGTGGTAACAGGGCAGGGCTTGGAAGAGGCGAATGACGGGTTTCCAGATTATGGGTAGTTGAGTATGAGTTGATTAAGTTGTGTCAAGTTGGGTCTTGATCATTGAGAGACGCATTTCATAGTAGTTTAAAAGGTCAGGGTAGATATCATGGGTAACGGGTTTGGGTAATTAGAAATAGGCCTATCACGAGAAGCACATCCGTCCGTCCGTCCGCGCGCTATCGTATTGGGGTGGTGCGCGCTATCGCGTTCGCGCGGTGCGATATCGCGTGCTCGCGGTGTGCTATCGCGGAGTATCAACAACGGGGGTGTGCGCAGAGTACCGCATCGCGCATCGGAAAGCATTACAATGTGACTGACAGGTGCATCTCATCGGACCAATAGGCCTATTTTCAAGACAGGATAAAACCCGTTTGCGTTGAATTTCGGGGTATTTTGGGATCCTCTAATGTGGTAGCAGGACAGGTAATGGGTACCGAAGTAAGCGTCACAGCTACAAAACAGAGTTGATTAATCATTGAGAGACGCATATCGTAGTAGTTTGAAAGGTTAGGACAAGTATTATGGGTAACGGGTGTTGGGTAATTAGAGATAGGCCTATCACGAGAACCGCCCAACCCGAGAACCGCGAAATCTAGTACAAAATACAATGCCTGGTAACCCACCACTTGAACAGGATTTAGCCAAAGCAAACAAAGACCAGAGCTATTAAAATTTCTATAGCCATCTAAGGCAGAAGCTTATTATCCACATCAACAAAAGGATTATTGATTGGTGTTTGACTGTCAAAATGAGACAGATTTCGCGCCAGCTTAAGTTACCGATGAATACGACCTGCATGCACATTTTACACCGTAACTCAGAATACAATTTAGGGAATTTATGGCTCATTCGTGCTGTACGGTCACAAATATGAAAGTTGTAAAATTTCGAATCTTTGTATTTACTTCATAAAACTCTTTATTTTGCTATTACGTCATTGCAGTTTCCGAAAACTATTGTGGAAAACACAACGGAGGATGCTCATACTTGTGCGTCGTAGCCCCACAGATCTCCGACATCGACAGATCCGCCCGTTACTCCTGCCTGTGCCCCAACGGTCAAAAGATCATGGACGATAGTCGCACTTGCAGTGGACAAACCCCGAACCCAGCCCTGCTGACCACCTGTGCTCCCACCAAAGCACCAACAAATGACCAACAACCTACAGGTGGTGTCACTGGAAATCGTCGCAACTCTGAGAAGACTACTATTGTTGTTGCCCTTGTAATTGGCATTATCGTCTTATACTAGTCATCTTCATCGATGCAATTGCCATGCCCACTAAATAACACCCAAATTCCCCCAGCAGTAACCAATAAAGATTGATACATGGTGTCGGGTAGTAACCATTGTGAACTGGACCAATATATTATTGCATTATACTGGTGTATGGCAAAGTACATGACTTGTAAAGTCGCCACTGTCGCAAAAATAAGATTAATGTTAATATGAGGATCAGTGGATGAGGATGCCAATAAACGCACAGAGTGATGTTGTGGTACCCTTTACATATAGTTTAAATATAATACAATAATACTAAATTAAACAAAAAAACAACAACAAAAAAACAAAAAACAAACATGTGTAGGCCTATATTTTTATGTGTATAAATTTTATCTTGTCAAAACCAATTATATTTTACTGACCTGACAATTTCGACCATCTTGATCGATGGCCATCTTCTGGGACTCTCTACTTCTAGTTACAAAAGGAATTAGGGGCTGTGCAATAATTATGAGCCCTGGTGGGAGGGGAAAGATTTTTTTGGCAAGCCGTAAGGGGAGGGGGCAAGCAATTTTTGGGAAGCCGAGAGGGGGAGGGCTAGTGATTTGTTGTTACCCATTCATGGGCGCCTTTAAACTAAAACGCTCTAAAAAGGCTTAGGAAAACAATACGGAAACGCTATGCAAAAGTTCTTGCTCGCTGCACTCACAAAATGTATCTAGACCATTTAAGGTTTGCAAATTGAGATTCCAAACATTCGGCATGTGCAAAGAGGGGAGGGAAGCAAAGAATTTTGGCAAGCCGAGAAGGGGATTATCGGCAGGCCGGGGGGGGCAATTTTGGCCCGCCATTTGAAAATCCCCTATGGTGGGCTGATAATTATTGCACAGCCCCTTATATACAATATACAATTCAAGGCATTGCCTGACTCCGGCATGTAAATGAGACTATACTGTATAGTATGAAAAGGCAAATAAAATATAAATGAGAAGTTTATACGCAACCCGTGTATTATTTCTGTGTTTTGAATGACGGAAATACAACACTATACGGTGGCAGATCCAGAGCCCTATTGCCGGGAGATGACCCGTCTCGGGGTGGCCGAGGGGTGCCCTCAGAAAATGTTGCCAAAATTAATGTCCAAATCGCCCATTTAACAGTAGGCAAACAGTAGCCGGCCCGAGGGTCCCCTTCGGGGGGGTTGCCAAAGCTTATGTCAAAATCGCCCATCTGATTAAGAAAAAAATAGCAAAAAGAAAGATAAAAAGACAGAACTAGCAAAGCTAGACAAAAAAGACAAAACTAGCAAGAAGAAAGAAAGAAGAAAAACGATCGTATATAGTTTCAAAAATATTTATGACGCCATTTTAGGATGACCAGTGTTACGGGTAGGACATTATCAAAGGCCAAAATCACCTCTCCCATGTTCACGCAAATATACACAACAAACAGAGGCGTGCCGACCGGGGCAACTAAAACGCGTACTGCGCGCATTCAGAAAGAAAATGTCTTAAAAGCAGATTTCGAGGTCCAGCTATACTGGTGTGATGTACTTTGTGTAATTCCTTATCACGTAAAACTCCTTTTTAATCAAGTAATAATGGAAGACTCTAAAGTTATTGATCATGAAGCCAATAAGACTACCAGGTGGTTGAAATAAGCTATTTGGATCCGTAGAAAAGGACATGACACTCTAAACAAGGACGAGGGGGCCTTTGACCAACTTATCACGCCCTCTACGGTACTTCCTGTTGTCCATAAAAGGAAACAGTCAGATGTGATGAATCATTTTGGAACACTATTATCGATGCAACCAGCTATTCATTCATCAGTCTCTTTGAAGTCATTGATATCTTATAACGAATGTTTGTTGACCAAAAAAAGTATTCGACATTGAATATATAGTGGCAATATTTATTTTGTTATAATTAAGCGTTTCTTTGTATATAACTTGCATGTCAGTGGGTGAAAAAGCTTTAGCATCCCTCAGTGTCAGGTTCGTGTGCGTTCAGAATGTAACTATAAACCAAATGAATGAAACTGTCATGCCATTTGGGACTGAGTACGCGAGTGCGTACGTCGTACGGGATTTGGAATATAACGCCAGTTAGGAAATGTTATGATATCACTTGATCGAAATACCCTATAAGAGGTGTGTGATCGAAACTTGGCAACCAAACACCGCCGCTCCGAGATGACTCTGACCGATTGGTACAAACTGGTGACGAATACACGGGTATGTGATTTTTTTAGCATTATAAAGTCTACCTTGGAACTATGATGCTTACAGCTGAGAGCTGATTCGGTCCCGGGGATTGATGAAAATTTTGTTAAATGATTTTCTCCCACCACAGTGGTCCTTCAAACAGGCTAGTATGCTAACTTTTGGCCATTGGGTATTTTTTGTTCTTTAATGCAGCCTGATCATGCCTTATAAAGATACGAGCCCATTTTGTTTTTATTTTGAACATTTTGGCTCACTTAGTTTCCGGATTACGTTTTTGGCATGTGCGAGGGGGTCGGCTAAGAAACTAATGTAGTTATACAGGACGTCGCTTATCTTTTGAGTTGTTACCTAAGATTCATATCGATCAAACCGTGAAATTTACAAATGATTGTTTCTTTTTTTTGTGTGTGTGTGATGTAGTCTGTAACACTGTCAAGCAGTATCAAGTTTTTAAAGGTGGAAAAGGTTATTTGACGGTCATTTCTTCTCTAAATTTGGTCCTTGCTATATGTTGAGATTACAGCTTTAAGGGTGTGATTTACCATCCTTGTTATTCATTCTTGTGAAAATGCTCTATTAAAGGGTATTTTTGAGAGTTCATTCACACGCATGTCTGCAACTTTTATACATGAGTGGCACCCCGGGTTTCATTGTTCCTTGTACCGTGGTAACATGTAAATCAGAGATACGAATATTACTTATGACCCCATCTTCACGCTTAATGCTATACCCAAAATTCGTGGTTAAAAATAGCACTCCATATCATCTCATTCATTGGTCAATTGAAAAGTGTAACAGTGAGCCGTGAATTTATGTATCATGTGATGTACAGTCTGTATACTACATATTGAAACAATTATTATAAGCTGATATAAAAGAGGGTTCTCGGTTGAGATTCTCCAGTCTTCATGCAAAGGCGCCAACCAACATTCTGTTCTATATACACAGACCGGCAACGTACCAGAACTTGCAGGGCAAGATTCCTTCTTCAGTAGTTTGTACATTTGTATCAGGACGGAACAAACATTTCAAGACCGTGATTTCGCAGAAAGACATCTAACATTGATTAGCAAGTATGTGCTATGTTTCTTAATTTAATTACAGACTTAATATACAATTTCGGTCAAATTTAAAGTTTGTTATTATTTGCCAAATGTTGTAAAATATTATAAGTAACAACTGTCAGGCAAGTTTTCTGGTCATTTTAAGCCAAACTAATGAGGTGAGATGAAAGAAATCTTAACTTCTATCTTAGCTGTTTAACTATGGTGTTCAATAGGCATTTGAAGTCATAATTATAACGTTAAAATAAAACTTCTGTTGTTGGCTTGTCCTGAAAACACAGTGAATTTGGCTAAATACAATTAGGTTTAAGTCGGTCATCGCGCAGTATTTTGTGGGACCTGAGAGCACATCAGACATATCTAATTGCAGTCTGAATGCAAAGAATGTCCGGATATCAAATATTTTGATTTTTGAAATTCGCGATATAATACAAATTTTATGGCAATAAAATTGGTATTAAACAATCCTCGAAGTAAAATTTATAAACCTAACGATATTTGTAGCCGAGAGAAAAAGCCGACGATCATTTGAAAATTTTAACTTTTCGTATTAAAGATATAAAAACTGACTAAAACATTAGGTATTATGGGGGGCAATGTATGTCTTCAATATCATAAATATTGTTGTAACTGATTCAAGTTTGCTTCTGTTTTTACTGCCCCCAGCACTTCCCTATAGGCCCTATTAAGACGGTGTAAGTCACGCCACTTAACCAAGTTTCAGCAACTGCTGACTTGCTGAGCAATTAAATCTGCCAATGCAAACACTGCTTTACAAGCGCTGGCTCATTTCTTACCATTAACATCATGTCTTACTATATATAGGAAAATGTTGCGTGTAGGGGTGATGGTGGGTGGATGATTGGTGTGTGTGTGGTTTGGAGGATATTGTGTATGTGGTTGGGGGTGTCGGTGGACGGGCTGGGGTGGGTGGGCGTTTGTGTGAGGGGGTGATGGGAACGATAAAATTGTAAAGGTTTCACAGTAGACATGGTAGAGTGGTTTTGAATAGATAATCTTCTAAATGGTTGGCCCGGGATTTTGTTTTTAGATACATGTAGTAGATACATTTGTAAAAACTATATCGGGAGCACGGTGGCCGAGCTGAACGGGCTCCGACTCATAATCTGAAGGTTGCGGGTTCGAGCCCCGGCGACGCCATCGTGTTGTGCCCTTGAGTAAGGCACATTATCTCGATTTCTCCTCTACACCCAGTTGTATGGGTACCGGCATTCTTAAATCATTATTACTATTATTATTATTTTCTATTTCCAGATATCAAAAAAGTGTTATTGTTATTGTAAGATATCTCACCAGTCAACATGAATGTGGTGACGGTTGCGACTTTCATGTTACTAGCATGGTTGCACATGGCAACCGCACACGGTAAATATGATTATAATATATTCCATTATTATTATCTTTGAGGTTTTAGAGTCTCATTTCCAGTGGCAGAGCTCATTAACCCACATTGAACAACACTCGCTCATAATTATGAGTTTTTGTCCCTTAATATTCAAAGGTCATTCCAGGCCCATACGCAGGATTTCATTGGGGGGGGGGTGCTGATTTTGAAGAAGTGGACTTTTTTCAAAGGGGGGGGGGGAGGAGTTTGTGAAAAGTGGACTTTCTTCCCAAAATTTGGACCTTTTTTGAAAAAAAAAAGCGTTAAAAAATGATTTTTTTTGCAATGCTCGCAAATTCTGTCATACGTACGGGCTTGGGCCATTCTATGAATGTTCAAGCATATTGGAGTTAAAGGACTGTGCCCTGATGATGAGCATGATTCAGATCCTAGTGTAAAAAACCATGCAGCCTAAGCATTTGTTGGACCTTGACCATTGCCTGAAATACAGTACAGTATTATCATTGATCTCTTGGCGGGAGAAAAATGTTTCAGTCCGACATAAATTTCCATGCCATCCCACTTTAAATTTAAATATTTTGTAATTTATAAAGTACATTACTGCCCGCCCCGTAGAGCCTTGAAACGTTCGGTTGAATGCATGTCATATCTTCAGTACCCCAACACTTCATTCCATCAGCCATTACTTAGGCTTTATTTTCCTCATATCAACGGTAAAACGCTTAGGGACGCACCATTAGATATTATCGGGGGGGGGGGGCTAGGGGAGTTTGGGTCAGGCAGAAATTTTTTTTTTTGGCCGCCGAAGGCGGCGAAATTTTTTTTTTTCGCTGGCTTTGGAGGCAAAAATTTTTTTTTCGCCGCCTTCGGCGAAGTTGTTTTTTTCAATTTTAATGTATACCTTTATACAGAGCTGGGTAGGGGAAAATTTTTTTTTTTTGCTCATTCAATGAGGCAAAATTTTTTTTTTTTACTCATCAGTGAGGCAAAATTTTTTTTTTACTCATCAGTGAGGCAAAACTTTTTTTTCAAAAACTCCCTAGCCCCCTGATAATATCTAATGGTGCGTCCCTTAGAACTTCAAGCAATGATTTGATTGTCTGAGTCTGTGGGTCCTACTATTCAGGCGGGCCTCCAAAATCTACGTTTACCATGCTTTACTTTATGTGTGTTGTGCTCGAGCTATAAGAGATATAGAGGATATTAAACATCGAAGATAATTTGATCATAGATTTATTGTTTTATTTGATTTTCAAATTTAAATGTTATTTTGCATAGAGACAGAAAAAACATAATTATAATATTGCTGCCTAAAACACCAGGTAAATAACCTGACTGTGAAGAACACGTTGATAGCAGACCTATACCGCGCAAGAAAATGGTCCCCGCAATCTTCCTGATTCTGATTCTGATTCTGATTATGATTATGAAAGCTGTTTCTGTCATGCTTATTTTATATTTCACAGCTTCATGCAATCCCCGGACCGAATTTGCATGTGCCGATGGACTGTCATGTGTGCAACAAGCCTACCGTTGTGATTACTACATCGACTGTGAAGATAATAGTGACGAATCTGATTGCCTTTGTAACCCAGTGACGATGTTCCAGTGTGAAACAGGTGGTTGCATCAACATAGCATGGAAGTGCGATGACATTCCAGATTGTTTTGACGAAAGTGATGAAACACATCACGTTTGTAACGTGACTGTGTCTACAGGTATGGTAATCGCAAATTTATCAAGAAATGAACATCAGGAAAACATTGAGTAAGTGAATAATGTATTGGGTATGGATTATAAACTTGTCATTAATGTTCAAAAATTTACGTGTCTGTTATTTAACAATAAAAATAAACATTTTAAAGTGATTTCCAAAGTTTAGAAATGTTGTAAAGTTGAAAAATTCACGAAATCTCAACATGCTTTGTTTATATCGTCAGTATGTGATACATCCGACGAGTAAATATGATAATAATTATGGGTCTTTATACCGCGTTTAACCAAAATTGTAAATTGTATTTGGTGTGTAATTAGTAATACATAAAAGCGAGGTATACATTAATCATGTTATAATCAAATGCAGTAAACCTTTGACGAGCGCGTATTTTAAGTATACATCGCGTATTTACTGCGTTGGACGCACTTGTCTCTGATTGGCTGCTGAGGCAATCTGCTGTTGCCGAGTGGAAATTTATGAATGAACTGTGCGCCGTACGCGTTGTTAGCTCCACATTTGCAACATCACGGAAGTCGCGCTCGTCAAAGGTTTGCTGCATTTGATTATAAGAGTCTTTACTTGGTTCTACAAAATTCTGCTACTGCATTAAAGCCATAATGTGTGATTTGCTCCATAGCGACGCCTTCAATTACGTTTGGATTTCTACTTTTTGCACGATTGTAATGCCCAATTGTGTACTAAAATACCATGTGCTAAGTCTGAATTGTCTTAAATACATTAAATTTAAGCGTTTTATATTAAACCTTGGTTTGAAAAAAAGAGCCACACAATGTTTGGTTCTTGGTCAATGGGGGGGTAATGATTCCAGATTCCAGATTTATTATGTGTACTTCAATAAAAGTGTTGCAAAGGCCTCACATTTAGTTGGACCATTTCAGTTAAAACGTAACAAAGTATTCCTTTTGTCTTAAGGATTCAAAAATGGTACACTTTGACCTATTTGCTACTTATCGTTCTCAAGTTATAAGCTCCAAGGTCAATTGTTGAATTTTACGGCACACAGGGTGAAAATCTAAAAAGGCACCAATTATAACGAATCTGGTCTTAAATGTGTATATCCTAAACCAGCATGTATTCTTGTATTTATTTCTAGTGAATAAATGTGATTCAGATCCTTGTCAGAATGGAGCAACTTGTGAGGATGGTGCGGATTCCTACACTTGTTTTTGCGCGTCAGGATGGACGGGTTACAATTGTGAACACGGTAATGGTGTATAAATATAATCAATATTGCGTAATAGTAACTGAGAGCACTGGTGCTGTAATATTGTGCGCCACTGTTTGAGTTCGATAAAATTGCTGTGATCTGTATCGCATGAGATGCACTCTAGAAGCTGGATCATAATTTTTGGCAGCCACGATCAGTGGAAACGAATTAAGTTTGCCGAAGTCTTGTGGATTCGGCAACAGTGTATTGTAAGTATACTGGCTGACATAACATTTGGGCGGAACTTCTGAAGAAAACAAAACAAAAACTGCGGCCGGGTCTCACATAACGGAATACTGGCCGTGAACCTTGGTAGAATATGCCGTTTCCGAAATGTTGTACACTTTATAAAACAATATTGTGATTTCAACATTTGGCTCTTTGTTGCTGTTTAGCGTTGTTGCTGGAATTGTTGTTGTTCTGGAACAGTAGTGTATGTGCGCTTTTGTTCATGGTCATTTTGTTTTCAGAAATCTATGAGTGCTTGTCACGTCTTTGTCAAAATCGTGGACGTTGTTCTGATGACGTAAATCGGTATAGTTGTATTTGTCCAGGTGGACTGGGAAGGAACCAACTGTGAAATAGCTAAGTCATTGTAACTCAGTAGTTTTCATGTTTATGAGACAGTTGAGAACGCAGTGTTTGAACTGGCGATTGAATTGAGTATGTTTCAGAGTATGTTTCACACACCAGCTTGTAGATGATATTTCAAACGAGCCAGTGCAGTGTTAAAGAGCTTTAACCAAACGTATACCAATAAACTGTGTTCCTTTTTCTTAAAGCTGTGAACGAATGTGATTCAGACCCATGTCAGAATGGAGCAACTTGTGAGGATGGCATAAGTCTACACACCTGTGTATGTTCGTTAGGCTGGACTGGGGATAATTGTGAACTGCAACTAGGTAAGAATGTACTATTAATGCAATACTGAAATGAACATTCTTTCTTCGAGCAAATGATATTATCATTTGTGATAGTATACAGCCCGGGCAGTAAATTGGTCTTTTTCAAGTGTTGTACAATGTAATCAAGCTTGTATTTATAAATAGTTGGACACTTGATCTGGAGAAATCCGACTGGGCAAGATGCCACTTCCAAGCCCACGTCCGGTGTTCCGTGAAAACTGCAATCGGAAGCTATTGAATTTTTGAAATTTGAGGTGCAAATGACGCCATTTGGTGCAACATTTTGTACTATTTTAGCCTGTCTTTACAAGGATAACATGGGAATCGCATTGTTTAATGTTAAAATATAGAATATTGGAGATATTCCTGCAAAGTTTGATCAAAGGGTTTGATTTAAAAAAAAATTAAAACTCGGGAAGCCACGGCGGGCCACATGTGGCGCGCGCGCCGCTATTTGCGGACCCCTGTATTTAAATGGTAACTGGAACAAGCCAGTGATCCTGAAGGGTAATTTTGAGATGAAGAAAGCAAGTGAAAAATTAACCAGGCACATCAGTCAGTTTTTCAAATCCACAACAGAATACTGCTTTCATGATACTTTATATAAACCTGTTGAGGAATAATTGGTCAGGACTTCATCTGTTAAATGTCTGCTGATTTAGCATTTAGCGATATAGCAAATTTGTCAAAAATATACTAAAATTGTGGTGGAAATGAATTCTGCTCAAAGTGGAGTTAAATTTGGTGAATTCTGGAAAACTATTGTAACTGCGTTGATCGGATTAGCTATGCTACCAAAATTTCATGTGAATTGAACTTTGCTTGTAAGAAAAAGTCTTTGAAAACAATTTTCTATATTATACCACACATTTTGCTTACAAAACTCGCACCTTTTGCTTAAAAGACTGTAAAATTATCACTATTTGCAGATATTTGGAGAAAACTTTATTTTTTTGGGTGTTTGACAATTTACCCATAGCTAAACTTATGAGCTTCAATATTTCGCCCGGATATTTCGATCATCCGAATCTGTCGCATATCTCCGTTCCAACCTTTACGCTAATGCTGGTATCGTGGTGTCATGCTGCTGTCGCTGAACAGTGTCAGTGCTGCTTGCATTTTCTGCAAGTGGCTCTCACCCGGGTAGCGCGCCGCTCAGCGGCGCGTTACAGAGGCATGACTCTGAAAACCAGTGTTGAGCCCTTTGTTCCAGTTGTTGAAAATCGTATTCTGTGCAATAGTTCAGGAGCGGCAACGTTGATAAAAGTCAGTTTCCACAATTTGTCTCTTTTGTGCACCCCATTCAATAATATTAGTATCTTCATTATTTTCTGATGCTATTTAAAATAGTTTCCTGTGACGAAGATGAATTTGCTTGTGCTGATGGTGTTACATGTATCCCTGATAACTACCGTTGTGATTACATAACTGACTGTGATGACAATAGTGACGAACTTGAAACATCCGGGTGTGTTTGCAATTTAGACTATGAGTTCCAATGTATTAATGGTGGTTGCGTCCACAGTACATGGGTGTGTGATGGTTTCGAAGACTGTTCTGATGGCAGTGATGAAGGAATTTCGTGTCCAGGTACAGGCTCTTGTGGTGTTTTGTTATTATCGCCCTAAGATATCAGAGCAATATTGATTTCATTATTTAAAAAGGGCAGATCAAAATATATCAGGAATACTGTGAACATAATATGATCTGCAATGTTCTAAAATCAGATATATATTTAAAAGGTTATTTTTCCATTTCCATTTATGAACCAGTTCTTAACCGATTTCAACCAAATATAGTTTATTGCACTTCCCATATATTCCGTGTGATTTTGTGAAAGGTTTGGATGCAAATTGACAGCCTTTCAATGGACAAACACACACCCACACCCATTCTTGCAGATTTGAATTACGTTCTGGTACACCAGTTAACAGCATTTTGTGGAAAAGAAAATTAATACAAATCTATTTTATGGACTATGTTACAACATGGCTTTAATGATATTAATTTATGCTTTTGTTTCAGATATTAATGAATGCATTTCGGATCCTTGCCAAAATGGTGGTAGTTGTTATGATGGACTGAATCAGTATATTTGTATTTGTGAAAATGGATGGACTGGAGAAAATTGTGAAAGAAGTAAGTGAAATTTGCAACAAGTCGAAAAAAGGCTTTATTTAAAGAGAACTTGGTTATGTGTGCTAACATTTTAATCTAATCCGCTGATACTTTATCTATCATGTAAACCCGTGAACAACAAAATACTCCAGCACCAGTATAATGTAACTAGCTTATATTTTAATAATGTGACCTCTTGTGGGTTTTGTTTGTTTGTTTGTTTGTTTGTAATACATAACCTAGACGTATATGAATGTCTTAGCCGGCCATGTTTAAATGGAGGACGATGTGAAGATCAGGACAATGGATATGAATGCATATGTGAGGCAGGATGGACAGGAGTTAATTGCCAACATAGTAGGTATTTGTATTTCATGCAAAACCAGTTTTATTCCGTTGGCACGCTGAATTGTTCCTGTGTGTATAATAATGTAGTACATGTACCTTGAAAAGTTGAATTATGGAATGAGCGACTGGAATGACGTCACGATTCAAGTGAATGTATCGTAGGTCTAGACAATGGGTGTCATTAGTGACCATTTAGCTTCCTACATGATGAATTTATAACTACAAAATTAAACATAACACTATATCATCATGCTTTGTTACTCCGCCTGTGCTAAATTTCATAGGCTTTCTATTTAGGCCTATGTTGAACGTAAGTGTCCTACAAAATTGTAAATTTATTTTGATATTTTTTTTGAGACTGCACTTCAAATTGCTTTGCATCAGGTGAAAGTGCACCACAGCTTTTAAAATGGGGTGCAAAAAATGCACTACAAAGTGCAAAAATAATTCGAACAAATAGTAATAATAATCAACATCAGATCAATTTTGTTACATTTTCCCAATTCATACATTTAACTGATCATGAATCAACAAATTCTTTATCATTGAAATTCTTGAATGAGCGAGCCCTAACAAATTTAGGCGCTGCTTTTATTTTCTTAAACTTTTAATTTAATTTTTCGCTGCTTTAACTTTCAACAGATACGTCATGCGATGGATTTCTTTGTCTTAATGGCCGCTGCATACCCAGAAGTTGGGAATGTGACGGAGACAACGATTGTGGTGACTACTCGGATGAGCAATCTTGTTTTGGTAAGTTTACGGAAATTACACCTTGACATTCAAGGTGATAATTTTGCAACAGAAACGCGTACAACAACATTGACTTCGGTGTATTTCCTATCCTTATGTTTAGACATTTGATGGGCAGATCCTATATGGATGAGTCCAAATTTGTCTACCAGCCCTATTTTGAAATGAAATATCTCCTATTTGTTAAAACTCCTATTGTGGAAACCATTGTTATTATATAACCTCATTTTCAAAAGCAATAAGGGAAGTATAATATCTAACCAAACGCTAATTAAAGTACAATGAGATATCAAATTCGATTGAGCGTGGTATGGTATTTGGATTTGTCCGCTCGTTTAGTCTGCTCTGTCGTCTTTGTAGACTTTGTCATTAATCTCACCGATCTTAACTACAGGTGCGGGCACAGAAGCTGGTCCAACAGAAGCGTCATGTGGTGGATTTCTTTGTCTTAATGGCCGCTGCATACCCAGAAGTTGGGAATGTGATGGAGACAACGATTGTGGTGACTACTCGGATGAGCAATCTTGTTTTGGTAAGTGTTCAAGGTTATATTTTGCACAACAACATTGCCTTAAATTGATGTATTTCCTATCGTTATGTTTAGGCATTTGATAAGCAGTCCCTATGGATGAGTCCAAATATGACTACCAGTCCAATTTTGAAATGGAATATATCCTATTTTTTAAAGCTGCTATTATTGTTTAATGAGTATGGGTAACTTATGGAAACCATTGTTATTATAACCGCATTATTAAAACAATAAGGAAAGTAAATGATCTAACCCAATGCTAACTAAAGAACAGATATCATATCTCATATAATGAAGTACTACCATCTATCCCAATCTTTCTGCATAGACTGTCAACTTCTAAATTACATCCAACTAATTGCTCTTTCACTTCAGTCCACTTCAATTGCAGTCCACTTTTATTGACGATGTATTAAAATGTTAGAATAGGCAAATTCGTCCCGGGGGGTTTGGGATTGGGATTTTACCGCGAGACGTGGGGTGGAGGCTTCTTAAGCGAACCCCGCGAAAATTCTGATTTCTTTAAGGGAAGGGGTATGAACGTTTGGACAGTATTTATTGTGGGACATTAGAGCACATCAGACATATCGAATTGCATTCTGAATACGAAGAATGTCCTTCTGATATCAAATAATTTTGATTTTTGAAATTCGCAATGTAATACACATTTTATGGCAAATCATTAAAATTGATATTTTTGATATTTAACAGTACTTGAAGTAAACTTTATAAATCTGATGATTTATACTTAAAGTGTATGTAGGTGGGATGAAAAGCCGACGATCAATTGAAAATTGTGACCTTTCGTATTGAAGATATGGATTTTTTTCCCAAAACACCAAAAAAAAAATGTCTTTTTGGAAAAAAATCTATAACTTCAATATAAAAGGTCAACATTTTCAATTGATCATCGGCTTTTCCTCCTAGCTACATACACTTTAAGAATATATCATTAGATTTATAAAATTTATTTCGAGGACTGTTATATATCAAAAATTTGACAAATATCAAATTTTAATAATTTGTCATAAAATTTGTATTATATCGTGAATTTCAAAAAATGAAAATTATTTGATATCAGAAAGACATGCTTTGTATTCAGAATGCAATTCGATACGTCTGAGGTGCTCTCATGTCCCACAAAAAATACTGTCGAAACGCCATAAACGCTCATTCTAGATCCCTTAAGCTCTCTGAAGGTATTTTCGGTATATATACATAACTGTAATAACATAAGGTTGTGTGCTGGCCTTGAAAAATTATTGTTGGGAAGTTTGAGGTTGGATAACAGGTTGATTGTACTGGGACCGTATTACAACTTCCATTTATGTGTGACCAAGTACATAATATAGTAATTCATTTAATTATCACAAATCTCCCGATCTTAACTACAGCTGGTCCAACAACAGGTACATCATGCGATGGATTTATTTGTCCCAATGGCCGCTGCATACCCAGATGGTGGAAATGTGACGGAGACAACGATTGTGGCGACAACTCGGATGAGCAATCTTGTTTTGGTAAGTTTCCACATTGAAATTCAAGGGCATCGTTTTTGCAACAGACACGGGCATAACAACATTCGGAGCTATTCAGTCGTTTCATGCTATGAGCTGCAGGATTGTTTTTAGTTTTGGTCACGTGGTTTCCTATTATCCTGCCTAAGCTCTTGACTGACGTCATTACCGATACCTTCGTCTGTATCCTTTGTTAGAAACTTATAACTTGTATAAAGCAGGAGATATCGAGTGTAGGGAGAGAAGCAAAGGAGAAGAAACTGGCGACACGGGAGGGAGGAGAAGGAATAGGGGAAGACAAGGTAATATAGGTGAGTGGAGAAGGGAGCCTAGGTAAGAGCTATGGGTGTGCCTTTTGGGGACAATAAACTTATTCATAATCAATCATCTCCATCATGATGCATCGCTTATGGCTCATTCAAACAAACAAACAAAGCAAAACTTTTTGACGCTTATACTTAGAGCACCCATGCCTCATCAGTCTTGTTACCGTACAAATGTCGTGTCAAATTTTCAGAATGCTCCAAATTGAATAAAAATAGTATAAAAATAATTATTCGTCTTTACAAATGATTATGATGCATACAAAAATTTGTATTATGTACATAAAAGTCTCATAAATATGAAGTGTGGAAGCCTCAAATGTTGTATTATGTGTTCCGACTCCGACACCCTACTAAAATTTAAGAACGGTTGTGTTGGACACATGCTACTGATCTCGAAATTATTCAAAAGTTATTTCTTGGATGTATGAAAACAGGTCGTCGTGTGAGTGCAAGAAAGTCGTATGCGTAATGGCTGCCTCGTGTTAAATTTTTAAATTGCACTTGCAGATGAATTCAAAACTTGTTTATTTCCGATTACGAGGCGGCGAAAGCATCATAATTTAGAGGGTGACAAGCATATTTTGTTCCGATTTTACTAGGACATTTGCGTGAACAAATGTGCAATTTCAGACTATTTCAGCCCAAAATGAAGCTGAATTTTGCTATGAAAAGGGCCAGTGCGACCGAAGCGCGCAAAATGTTGTACTATTACTATATTTTAGTCCAAAACATAGTGTTTTTAGGCTAAAAAGAACATACACAGGGCAATTTTGGGGGGCCCACATATTGGGGGCCCTGTGGCCCGGGCCCATCTGGCCCAATGGTAAACCCGGTCCTGGTCATATTGTGCATCAGTTTGAAATTGCTCCACGAAGTTTCATAAGCAACCCTTCTGCCTCCGATACTGACACACATGCACCCCAACTCCTGCTGCGATAAAGTCTCTCCTTCGAACGACCGAAAATGTAACTTTTGCCTTACAGAACCCATTTTTCGTCTGGTTGGCAATAGTAATCCCAACCAAGGCCGTGTTGAGGTGTTCCATGATAATGAGTGGGGTACAGTATGTGATGATTCGTGGGATGCAAACGACGCAACAGTGATATGCCGTCTTCTTGGATTCCCATACGGTGATGCACAAGCAGTTACACATGCTTATTTTGGACAGGGAACTGGACAGATATGGCTGGATGATGTCCAGTGCTCAGGATCAGAAGACAATTTGTTAGAATGTAGTCACAATGGATGGGGAGTGGAAGACTGCGTTCACTCAGAAGATGCGGGTGTTATATGTGGTAGGTGCTATCAAATAGAAGACCGGCAACTATAATATCCCCTTTTTTCGGTTGTTCATGATTTCAAAGATGTAAAAATAGAAATGATGTAATCAAGGTAACCTATGGAAGTAATGGACACTGGTCATTGCAGTGATCAGAATCTTGGTCAAAAATCAAGTTACCTCCACACGGAATAAAGCAATTCCTAACTGGATCGCTGACCAAGATTCAGCTTTCTGCCTGATCATTTTCGTAAGTTCGTTATTGATTCCATGTGAAATAGTGAAAAATCATGCGACTAGTTCGGACACGTTTAATTATTAACGGATATATTAAAGTGCTAAACCTTGCCAAAATGGAGGGAAATGTGCGGATAGTTTCAAATGTAAAAACAATCTCACTTCATCCATGTTTATTGTCGACTGGCTCATGTTGTACAAAACCAATCAAATATATGAACATTAATCCCATCGTTATGTGCTAATAATGTCTTCTTCTTGTCTTTAAACAAGTTTCTATCTTGTACAATGTACAATTGTATATGATTTTGCTTGTATGCACAAATATTAAGCCCTGGATGAATGTCTTTTTGTCTTTGCAAACTATGAATGTTAGCCAGCCGTGTCCCTTTGAAATCCCCTAGAGAGTGACGTCAGTACTTTGTCGGAGTTACTTCGCGTGTGTACAAATGTACCGCCCTTGATTGCGCGTGTAAACGCGCCAGTTATTTGAATCGACACGCGCGATTTAATACCACATGCACTGGACCACGCACTGACGTGACTCTTGAGGAAGCAAAGTTTTGTGGGCGGTTAGGGTCAAGCTTCGTGCGTCATAAAAGTAATATTGTACAGTACAAAATGTTGTCCAATAAACCGAAGTTAACCTTTTATAAATCGGAACTTAGTTGCTGGATATATAAATTGCGTGTATTGGCCATGTTTATGATTTGCTTTAAATCTAAAATAAATTCTTTGAACAATTTTAGGCAACTGTTACCAAAAGTTCAAAGTATGATTTTCATATGTATCGGTTATGCTTTAATTTTATGCTGTAGATAGTACTAGCAGCATTACACCCGAAATAGCATTTACCACCGACAACGATTACCTGAGTACATCTGAAGTTACACAATCACCCCTAGGTAAGCATAATCTCATGTACATTTTTTACGTATGCATTCTTCTCATTTTCAGTTGTGTAAGATTATGGTGCATTCAAAACCATTATAGTCAATTTGGCGGAATGCAGGGGGGATTTGAATTATTTTTCGACTTCGTGTGTGCAGCATTACAACAGGAAAATCGTATGCGTAATGGTTGCCTCATGTTTACATTTGAAATTGCACTTGCAGATGAACACAAAGATGTTTATCCGAATGAGCATTCGGGTTTGAGATTGTGCACCATGCGATTAAAGTTTCAATTCAACTCTTTCCCCCCCCCCCACCCCGATAAACTGACACCTCCGATTCTCGCTGTCATAATGTCTCTTTAAAATGTGTTTTAATGTGTGCCTTCCAGGATCAATTCGTCTAGTTGGCAGCAGTGACCCCAACCAAGGGCGTGTTGAGGTGTTCCATGATAATGAGTGGGGTACAGTATGTGATGATTCGTGGGATACAAACGACGCAACAGTGGTATGCCGTCATCTTGGATTCCTATACGGTGATGCACATGCTGTTCCGCAGGCTCAATTTGGACAGGGAATTGGGCAGATATGGCTGGATAATGTCGAGTGCTTAGGATCAGAAGACAATTTGTTAGGATGTAGGCACAATGAGTGGGGAGTGCACAACTGTGGTCACTCAGAAGATGCTGGTGCTATGTGTTTGAATGGTAGGTGTCATCAAATAAAAGACCTACAAATTGTGGGATAGGCTTTTACGACGGGAAGTGTTTTCGTCAGGAGTAGCTCTTACCTCTTCAGGACAAAGTAGCTAAGAATGAGACATGTAGGCTGCCCCTTGCTACTGATGGCTCTGAAAAGATCCGTTCACTGAAGACTGCCCCTTATCAATAGAGAACAAGCAGATCTCGCCTATCTGCTAAAGTTGAAGGTTTGGTTGCTCTGAAAAGAGCCGTTCACTGAAGACTCCCACTTGTCTACAGAAATGAGAACATCGAAAGAACATCGAACCGATGAACTCAAACACATTGAAAAAGCGTTGAACAAGAATGGCTATCCCTCACACCTAATACACAAAGCTGTCAAGAAACAGACAGGAGAACAATCAAAAGAAGTGTTGGACGATGAACACAAAGGCGTTACCTGTCGGTTTCTAAACCATGCAGGGGTCAAAACATACTACTCTAGGTCGGTGAAATTAATTATGAATTAATAATTAATTATTTATGTGTCCTGATCCCGACCCCTATTAAACAGTGTACTTCGGTTATATTTATAAATGCGCTTTTATTAAAAAAAATTACGCACGTGACTCACGGGCATGACACACCAAGACTAGCAAGCGTGACCAAATCCTCATGCATTGATCACTATACAGAAAAGGATAGGAACTCTGTAGATAAATATCATCAAATTTAAGTATCAATTGAATAGCAAAATTATTACACATGGGGATTCCGAATTTGTATATCGAAAACAACATTTTAAAAGTATTTGACGACGGAAAAAATATTCAACGACGGAAATGTTTACAATATAATCACAAATTTCAACAAAATAGACAATTTTGCTGCACAGTAGTCTCATGTTGTTCCGCCTTTGCATTCAAATGTATAGGAAGACCACCCGCTATGTAGAAGGTCATTTCGAGACGTACTGCCTACAAACTGTTGTGGCAGCGCGGAGGTGGTCACGTGCGTATTTATAAAGGCGCATTTATAAATATAACCGAAGTACCCTGTTAAAGTTTGAGAACGGTTGTTCTGAATCCATGAATATGGCATACTCCGGGGCATACTACTGATCACTTACTTGTATCCATTAATCGAAATCGTTCAAAAGTTATTCCTTGGATGTATGAAAACAGGACGTCGTGTGAGTGCAGGAAAATCGTATACGTGATGGCTGCCTCATGTTCATTTTTAAATTGCACTTGCAGATGAATTAAAAAGCTTGTTTATTTCCGAATGCGAGATAGGGGTTTGAGATTGTGCATCAGATTGAAGTTGCTCCTCGAAGCATCACAAGCAACCCCTTCTGCTTCCGATACTGACACACACCCAATTAATAAAGTCTCTCCTTCGGACGACCTAAAATGTCACCTTTTGCCTTCCAGAACCCATTTTTCGTCTAGTTGGTAGCAGTAACCCCAACCAAGGCCGTGTTGAGGTGTTCCATGATAATGAGTGGGGTACAGTATGTGATGATTTGTGGGGTACAAACGACGCAATAGTGATATGCCGTCATCTTGGACTCCCATACGGTGATGCACGTGCTGTTACGCAGGCTCATTTTGGACAAGGAACTGGGCAGATATGGCTGGATGATGTCCAGTGCTTAGGATCAGAAGACAATTTGTTAGCATGTAGTCATAATGGATGGGGAGTGGAAAACTGCGTTCACTCAGAAGACGCTGGTGTTATATGTTTGAATGGTAGGTGTCATCAACTAAATAGAAGACCTAAAACTATAATACCCCTATCCATATCCCTTATATCAGTTGTTGATGATTTTAAAGATGTGGAAATAGCCAAGATAACCTGTGGAATGTAATGGACGCTGGTCATTTCACATGTTTCAGCGATCAGAATCTTGGTCAAAAAACAAGTTACCTCCACACGGAATAAAGCAATTCCTGTCGAGGTTCGCTGACCAAGATTCAGCTTTCTGCCTGGTCATTTTCGTAAGTTCGTTATTGATTCCATGTGAAATAGTGCGGCATAAAAGTAATATTGTACACTACAAAATGTTGTCCAATTATGATGTACTTTAAATCTAAAATAAATTCTATGAAAATTCTTAGGCTATGGTTAACGAAAGTTAAAATTAGAATTTATATGTATCGGTTATCCTTTAATTTCATACTGTAGGAAGTATTAGCAGCATTACAAGCCAAATGGCATTTACCACACATAATGAATACCTGGGTGCATCAGCAGTTACAGGTAAGCATTATATCGTGTGTATTACGTATGCATTCATACTCTCATTTTGTGATCATTATAGTCAATTTGGTTGGATGCAGGAGGATTTGAATTATTGTGTGTGCGGCTCGAGCTGCAGAGCCCTTATCCGCTTCTAAGGGTTATTTTAGGATTATAAGGAGTTTTAAAAATATTGGACGAGACGTAGTCGACTCCTAGCGAGACCAATAAATATTGGGCGTAACGCGTCCAATTTTATCATTATTATGTTTTGGATCCAATATTTTCACACACTTGGATTTATCAAAACATAATAATGGTGCCATATTTTTACCGATTTCCGAGATGATTGGCGAAAAAAACAGGATTTAAGTTTAAAATTAGTAAATTGTGCTTTGCACGTGTGAAGCGTTAAAGCATGTATTTCAAAATATACCTAAATTAAGAACCATTTTCTTCAAAACATAAATCCGTGTTTAAACGGCACATCCCGGGATCCAGTTGTACTTAGGTTGTAGGTCTTAAATGTAGGAAGTATCGATGTATTCTTTTGGATTTCGTGTTTTATTTTCAAAACTTCAAACGAAAGACCCGTTTCATATTTCGTCCAAACCCGACTTTCATCATGTCCTCGACCGACCAAATTTTCAATTTTCCCGACCAAAACTTCCCCCGATTGACCAATAGGGGCGTGATCCATCCTTTTGCGCACACCACTGACCCGCAATCAAACATGCTAAATTCTTGGTGAGTAATCACTTACTATAATTAATTTTAAACCTCATGCCTTATAAAAGTAATAGAATAGGTCTACGGTACAAATTGCTGTATCCAAAAACCAAAGTTTTCCCTTCCACAAATCCGAGCTTCGTTGCTTGAAATATAATTTACGTGCATTGGTTATGTTTATGATGTGTTTTAATTGACAGAACTCTATTAAACTAATTTAACACTTTTATATAGGAATCGAGAATGATTATTAAAACTACATGTATCGGTTATGATTTAATTTTATACAGCGTGTGCTGTTGGACCAGAAATCCGAGATGAACAGCTCAGCCTTAGAAGCGGAATAGTGTTTATAATGGCTAGTCATGCAATAGAATGTATTGGAGTTGTATCAAGTTGGGAGTTTTGGGCAGACCAGTCGGCTACATTTCGGGCAATGGTATTCCGACCAGATTCTGGGGGAAACCCAAACAGATGGACAATTGTTGGCATAAATGATATCCCCACATCACATGTTAACGCAATGCAAGCGTCTCTTTATGTCGTACCAAATGATGAACAAATATCAGTGCAAATTGGTGATGTTATTGGAGTAGCTGTTGGAGCTGATCAACCATATCTACAACTCTTTTCCACAACATCTACAGGCCTTAATCGCCACAAATTGATGGCGGATCCTTCCACTTTAATAACAGGAGACATATTTACCACCAACAGTGGCCCGAGTACAGGAGAAGTTACACTTTCAGCCAGGATATCAGATCTACACTTAGGTGAGCATATTGCATGTGTACTATGATAAGATGATCTCATTTTCAGTTTATTCAGTGTATATTAGGCCTAACCCAAACGCCCATAAATACCACAAAATACCACGATAAAAACCACTGCGCATGTGTGAATTCCAGGGTCTGCAATGAAGCTATCACCCTAAGTGCTATACGCTCACGGAATCGCTGCCCGGGGGGCTGCCGGTCGGTGATCGTGTGCTTGGCATAAGGGGTGGGGTCGAAGGTTCGAATCCGAGGGCGCTAAGTGACTTCTTTGTTCATTTTTTCTCCTTTTTCATTTCTTCTTTAACTTCCGATAGCAAAAAGCAGGGTTGGGTGTTAGGGTTAAACAACCATAGCCATGATAGCTCAGAGATTAGCCTCACGTTGTGGGTAGCTTGTGATTTTTTGTACCCAATCAATCCAAATGTCATTTTATGAACGTAAATCGTAGACGCCTATTTCGCGTACTTCGCAAGTTCGCCATGTCCGTGTGTTTTGTATGCGCGGATTTCGCTCTATGTGCGCACGCCAGCCAAAAAGCGTCCCATTATAATATTGTAATGTGGTTTAAACGGCTGCACGGAGCTTTAAATAAGCTGCGCGTAGCTATCTGCACGTTATGCCATATACGGCCAACCATAATGCATTTGCCATGTTTGTGATGTGTTTTAATTCTATAAACAATATTAATATGCATGTATCAGTTATGCTTTAATTTTATGATGTAGATAGTACTAGCAGCATTACAACCGAAATGGCATTTACCACCGACAATGATTACCCAAGTACAACAGAAGTCACACTACCACCATTAGGTAAGCACATCTCATGTCAAAGATCATGATGCATTCAACAACCTTTATAGTCAAGGAGATTCAGTATAATTGTGAATTTGCGTACGTGAAATTTAGATTCAGAATCTGCCGGATGCCTACAAGAAGGCACCCTGCAAATTACTACTACTACTACTACAAAGTGCTTAGGGCGCAATTCGCAAAGAAAGCATCGTTGCGCTTACAATAAAAATCAAATACAGAAGAAACCCAGTGATGAAAAAAGAAAACAGTCAGAATAAAACAGTTTTTTGAATCTTTGTTTGAAAAGAGTGACCGATGGCGAAAGCCTGATTTCTGTTGGTAATGAGTTCCAGCGCTTAACACCAGCTACAGGGAAATGACGATCACCGGCGACACTGATGGATCTATCAGCCAGGAGACGCGTGGTGTCATTACTTGATCTGAGAGTCCTTTGAAGAATATAAGGAGTCAGTTTGTTGGAGATGTATTTCGGAGCAAGATTATTGAGAGACTTGTAGATATACAGAAGAATTTTGAAACTGATGCGTTGAGTTATTAAGGTCAAAAGTTACACAGGGGGATTTAATTTATAAATGCTTTGATCAAGTTTGAAATATCATTGAAATTGTGCATCAGATTAAAGTTGCTCCTCGAAGTATAACAAGTCAACCCCTCCTACCCCAATACTGACACGCACACCCCGACTCCTGTTGCCATAAAGTCTCTCCTTCGGACGACCTAAAATGTGTCTTAATTTGCGCCTTCCAGAATCATTTCGTCTAGCTGGCAGCAGTGACCCCAACCAAGGCCGTGTTGAGGTGTTCCATGATAATGAGTGGGGTACAGTATGTGATGATTCGTGGGGTACAAACGACGCAACAGTGATATGCCGTCTTCTTGGACTCCCATACGGTGATGCACGTGCAGTTACGCAGGCTCAATTTGGACAGGGAACTGGGCAGATATGGCTGGATAATGTCGAGTGCTTAGGATCAGAAGACAATTTGTTAGAATGTAGGCACAATGGATGGGGAGTGCACAACTGCGATCACTCAGAAGATGCTGGTGTTATATGTGTGAATGATCATGATGGTAAGCACATCTCATGTCAAAGATCATGACGCATTCAACAAACTTTATAGTCAAGGAGATACCCTTGAAGCATAGATGAACTCCTGGATGGGGCAGCTTTAATTAGCATGAGGCCGCATTGATATGTAAATAGCGTATTTAAATTTGTGCCCAGACGTATTGAGGGCGACAGTCATGTTATCCAGACGGAGAATGGCTGCATATGCCGGGCATGTCAATTTGCTGAGTGAAGGCTGATAATCACCTTGCTGTATAGGTAATAAGCTAGTATATTTCGTGTACCAGTTGGTTATAACAAACAATTAGTGTCATATTAAATATATTAAATGTATAAACTTTGAAATTTACATGAATTTGAAGAGCAGAGCTTCGAAATCTAGCTAAGTCAGGTGATGTGAAATTATGCTGCGTGACCCCCTCTGCGTGGTAGAATTATATTCATAAAACATTGAATTTAACAGATATCATGGGCAGCCAACCACGATTTATCAGCATTTAAAATATATATATGTTAATTAACAAAGATAAATAATAAAGAGTACAAATGGCAATTAACTAGTAAACAAGCCTGAAATCTTAAAATGTTGCCACGTGATTTCCCGAACACATGATATGTCAACATATGACCACTATTCAGATTTACCGTAAATATTTGGAGTATCTCCGTATAAAATTAATAATTCATGCTGGGAGCCAAGTAACATTGTCTGCTCAGTGCAGATTGGTATTTTATTTTACTTGAGAGCATAATAGAAATACATAAGACGAATAAGGCGCCATGATGGAAGGTCAGGTCGGGTATCAAAGGTTATTATAACTTATAAATACTACTTGTATTTCACACCTTATGCCTCTGTCACATATTTCCTTCATATTATTGACAGCAAGTCCTAATTTTGACTTTCCTATTGCAAAATGTCATTTCCTATCAAATTAGTAGACTTTCTTTGAAAAAACATATCACTGGTGCCTGATGGGAATACCCGTCCGCCATTTCATTAAACTGGATCGTTTTCGCCTGGTTTGTGCCCAGATGTATTGGGGGCGCGCTATACTCTCATTGAACAGGCAAAGTTCGCAAAACTAACAACGTTGTTATTTGCCAAACTCAATCAACATGATCCAAGGGGTCGAACATGAATTATTCATAACGAGCTATAACGGATCGATAACTGGCCTCACTTTCTAGCTAGTAAACCAGCTGAATTTTTCATAGATTTTGCGTTGCTAATAGAACAACCATGAATTTAGTGTCACCCCTTGCTTGAAGTTGCGTACTGCGTATTTACATTCAGAATCTGGGTCTTTGGGTGACAGATCAAATTGAAAAATAGGGGGTCTTCGGGTGACAGCGACGCTGAAAAGGGGGTCTTAACAGCCCTACATACGCGTCACCTCCAAAGTGGGAGTGCCCCCCGGGTTCCTTACAATATGGTTCAAAATGTATGTCATTAAATGAAAGAGTACACTTATATTGGCCATATACTAGCTACATTAGAATGGGCAATGGCCAATTCCTTTTAAATTGCAAATCTTGTGCAAAACGTTTTGTCATACGGTTGCAAATTCGATGAACTATGACTTTGCTAAGGAGCGCTTACACATTGATTTGATATGAAGTCAAATAAAATTCCGAAAACCAACACGAAACATTGCAACGTAGATATTTCCCGACATATGCAATTTCATCATCGTTATCAGTGTCTTCATTATTTGTTTGAGACCTTCTCCAAATTTCGTGCTATTTATACGTGGAACGGCCAATCCAAAATGGGTTATTTTTATATAAACAAAAGGCTAAACATAGCGTTATGAGATTTTTGTTTTATTATTATACTTCTGCGTGTAACTGCCTCCGTGGCCTAGCGGTAAAGACCTGGACTCATAAACAACGAGGTTTCGGATCGCTGGTTCGAGTCCCAACAAAACTATTTTCTTTTTCATAATGCATGATTGCATTCCGAAATGAGTCACTTGTCGGTAAATCTTGTATCGTATCCTTAAATGGCCTACAATTACAAGTTGTCCTTTCAGTGGTCATGAGTAAAGTTAGATTCAAAATTGTCTGATTGGCTGGTGTTGCAAACAGATGTAACTCATCTTGGTCTTCCACTTCTTGTGACCTTGTTGCTCACAGAAAATATTGAAGTTGTCATATTTCAATGTGGAATTAAACGAACAATGACGTTAAATATTAAAAGAACCACTGAATATTTATTAATTATCACATGTATGACTCTCTCCAAATTCACGAAACAAAAATAATCCAATGAGAGCCAAAAACATATCCTTCATGAATACTGAATACAACATGTACAACGTAATAGGATTTTGCTGCAATTTTCAAATCTTGGGTTACTTTCATTTAACGTACGCTGCGATATTTGGACTATTGAAACAAATGAGGTGTCATAATGCGCAGCAATAAATTCTGCTTCAAATGCCTTTTTACAAATTTGGCATACGACGATCCTTTGTGGAATAATGGTCATTCATTAAGGAGGTAGTTACTTTTTTTTAATCTTAAAAAGGCTTTGGTGTACGTGATATTTAAAATACTGATTCTCATTCCAGGTTGCTCGAGTAGCTGGAGTTTGCATGGTTCATACTGCTACAAAGCCTACACGACGGCTAGATCTTGGCAAAGTGCACACAATCATTGTCGAAGTAACGATGCTCACCTTACCAGTATTCACTCCAGCGACGAAAACGACTTCATTACTTCAATGGTTGGTTCCGACCATGTACGTGAGCATATTTACTCATATTACATAAATGCAGAATGACTAATAATATTTCTCGGACAAAATTATTTGTCTACAATGTAGCATTTTCAGTTAAGCTTTTTGCCAGTTTTATAAGAACACTAGCTTTTGAAGGCCTCCAACATGTCCAAACGCAAGTGTTGTGACGCGTCCGAGGTGTTTATATATTTGGTTAAAGTGTCATGTGTTCATGAAGTCCAAGTTGAAAATTCGGACACGTCATGAACACCAGTGTCACAGCAAGCGTCTGATGCTCTAAGAAAAAGAAGATATTATGCGTAACTCGCAAATTCCAATCGGTCGTTTCATGTTTCAGGATTGGTTTTGGCATAGACCGTATAGTTACAAGAAATGAAACGGTAAAAAACGCTTATTTGCTGCAGTTTCAAGTTAATTAAATAAATACATATATTCACCGTTTCGATTTATCTAACACTACCTGTTACTTTGGCATTGAATGAGTTTCACTTTGCGTTATAAAAGCATTGGTCTCAACGTCATGCTTGCACGGATGCTCAGAGCACAACATTCCATTAGTTTGCGACTGATAATGCAATTGAGTTGACGAGAGTTGAGTTATTGACCTTTTGTACGGTAAATCGATTCGATGGCAGGTTTGAAGACTATCTTGTCTTTGTGTTCAGGCGAGACGATCATAGCTTCAAAGAATATAGTGCAGATGACCGTCCATGTCTTCACGGTCTATGGTTTTGGTCACGTGGTTTCCTATTGTCCTATCTAAGCTCTTGACTGACGTTATTATCGATACCTTTGTCTGTACCCTTTGTTAGAAACTTAAAACTTGTAGAGAGCAGTTTCGGTTTTCATTTCAGTTTGTTACATGATTGTGTGATCGCACTTTTATCAGATTTGAAGTTACCTTAATCAAAGTATACAAAAGAAGTTCTTGCAGTGCAATATTCATGACCAGAGAAGTCGAACAAGCCAATCTACATTTGTGGCAGAATAGTCCAAGGATTATTTTCCTGTGAAAAAATACAAAGCATCGGAATATTTCAACTGAGATCACAATAGAATATAATTGATTGATTGATTGATTGATTGATTGATTGATTGATTGATTGATTGATTGATTGATTGATTGATTGATTCATTCTTTTATGGATTGATTGGTTGATATGAGTGATATCTTTTTTTTTTTCAGTTTTGGATTGGACTGAATGATAGAAACATTGAAGGAGACTACCGCTGGTCAGATGGCACTTCAAGAAACTTTGAAAAATGGGGAGTGGGCCAGCCTCGGGGCCTGCCTGATGACTTTACTCCGTTTTCAAACGCAGGAGAAGACTGTATAAAGGTCAATGGAACTAGTGGCCATTGGTACGATGATATGTGTTTTTTATCGAAGAAGTTTGTTTTGCAAACGATAATCACATGTTATAACAAAGTTAAAAATCCTTAAAGCATTGCTAAGACAAGCATGCCCTAAAATTGGGAATATTTTAGCTTCTACAGGTAATAATATTGAAAAATGTCCATTGTTAAATGGTAAATACTTACTTAGCAACAAGAAAGAAACAAATGAAAAAGCAATGATAATGAAGTACAGGTACATCAAAGATGTGAATTGTTAAACTGATAAAGCCGTTTCCGGAAGATGCATAAGTATAAGTAAAAAAAAAACACATTGTAGTATATAAGTAAAAGATGATAACAAAGGAATGAATATTGAACTATTATATTACATAATTATATATATATTATTAATTGTTTAACAAATGATAATGAGAAAGCGTATGGTGTGTAAAATTGTTAATTTGCATAAGGCCAAAAAACAATATTGTTGTGTTGCCCTCAAGTGGAAAAATGGGAAATGTGGGTAGGACGGTCGGATTATTTTTTTTTTATTTATTTTTTTTTTTAAACCTTCAGTTTTTAAAAATCCCCTCAAATATTAAATAATGCTTGTTCAATTAGGGGACATTTGTCAATTTTGACTTCTGGATACCTGTTAGACAACAATTAAAGTCTAGTCTTACAATAAAATATTAATTTTAAGTGAAAAACATTGAGTTTTTTGAACAAATCTGTAAAAATCATCATTCAAAAAAAAAAAAAAAATTGCGACCCTGATTTTTCAGGATTTAGGGTAGGACGGTTGAGAGCAACACAACAATTTGCCTAATAGTACATTGCGATATGGGGGTAATTTTTGAGTTAGCATCTAGCTTTCCTACATTAGTGGAACCAATGTTTTTGGCATCCTTACACCTCAAAGGATTACACTAGAATTGTTTCCAATTTTTTCTATGCCCCCTGTGCTTCCCATGCCACGAGGGTCGAAGGACATGATTGGGTCTAAATTAAAAATTTGTTCTATCATACTGCTTTTTTTTGCGCTAATGTACCTCAGATTGTTCCACTCATTGCTAGAAATATAAAACAGTCAATCGTCATATTGCACTAGGGTGCTTAGTTCAGGAGTTATAGAGTAAATAAGGTCAAATGTCAAGTATCTCATACACAGAAGGCAAATTTTCAAAATGCACTGATTCAATCGAAGGTTGTTTTATCTTACTCCTCTGGGAAAACCAAATAGGAAAATAAAAATGTACGACCTCAGAATCGGATGAAATCATGGGTCAAATGTTATACTTGTACACATTTCTATTAGACTTTGGATACATGAACTCTGAAATGGGAGAAGGCAATAAAAGATGATATGAAATTGTAAATTAAGTATATGTATCAGACATTTTATGTAATTTGACCTCTGTGTATGAAATTTGTCACATTTGACCTATAATAATAATAATAATAATGTGAATTTCTAATGCGCACATCTCCACCAAATCAATGGCGCTCAAGGCGCGATACATAGATTAACTTAACTACAAAATAAAAATTAATTTACATTACAGCTTAATCTACACATGAACAACAATCAATAGGTGAACAAAATATGGTGATGCACATCAGTAAAATGCTTCATTCATTAAGTGAGTTTTTAAAGAACTTTTAAACTGTGTTAAAGATGTACTTAGTTTAATGTGGGTTGGCAGAGTATTCCAGAGACGTGGTGAAGCAATTGAAAAAGCCCTATCCCCCCATGAATGTTTTGAACGGGGTTCGCAGAGAAGCGATTTGTCACCAGAACGGAGCATACGAGGAGGGTTATATGGTTGGAGGAGACATTTGATATATTCTGGTGCAAGATCATTTAGTGATTTATAAACAATGAGCAACAGTTTGTAAACAATTCTGTAACCAACCGGCAGCCAATGTAACTCTCTTAAAACTGGAGTGATGTGAGATCTCTTTCTAGTTAAAGTGACCAAGCGCGCAGCAGTGTTCTGAATACGCTGTAGACGTGCAATCTGATCTTGAGGAAGGCCAAACAAGAGGGAGTTGCCCATATCAAGCCGGGAGGTTACAAAACTGTGAACAATTTGTTCAGTAGCATGAGGACTTAAGTACTTTCTTATTCTACCAATGTTTCTGTTCAACCTTATAACTCCTGAACTAATCATCATAGAACAATATAGCAATTGACTTTTTTTAATTCCCTGTGATGACAGGAACAATTTGATATACATGATGGGACTGCTTTTAAGTTTTGGCCCCACTGTGACATTCGACCCCATGTATGAACCACAGGGGAATGGACAAAAATGGAACAATCAAATTTTTATCATTTCAGGTTTAAAGATGCAAAATAATATGAAATAACATAAAATAATATAAAGCATCAATCATAATAGTATATACACTTGGTAACTCATTAAGATCATTGTAGTGTAAGAGTATATTAGATAAGACATAACAATGGTGTATAAAGTGGAAAAAAATAGCTCCTTCGTAGAATTGATTGAGGCTTAGTGCTTGAAAGATTTTTTCTTAGTAATTATTCAAATTATACAGGTTAAATTTGTTTTTTAATTTTTTGCCAAAGGTTTTCTGATTATTCTAATCCAAGCCAATATAATGAGGTAAGAAAGAAAGCGAATGCGGGAATTATCGAATAAAACCCGGAATCCATGATTTTATTGAAAGCATCTTAAATTTCGCTGCAGTGAAAGCATTTCAGGCTTAAGTCTTCCATAGGGCATTTAAGTAGGGCATTTAAGTAGGCCATTAGATAAAATCATCGTAGAAATTCGAAAAAAATGAGGGCGTTTTGTGGGCAATCCACATTATCAATATCAATATTGGCTGTTGCTGCATAGAAATGAAGGACGCCACCGCATCGTCTGCATTACTGATTAAACAAGATACATATTTGGTGCATGCGCACCAATATGAACCTCGCACCGTGTTCCACGACTCTTTAGGATATTTGGTTAAAAGGATAGAGGGTAAAGTGCACAAAGTACAAAAAGTGATCCTACAGATATGCGACCACTGACCTTTTTGTTCCTTACGACCGGAGGAAAAGTTCAACATATCGCATGACTCTCTAGGGTATTTGGTTAAAAAGATAGAGGGTTAAGTGCACAAAGTAGAAAAAATGACTATATCTCATTTACCAATGATCATACAGATATGCGACCACTGACTTTTTTGTTCCTTATGACCAGAGGAAAAGTTTGACACATTGCACGACTCTGTAGGATATTTAATTAAAAAGATAAAGGATTAAGTGCACAAAGTACAATAAGTGACTATATCTCATTAACCAATGATCCTACAGATATGCGACCGCTGACTTTTTTTGTTCCTTATGACCAGCGGAAAAGTTTGACACATTGCACGACTCTGTAGGATATTTGATTAAAAAGATACAGAGTTAAGTGCACAAAGTACAATAAGTGACTATATCTCAGAAAGAATGAACTGTTTACCAACCCAAAGTGTTACAATTAAACATGACAACAAATAAATACAAATCCCAACCGGCACACAACCCAACTTGAAAAAAAAAAGCAAGGGAATGTGCCGGCATGGGAATCGAACCCACGACCTTCCGATCTCTAGACGGACGCCTTATCCATTAGGCTACCAGCTCCCACTGATAAACGGTGGTTAAAACTGGGTCTAATGTAAAGCAGTCGAGGTATACAATACACACAAACAAATATTACGCAAGCACACAAGTGAAGGAGATCATTACTGATGCTTAATCGTTTCCCCAGTATAATATAAGTAAAGTAGGTAATGGGGATACGCATCCTGCACAAGAACAAATAAACACAATGGGGAACGATTGCTCGCTACGAGAGGAAACAGAATATATTAAATAAGAAAGAATGAACTGTTTACCAACCCAAAGTGTTACAATTAAACATGACAACAAATAAATACAAATCCCAACCGGCACACAACCCAACTTGAAAAAAAAGCAAGGGAATGTGCCGGCATGGGAATCGAACCCACGACCTTCCGATCTCTAGACGGACGCCTTATCCATTAGGCTACCAGCTCCCACTGGAGCAAGCACACAAGTGAAGGAGATCATTACTGATGCTTAATCGTTTCCCCAGTATAATATAAGTAAAGTAGGTAATGGGGATACGCATCCTGCACAAGAACAAATAAACACAATGGGGAACATTTTGCTCGCTACGAGAGGAAACAGAATATATTAAATAAGAAAGAATGAACTGTTTACCAACCCAAAGTGTTATAATTAAACATGACAACAAATAAATACAAATCCCAACCGGCACACAACCCAACTTGAAAAAAAGCAAGGGAATGTGCCGGCATGGGAATCGAACCCACGACCTTCCGATCTCTAGACGGACGCCTTATCCATTAGGCTACCAGCTCCCACTGATAAACGGTGGTTAAAACTGGGTCTAATGTAAAGCAGTCGAGGTATACAATACACACAAACAAATATTACGCAAGCACACAAGTGAAGGAGATCATTACTGATGCTTAATCGTTTCCCCAGTATAATATAAGTAAAGTAGGTAATGGGGATACGCATCCTGCACAAGAACAAATAAACACAATGGGGAACGATTGCTCGCTACGAGAGGAAACAGAATATATTAAATAAGAAAGAATGAACTGTTTACCAACCCAAAGTGTTACAATTAAACATGACAACAAATAAATACAAATCCCAACCGGCACACAACCCAACTTGAAAAAAAAAAGCAAGGGAATGTGCCGGCATGGGAATCGAACCCACGACCTTCCGATCTCTAGACGGACGCCTTATCCATTAGGCTACCAGCTCCCACTGATAAAAGGTGGTTAAAACTGGGTCTAATGTAAAGCAGTCGAGGTATACAATACACACAAACAAATATTACGCAAGCACACAAGTGAAGGAGATCATTACTGATGTTTAATCGTTTCCCCAGTATAATATAAGTAAAGTAGGTAATGGGGATACGCATCCTGCACAAGAACAAATAAACACAGTGGTGAACGATTGCTCGCTACGAGAGGAAACAGAATATATTAAATAAGAAAGAATGAACTGTTTACCAACCCAAAGTGTTACAATTAAACATGACAACAAATAAATACAAATCCCAACCGGCACACAACCCAACTTGAAAAAAAGGCAAGGGAATGTGTCGGCATGGGAATCGAACCCACGACCTTCCGATCTCTAGACGGACGCCTTATCCATTAGGCTACCAGCTCCCACTGATAAACGGTGGTTAAAACTGGGTCTAATGTAAAGCAGTCGAGGTATACAATACACACAAACAAATATTACGCAAGCACACAAGTGAAGGATATCATTACTGATGCTTAATCGTTTCCCCAGTATAATATAAGTAAAGTAGGTAATGGGGATACGCATCCTGCACAAGAACAAATAAACACAATGGGGAACGATTGCTCGCTACGAGAGGAAACAGAATAAGAAAGAATGAACTGTTTACCAACCCAAAGTGTTACAATTAAACATGACAACAAATAAATACAAATCCCAACCGGCGCACACAACCCAACTTGAAAAAAAGCAAGGGAATGTGCCGGCATGGGAATCGATCCCACGACCTTCCGATCTTAGACGGACGCCTTATCCATTAGGCTACCAGCTCCCACTGATAAACGGTGGTTAAAACTGGGTCTAATGTAAAGCAGTCGAGGTATACAATACACACAAACAAATATTACGCAAGCACACAAGTGAAGGAGATCATTACTGATGCTTAATCGTTTCCCCAGTATAATATAAGTAAAGTAGGTAATGGGGATACGCATCATGCACAAGAACAAATAAACACAATGGGGAACGATTGCTCGCTACGAGAGGAAACAGAAAATATTAAATAAGAAAGAATGAACTGTTTACCAACCCAAAGTGTTACAATTAAACATGACAACAAATAATGGATAAGGCGTCCGTCTAGAGATCGGAAGGTCGCGGGTTCGATTCCCATGCCGGCACATTCCCTTGCTTTATTTTTCAAGTTGGGTTGTGTGCCGGTTGGGATTTGTATTTATTTGTTGTCATGTTTAATTGTAACACTTTGGGTTGGTAAACAGTTCATTCTTTCTTATTTAATATATTCTGTTTCCTCTCTGCTGAGATCATTGTTCAGCGAAGTACACTGAAGACTTTATATCCTTTGTATAAATCCTCGCGCAGTTAACTATCTTCAGATTGGTACCATTTCCACCTTTCACACAATTTCTTCAGTAAAACAGGCCTCATGCCTCCTTATCTACGAATATTGACAGATGCGTTGTTTTTAAACCATAGTTCAGCAAGTCGACAGAAGAATCTGTAGATAGTCTTTACTTGCTTTCTTGGAAGAGGCACGCACTTTGACGAATTCTAGATCTTCTCCAATTTTACTGTATTGTAGTACATTGACTACATTAGATATGTTTGGTTCGCAAATTTCCTTTCTTTGAAGGCATATGGACAGTAAGCACACTAAGAAGCCCCCAACAACACTGTAAACTGTGAAGAATCGTGTTTACATGGTCTTATATACCAAGCACCAAAAATACCGTTATATTAACAGCCAATTACTACTTTCACAATCTGGAAATTCCCAAGCCTTAATTGTAACATTAACCTTTCACATTACATCACTTACTGGGGAAATTCCAACATGATGTCATATCCATCTCACTTTTTAGGGTAATACCCAATCCATAACTAGTCTTGACTATGGTTACTGTGATTAGGCGACGAAAAAAAGAAACCCTGTTCTACGGGCGGACGGACCTTTCAAGTAGGGTCGGTCGGTCGGCTTTTTTTGTTTGCTTTTGAAATGACCTAAAAAATAATTTGCAATTTGAGAAAATACAAAAAAAAATTGTTCCTGAAATTTCCGAAATTTGGGTCGGCATTCATTTGTACAGGGAAAGTATTTTCCCCAATTTCTTCAAAATCTGGGTCGGTTGGGCCCGTAGAACAGGGTTTTCTTTTTTCGTCGCCTTACATGAAAATAAGGGGGATTCCCAAAATTAACATATTGCACACAAACTCTTGCAAGGTGGAGGGGGTTCCATCTCACATGGAATAAATGTAAATTGTAAACAAAGATAAATAATCAAATAAAATTACTCAGGCCACATCACAGTGCTGTTACGGGTACTTTTGGCTAATTAGGAGCATTGGACTTACCCACCCACATTTACTGGAGTCAGCATGGTCATGGGGACTCTAAAAGCAGACTCCGGCCATTCTGCGACTCTATGTCGAAAATGACCCCATATTTTGAGTAATCTGACTCCTTTGAGGAGTTGAGTCATAACTGGTTGACTCCGCTGAAGAGTCACCTTTGGTAACTCTACACAGGAGTCATTTGACTCCCAATATGGAGTCATTTTAGACATAGAGTCGTGCAGTGGTTGGACTTTGCTCCTAGAGTAACCCAGACTCTATATAGTGAGTGATAGTTACCCAGCGAGGCGAACATAATGGTGTGAACAATTCATCACAGTTACAAAAATTTAAGATTACCATTATTAGCTTTACCTTACCGCCAGGTTAATATTCTACTGTGGAATCCAGCTCAAGACCATGTTAGCCCACAGCATGAGGTACCACATCACACAGTCCAAACACCCACACATGATACAGCATGCTAAACAGCAGCAAACAGCTGCAGTACCTCAGCAATACACTGTGTAGTACACAGTGTGTACCGTGTCGATGACTCTGAATGTCGAGTCAATTAACTCCACGGGTAGAGAGTCGGTGTCAAATAACTACCACCACGACTCCACAGGTAGAGTCTATTGACTCCACGGTCAACTGACTCTCTTGTGACAGTCAGACGACTTCTTTTGAGAGTCAGTGCTAGTTTACTACACTTTGAGAGTCAGTTGACTCCATTCAGTGATCGATATACGAAAATCGCTGAAAACACATCCCCGTCAGTGGCGGCACCCGGACTTTTTCTGGGGGGAACTGGGGAAGAAAAATATTGGGGCTTCCAGTCCTTGGCTGCCATTCTGTAAGTCTATTCGTCCACCTTTTATCCTTAGTTCTTGATAAGTGACATGCCCATCCCCATTTTCATTCTGTAATCTTCTGCAATATACCTTTGACTTTATGTTATTTTCCTGATTTCCTGTATGTCTGACTCTATCACGCAATGAGAGGTGGAGCATTTTCCTTTCCATAGCTTTCGGTGCTGTTACCAATTTCTGTTCCATTTCTTTTGTTGTTGTCCAAGTCTCTGCACCAAAGGTCATAGTTGTTAGTACACACTGGTCATAAACTCTTCGCCTCAGTGACAGTGGTGCCTTTATCTGTCAATAGTTCTTTATGCATGCCAAAACATCTCCGTCCTGCCTTTACACGAATTAGGATCTCTTCAGCTGTGTTGGTGTCCACTCTCAAGGTCTGTTAGGGCAACATCGTCTACAAATCTAAGATCTGTTAACATCTTCCCGTCGATGTTAATTCCTTTTTCTTCTATATAGGATGGACTTTTTGAAACCTCATCCAGTGCTGCTATGAAAATCCTTGGAGACAATGTGTCTCTCTGCCTATGTCCGCTCTCTATTCTCACCTCCTTGGAAACGTCATCATCTATGTGTATTTTGGCGGTGACATCTGTGTATAATATCTTCTAGGATCAGTAGCGTAGCCAGCGGGGGGGGCAGGGGGGCAGAGTCCTGACAAAAAATTAAAGAAAAAGTGCCCTCTGACAAAATATGAAAGAGAAAATCAGGAGGGCAAAGGAAAGGAAAAAGGGCAAGGAGCCCCTTTTCTACCAAAAGTCACGGCCAAAATGGTGTAAAATACAAATTTTCCCGCGCTACGCTCGCACATTGTAACAATAAAGCCCTTTTTTAGCAGGATAATGGTCGAAAAATAGTGTAAAATACCATTTTTTTCACGCTACGCGCGCACATCATCCCAATAAGGCCCTTTTCGAGAAGCTCGAAGACATACAGTCTCTATGTACGGTATGTATGATGCAACTGCAATTTTTTTCGTCTGTGCCCCCAAAATTTTATTTTGCCCCCCCCCCCCTGACCAAGAAAGCTGGCTACGCCCCTGTCTAGGATGCAGATGTAGCTTTCATTTAGTCTGATCTTTCTCAGTGCATCAAACATATCCGTATGCTCTGTGGAGTCAAAAGCCTTTTGGAAGTTTATGAATCCAAGACATAAATCGAGCTTGTATTCGTTTGATTTATTGCATGTAGGTGATCTGTGGTTGAGAATCTTCCCTTACAACCTGCTTCCTCTATAGGCTGATTTTGGTCTAACGTAGCTTTCAATCTGCTTTGGATGATTTTCGTGAAAGAAGGCTGATTGTGTGGTAGTTTTTGATGTCTCTGTCCTCCTTTTTGTGAAGTAAAATAATGTTAGCTCCTTTCCATGTTTTTCATCTTCTTTGTTTCCAGTATTTCATCGAAAAATTTAGTGAGCAGTTTCAGCATATTCAATCTTCTCAGCTCTTGATTTGGTTGTTATTTTCCTGAAAGCTTTTCTTCTTATATCAAGGTCTTCAATTCGTCGCCCCCAAGACATAGTGGCGTTTCACGAAAATGGCCATTTTGAGATAATTGCATCTGAAGTTTTTGCAACTTTTAACCGTTTGTCATACATTGCCTCGATTAAAATGTCCCCTTTTCTTGAATGGATATAAAAATATAAATATTTAAGTTACATTTAATGTATAAAATACATTGCTGCCATTCACCAATTAATTGTAATTAGTCATTAAACTTATACGCCAGTATGTCAAAGTTTTTGAAAAATTATTCTCCATTCAAAATTGACATACGACACGTGATACGCCAGTATGTCTAATAATAGTTGAATTCATATCCACATTGGCCACACAGCCGCGATATACCAAAATAGCGGTGTATGCCACATATTATTACGACATAGTGGCGTATGTCACTGATACGCCACTATGTCGTCCAAAACAAGGGGAATGTTGTACACAATAATTCCATTGTGTGAGATACGCCAAACCTAATTACTGATAATACTTAATTAACTAGAGCGGTTCTCGGGTTGCGCGGTTTTCGTCATACGCAGTTGGTGTGTAAGGTTGTTGGGTGATGGTATGGTAGTGGTTGTGTTTAGATGTGAGTTTCTTTTCAGAACCCTGTATGGGCGAAGCCTGGATGGTGGATGGGGAGTGTGGGGTGTGGGGTGATTAAAGAAGGTAATAATATGGAAATGTAATAGGTCGCACGGCTGTGTAATGTTTATGTTTTACAAGATGCCCAGAGCACGGGTTGGGATATGGGATATCCCCTCGTGGTGTCGAGTTCACAACAGGTGTTGGTATTGCTTTACCAAAACAACCCGAGCCGTGCCAGTGGTGGAAGTTCAGTTTGTATGTATAGACAGTTTCCTAGCAATATTGACTGTACCCACCAAGTTTCATGCCCATACGACAGATGTTAGTCATTTGACCTCAGATGACCCCTAAGTGACCTTGGATTACCCCCAAAATGACCTTCCAAACATTTGACTCTTAATGTTGACTGTACTCACCAAATTTCATGCTGTTATGTCAGTTTTTAGTAATTTGACATCAGATGACCCCTGGGTGACCTCGGATAACACCGAAATGACCTTCCAATAATTTGAATCTAAATGTTGACTATACCCACCAAGTTTCGAGCCCATATAACAGTTTTTAGTAATTTGACCTCAAATGCCCCTGGGTGACCTCGGATGACCCCGAAATGACCTTCCAAAAATTTTACTCTAAGTGTTGACTATACCCACCAAGTTTCGTGCCATTATGACAGTTTTTAGTCATTTGACCTCAGATGAACCCTGGGTGACCTTGGATGACCCCGAAATCTATTCAGCTCTACAAATACAACTGACCAAGTTTAGGCGATACACCATGTTGTTAAAACCCTGTAGACCCTATAAGGGAACAAACCAAAAGATCGATGACGTCCTATAAACGTAACTAGTTTCATTTCTCAGCCGACCCCTCCTCCCTGCCAGAAACGTAATAATGAAATGTTGAAAATTTTGACATAATAATAATAATGACACATTCTTCAGACCGATGGTTTTGTACAAACGTAATTGAGTATTTTACCCCTCACCCCTAAACGAAACTAGTTTCGTTTATAGGACGTCATTGATCTTTTGGTTTGTTCCCTAATACTCGGCATCATCGCACATGTTGACTGCCAAACTTCATCACAACATAAACTTCGAAAACGATCCATTCATACTGTCCCATTTATTGATACCAAAGCCTTATGTGATCTAATACCCATTCCGTCTAATAATCATTAGGTCTAATACGTGTATGGTCTAATAACCAGTAAGTCTAATACCATTTTGTCTATTCATTAATAAACTAAATGTTTGTGAGACTAAATGGTTTGTAGACCAAATGGGTATTAGACCAAATGGCTATTAGACTTATTGGTTATAGACCAAATGGGTATTAGACTAAATGGTTATTAGACTAAATGGTTTTAGACTTATTGGTTATTAGACTGAATGGTTATCGGACCAAATGGTTATTGGACCAAATGGTTAAGGGACCAAATGCTTATTGGACGTAGTGGATATAGACCTAATGGGTTTAGACGAAATGGATGTAGACGAGATGGATATTATACCAAATGGCAAATCCCCGGTCAGACCTTTGGAGCGGGGCTAGACAGGGATGACAGAAATATGCTGTGTCGTCATAAATTAAATAAAATGTATTACTTTTGGTAAAGAAGGGTTGTCTGAGAAGAAAAAATGTGGAAAGGTGAAAAGCAAAATGAAAAAAAGAGAAGAAAAACAGAAGGGGAAAATGGGGAGAAACGGGAGGGAAATTATGATTTCCTTTCTCCATGCTCAAAATTAAATGTTGAGATTAAAGTTTTCATTTTTCGTTGGAAAGGGTGTGCCCGAGTGATTGCGTATTAAAACAAACGTTAACAAACAAAAACAAAATTCCCTGAATTGTTATGCCAAAATAAAAAATTTAATCTTGTAAATTTTGGCTCTATGTAAAGTTTGGAAGGATTTTTGTTTCTCAAAAAAGAAAAAAATCTGGGGTCATAATGAGTCAAAAGATGTGTTTTATACAGTAAATGAAGTAAAAATTATGATGCGCAGTGATTATGCCACGTTATTAAATTTCTAATCTTAATATTTCGTCTTTTGTCAAAATTCAAAAAGTATTTAGTTTTGTTTAGTTGTGGCGTTAAAATACCCAAACAATTAAGTTTCTGACGAAACAGTTCTTTCAGGGACACCCTGTATATAGCATGTTTGTAAATTGTACCAGGGGGATGACACTCACCTCATTTGCATGGCAAAATTACCCGTCTCCTCTGCAGCCAATTTGTTTTCGCTCCATCGAAATCAAGCTGGTCACGGAGGAGACTACCTTCCTTTGTGTTTGTTCATTTGTGTATGGAGAGCCCTTCTTGGAGTCCGTTTGGACTTAGGCTACGCTCTCAGCTAGAGTCCGACGCTGTATTGTACTAGAAACACCTTCTCTGTGAATTCGCTAGAGCAAGGAAAATAAAAACTGGTTTCATTACTATCTGTTTTTGAGCTTTTTGCATGTCTGCGACCATGGTGTTACCACAACTGTCTTTGCGTCATTAACATGTGCTGGAGTCTAGCACAGGTCAACCAAAGTCCCGGATTTTGCCACTCGATCTCTATTTCTTTCTTTGTTTAACATGCATCTTGGACACACGCTTGGGTCATGGAGCAGACTGAAGCAAAATGATGGGGCAACTGAAAACAAATCACGTTTTTAGGCAAGTTACGCGCGTGACACAAAAATAAGGGTAGTTTTCTGAAACTGAACAAGTTGGAAGTAGGCCTATCTTTTCAATTTTTTTAGTCCAAAAGTGGTAGCCTACATTTGTTGCATTTTTACTAGGCAAAAACTCTTTAGGAGGTAAATTCTAGGCCTATAGGCCTATCACTACTGAGAGGAAGTTTTGGATTAGAAAACGGACATTTCGATGAGAAACGGCCACTGATGAGAATTTAATTTTCTCATTCTTCTTTTGGATGACAAAATAATAATGTTTATTTTGAGCTCAGCAGGGATTACCAATTTTCACCAGTTTTAATAAGACACAATAATGATTGACACACACACCAGGAAGTTTCTCATCCAAAAGAATGAGAAAATTTAAATTCTCACCATTTTGGCCGTTTCTCATCAAAATGTCCGTTTTCTCATCCAAAACTTCCTTTAGTGTATTAAGTTAGCTTAGGCATATTGATCCTAAATTTGCTGGTAGGGTAAAACTCGTTTTAGGGGGTGTTTAAAAAAGTCATGCGTTTAGGCCTACACTATCATACTTGAGTGCCCCCCCCCCCCACCCCCGGTGAAATTTCGGACTCATTTGGTCACCGTCCTAAGCGTCCTTGCCCACACGAGTCGCCCAGGAGTAGGCCCTACCCGGCATTATTAATTATTAGTGCTTAGCCCCTAAATACAGTCGCGTATCGTGTTGTCAATTATCGTTACTTGTGTCCATGGATATGACCCTACGTATAAGTAGTCTTCATAGAATTCACACAGTCTATGCCATGTCATTTACGGATACAAAGAGGATAATAATGTTGAGGGCGCCCACAAAATCTTACACCGTCTTACACAATGTTCCAAGGCAAAGTTCAGTTTAATATTTACTCATCGTACAAATACAGACGTTTTATTATGTTATGATGTTGTCTGGATGGGTGGACAGTTGTCACACTGTGGAAAAACAACAACCGGGAATCCGCATTCATTTACAAATAGCATTAAATTAGTATCACATAGTGGCCTCCGTGCAGTGGAAAACCTTAATTCTTTCATCAAAAAGAAATGAAAATGACCAAAAAACCGGATCCACCTGTACGCCTATAAAATGGGCACAGAAATTTGTCTCAAATATGAATGAATTTTAAGAAACATACGGGATATGATGAACCAATGACCTGACGCCATGATAGCAGGATCTATTAGTTGTTTCATATACAATGCATATACCGTGTTGTCATAATACCAATATTTGGCATAATATATAACGACTAATATTTAGTATTGTAAATATGCAGTTCATATGCACAAACGAACACTGATCTTTATGATATTCAGGTTGTTGTACATCTCATATAACATGTCATATAGGAGGTCATATGTGTTGACCTTCTCCTATTGTATTTGTTCATCTGTGTATGGAGAGGATTAGCGCCATTAAACGCCATTAAAACTCCATCAGTATTAGGGCGTAGTTCAGTGAACTCACCAGATTGCTATTCCAAGTACTTTGATAAATACAGATAATATGTATCGATGGGTCGAGGCGATTGCATTGAAAACCTAATACATTATTCATAACAGTTACGTAATCAATCGATAGTGCGGACACTTTTCATTTGCAAACCATCAAAATTCGTGATCTTTTAGCGTTGGAAAAGAAACCACGTGAATAGAGTGCCCTCTCAAGAATATCAACTCTCTGATTGTACTACAGTATCGATTTTATTGAAGGTCACTGGTAAATAAACACTTGATAGTCTGTGCCTCGGGCCAGACTGTATATAACTATCACGATGTTTGTTCGGATCGCCCGACACAAATTGGCTGTGTAGGAGACTAGGTCTGTGCAAACAAATTAACGACTTTATAGCGGGCGCGAGTGTTTCCAAAAAGCAACACAAAAGCAAACAAAAAAATACACCCATTGCCCGCTATTTACCGTACGAAATGAACGACTCTAATCATGTACCGCACGAAATGAACGACTCTAATCAGCTGCGGCAATTCCCCAATGGTGGATAGGCCTATACTATACACGTATTCTTATTCGTGCATTTGACGGACATGGGTGTTTTTGTTTTTGTTAAATATCTCCTCTCCTGAACACATATTATTATAGAAAATCTATCTACTTCTTCATTCGATTACATATTATATACCCTGCAACTTTCAATCTATACAGTGGCTAGATAAACCCTTAAACGTGCGAACAAATATTGCAAAACAAAATTAAAGTATGGCTCTCCGCCTATGGCTCCGCCCATACAATAATGACATGTATGTCTTGAAAGTTTGTCAGAATGTAGAGCTTTATACATAGATTATGAAACTGATCTTATCTCATTTTGTCAAAAATGGCTGATACGCCACTATGTCTTGTGGGCGACGAATTGTTTTATCCTCCTCTGACTTGATCCCACCTTCTTTCTTCGATGGTACTATACTTGCTGCTTCCTCCTACAGTGATGTTGTTAAGTGGTTGCATATTGTATAATTATGTATAATAGTCTATCTGGTTCATTCATGGTTACTCCATTTGGACTTTCCCATGTCCAATACCTCTTTTTGTCTTTTTTGAAGAATGTGTTGGCTATCATGAGTTTCTGCGGCAAACTTAATGAGCATTTTTCATCTTCTATTCCTTTCTCCAACTCCGAATTTGCCCAAGATTGATTCTTCTCCATTTTCCAACCTTTGCACTGAGATCATCCATAACAATGGTGTATTTGCCATTGTTGTCTTTGATAGCTTTATCAATGTTTTATAGAACTCCTCTACTTCTACGTCTTCGTCGTCAGTGGTAGGGTCGTAAACCTGTATTACTCATATCTGGTCCTTTCTGTCAAGCTGGTTATTTAAGCTACCACCCTCTTTGAATAGCTTTTCCTTTCTATAATCTTTCATGGAGTGGGTGAGGAAACCCATTCCTCATTCATTCACATTGTCTTCTGTTTTACCACGGAGGAAAAGCCATGCGACTCCATTTAGTTGCATTAGTCCTTCTCCTTCTCGTCTTGTTTTTGCCAGACCTATAACATTCCACTTGACACCTCTGGATCATCCAGTAGGTTCTTCAACGTTCTCACATTATAGGTACATTCCACGGTGAATTACAGGCAGTTTTTCAGTTTGCATACTCCCTTCTACCCCACAGCTTCCTTTAGGCTTTATTTATTTATTGACTGTACGGTTTCATTCAAAACATCATGAACATGGGCTCCTGAGCGGTCCCTGGGTATTAGGGTTACCTCGCACTTATTCTCTTTCTTCTGTAGACAATCCTGGGGATGACTTAGGCTTGGTGAATGTCCTACAGCTGACAGTACTCTGTAACCTTCTAGACTGCTCCAACAACCTTTCTGGTCACAGAATATTGCTCCAGAACCCCCGTCTGTTACTTCTACCGCTAGGCAAAGCCGTAACAGGTGGTACGCGATTGACTCGCAATCTTTGTGAACGTGGGGCTTGGTAACTACCGAGAGGCGATTAGGAACATGAAGGCTGATGGAAATGCCCCTTGTGCCTACAACCTGTTATATTATAGTATTCCACAATCAGTGATCTCTCCAACTCCGCGGCCTGGGAGTCCATTCCAAACATGGTCCGGAACATGGACGAAAGTTCTGCCCGTTGACAAAGTTCTCGAAACTGGCTCAGTCAGTGCATGATTTGGCATAGAAAGACTGGCGCGAGTGCCTTACGTCTGATCACATAAGGCTTTGGCAGCAATGCCTTTAAGTCTGGCGGGCATAAGCTGGTGTGCATTTTGTAGAGCAGATGCAGCAGCCATTTGTCGCCTACGATGTAGAGAGGGGATGTTGAGATCCATTCTTGCCTGCTGCTCATCTGCACCGATAATATTCAATGCTTTGCTCTGTATGGAGTCAAGGAGTTTCAAGGAGCTTCAAGGTAGTGGTTGCAGCACTCATCCATCATGAGTGAGGCGTACTCCATAATACTACGAACCTGGGCCTTGTAAACTGTGGCTCTTCCTTTCACATCAAGCTTGTTTGCTACCTTCCTTAGGACCCCAAGCTTTTGTCCAGCTCTAGCAGCAATGTGCTTAGACCAGGTTGAGTTTCATATCAATAGTGACACCCAGGATTTACAGCTCATCCTTCTCTGTCAGTTACCATAATAGAGGTCTGACCTAGTTGGGTTCCTTTTTCTTGAGATAGTCAGACTTTTACACTTGGAGGGATCAAAGGTCACTTTCCACTTGTCTGCCTAGATCCTCATTCTCTCCCGGTCCAGGTTTAGGCTTGCTTTTGCAGCCATGCTGTTATCACTTGATCTGATTTCGCAGTATAAGGTGGAGTCATCTGCATACAGATACAGGGTGTTCTAGCATTCATCTCCCATATCATCAATAAAGACAGAGAACAGCAGCGGGCCAAGGATTGAGCCTTTTGGTACAGAGGCATTGGTAGATGTATTATTTGAGGATTGCCCCGCAGATAAAACCACTTTAATGGACCGGGTAGCTCTCAATCTAGGTCAGAAGCTTTACAGAAACTCCTTTGCCTTTCAGCTTGGAGCAACGTCATTTATGCCACACCTTGTCAAATATGTTCCTTTGATGTCCAGGGCACTAGACGCACTTCATGACCACTGTCTAGAGCATTGGACCATTGCTGAGAGAGGATGGTTAGGATGTAATATGTCAGCTGTGCTATCATGAGATCTAAACTGTCTTTCTGATGTGAGATGGTGTTGCAAGAGGTACTTTCTGAAGCTGCTTCTGTAACCTTGCTGATCAGTCAATGTGTTTCAGGTCAACAGAGTAATTTTGAAAAAAGGGGTCTTTTGGTGACAAGAAAACAAAACAAGGGGTGTCATTGGGTGAGGTCAAATGTGGCCGCACATCCCCGTCACCCATTTTTAGTGAGGGCGCCCACCTGGCTTCGGGCACTATGAGGAAATGTTTCTCCAGGCTGCAAACCTGAATTGAAATGGATCTATATAATATTATAATCTTAATAGTTTTTTAAAGACAGTTAGTTCTTGTTGAAGAGTGTACATAGTTCATCATGCATCATGTAGACATGCATTCGACACAAACTATTCGCCACCCAATCGGCTCAAATCATTGTTATCTTTTTAACAAATGTTTTAAACAAAAATCAGAATATGATGTCCATGTTAATAAATAATAATAATAATAATGATAATAATGATAATAATAATAATAATAATAATAATAAAATAATAATAATAATAATAATAATTATAATTATAATTATAATTATAATTATAATTATAATTATTATTATTATTATTATTATTATTTTACCTACTATTGTTGTGATGATATCTTTGAGCAGTTATTTCAGTTTAATGTATCTTATTTTTTATCTACAAACCCATATTCTTATCATGCACGTTCGGGCTTTAAAAGTGAAGTTAATAATTTAAATAAATACAAAATATACACAACGTTATGATACATTCGGGTACCCTCCTCCTCAGTTAAATTGCCCGATTGAATATTCGATCAAAAATCTTTTACCGTCCCAAATTAGGGATAAATCGTTTTCGACTGTAAATGAAACCATTTTGTGTGCGCGGCCGTCCCGGTTTCCTCTTCCCATGTGGTGGAATATAAAGCGCATATTCTTTCACAGGCTCGCCATCTTCAAGACGCAGTATATGGCCGAGAAATTTGAGTTGATGAATCTTGACTCTGGCAACCAGTGGAGTGGTGTTGGTCAGATTGTAGATGGTTTCATTTGGAATCCGATCCACACGCTTGATGTTTAACATGACTCTGTAGCAAGATGTTGCAAATGCATTGATCTTGTTTTCCATGTCCTTGGTAATTACCCATGACTCGCACCCGTACAGAAAGACAGTAACACACGTTGTCTGTTTTTGTTTCGATTGGCAGGGACGGGCTTCTCCAAAGGCGTTCCAGTTTCCAGAAAGCTGCCCAGGCTAGTGCTTTCCTTCTTTTTAGGTCTCCAACACTAGAGCCCATCTTGGAACCCAAATACTTGAAGTCTGTGACACGGTTGATGGTACTACCATAGACTTCAAGTGCTGGTTGGGCGTTACAGTTTGCAGTCATATATTCTGTCTTAGGTGCGCTGATGACAAGGCCAGATCTGCTGCTGCAGTTGCAGTAGTAAGCTGTGACTGGGCCAGGGCTATGGAAGATTCCAGCAGGGCAATATCATCAGCAAAATCCAGGTAATTCAACATCTTGGCAGGATCTGCTTGACCGACGTGGGTAGGTAACAATTCTAGCGTCAATTCCAGAAGTTGATTTCATCAGAAGGTAGTCTAAAATGAACAGGAATACAATAAACGAGACAATAAACGGAATTTATATAGCGCCTTAGCATAAGTATGAACAAAGCGCTTTACAATGATCTTAAAAGTACAACTTACACTACATCTTAGGCTACAGTAAAATTACAACTTAATTAAAAATTAAAAATAAAACTTAGTTTGGAAACAAATAGGTTTTCAGATTAGATTTAAAAGTGGCCGGACTATGTGAAGTACGAAGTTTTACAGGTAATTTGTTCCAGAGAGCTGGCACAGAATTGCAGAAGGCATTATTCCCATATGATGTGTGAGTTCTTTTACATTCAAGCAGACTGCCATCAGCATGTGATCGTAGGAACATACCATCAGAAAATGTGTGAGATTTTAGGAGATTTTGTATGTACAGTGGTGTTGTTTCATGTCTACTTTTATAAGCGAATGTGAGTAATTTGTAGGTAATACGCTCTTTTACTGGAAGCCAGTGAAGCTCTTTCAGCAGAGGAGTGGTGTGTTCCATACGGTTTGCCTTGAAAACAAGTCTGGCAGCTCTGTTTTGAATGGAATCCGGGTGCCAACACATCACCCTGAAGCACTCCAGTTGTTACTTTGTAAAGCACCTGGATGGCATTGACCACAACCTTTGGTATTCCATAATGCTGCAGCACTGAAAACATGACGGACCTGTTGATGGAGTCGAAGGCTTTTTGAAGTCCACAAAAGTGACTGTTAAGGGAAGTTGGTACTCCTTGAAGCCTTCCATGATCCTCCTCAAAATGTGTATTTGCTGAGCACAGCTGCGACCCGATCTAAAGCCAGCCTGGTTGCTTCTCAGTAAAGGATCAATGTGAGGTCGGATCCTGTTCAGAAGGATTTACATTTTGGTTTTGTACAAATGAAATCATTCAAGTCAAGTTTACCAATCAAATCTGAAATCTATTTAGAGATTTCAAACTGTTTTAGAGTGAATATTTTCAATCTTTTTTCTTTCAATTGGAAAGGGTTTGTCCCTAATTCCAGTCTTCAAAAGATTGAAAAACAAGGCAAATCAATTCTTTATATACTGACAATTCAATCATGACTTCTGATTCTGTTTGTCTACCTGATGTCTGCCTGATGTCTATGGCAGTAGAGTCCCTCTCTATAGGGACTCTAGGTCAGGTGTGGACTAGCGCCATCTATAAAACTCTGTGTAAAATCCTGCTGATTCAAGTTGTGAACAGTTACTAGTATCACAGAGAAGTATAATTTGGAGTTTTCAAACGTGCACTGCTCAGGAAAAAAATCATGACAAGAATGATGTTTCCAGTTTCCACTGATGTTTCATAGACGAATATGCCGCGATCCGCAGTGTTGCGCAAAGTAGAAACATGTTGCTAATCGTTGATTGGCTAACGATGACTTCATTCGCGAACGCGAGTTGAACTTTGAAATGGAATGGAAACATTTAGCTGGTTTCAATTTTTTTCGTATGGTATCTCGATCAACGGAGAAGCTTTTATAACACCAGGAATATTGATCCATATGAAAAATCAACACAACAAAAATACGGAATCGCCGAAGCCAATTACTCATCACTGTGGATCCATAGCGGGTGACACCCTCAGTTATTGGCTTTTTCTGTCAATTTCTGACAACATTTTACATCGTTACTGCAGGATACATGTGGAACATAATACTTGCAATAATTGTCACCGTGGGCTGAACTAGGATATATGGCAGGACGCAAGAAATAATAACATTTTCTGAAGCACTAAAATCGGTTCCGTGCACGAGCTGTTTTTCACTTCAGCTGGCACATATAGAGTCACGCACCGTGCAAGAATATGGGGACATTCCCACGTTTAAAAGTCAGTGTATAGTGATTTCCACCAGTTGATAGCAATGGTGGTATTATTCATAATGATAGGCGCAGAACGAGAAAAACATAGGGCACTCGGCTTGTGTATAATCTAGTGCTCGATTGTGTGCATCTGATTTTGGTTTTGAATCTACACACATCTAAAAATTAAAATATCATTGCTTGGATTTGTGTTTCTTGTTTTGGGTACACAACTCTTTTTCATCCCACCATAGATTGTCAGTGTGTGACATCTTTTGTTTCCAAACATGGATGAATTCATGAACCACCCATTGGTGGTTTGGGTAAGTATTAATTAATCAGTTTATGAATTGAATAAAAAATATTGAATAAGAAAATTAATTTGTTTTGTGTCCACTCTTCACCTCCCTCCTCACTTTTTAGGATCAGTCCATTTTTTTTCCATGTTAAAGTTTTTAAAGCCAATTTGTAACATTTGCTGAGAAGGATGCCCTCAATATTTTTCAAAATTCTATTTTTACATGATTGTATTGTACTTTATTTTTAACTAGTAACATACCCTGCAAAAATCAAGACTCTAAATGTGCTGTAGTTTTGTCAAAATCCGAGATTTTGAATTAAACACAGGAACCGTCATTTAATTATACAGGATATAGTATGATCGAAATATTAGTCAAACATGTATAATGCGATTTTCATAACATAGTACACACATGTATCATTCAGAGCAAAGGATAGTGCCGTTGCAGCCTGACCAACGGAGTGACATGCATTGACGACATCATATCAACGCTGGTACTATAGAAAAATTATGTGTGGCTGTGCGTAGTAAGCAGTTGTACGCAGATAACGTCGCTAATTATGGACGCGTAGAGTAGCGTTGTACGCGCGTGTAGTTAGCATGATTAGTCGTGGAGTACCAAGCGTAGTTGAATGTTCCACGATGTCCACGAATTTAATATTTTTTCTATAGTGGTACGGTATAGACCACTTTACATCATTGTTTATCAACAAAGGCGAGGGATTAGTCTGTCGATATGCCCGAACGAACCGCTTCACTGTTCAATGGCTTTCTGATATGAAATGTGGTGGGAGATTTAAAATACACATGCCCTGAGCAGACTACGATGCGTACACACACTGCAGGGCAAAGAACAATGGAAAATACCATAATGCGTGCGCATACTGCCGGGCAATTACGTCACATGTCAAGTGGTAGTTGATTCCAATTTTCTTTGCTTAAAAACTCAGTTGTTCGGCTCAAAATTAAAAAGGGGATGAACATTTGACAGTAAAATCTACCATTTTATGCAAAAGAAATACTTGGAATATAATCTATTTGATGGAAATGTTATTTGACTTTTTAAGTTAATGAGCACTGTCTGTCAAACATGTGCCATTGTGGAACTCTAACTTAAAAGGGTCTAACTTACCGGTACTTGAGAAACACTATACATGTAGCAACAAATTTGCTCACGTTAGAGAATATTTTGAACTATAATCAAATTAAGTATTTCTTGGCCAAATTGGAACACTGTGAACGCTAAATGGCTCCGCGATAAACACACACGAATATAGCGCTGTACAGAAGAAAGTACGGTACAAATGTATGTATACACGCGCCTTATACACTGTGTACACGCTTTGGTATGTATGTTCACATGTGAAAGGCGCTGTATTTATTTAGTACACTACATGGTCGACGATGAAACAATACATGTCACAAGATGATTAGCAATTAAACATGCATTGCTAAAATCATAATTTAACCCCTGATCTAGCGAAAAACAATAGATTTGGCCTCTGCTATTGATCAATGTCTGTATTCCTTTCTAGAGTCATGCAAGTCGGTATAAATTTAGAAATTGTTTTATTTTACTGTAACCGGTAGTCTGTATCTCTATGCAATAATGAGAAGTATTTTTAAAGTACATTTTCAGAAAGGGAAAGGAATTTAAAGGGAATCCAAAAGATTCCTGCAAACAGGCCTTATATTAAATGCGATGCGCCTGGACCAGTCAAGCAAGTAAAATGAGCTCCTGGTCCCAAAGATGGCTCCTGGTCCTATAGTTTGTAGTGTCAAATATTGGATACACCAGGAGCCAAAACTGGGAAACCATGGGGTAAAAAAAGGCTGGGTGCCTGGTTAATATTAGCCTGCCCTTGCCTGCAAAATTAATTTTGTGTTCATCGTGGAATTCTCAATACAGTACGCCCAGCAATTAAGCGAATCGCATTTGTGCAATAGAGGCCGTCAGCCTTTTCTGCGAGATCAGCCATCTCTCTGGGTACTGCCGTTCTGTATGTCATGCATTGGACATTACGCCCCCGATAACGGGGAAGTCACAGCGCGTGACGCACCTCTTTAGTCAAGCGTCAATGCGTGATCTTAGCAACAAGGCACTCCATGCCCACAAGATGGCGGCGTTGACGTCACAATGACTACCTCTATAACACACGTTCGCGTCTGAGTCCTACACTGTATAGTGTATACTATATGCAGTGTTCGAATTTAGGAAAAATAAATGGTTGTCCTACGGACAACCAGATTACAATTTCTGGTTGTCCGTCTAAGTTTTTGGTTGTCCGTAGGCCTACAAATGTGACTTTTGGCTAGATTTATGGTTGTCCGGCGGACAACCGAATCAATATTTTTGGTTGTCCGGCGACTTTTTTAGTTGTCCCGGCAACCGGACAACCAAAATTTCGACGCTGACTATATGCCATGTGTAAGTTCTACGATGAACACAAATGTTTTTACATGTCATAAGTTTGGATGACAGTTATTTTGATGAGTCAATTGTACTACATTGTACATGTAGCCTTGTAGGGCAAAGGACAGGTTGCCTAGATAAATTATTAAGTTGAAAATTGAAATGCAACTTTCAACTTCAGCTACATCTTTATGCAATCATCTCAAGCCTTGAAATAAGCAGACTGGAACCAGGAGCAATTTGTTTTGAACATTGCTCCTGGTTCACTGGGATTTTACAAGAACCAGGAGCAATTTCTGAAGAAACAGGAGCAATTTTCAATATTAAATCCTTTTCTGCATATACAATACATCATACCAGCACGACTGCATCAAGTGCAAAACTGTAACCAGGAGCAATTTATTTTAAAAAATTGCTCCTGGTTCATGTGAATTTTACAAGGACCAGGAGCAATTGGTGGCTTTACGAGGGTAAATTTGCTCCCCGCGCCTGCTTATTTCAAGGCTTGAATCATCTGCACTGTGTTTACTTCCAAAATTCTACTGCTTTACACAGTGTCACCATCATGATTCATTAATTTCTAGGCCTATTGGATTGGCCAATAATGGCATTTTATATCTGGCATTGGATCAGCAAGAATCTGGACAATTAAGCATTATTTATAGTTTGATTAGCTCGTAATCGGCGGGCCTTATAACATCGCGGATTATTATCAATATTTTAATTGGAGAATTGCCTTGTGACATCTCGTGAAGCATCACAAATTATTAATTGAAGTCCTGTACTTTGTCTACTTTATTTAAAGGAGTATTTTGTGATCCTAGCACCCTCTTTTTATGACATTTTTCAGTAGATATCCACGAAAAAAGCTTATTCTCAAAATTTCAGTTAATTCCGATTTTGCGTTTGCGAGTTATGCATGATTATGTGTATTTACACTGCTCCATAGCAGAGGTAGCGTTAACTCCCGATCGGGGTGAATGACCCCTAAATTAAAAATTATTAATTTTACACCCTCTGTGCAAGCTCGGGGGTGAACTCTGACCCTCTACTTTTGGACCTTACTCAGGACTACCCCTGACTACACTGCAAAATATTTTTCACCCGAGATTTAATTTTCACCCCATGTATTTGGATTTTCTGCAAGCTCGGGAGTGAAAAACACGGGAAAACAACCCGCGACTTTCGGGCCTTAATGGTACCCCTGATACATTATATAGGCCACTGTTGTAATTTCGTTCTGGTATACCAGAACAAAATTCAAATTTGGCGATATTTTTGGTAAACAAATTAATCTGCAAGAAATATTTGGTACATAAATATTATGTAGCCAGAGGTATCCAGTGGTATAAAAAGCTCAACTTTTTTTGAGAAAAGTGGGGGGATGAGGCTGTGGATCACGAAATGCCCTTTTAACATGCACAATATAGATCAGACGGGTCAACTATACCACTCTTAAAGTGGCTATCTTTTCGGCATGGTGGTAAAAGCCTTAAAACAATTCCCGCCGATTAGGAGCTGATCCAATATAGGCCTACATGTATCCGCCTATTTTCAGTAGCCATTTTTAATTTTCAACGTATGCATATGGATTTTATATGTACTGGTATTTTCCTAAAAGCAAAAAAAAGTAATCAAATCACTGTTGCTCAGATATTTTGAAAACAGATAGGAAGCACAAGTTTACTGACTGATCATGACTTGAAAACTATTGTTGCTTTGTATTCTTTTACAGGTGAAAACATTTAAAGATGGAAGTGCTTTGGATTATATGGATTTAGTTGATGGCGTCTTCCTCAATGATGTCATGGGCCAGATGTAAGTATGATACATGCCTGGGATACATGGCATGTTTAACGCGGCTGTGTACTCTAGCCATTGTTTCTTTCTCAAAATTGAGTTTTTATGATATGTTTGTACCTTGTTATGTTTTTTATAAATACAAGGAATGAAAATCTAGATTTGTAAACTCCAACTGCAATATTTTAAGGATTTTATTTCACTATTCCACTCGTGTTTGAAATTGAAAAGGAAAGAAAATCTTTGTTGTACCAGCAAGGTACACGCAGCGTTAACAACTCATCGCGTTGCGTATCGCGCAATTTGTTAACGCACAAATCGCTGACGATTGCTGACGCTTATCTGCATGCGTGGCGCATCTTATGGAAACACCACGGAAGCACTGATTTCACAAAAACCTAGTGGTCAAATGGCTCCGTTTTAGCTGATAAAATGTGGGTTTTTCAAGTTCTTTCCCCGATTTAAATATCAAGTTATGAATGGATTTCGCTCAAACTTCTCAAGGGGCTGTGGATTTACCCGATGTTCACGTAATATAAGTTTCAAAAAGCGAAAACTGTCGCATTCTCCTGTGAGATTCGATGAAAGTGCAAATGTGACCACTTTAAACTTCAACGGCCATTATTTCAATGTTCATTTTCTCGGTAAAATGACGATTTAGGTACACGATAACTCAATAAATACAGCATCTATAGGTAAGCAAATATGATCATCGTAAAAGCATGATCGACTCAAGAAACGGTTTTCTCATTTTTTATATTTTGGTCTATTTCCGATTTTGGACATCATTTTGTGCAAATAGGTGTTTTTGAATTTTAAAAAGTTCATTTTGATGCCTTATATGGTCAATATCTCAAAAGATAAGGCCAATATCAAAAAAAAAAAAAAAAACGTTTTTGGAATGGAGCCTCAAGACTAAAAAAATAACAAAATAAAATATTTTGGAAAGAGTGTTTTTTTTGTTATGATGTACCTAACAAATATTGCCAAAAACTCACTTTTTGTGATTTTCTTCAAAATTGTTGTTTTTACCCCAAATCTGTATTTATATTAAGATTTATTGATGTCTTGCCTTCATAAAAATGTATACTTTATATGTTTTGCGCGAATAATTACAAAGTTATTGCACTTTTACTACATGCATGTCTGAGAGTACACAGCCACCTTAATTTGAGAGACTCAATATATTTTTCTTTTCAATACATTTTTTACAGTAATATGACAGGTAATTTGTACAATACATTATGTAAAAATGCACTGGGAGAGGGGGGTGTTGCTACATGCATGAAGTTGCTGTTAAAGTGACAAGTCAACGACAAAAGAAAATCCCTTTTTTTTACTAAATGTATACATCTAGGCCTCATACAAGACCACTTAGGACAAGTTTACACTTAGAAACATACAATGTAGTGTGAGAAGAGTACCCGTTTATGGTTGCCTGCAAAACAGCGCAATCAGTTTTTTAACTTAACTAGAGGTATACCCGTATGGCCGTATGCTACGGAGCCTTTTACCCTTCAAAACCCACAGTGGAAGACATTGGCTTAATATAGATTTTACCAAGTTCAAGTACATGAATCAGAATGCATCAGAGCTATTTATAGAACACAGGCAGCAAGTGCAATTGTTTATACCATGGTCACTGGCTTTTGAAAATGCACATTTTCGCGGATTTTGAGCCCAATCCTTTACCGATCGCAACCAAATGTGATCCCGCGATTCGACCGAAAGTAGCTTAGGACACTCCCCATATTTTCCTTGATCTCTCGTATAAATTACAGCCCAATCGGACCAAGTTTAAAAAATGACCTTTGACCTTCGACCTCCGATTTCGACCGAAGGTAGTGTAGGACACTCCCCATATTTTCCTTGATCTCCCATATGAATTACAGCCCAATCGGACCAAGTTTAAAATTTGATCTTTGACCTTCGACCCGAAGGTAGGTAGGACACTCCCATATTTTCCTTGATCTCCCGTATGAATTACAGCCCAATCGGACCAAGTTTAAAATTTGACCTTTGACCTTCGACCTCCGATTTCGACCGAAGGTAGCTTAGGTCACTCCCGTATTTTCCTTGATCTCCGTATGAATTACAGCCCAATCGGACCAAGTTTAAAATTTGACCTTTGACCTTCGACCTCCGATTTCGACCGAAGGTAGCTTAGGACACTCCCCATATTTTCCTTGATCTCCTGTATGAATTACAGCCCAATCGGACCAAGTTTAAAATTTGACCTTTGACCTTCGAGCTCCGATTTTGACCGAAGGTAATACCCGTATGCGTAAATGATTATTAAGCTCAATATATATGCATAACAGCAACATAGCCGGACCCACATGACCTTTGACCTGTTTGATGCCCTTTGACCTCGGATGACAATTAATTAATTAATTCATTTATTTATGTATTTATTTAACTGACCATTTCTTTCTTCAGTTAAAGGGTTTTATAATACAATCACCAGCATAAAGTGGTATAGGTCTAATCCTAGGGACTTTTATTTAATACCATAGCCTGATTCCTCAGATTTATTTTACCAAGTTTAAGCCCAATCCAGCTGATAGGGTACTGTTTCACCCCGTTGACCCCTTTTGACATTTGACCCTGGATGACCTGTTGGATGACCTTTGACCTCAGATGACATCACTTATTTACCGTAATTAATTAAATCAATTAATTTATATATTTTTATTGTGTTACTGACTACACTTTCTTTCTTCCTTCATTTAATGGGTTAATATAAAACCCACAGTGGCTTTGTACTTTTATAGCAAGAGTTGGTATATTGTGCAAGGCGTATACATGTATCAGCTTGATCATAGCATATCATCAGAGCTATTTATAGATTAACCGAGAGGGCATTCAGGGTGCAATACCATACTGTAGATTTTGGATAAAACAAACAAAAACTCACATTTTCGCCGATTTTGAGCCCAACTCTTTACCGATCTCAACCGAATGTGACCTCCGCATTCCCTCACATCAAGGATTCCACCCACCGAGTTACAGCCCAATCGGACCAAGTTTAAAATTTGACCTTTGACCTTCGACCTCCGATTTCGACCGGAGGTAGCTTACGACACTCCCCGTATTTTTCTGCATCCCCTGTGCGAATTTGGCGAGGCTCGGATCAAAACTGACGGAGCCTTTTACACACATACATACATACATACAACATTAGGCAAATTACTATAACTAGAGGTATACCCGTATGGCCGTATGCATAACAGCACACATATAATTATAGAGTGTTATAACTTTGTTGGAAAAATAGTTTTGTAACACTCCCCATATTTTCCTTGATCTCCCATATGAATTACAGCCCAATCGGACCAAGTTTAAACTTTGACCTTGACCTCCGATTTCGACCGAAGGTAGGGTAGGACACTCCCCATATTTTCCTTGATCTCCGTATGAATTACAGCCCAATCGGACCAAGTTTAAAATTTGACCTTCGACCTCCGATTTCGACCGAAGGTAGCTTAGGTCACTCCCGTATTTTCCTTGATCTCCCGTATGAATTACAGCCCAATCGGACCAAGTTTAAAATTTGACCTTTGACCTTCGACCTCCGATTTCGACCGAAGGTAGCTTAGACACTCCCGTATTTTCCTTGATCTCCGTATGAATTACAGCCCAATCGGACCAAGTTTAAATTTGACCTTCGACCTCGATTTCGACCGAAGGTAACTTACGACACTCCCGTATTTTTCTGCATCCCCGTGCGAATTACAGCCCAATCGGACCAAGTTTAAAATTGACCTTTGACCTTCGACCTCCGATTTGGCCGAAGGTAGCGTGAGGACACTCCCCATATTTTCCTTGATCTCCCATATGAATTACAGCCCAATCGGACCAAGTTTAAAATTTGACCTTTGACCTTCGACCTCCGATTTCGACCGAAGGTAGCGTGAGGACACTCCCGTATTTTCCTTGATCTCATGTATGAATTACAGCCCAATCGGACCAAGTTTAAAATTTGACCTTTGACCTTCGACCTCGATTTCGACCGAAGGTAGCTTAGGACACTCCCGTATTTTCCTTTATCTCCTGTATGAATTACAGCCCAATCGGACCAAGTTTAAAATTTGACCTTTGACCTTCGACCTCCGATTTCGACCGAAGGTAGCTTACGACACTCCCGTATTTTTCTGTATCCCCGTGCGAATTTGGCGAGGCTGGGATCAAAACTGACGGAGCCTTTTACACACATACATACATACATACAACATTAGGCAAATTATAGTAAGATTGTATGGAAAATCACTCTGTGGAAGTTAACTTGCACATGTATGATTTATAGAACACTCTTTCCTCTTCTACACCTTTTGACCTTTTGGTGGCATTGTAGACTGCCCCCATTGCTGTGTACACTATTTTTTTTTGGCAGGTGGGCAATTTCCCCCTTGTGGGTTGAGTCATAGCTCAAAGTTGTACACACAGAGTTTAATCGGTCTACCATTCCCATGTCTGTTATTGTACACCCTTGCATTGGTTTGGGGGGGGGGGGGAAGATTTTTTCCTGGCACATGAACTTAAAAGAAAACAAAGAAATTGTTCAGTATTGTGGTCTTTACAGTACAATGAACTTGAGGGACTGTTTTTTTTAATCATAATTATTGTTTTGTTACTTTTAAGGCAATGGAAAAAAACCCTGTTCTACTATAGCACTTGTTCAGTGCCTGTATGGGACCATGAAAACCCTCTCTCCGGCGCTATGCGCCTCGCTGCTCGGCGCTAACGCCCTCGATCCCAGCCGAGGAACTAGGGCTAGTTCTATTCTACTACTGTACTAGTTCTATTCTACTACTGTACTACATTTTTTTAAATAAAATGCTATAGAGTGAACAATAGCCCATGAGGAATCAGTGATGTACCACTTTTTGGCTTCTACCTTTACATGTAAAAGCATGTAAGCTACATTGATACCGATGCCACCAACACAGTTGTACGTGTAGAATAAGAAGATTTGCCTCTTCATTTTGCATACCACTTTGTCCAATTTTTTTTCTCATTTCTTCACAAAATGCAAAAAAAAAATGCAATGGGTGTAGTACCCCCTTAGGAACCAAAATTACTACTGGGCTTATACCCGAGTGCATCCTTGTTCCCAGAATGGTTTGAAAAATAGGAGGTGAGTTTACAGCCGATGGTAGGCTTATACCCGAGTGGTTACGGTATAATGTGTGCAAAATAAATTTACCTTCATAAAAATTATACGTACACAAACTGGTAGTTTACATACGTCTCTGTCTCAAATACAGTAAAATTGAGTGTTCTTTCAAGGTTGTAGGATTGAATGTTTGAGATGGCTAACTAACTAGGGAAGTATATCAGCAGAAATCAGGTGCTCGGGTTTTGCCTGAGTGCATTCTCTTTGCTGTTTCATATACCTAATTTAAAAGCCAGTAAAATACAAACAAATTTGTCTAATTTTGAACCAGCTGTCATTATATAATTTCCCACAAGTTTATGATGAGATCTAAATGGTAATTATTATAGAATCTGACACTTCATGACAAAGGAAGACAAATTGGTTTAAATTTAACTGCTGGTAGGCCTATCTAAAAAAGACAAATATGTGTGCAGACCTCGAATCGCATAAAGTTTCTATACATGTACATGTACAAGGTGTGCATGTTAGTAAATTTCAATATCAGTATGCATCTATGCATTTCAACTTTTATTACATGTATAACTATAGAAATCGCTTACATGTGCATGACTTAAATTGCATTGTACTATTATTTTCCACAATCAACCTGGAAATATAAGTTTTAATAATTAACCTCTAACCTTTGTAATTTGCAAGCTTCTGTATTACATTGTATACTGCGGGGAATTCCCATCCGTTAAAACTCAAACGTAAACAAAACAGCAAAAAATCCCCCTGTGATATGTGAATACACCACTTTGCCTGTTTTTCCCTAAAAGTTGTTGCAGTATGTCGATGGAGTAAGGCATGAATGGTTGAAAGTTTACATTACATTCACAAAGTGCATACTTTTTTTTTTTCTTTAGCCCACGTTTATAAACTTATTTACTACATATCACTACATGTAGGCTATCAGCTTTAAATTTCAGTTTCATTAATAAATGCAGCTCACCTCACCTCACATCCTTAAACTTGGTCACTAACCGCTGTAACCGGTAGTGGGGAACCTGGTGCCTTCCGATTTAATGGAAATTGCAATGGTTAATGTCCTACAAAGTTGAACTTCCCCTCTGTTCAACTTCTACATGTATGCATCATTCATGCATGTATAAAAAGAAATGTCCACTTATGTTTCTCAAGTTGGAAGCTTTCAAAATACTTGGGGAAATTGGGTGTGATTTTGTTTGCCAAGCTGCATGTAATGAATTTGTTGTCACTGCGTTCTAATACCTATGGTTCCATTATGGATCAGCAGGGATCCATGGCTCCCTAGGTTTCACTGCCAGGTTTGTCTCATTAGGAGAGGGCTGGTGGTTGTGTATAGGCCTACATTTCTCACACTTCACAGTTCCATCCTAGTTTATATTTTACATACAGCACAGATGTAATAGCCAAATACATAAAGACATGGGGTATGAGGACATTGACCTCTATGTAGCTAGTGTACCAGTGTCCAAATTTTGTGTTAGCTCAGCTGCAATTATGTGCATTGAATTGAGCAGAGCTATATCAAAGCAGAACTAAAAGACCATTGCAAGAATGATGTGATGTATCAGTTTTCTTTTAAAGTGATGTCTCCAGGGAATATGTCCCCTGTTCTCAATGCACTTAGTTTCTATCATCATATTTATACCATTTGTTATGTGGTTGCAACAATTGTGCATTGTCCAGATGTACTCTGCCCATGATGTTCTCTCCACTACCAGGCAGGAAATAGAGCTAGTAGGATTCAATCCAGACCACTTCCCTACAGGTGTAGACATTACAGACCAGCTACCAGCCTACAGGGATGTGACCTCAGCGCAGAGGTCAACCACAGTGTGTGCGAAACACTGGAATTGCCCAATCTGTAATTGGTCCTATTTACATACATTTTGGATAAGCTCTGCTCTGTTTCAAGTTGTCACCACCTTCTGATGTGAATTCATGAGCAATGTTGCTATGGAGGTGTTGACAACATCTGGTCCTAGAAGATCAAGTTCAAGAGTTTGTCCTTGGTCAATATGATTAACTTGAATGGTTTTAAAACATTTAAAGCCAAACAATGTTCAAGCAAATAAATTATTGTTGGTTTTGGGTGTATTAAAATGATAATGACTAGTGAATAAAATGATTCTAAGGCCATAAACTATAATTTACACCCATAAATTCCTTCCTTAGATTAGAAAAGATTACATTTTCTGCATTTGCTGCCATTTTTGAAGAATGTATTAAAAATGTGAACAAGTTCATAATGATGAACATGACTAATTTAACATGTACCGTACTTGCAAGCCACACATGTATGGGTTATGATATGGATAGATCCTATCTTCACATGTTTACGTACTTACAATGTAATACATTTGCTGGTGTGACATACTGCATGAACCAAGATACTTATCATTAAAAGTGTGGTTTGTTTAAATACGGTCATTGAACCAGCATTAAAAGTGTATTATGAGTTACTTAGCAATAATCATCAAGTAACTACAGGTCAAAGGTTGCCAACATTTAATATGGTACATGTACAGTGATAAATTGTGTGCATCTGTAGTAACTTATTCGTAGAACTTATTCACAGCACTAAATTGAGTACATGTACAAGGGTCATTCAAAAAGTTCTACCTCCATCTTCATATCTCTTATCTTACAAACGTGTCAGGACTCTGGAAATTGCCCATGACAACAGGACAGGAATTAACAGGACAAACATGGAAGCAATTGAATACCTGAGTGGAAGAAAGGCCCAACTCCATCAAAACTGTTTTTGAGATATTAAGAAAAAACTGAATATTTGGAAAAGTTTTATAGACAGAATATTTTCATATTCAGGGGACCTTTAATACATGAACATACAGTATTACATACATTCGAAATCATATATGATGTTTCCATGGCAACGGTACAAGTCTTAATACGAGCTGGAGTTGGGCCCTTCTTCCACTAATATACTGCAAGTGCCAGTTCCGTGTTATAAAAAGCTACAGAAATTTGGAAATTATCCATAAATTTCACAAGTAGAAGCATATAATATGTTAGCAAGAAAGTTTTTTGTAGTGAAAAGCAAATTTCATGGATGAACAAAATTCCTCTTTAACCCAATATTTGTGGAAGAAGGTCCCAACTCCATGGAGTTGGGCCTTTCTTCCATGAAAACCAGGATTAAGTGTCCGTGGAAGACTATTTGGAAAGTGGATTTTCGCTCATCTTTCACACACAAGGAAGAACAGTCTGCTGGCAATAAAATGCTGGGTCAAACTCATTTTTGTAAAAAATTGGAGTTGGGCCCTTCTTCCACTCAGGTATTCAATTGAACAATTTGTACTACTCAGTGCCATCAAACTGTATACGAAGAATGACCACTAAATCAATCTTTACATGTCTGTATTAAAATTATAATGAACTTCAATTGAAAAAGGGAAGTTATGGCTCATCAAATGAGTACCATATAGGCATATCCTGTAGCCTATAGTAATAATGCAAAACTGAGAAAGCACTGGTACAGTGTACAGTTGTACAGGGTTCCCGTTAAGGTTTTAAAAATGTGCGTCCGTAATGACGCAAGTTTGCTGACGAGGTTGCAAAAACTTGCGTCCAGACAGATTTTTGTGCGTCCATCTGAAATTCACAATTATGACGATACACACGTACCCCGGGTCTACACCTCATCAAATGCTGATTGTTAAAAAAAAAATAAAAGTGCATTTTCGCCGTGATATTCCATCTCCATGATAATTTTTCTCATTTCTGTGTCAGTTTGGTCCGAAACGTGGTCAAAAACAGGTGCAAAAACATGAGCAAAGTCTGTCAATCTTGAGCAATTTTCGTTCGTACTTTCACTTCCGCATTTCTGTTTTTAAATTAACGTGCTGTTGATGCTACAAAAACTAAAACATGCGCTGCCACAAATAATACTGAAAAAGGGTTATTATTTGAATTTTGTTTTTTAAAATTGCTTTTATTCATCGTAACAATAATACTAATAAAGGAAACCTAGATTATTTATGAGAAAATAAATTTAAAATATTAAAAATTGAATATTGTCAGGTTGTGATAAATAAATAAATAAACATTAACTGTACGTGCTCGCATGTAAACAAATCAATCGGGACTTCCCCAGGCCATAGCGATCGTTCGGAAAGCATGTAAAAAGTGCACGATTTCCTGACGTTGCATTTACAAATATTGCAGAATTTACTTCAATTCTCAGCAGGTGGGTCAAAATTTTGGGGCTTTTATTATCTTAAAAATATAAAAGAATAAAATTTCTTATCTTTATCATCAATTAATGATAAAATTTGAAGTTTTGTCTCGTCCACATGTATGTTACATGGACGCTTAAAATACTTGATTAGCCATGTGAACTTGCGTCCAAATTTGTAAAATACGCGTCTGGACGCAATGACGCACACTAACAGGAAGCCTGCAGTTGTACAACATTTAAAATTATCCATTAATTACTTGTTTATGTGATCATCATTTTTTCGGCTGGAATTGTTTTAAAACTTCAATCAAATGTACATTGCATAATACAGCATTGCAATTTTGTTTTCAGCAATATCAAATTATCATTGTCACAAATATGGGTCCAGTTTTGAATATAAAATGGGCATCAATGATGTATTATAGCCATTTTGTGTTTTTGACTTGCATTTTTATGATGCAAATCCTTTTGGTAAATGTAGTAAATATGCTAGTAACAGTCTTACAATTACATTTGCCAGTTTCATTTGCCAGTTTCTTTTTGATCATATCTTTTTTTCTTCTTCTTTGTTCGTGCAGTGATTCCCGGCCATCTAACCTGAAGGTCAACACCAATGTGGATGGTGAAATTAATCTGCGCATCCAGAACTTGGACACGCTGTTGAAAAACATCAAATCATTTTATCAGGTAAGAAATGATGTCCTCCCTTTATCTAACATGTTGACAATATAAGCAATGTATTCGATCAGTGAAGGCAAACACCGAGATGGAGACAGGCAGTCTGTGATGGAGGAAGGAAGATGCGTCTTGCTCAACGACCAACATCAATTTATTCTCCACCAAAATTAACAAAGACACAGCTCTAGAGAACATCTGAATAATTGGTCAAGTACAGACACCGGATATTAATTATTCGCATTGGAAATCATAAGATGTCTGGAAAAATGATTTATGCCCCTTAGTTGTCAATTGAATTAGAGAGCAGTTACAATGTATATAAAAAATGGTTGGTCAAATTTTGGACATGATGATTTTTGTATCGAAATCATTTGCACCGATCAGTTGCCAGTATTGATGAACAAGATGTGCATTTAAATGCAACATTTAAGGTTGATATTAGTTTCAATAAATCCTGTTGGTTTAAGTGAATTCAGTTTTGTAGCTCTAGGCTGACATAGAATAAATTAACAATTTGATTCAATATTATTATTTATTTCTTGGCAATATGACTGTTGCATCTTGCTAAATCTTGAGAATTTTTCTGAATATTCTGATTTTGCTTGATCGCATCACATAATGACATGATCAAGGGGAATGAGTCGCATGTCGACCCTGGTCGAAAATGAGGATTACATATATGTTTCTAAAGAACACAATTAGTGCTTTCAGAAACTGAAAACCCCATGTTGATTGTTGATATGACTTTTCTTTGCAAAGTTATGTCAATTTATCAATCGCTGAAAACAATATAAAACAAAAGAATTTTAACACTTTCTTTGCCAATATCTCAAAATCAATATTAGCGACATCCGACTCATTTTCCTTGATCGTGTCACATATTATCATATGGGTCATTATATGATGGACAGGAAGTGTTATCTTTGGTTTCTTTAGCTTCTTTGAAACACATACATGTATCCACTCATATCCGTTAGCACGACTTAATTTGGTATGATACCAATTTTGTTCTGACAGATAAACACTATGTATTTGAATTTGTGATCTGATACTTTCACCGGTTGAACAGATTGCTCATAGATCTTTTCATTGGGACATGTTTTTGAAATAAATATTATTACACCTTTATTAGTAGCCGGCTAATAGATAGCATCATATGCTTAACTTTTGTGAGCTGAAACTGTTCAGGAATCACAATAATATACTATCCCTCACCAAATTTTGCACACACATACTTAATAAAACATGGTAATAAACACATGGTACAAATGTAAGTGTTTGACAGTAACATACTTCATAAATGGCAATTATTTCAGAAATTTTGGAAACATAAATCAGCTAGTAAGAAACATGGTGAGGGACTGCCCTGTGTTGTGCCCCACTGATATGAAACTCTGTTAATAAAAAATCCCTTAAAAAGGGATGAGCAGCGACAAAGTTCATCATTTGGCTATATGTAGAACAAATTTAGAGTAATCTTTGTTGCACGAAACCACTGAATTGTGAAGTTTTATGTGATATCATCATTCATCATTGTATAGTAATACCCTCAGCTCGCACCAAACACGCACCCCACACCCCACTCCGCATCCACACACACCCCATTAACAAAGGCGTGGACCGTTGACACATCCCGACAAACATTGACTTACACGTACTAATACAGTAATAGGCCTATTCTTTTCACAACAGTAAGAAAAATAAGGGTTTATAGGTTAACATAATTATTTAGAATTCTGTTCAGATGAAAAATGTATTTATATGTGATTATGTTGTAGAAAAATTCCAACTTGAAGTATATTCATGAAGAGTAAATGTCCAATCCAATTTTATTGGGCCCCATGAGCCAAGGTTGCCTATGTTTTATTCGTCTTGAAAATGACTATGTTTGTGCTACACTAAGTTTATCACGGCAAATGTCATGTTTAAATGACCAGTACAAGGACGAGAATTGTTCATTAACAAGTAGGATACATTTTCCTTATCAGTAATATTAATGAAACCATGCTAAAATGAAAGATACATGTATGAGCAGGCAGGAAATTGGAACCAATGAATCTATTTTCATTAGCCTGATGATTCTTTCCATTCTTTTTTCAGTTCATATTTATAGGAGGAGAAAATATCTACCAGTTGTAAATTTTGATCCTGCAAATATTTTGGTGAAGAAAACGTTTGTCCTTATTCTCCAATGAAATTAAATCCACAGACCAATGAGACTGGGCCTTTTGTTATGTTTTCTCTCCTTGTGGCATTCCAACTTTTGTCCTCCACATATTGTCCTGCTATAGTTTTGGCACCATGGGGGACTGTTATGATTCCGATGAACCACAAAAGCACCTCAGTCTTACCTGTAGTCAGTCTGTGCTTACTAGAACAACCAATTCAGATTCAGAATTGTATGAAATTGTTTTGATATTTTACACAGTATCGGAGCAATAATATTTCATGACTATTTACCGAACGTGTCTATAGTCTATAGATCTCGTATACTGTTCAGTGGTTGTTGAGGACAGGTAGTGAAGCATGTATACACATTCTATACTGTGTCTCAAGTTGAGAGTAACGCCATGTGTGTATTTCGCAGCACTTGGTAGTATTATGCTAATATAATTTCGCTGGCGTATACACATGTGTTGAAGGACGGCTTGTCCGCACGTTGGCGACGCAACTGTACACGTACTGACAACACTCTCAACTTGAGTTGAGATGAGACACTTAAACATGTGCATGTAGGAATGAACCTAAGTAACTTGAGAAATGTGGATGGAATATTCTGATCTAGCAAAAATTGCAAGTTGGATTTTGTTGAATGCAAAACTTGTAATATGGTGGAGTTTACACAGCAACTCCCCTCACCTTGTTGTAGACTTTACTCAAATACAGGCCCAAGGCAAAGATTAGGATCTTTTCACTAAAAGAAAAAGTGGAAAGCTTTTAGGGTCACCAGCAGAGTACATTATGTGCTTCATGAAGGTATGCAAAGAACAATTAGAAAATTTGCTCAGGTACATTGTACAGGTTTGAAAGTAAACCTGTGATAATGGACACTCTACATCCATTCATTGAAATCAACCCCATAATCCATGTGCAATATTGTTTGGAGTTGTATTGTCAACTGAGGTCCCCTCAATATTGACTGGTGGGAGATGGGGAGGGATATGGCAAGCATGGTTTATGCTACACTTGCACGGAAGGTATATGAATGGTGGAAAATGTATTCATGAGCAAAATATCTCTCTTGGTAGTGCATTTAAATCTTGCTCCAGTTTCATTTTGTCAAGATTATCACAAACAATAATTGTGCAGATAAAACCGTTGATTACATCTACTTCAGTACCTCCCTGTCACTACCATAATTACTTCATTTGTCACACTCTTCTTCAATCTTCATCTGTCTCAAGTGGATGTTGGCCTCTTTGCCTGAATTCCTTTAAATCTCTGGAGCTGCTGATGCACATCTCCTTTATGTTTTGCAACCTGTGACAAGATGATAAAATGGCTTGAATTTTATCTCCTAGTTGCATCTTTCATCGTAAACATGTCACTTGAACTTCAAAATGACCCTTTTGAAATTAATTAACCTAAATTTTGTACAGATGATGTCTAAATGTGAAATATCTTAGTGCAGCATTTGGAAAATATCAATGAGATAAAGGAGCAAGCTACAATGTGCGACTAGCATGATGTGGTGATTACACATGTAGAAACGTGCCTTACGTTGAAATAATGCGATGTGCCGGCTGTGAAACCATATTGGCAGAAAACAATTTGACAAAATTTTATTTCTGGCTCATTAAATCGCATCTGACCCCCGAGGCTATGAATACAACAATAGAAAACTACAAAATGCTGACATATAGGAACAAAGATTGAAAACAGGGACAATGCTGGATTGCTTGTTGGCTAGCATTGGCCTACTGAAGGACAAGGAAAGCAGAAAAAACTACACAAGTATTTGTTAAAAAGAATTAAAACCATTGAAGTGAACTAGTATTTGACTTTAAATTGGTCTTAAATAAACTATCCACATATTATTTAAGTGCCATGGTCACAAATTCTAGAAATGAATTTTCACTGGTTATCTTGCACAGTATGTATGATAATAAATAACCCAAAAGCATGATTATACGTTTTGATTTCAACATTTAAAATGAGTGTATTGTAGGTGTGAAAACTAGATATTAATTATTGAAGATGTTATGCATTGTACATGTATGTTGTCACTCATCATTTCTAAAGAGAATTTGTTAGAAATTAACATAATTATACTATGAATATGATCAGCTCGTAATAAGCAAATTATTTGTTTTTTGTTTCTGCGCGAGGGAATAAAGTCCCAACTTACACCTGCGTAAATTCACAAAAGCGTGCATCAATCACGCAATATGCAAAGCACAGTTCGCGTTGGTGCTGTGCTCAGGTGTGTGTACGCCACTCTACAATGTATAAATCCATGATTTTATGAGTCCCGCCGATTACGAGCTGATCAGAGTATAATATTGCTTTCTTTATACATTTCTATCTTCAATTTTCAGGTCATAGTTTGTGGTGTTGTCAAAATATGGGTTCACATGTTAAAAGGTTAAGTCCTTTAGAAAAGATGCATTTGTAAAGCATTATCCCTTTTCCATACAATCAAAAGCCCCCTTCTCTCTGGGTCAGAAGTTCTTCACAGAAAGTATAGGTGTCAACATTTTCTTTTCTTTTTTTCTACCAAAAGTTCAATCTCCTGAAAAATTCAAACTGTTTTTGCGGTTCTCTTCTGTCGGAAACGGAGAACAATAGATCACTGAACCAAGCCTACATTTATAATGTAAAGTAATGAATTGGACCTCTAGAAGTTAGAAGTGTGGACCACAAGGTATAATGTTTCCACAAAGTGACTGACTTGTATTTTCCACAGTATCAGTAATAAGGGACAGGGTCTTAGGCAGGATTTGAAGGTTTGGGTGTGTAAATTCAAACACTGGGTGTGTAAAATTAAGATTTGTGTACAAAGTATAGGCCATGTGGGCAAATACTGGGTGTGTATTTACAAATTTGGGTGTGTAAAACACTCCCTACACGACTGGCTGCCTAAGCCATTGGTAATGGAAAGCTTTCTTTAAAATCATAGGCTGAAACCTTCCAAATGTATGTTGAATTCATTGGCTGTTATAATGTAGACAAGACATTTTGCTTTGCTTTTTGCAACATGTTCTTTACCATTTTAAAAGCTTTTTGAACCTACAATGTACACATGTTGTATTACAATAATTAGCTTGCAGAATAGAAACTTCACTACCTTCCAAACATCAGATGCTGTATAGCTCTGTATGAACAATGATGAACATATAAAAACAAATTTATGATAATATGGGCAGTGTATTTACTTCAATTTTTGGTACATTTAGCTTGGAAAATACAGTGATTCATGGTCTAGTTGATCTAAAACCAGTAAATATAATGAATAATAATAATAAATTCAAATAACTGTCATATTGTCTGCCATCTGTTCTCTTCATTGATTTCCAGTAAGGGAGTAAACTTAATCATTGTCCAGTGATGTATATATTATTGATTGTGTTTTAAAAGCCAACACTTACCAAGCTAACACATGGGATATGATGTTTTATTTATTGTCATTATTTTGATATTAAACGTTAATAACTACCGTAGTAGACTATTTTGAATATTTGCAGTAAGGCCAAAATAAAAGTATAAAAAGATTATGGAGATTTTAAAATCCAACACGCTAATGTGGTTCCTGGGCAAACATTTCAGTGCTAAAATGATAAATTGTTGAATACAACATTGATAAATTAGATATGATAAATTAAATTGGTGATAACCATTGTTAGCAATCTTTACTATTACCATCTGAAAAAAGTTTTGTTTTGTGATTGAATAAAACTGGATTGATATTTTGGTCCATGAACTACTGGGTGTGTTCATAGTGTAATTGCCAATAATGTGCTTCCAAATCACTGGGCTGTCCAGACTGTTGAGTGGTGAATCAATGGTTAATTATTTTTGATGAGTTCGTAATTGGCAAGGAAGATACGGCTATCCTGTGATGCATCCTAATCAAGGGATCATTAATTTTTTTTTTCTGTGCTGTAAGTTTTCTACCATGAGGGGCCTATGTATGCACTATATGATATGCATTATACTATAGTGTAAAATAGATAATTACTTGACAATGAAATTCAGGGGAAGAATCATTTATTCGCATAAATTAACCTCGCATATTTACCACACTACTACCGGCCATGTTAATCATACAAAATAATGTGTTTAATTGAATTGAAATTGCTGGTAGTTACAACATACCAAAATTATGTTTGTTTTACGATGGAAAAGCAATAGAGCTGTTTTGGTGTGTGTTGTAGCATGGTTGCAGTACTGCTGTCATCAAACTTGGTTTTGAGGATGCCCTAGAAGTATGTGGACTATGAACAGCCAGAAATAGTTAGAATAACGACACTCAAAATATTATCAACAATCAACATTGGTCAGGCACTTTGAATCGGTTGAACCATGTACATTACAAACAAAACTTGGAATCTCTCTGTCTTCAAAATTGAATTTTGATGTCTCGATCTTTTTTATATTTTAGACGACCCTTGCTAAGCCTCAAATTTCAGGCCCATTTCAAACCTACTGATTCATGGATTTCCCCCAAAGTTCTTACCCCTGGTTATATTTTCTTTGGGTTAACATTGTAGAATGTTACTTTTGTATGAAGCCATAGATAGTGAAGGAGATAATAATATTGTGACCGTGGAGACATCACTGATACCAGTCCTATTTATTTATTTATGTCTGGAGTAAAGTGATGACCATTATCTTTCTTCGTTGAGCTCTTTAGCATGTTAAGAATTGGAAGTAACAACAGGCTGACATTTACCAAATGTTTGTGACATTCCTGAAATGTTAAACTTGAATCGTCAGTGCATTGAACTTCAGTACAGGCAGGAATATTGGCTATTGGTGTGCACAAAGGGGGGCATGTGCCCCCCCCCCCCCACTTTTTTGTCGTTCAGTTAGGGAAATGCACCAAACCACCCAGTCAGTGAAAGGGGCTAATTTGTATGTCTGAAGTGAGGAAGCAGCTATATGATTGATAGTGCTGCATTTACAATAACCGGTCTGATATGTGATACATCACACAATACACAGAGCACGCAGGTAGGCATGATACCGGGCGCCAGGAGCTTGTTGGAACCTTCCCATTTGTATGATGATGATCATCCATGGTGATCAATTGTATGATGATGATGATGAATTCAATTTGCATTTGCTCATGGCAAACCTGCATCCATCATGGATACAAAATGACTGACAAGTATTATTTCATTACCTGGGGGATGTCAACCAGCTAAAATTTGTGATAATGTCCTCTTTAATTTGCTTGTCAGTTTGTCATCCACTCAAACCAAATTTAAACATGAGTCCATGACATAATTTAATAATAGGATAGATAATTTTTGATAAATTTATGTGTCATTCACTAATTCAAAAATTAATATATCATTTACAATTTAGAAAAAAATGGTAACCTACAGCAATACTGTATGGACTCCTTACATGTAGAAACTGTGAAATACATGTAATATCTACATTGCCTGTATGCATAATCTTGCGATGTATGGTTTTGTGACCACGTATCTCGCTATTGGTTGTACATCATCACTAAGATCATCGGTTATTTTCCATTTTAGATAGATGCACACTGCGAATCTAGGATACCTCGTGGATGTCGAAGAGATGCTCATCACACATACAGTACATGTATGGCATCTGCACAGCTCAAGTGTTGCATGCATAGGAAATGAGTGCGACTTTCTGACGTAAATTTGATGCCTCACAAACATCCAAAGAGGCTGGTTAGCCTAAGAGAACTAGGACAAAGATTTTAATTAAAGGAGCATTTAAGATTGTATGTAGTCTTCAGAAATGAAAATCAAGATTTAAAAACTAGGATAAACTGCAATATTTTAGCTTTTAATTGACACCTTACTTGTTGAAATCAGATACAGAAAAATGACAAGGCAAACACGCTCAAATTAATTTCTTTTTATTTTTTAAATATTTTCTCATCTTTCATTGTTATCTGCAAATGAAGCCAGACATCAAGTGGTTGGTTTTGATGTGATGGGCCACATTTTACAAACAAGTTTTTAAAATTAAAATTATTGTTAATCAGTGGCTTGCACAGGTTTTCAAAGGTGGGAGTGTTGGTCTCCATTCCCTGACTGCTTAAAAAATTGGGATCACTTTGCATGTCGAAATTGGTAGCCCCATAACCCCCCCACCAGACTGGGTGCATATCCCCAAACGGTCAAACTTAAAGACGCAAATTATCATTTGATTTCGGCTCTTGCAGATGAATGTTAGTGGTACATTATTGAAAATCAAGATATCGGATTTACCATGTTTACCATAGCGTTGTGTATAAAAATAAGCAGGCACCAGGAGCAAATTTGCCCTTATAAAACCATCAATTGCTACTGGTCCTTGTAAAATTCACATGAATCAGGAGCAACTTTCTAAAACAAATTGCTTCTTGTTCCAGTTTTGAACTTGATGCAGTTGTATGCAGAAAAGGATTTACTATTTGAAAATATTGCTCCTGTTTCTTAGAAATTGCTCCTGGTTCTTGTAAAATCCCAGTGAACCAGGAGCAATGTTCAAAAACAAATTCAAAAACAAATTATCATTTGATTTCGGCTCTTGCACATGAATGTTAGCGGTACATTATTGAAAATCAAGATATCGGATTTACCATGTTTACCATAGCGTTGTGTATAAAAATAAGCAGGCACCAGGAGCAAATTTGCCCTTATAAAACCATCAATTGCTACTGGTCCTTGTAAAATTCACATGAATCAGGAGCAACTTTCTAAAACAAATTGCTCCTTGTTCCAGTTTTGAACTTGATGCAGTTGTATGCAGAAAAGGATTTACTATTTGAAAATATTGCTCCTGTTTCTTAGAAATTGCTCCTGGTTCTTGTAAAATCCCAGTGAACCAGGAGCAATGTTCAAAAACAAATTCAAAAACAAATTATCATTTGATTTCGGCTCTTGCAGATGAATGTTAGCGGTACATTATTGAAAATCAAAATATCGGATTTACCATGTTTACCATAGCGTTGTGTATAAAAATAAGCAGGCACCAGGAGCAAATTTGCCCTTATAAAACCATCAATTGCTACTGGTCCTTGTAAAATTCACATGAATCAGGAGCAACTTTCTAAAACAAATTGCTCCTTGTTCCAGTTTTGAACTTGGTGCAGTTGTATACAGAAAAGGATATGACTATTCGAAAATTGCCCGCTTCATCAAAAATTGCTCCTGGTTCTTCTAAAATCCCAGTGAACCAGGAGCAATGTTCAAGTTGTGTATGGTGCAATTTTGAGTCGGTAATCTTTGGGTATCATTACATTTGCATTTTAATTCTGTCCTCAATCAATTGATGTTTTAATGATGACAGAGTGATTGATTTTACAATCCAATAATAGATATGGCAGGAAACCAGCCAGTGCAAAACAGTGTACAAGTGATGAGCTGAATGTTAGATTTATTGTCTGCAACATGACAGACAATTCATCAATGTCAAACATACAATTTAAAGTGACATGAGATTTAATAGACTTGACTTCTTTTTTCAAATGATGACCTCCCCCATCCACCTACATGTACCAAAATTAATTAACATTCAGTTTCAAAAATCAGGATCTATGATTAAACATACAGGTATATCATACAGGTTTGTTAGCATGACATGATATACAATGTAGGTTGCTCATCATATTGATCACATTGCAGTAAGATTAATCAGAGTGCGTAACTCCGGCATGACAGTTAAGTTGTCATCTCGTTGACATGATGCGATAACTAGAGCTCAAGAGTGGCATATCGTTGAGTGGGTATTTGGATATCATGCCTGATCAGGGGTGACTGATGAGAAAACCCAGTCAGAAGGATTTTCACAGCTTATTGAGTGTAATTAAACTGATATTAGATTATTTTACCTTGGTGATGATGCGTAAAATATCTTAGGAGGAGGCTGTCATGTTAGGGAACTGATATGGCCACTTACAGGCATGGCATCAGCCAAAAATAACATACTGACATATGTACAATATACATTTTGGGCATGATTTTAAATGGATTTTAATTGTTTTATAAAAAAAATACCTATAGTGAAGAGATCTGTCTGTACAAAGTAAGGGACGTAGGCTACTCTCACCTGAAGAAATGTGGAAATAATTTCCCCTTTAACTTGTTTTTTTAAAACTCAATTTACAGGTTTACATACAGATTCATCAACACATTAGATAAACAATTAAACATTTTATAAGTATTGTATAGGATTTGATGGGTTTACATGGAGGCCTATTAGACACCCACAATTTATTTTGATATAGATTCTCTAGCCAGTAAATGATAAGTTATCTGTTAGTCATAATGATTTAAAGATTCAGTTATCATTGTTACTACAACCTGAATGTGTGTTAATCTTTATTTTTGGAATGCTAATTAGCTTGATGAAGTTGAAAATGACTTTTGTAACATGCCGATGTTGTTATCTTCATGCCATGTATTTCGGCACACAAATAGTTTGATCTTTTTGATAGCATTATTGTAAAAAAAATCCCAATTCTGATCAAGATATAGAAGTAGTGACAGTATAAAATGAATACAATTTCAAGGAGAAGATAGGGTGGGAGAGACAGACACCCAGACAGACAGACAAAGACAGAATGACAGCATAATAGACACACAGTCGAGGGGGAGGGAGCAAGAGAGATAGAAAATGAATTGATGTATGGTTTCACAGTCTCAAACATTTGACAACAGCAATAACAATAACATATATGTTTGAGAGATGAACAAAATGAAAAATGTTATTTGCAGGAAAAAATCCAATAAAACCATTTGAACTTGAAGTCAATGTAAATTTCCAGAAATAATCATGATATTGAATGGGAGATGATTGATGAATTTATTTGGGTACATACATATTAGACAGCGTGCAGAGTTTTATGCAATTTATGCGAGGTCTTGCCATTTACTTGGGTTACTCTAGTAGTATGAGGCTAATGTTGTGTAACGAGGCTGGCCTGGGAATTTAAGCATTTACATTTAAGAAATGGCTTTTACTGCAGTTTTAAGGGGGATACATTAGGACAAATTATTATTTTATTCTGGGGTTATTTTTGTTTGTGTGATATTTTCACATGTTGCATCATTATAGAATATATGTAGCTAATTCTTTCAATTTTTGATCCCATACCCATGGAAACATTAGGTACATGTTGAATATCAAAATATGTGATTTGTGCTGCAAATAATGCAATTGTTTATTTGTAGTAACCCTACATGTAGCTTTAAAAATGTAACTGATGATGATCGTGGGGTTTCCCCGTCAGTCCGAAACCCTGTCAGTCCAAACCACCGCAAGTCCAAATTTTTAGAGAGTGTTGGGGTAAGGGTTAGATTTAGGGTTAGGTTTAGGGTTAGGTTTAGGTTTAGGGTTAGGTATAGGGGTAGGGTAAGCGTTAGGTAAGCTTAAAATTTGGACTAGTTGTGGTTCAAACTGATGGGGTTTCGGACTGACAGGGTGTACCCATGATCATCAGTAATTTTCAGTGGATTCAAAATTGTTGATTTTGATTATATCCAAAATGTTTCATGATGGCAAATGATAATAATGATATTTTGATACCTAAATTATGCATAATTTTTTTTTCACTACTCTGAGTGATAATTGATGAAGTTCATCATCATGCCTGTTAATTGGAAACCTGATCACCAATGCTCATCTGAAATTAGATGGAATATCTGGAAGGTAGAAACCTGGATTCAGTGTCCGGATTGATTTATATCAGCTTAAATTTGTTCAGTATATGCCTACATCATTGAAATTCTGTATTCTGATCCCAGAGAATGTCAAGGAAGACTTTGTTATCTATCCGACTTGGTATCAATATCACTCAGACATATATGCGGGTATAGGATACAAGAAGTATATTTTTAGGGCAAATTTGATCGGACTCGTAACGGCTGATTAATTGGGCTCTATGGTTATGTGTGTATGTGAACATACATTTGCACTATTGGATTGATTCATAGTTGATTGGTTTGATTGATCCCGTTGCTTGTTACACCTTTATTTTTGTTGGTTAAAAATCAAACCTTAGCCATCTAGGTATTGTTTGAACGTATTTGGTTGGTGTTTTACTTGGGAAGGCAAGTGTTGCAAGGCCAAGTAAACTTGCCTCAGAAGACTCAGCATGTCTGGAGGCCTCCTGAAATTAAAAACCAAGGTACAATGTCAGATCATAGATATCCGGGATAAAGGAGAACTAATTCTTATCAATGCAAAGCAAGCTAACTTTGCTCCTAGTCTGTTTGTGTAGGGCTTTGGATTCTATTGGGGTCACCAGCCAGGTCAGTAAAAGCTTGCAAAAATGCAACATTTTGTTCTCTGGTGAGGAAAATGGTTAGCATGTATGCTGCAAGGAATTTCAAATTCAAATTGCAGTAGGCCTATGTTATTTGTGTGGGAATTTTTGGAACTGGGTGAATTGTGCATGTTATTTTTTTGTAGGTTGCTTGCAAGAGGTCCCTGCACTTGCCACATTCTACTTTTATTTTCCCAAGTGCATGCTTCAGGCACTTAGCTACATGTGGAGACTCAAGGTTCCATGGTTAGGTATTACAGTTTGTGTGAATCAAGTTCAACTTCATGTACATTGTAAATCACTTGAGTGAGTTGGTTGGGTGGGACAGAATGAACTTGCAGAATTTAAAAGGCTAATTCAATATAAAAGTGAATGGAACTGACACATTCATGTGTCATAAGATACACATTCCCTGCCTTGTTCAAAGGCCCAATAGGCCTAAGTATAAATCTCTATGGTGACATTATAATGGCAGGGTGTCTTCAGGGGAGTGGGACATAGTTCAGTTGTGCACACCTCAGATTTCAAAGAAAATTGTGAGATGTTATTGTATAGCCTATATATATGTAAGTGCAAGTTGAAAAGTATACAGGGCTACATCACATGTAGTTGAACAAAGCTTGACCATCGCATTGGTTCCACCCAGGCATCCAGGTCCTATCTTGAATCTGACCATCATACAACAAGGCTCCACAAGATTCCTCTTCCTCAACCATCTCAATTGGAAACAAATATTATTAGGCACGTACGTTGTTACTACCAAATCCTGGAACTTACTTCCTCTTCAAGTAAGATCCATCACATCAGATACAAGCTTCAAGATGATGCGGAAGACTTGATAAAATCTAAGGCCAACCTCCTTCTATCTTTTCTTGTTCATGTTGTTTATTACCTGCTTAGCCATAAACTTGATATTGAATTAGTGACAATAGAAATGACTCTTTGATACGTATGTATGTATGCTAACATTCAGTAGTCTATCGGTATACATAATTATAGACTGAATCAAAATTATTGTTCTCCGTGTGGTTTTTGGTGTTTTTGAAATGCCTAATAAATTTATGTTTCTGGTGTGATTTATTTGTTTAAAATGCTGAGAAATATCATAGAACATTGAATTTATTTCATTCACATTTAAATTATGAGATGTATGCACATGGGCTAAAATGATCCCATTTAGATTGATTTTCCTTCACATCAGAAAGTGCTTCTTCCAGGGAGAATCCCAAGGGTTCTATTTCTCCTCCTTTAGCTCTAGTTACACTTTCATGAACAGAAAGATGCAATAAATGCATACCAAAGGATGAAATAAATGCATTCCATCAGATGAAGTTAACAGACTGACTCCTACAGTGAGTCATCTTGTTCCATTTCACTTATTCTAGGCATGCAAAGTGTTTTATCAAGCAACCTGATAGCGTAAGTGGGTTTTCATCCTGGATTTCTGTAGATACCTGAGACGTTTTTGACAAGATGAGACTAGATGGCTACACAATAAAAGCGTGGTACTGGTCATTGTCTCATTCCCTGAGAAGTAGTTCACTGACCAATAGGCCTATTCATACATTTTGTAGGTGTACTGACAGTTTCGGGAGCATTCAGTGCCGAAATCGTAAGGGGAATTGTGTTATATACATGCCCTAACGTTACATGTTGTGCATGATATTAGAAGACTCTCAAGCATATTGAGGATTTCTTAATATTGCAGGCAAGGATGTTATTTTGTTCAATATTGAGCTCCGCTTACCGATTCACTACCTATTGAAAGTGATTCAGTGTGTCTATAGTTAAATGAAGAACTAGGTTCAAGTATCTTTTTTAGGAGCCCGGGGTTTAGTAAGACGTACAGTCGTTGTATAGTGAATATTACTAATACAAATGATTATTGTCATCACTAATATTATTAGTGATGACAATAATCATAAAAATAGTAAGTTTTACAGCAGATTTTATAAGCAATTTTAAGTGGACAAGCATCAGACAAATGGGAAACAACAATTGATGACTGGGACAAATCTCAGAAGGAGGGGGCAAGCTATGACCCAAATGGGGGGGGGGGGGTTGCAGTCCAAGATGAAAAGAAATATTACAGAGTGAGGCATATCGCCATCAGGGCTCTAGCCAATCCATCACTCCCTTCTCACCATGCATGTATGTACATGCATAAATGGAGATCGATATAATAAGTTATGTTCATCCTGGTTGTATTCATTTTGCATTTATAGTTTTCTATAGTTTTGACAATTTGAGATGGCATGATGAGATATCAAATGTAAACTGACTGTTTGATGGAGTATGCTGTTACCATGGTAAGATGCTTTCCTACATGTCTGCAGTAGGAGTGTTCTTGATGAGTTTATGTGAGTTCAACAAGATCCAAGTCTACAATTGAAGAAACATGAGCAGAATATTAAATGTACAGAAACATGAAAATGATTTACTGTCAACTTTGTGTGGGCTTTTTATACATCTAGGCCCTACATACATTGATTTTGATTGAGGTAACTAGAGGGTGATATTCACGATTAAGTTCAACAAAACAATCTGTGTGGGAAATCATGAGTTTATTTCTTCAAGAAAGTATTATATTTTTTATCTATTTATACTTGAAAGTGTACAGTAACTTCAAACTAATATTTAGGGTACATGTAGCATAAAACTGTCAAAAGAATTTAAGGTGTTGTTTTAGTCTACTCTATCAAGTATGACCCAGTAATAATATTATTTTATGTATTGTTGTGATGCTGTGTTTGATGAAAATGATTTACAATCCACTTTGAAAATGCTTGATTACCATGTAATTTGGCATTTGGGGCTTAGACTGAAATGGTGTCTTTTTAGGCAGAGTTGTGGGCTCTACATGTATAAGCTTGCATTGCATTGCTTAAGGTGGTATTGGAGGCATTATGAAAGTGCTCTAAGCATGGTTAAACAGATAATTGAGTAGAGCAAAACACGCTCATCAATATGCCTTTTGTTTGAAGTAAATTGGACATACGGTTTTCAAAATATATCAATTTTCGGTAGCGTATGTCGGATTTGCTCCAAACAAGTCATATTGATCAGTGTACTTAATTTGTTTACAACATGCCCAAAGCATTTCCTAATTTCTAGAAAATGCCTCCAATACCACCTTAACCCTGCTTTGTACTTTTTTGCTTTACTTTGCTTTGCTTGTTGCATTTGAAAGGCCTGCAATATTTCTACAAAATGCTGTACCATATGGAATTAGAATGTATCGTACATGTAATGTTCTCACCCATACATGTACTCAGTGAAGAGACTTGTTTGAAATGGTGGCTTTGGCCTGTGCTTTTTCTGAGCTTTCTCCATCTCATACATGTACCTCTTTTATAGCAAGTGAAATTTTTTTCAAATCCATTATTTTGTACTCTGAAAATCTGTAGTAATTTAAAATTTGAGGTTAAAAGGTTAACTTATTTCAGTCATTTCTATCAGGGAATTTGATCTCCCTTCTATGGCAACAAACCATAACTGCAGCTTATGGCAATGAACCAACATTTTGTGCAACAGTATAGGTATGATTCAGGCTACCCTCGGTTATGATTCTCATATAAATACTAATATCATGGCAAACTGTTTGCATATCGACTGAGTCATTTTTGCGTTTCCAGAGGCATTGACGCCACCGACCCACCACACGCACTGTATTCAGTGATACTTTCTCCAGTACTGTAGTGTTTCTGTCTCTTCATAGGGAAAGGTTGGAATTGAAGTGATACAATGTTATAATGATGTTACTGGTAGATTACATGCAATAATTAACTATTGAATGTACCAGACAGGTTTAACTAGAAACATGATTACATTCTCATGCTAGCCGCAAGCTGCCGACTCTCAAATACAGTCTGTTTCATGATCGTTAACATGTGTAGCTCAATAAAATTAATAGTGCTCAAAATTCCTAATTAAGATGTAATGGAAATATAACATACATAGCACTATTTACACTATAGTGGTCATCAAATATAGAAATGAAATAGTAGAATTGGTTGAAGAGGTAGTATCGGGGTGCATGTGTAAGCCTAGAGCTTAGAATTTAAACTAATAGTCCTGTTTGAAGTAAATTGTTGTGGCCATCATGGAATACTCTATACGAATGTAGCCCCGATGCGACAACAACACTTGGGCATTATGCAGTACACTATATGCGACAGTCTGCACGATTGTTAACAAAATACAATCTTCATTGATTCTCCTGGATGAAATACTGTCCCTGATGTGTAGGGGGGGAGTGGGAGGAGGTGTGTATGGGGTGTGTGTGGGGTGCTAATGTTTGTGTATGGAAAATGTTAACCTTATTTGCTTATAAATCCTTTCTTCGGCCTTAAGAAGGGGTTACGAAAGTTGCAAAGTGAAGTCTTAGTTTGAGCATGGCCTAATGCAGAATACAAAATTGCAATGCAAGAGTTATCCATACAAAATATATCCTTGTATGCAACTTTAATAGACTGGGTGGAAAATTAATTGTGTATACCAGTGAATATCACTATAAAATAAGAGAGAAAAGTTGAGTGGAAGTCATGACATGAAACTTATTGTTGGAAAGGTTAAACTGAGTGTGATCCTATTATTATGATTACAAATCAGACTTCAAACTTTGACAAAATTCTTCTGTATTGATAGATTCTATCTACTGGAAGACTGCACTTGAACAATCACAAAATTGGGTGCTATAGTACACGTGGGAAAGCCCATTTGGTGAACAGAATGTGGTTGGTTTTGTGTGTGTGCATGCAAATAATTTTGTTTTTAAATTAGTAATTTTTTAATTGAATACTCAAAAGCAGATTCATTTCACTTTAAAAAGTTATTATTATTTTATTATAGTTATATCACTTTTATTCTCACAAGATTATGCAGTTTTACCCCAGGATTATATTACTGGGTTTGGGTAAAGCATAAAAGATTTCATTATTTCAAATGATCTACATGCACATGTAGATTTATAGGCCAGACAATAGCAAGGTTAATGTATTTTAAGAAAAGGCAAACTTGTATCAAAAATCTCTCAATCTTTTCATGATACCATCCAATAGAGTTACTTCAATCAATGAATGTTGCAAGCAAGCATATGCCATATGAAGCAAGTCGAAGTGTGTACTCGTTTATTAAAAATATGTTTTTGCATTAATCTCAAGTACAACCTACTTAGATCAATAGGCCATGCAATAGCAAGGTTGTTAATCAATGTTTAAGAAAAAGGCAAACTTGTAGACAAAACTCACTCTTGATATCTATCTAGTCAGGATACTCTATCAATACATTGATCAATAGGGTTACTTCAAGGGAATGCTGCGAGCAACTGGACAGTGTGTAAGGTGTAGGCCTACTCATTTAATTGCCAATCATATTAAAACTTTAAAGCAAGATAATGTTTTTGCATTAAATCCACTAGGGTAAGAAACGTGCTGTTTATATAGCACTTTTCCCCTGCACTGCATTATAACCACTTGCCTAGATTTGCACATGTAAATATGAGACCAACTGCAATCTTTGCTTTAGTGACCCTGTTTTCAGTTGAAGACAAAAGTTTGTAAACAACAAGACAAAAGCTGTTTACAATGGAACAGGAGAAGGGTCTTTGTACAAATCAAAGTGTTCACACAATTAGACAAAAAACATGGGCACATTTACTTAGGGATATCTTGTATGTTTTTTTGTTAGGAATAATTAAATTTATCATTTTATCCATTCCCGTAATTGTTTGCAAATCGTGGTGATGTGAATACAGAACAGGTTCATTATTATTACCCATTGAGGCTGAAGTTATTCTCTACACCTTTCAGGCATTGAATCAGGCATTGAATGCCAAGGCTGAGAAATTGAAGGCAACATAATATTGCATCCAGCATGTCGAAGTTTAATCCCACTAATGAATTGATTTGGTTATAGTGCCTTATTTCATATTGGCCTTGGCCTAACTGTTCATTTTCAAATCAATTCAACAGTTAACTGTTTAAAATCTATTTTGTAGTCATATGCAATATTAAAGAAATGAATGGGTACCCCACATAACTCAATAATATGAGTACATTGTATGAAGGCCAGAGCGATGAATACCATATTGATTGATTAATATTTTCAGAAAATATTAACACTGGTAAAGTGATGTGAAGATTGATCAATGTTTACCTTTTAGTTCGAATAATGTCACAGATAAAGTTACCACCTTATGAATCAATTGTTGGTACCTACATGAAGGAATTGATTGAGTCCATTATAAACATGATTGACCACTCTTTTGCAGCAGGTTGTTATGATTTGCATATATTTTATTTTCCCATAAATATGTGTTTGCTCCAAACCCTTGGTCATGGAGTTCAAATCAGACTCCCAGATGAATACCAAGTTAATAATTAATATAGCAACCGTATGTCGGTTTATTTACACTGCATATTTAGTCTCTCATCTCCGATCATATTAATATTTGCGTAACACGATTAGCAGAGTGGCAGATAACATCTGACCCCAACACACACACACACATACTGTGCATAATTCTGCAGCTTGGTAACAGACTAACTTTAGTGACTAAATATTCATTTACCACTTCAGTGCTATGTTGTTTACCAGCACATTTCTTTCCCACTGGCTTGATATTTTGTATAGACAGAAAAAGGAAGTAACCCCCATCTTGATTTTGATAATGTTCAGAGTTTATGACTAATACCTAACCTGGATTTGACCCAAAATGATGTTGCAAGTGGTCAGAAAAGAAGTGAACATTCTGTGGGCTATGCTGGGAAGGCTTTCATACTGATGTTGACCCCCATTTTGTGGTCAGTGTCCCGGCCAGTCTTATCAGACGTGTCGCCTGGTACTCCATCGGTGGTTGTCAGGTGTCACTGTTCGTGATTATTATTATGTTACTGTAATCTGAAAACATATTGTGAAATGCTATAGTTAGCCTGGTACATGGAAATATGTGAAGTCTTTATCTCACTACATCTAAGCGGAAATACCAGAGTTTCGTTTGCATCCCCAGGGAGGCTAATGCTATGAATCAAACTCTTTGTTTTCTTCCCAATTCAAACCATGTTTGGGTGATTTTAAACTCTCCATTGATATTTCTAATTTTTTGCCTGCATGCAGTATATTGAAATAATGTTACATGTACAAAAATCAAGTGCCTGTCTTCTTCCTGCACATGCCTACATGTATGTATGCGTGCTCTAATTGTTGAGTATTATTGCAGACTTTTTTGTGCACAGTTTTTACCGATGCACAATCCTGGATATAGACCCAGACATAATCAGCCCCCCCTTCTCACTCACACACACCCTCCACACCCCCACACCCATGTACACACACCCACCCACCAACCCATACATGCATACCCATTCATTCGCATAGAATTCACTCATAAAATTCGTTGTTGAACTTAAGCCTTAATTTCTACAATTGATAGTTTAAAAAAGGTACCTAAATTTCTTGCTCAGTGGTCATAGATAAGTACTACAGCTGTAGAGAAGTTTGAGACGGGTAGGGCATGCCATACTTCTGAGTTATGAAAAGTAAACAAATCAATGCATGATCATTGATCAGCATGCCATTCCAATCCTGGTTTCTAATTGAGTACATTGAACAAAGTAAATACATGTACATATAAGTACTAACAGAATTGACACTCTATCTAACAATGAAAACCAATTAATGGTACATGTACACACAACAAGGGATGCTATCAACATTCTTGTGAAGGAATATTTCAAGAGTCACAATGGATTACATATTAAACATCTTGGATGACGGTGTTTATCATTGTCATGATTATAAATTGAATTAGTTATTGTGAGGAGAGAACAAGTTAATAACAAAAATAATGTCTTGGAGCTTGCAAAGATTTTTGATTTTGCGCTTCGGGAAGTGAATACACACTATGGAGATATTTTAGAAGCCTGAAATGGGGAAGTGTGAGAATTGTTGATCAAATTCTTACATTCACATTCAGACTAATCCAAATAGTGACCAACTGCAATAAAAATCAGAAAATATGAAATTGGCTAAAAATAGGTGTTTGTTTCATGAAATGGCATCTATTTATACCCAGGACTTAATGCCAGGACTTGAATTACCTAATAGGGACTCATGAATGTAGTGAATCACAGATAAGTTCCGTCAATAATTTCCAAAGACGTTCTGAATAGATGCATTACACCTGCAAAAAAATCATGCAGCAGGTATTTAAAATTATTCTTCACTATTTATATTTTTTTTCTTCAGATTTAAATGCATGCCTACATTGTAGTTATAATTTATAAAGCAATTTATTTGTCTTGCAAATATTTTGGCTTCTATGGATGAATTTTGACAACCTGAAAATTACACAAGTTGTATATTATTAAATTGCATGTATAAGCTGTAGATTTGGCAAATACTGATTGTGACACACACAACCAGGCTCAGATTTTGAGAACTTGCTTCCATGTTCATTAAATTTGGTAACTGATCAAGCGGTTGTAAGCACTATCCTATTCAGTTTAGTATTTTTTCTGTTTCTCCTCTCCAGGTATTTCACAGCTAATTTGCATTTTACCTAGTGTTCTATCACTACATCTTTTGCATTAGGCTAATGAAATTCAATTTTGTGTACAGTGGTAAAAATATTTTCATGAGGTGAAATATGGACTGTTCCATTCAAAGAGGATTTGTCAAGTTGAATGGAACAGTTCATTTCTCTGAATGAAAATAAAAATATTCATTCCATTGAACAAATAAACATACTGTAAAATGAACTATTTGCACTTGCACAGAGAACAATAATCTATGATAAGTCTTTTGCAAAATATAGCAAAGCTATTTTAATAGTAATTGGACAATCAAATGACAATCTTTAAATATGAGTTTTATAAAAGTAAATGTATGCATGGCCGCATGCAATATGCTCCAGATACATGCATTTTGTCAAATTCAAAATCTTAGTTCAGTTTTCTTTCAATTTTATAGAGTATTTGTGTGTGATTTTACTGTTTTAGGAGGTAAATATCACAAAACAAAAGCAAGTTCATTGATGAAAGATATAGCATATATTTACATCAAGATATTCCCACAAGTGCATTTAGGATCTATGTTTTGATAGTATTATGCCTTTCAAATTTCTTCTAGATCAAGATCTCTGCCTCAGGCACCGAGGCATGAGCCATGTTAGGACCCTTGTATATTGATATTGAACTTGAGGAAATACCAGACATAAGTGATACTAATTCTGTGAAAACAAGCCTCATAACTGACCCAGGCATTGCATGATTTAGTTATTATGGCGATGAACACTTCCCCTTAGACGTGGTCAGTCCATTTATAAAGAAGTTGACTTGTAGTTTGCACCTGTAGTTTTAAGGCTTATCTTTTATCCTATGTCTTTCAGTTCTTGTTTGCTACAGACAACATGGACAAGCCGAGCACCAGGGCTGAGCAGTATGTTCTTGTCTAGGAAGTTAACAGTGTGATAGGGATCAAACAGCGTGTTTATACTGAGCGTACGGCTTTTTGACCCGCTATTTTCCGGGCACAAAATACCGATCATAATCCGGCCATCGTTACCCAGCTTGTTTCTACTGAGACCAGAAAGCCGGGTCTCGCACGATGCACGGCATTTTTTTCCTGTAAACCGGAAGTACGGAAAACAGATTTCAACGAGCGCAAGGGATGACGGTTGTATCCTAAATTTAAATGTCAACGTATGGCAGCTCATGGCATAGGACCTAATCACAATTTAGTGTTTTCGTTAATCCAAATTGCATTAATTTACCAGTGGATCTTGGCTATTAAGATAATTAATTTACAGCCAAAATATAACCAACTCATTAACTATAAAGAAGTAGGCCTAGAGTAAGTAAAGTCATATCCACTTTACTTCATCAAGTTCATGCGAGTCACACATGTGGCCAGTGTATATAATATCAGAAAGAAGGAACCTACTACATTATAGGCCTATATAATGCCCCTACTTTAATACAAATAGAATATAAATCGCGTTATTTTTGCAACACACATGACCTCGACCCGGCAACCGATCACACGGCTCGTTTCTACTGAGCGTATTACACGCTTGGACCCGGCATGATCCACCTCAAGAGGTGGATCACGAAAGGCGAGCACATGACCCGGCATGACACGGCAACCGATTACCCAGATCGCTTCTACTGGGCTTGTTACCCGCCATGACCCGGCACGGCACGGCATGGCACGGAATTTGGCCCTCAGTAGAAACACGCAGAACGTGTAGACAACTGACCCATATGGGCATGTGTTGTCAACTTGTCATAGCAACTGATGCTAAATTGCTATCTGAATAACATGGCTGCCAATGGTAGTCTGTCATAGTACAGAAGAGAGCCATGACAAAATCCCAACCAGTAAAGTATCAATGCATAGGTTTCGTGCTAACACGCTCTTCAGTGCTCGCACTATAGTGATCGGAGGGGAGCGAGCCAGTTCTAATGTGTTATTTGTATTGGGTCAATCATCAGATCATTACTGCATTACACTGATATTTTTAAAACCCAAGTATCATCTCATGGTATGGTGTTTTGACTATTTTCCTTGGCAATCTCTGTGGAAATTCTATGTTCTTTACTCCAAATCAAATGTGGCTCTGTAGGTGTTAATGAAAGATGTAGGCCAACACTAGACAGACACTAAACATGCTAAACACACTAAAAAGTGCACATGTGGGTCATTCCTGATTGTCTGGTCTGTAGTTACTTTGTAACATAAACTTGACACTGTTGTTGTTGGACTCAACTCATCAAAACAGCTTCCTGTAGGGCCTACATACTCATCTCAAGTATAACATATGGGATTCAAAACTTTGTATTGGAAAATGCTATGTGACATGACCTACTGATGTGTTTAAAGTCTTAGAGAAATTACTACTTGCATACAATTTCACTGCTGTCTCCTTGTAATTAGAAGGTAATGCTTCAAACTCCTTTCTCGATCAGATGTTTTAAAGTTAGAAACTAGTTTGTACCACAAACCCTAGATTCTGTCTAGATGCTGTGGTAATACTGAGATTGCCAGTGTGATATGGCTTTTAAAGAGCTCTATTTACAATTCTAGGTAGCAAAGTTTTAAATGTGTACAATTGGAGATTCCTAGGATGCTGTGACCCTTATATCACATCCCCCAAAGCAGGTGGTGTATGTGACCTGAGATGACCTGTTCCCTTCTCAAATACTCAACATTTGTCACTTTGCAGATGAGCCATGCCTGATCCAAGTGTTACAACTTGATAAATTAGGAGATATTTTGTCTCAAACTGTTGTCTTGGTATAACAATATTTTTTTCAATATTCAGTGTTGCATGAACATTCGTAACCCAGCTGATTGCATAGGGCATAGGTCACATGCTTCATCCAATCAGATGAGTTTTCCTCAGTTAAAGGTCCTGTTGTACTTTTCATGGTGAATTCTGATTTGATTTTTGTTGTCATCTCATGTGTCAGAGAAGTCCAGCAGAGTCTAAATTAAAGATAATTTTAGTGAATTGTAGATGAGTTCAGGAACTTACAAACACTCTCAACAAGTGTGCTTGGAATTTGTGTGCACACAGATATCCAGGTCAAATTTGATGTAGAATGGTCAGCTTTGTGAATCTTCCCGGACTGAAACTGAAATCAAATAGTAAATACATGAAATGCAGTGTAGCATCATAAACATTGCTGATGACAACATGACTTGGAATAATATTAGGGATAACCATCAAAATTTCATGTTGACCCTATTGCTACAAAAGATTGTTTTCTGAGTAGAACTAATCAACAGAAGTATTTTGGTGGTTAAATGGTCAAAATCGGTCAAAAACTTTTCGAATTATGAATTATCAAAGCTTCCCATTCTGACCGGTCATTGGAACGAAATAAAATGACAAGGTCCAAAAATAGCAGTTGGGGAGCAAAATTGGCATAAGCATATATTTACCTTTATATATTTCTTTATTTTAACATATTTGCAAACATGAAACAAGCATATTGTGAAAGTATCAAAGGGTTTCTTATGAAATGGCACTTAACTAGTCACTGGCATAACTTATTTTTTTTTCAAACCAAGGCATTGAAATCATGCATTTAGAGGACATTTGCCAAAAATCATCCAAGATAGCCGATATGGCACAAAATCAAAATTGCACTAAGTAGGTGAACTTTTTTTCACAACCAAGAATTTCAATGTTATTGGGTTTAATATGACCAATTAGTAGGTGTATGTAAACAAAATCTTAAGTTTTGAAGGTCATTGACTCATTCACAACAATAGAGATTATCCTCATCATGCTCATGTGTATTCCTGTAGTATTCCTCATTCAAACCAAAGTAGCACTCAATACATTATGAGTATCTTTGTTCAAACCAATTCAATGCTTGACCTCGGAGTTACCTGCATGACTATCGCGGGCTATTTTGAAACAGTTATGGTTGCACATTCAGGTACTTCTTTTGAAAGTCCTAAACAAGGTATAGCCAGCAGCAAGTTGTAGATGTTATAGGCCTAAATATAAGAAAACGTTTAGGGTTAAGATCAGGTGAACAATACATCGAATGAGCACGAAACTTCACATTTATGTTCAGAAAGGTGTCTTCTTAACATGATTTGAAAGGAATATAAAAATTCCAAAGGGAAGCTGGTGATTTAATTTGTAACTCGAGATCTACTTGTTCAATTTTTAACCTTTTTACAGAGGGTATGATAGAGGTATTACTGGCAACTCTGCCAAATTACAGCTCAGTAGGCCACGTTTTTCACCTGATCTTACTGATTTGAATATTTTGTGCCATTCTTGAGCAGTGCTAAACTCAGCCACTGGCAATTAAGCGCACTGTGGCGATGGACCAATTTTGACTCGCACTTACAGAAAAACAAAATAAGTTATGTTGCTGTAATTTGCAAGATAGTTACAAAATATAATTGGCAGTAACTTCCCCAAATTTTACAGAAAAATATTGAAAAATAAAAGAATGAGATCAATTTAGAAATGTATGTGCAAGCAGTGCACAGTTGAGCTCCCTGCATGTCTATGGGAATGTTCTAATCAAGTTGATGGTTCATTGGTCATCCCTAATAATATACATTTTGTATCAAAATCAGCAACAGCAAAATCAACAGTAACAACAACTGCTATACAACAACACACTGACGGGCCTTAAAGAATACTATGGGAGTTGCATTTAGTTTGACAAACTGCTTCTCACCTCAAGATGGGAAGTGACATCACTGCATGATTTAGGTTGCATAGCCTTGATATGCATTCAGATTCGCAGTATAATACGCCTGTGTGTAAAGATGGCACAGTCGCAATGCTCTCTAACACATTTTGACATCACTACCAATGTGGTATAAAGTGAGAAGCAGTGTAGTAAAAGATTTAGAGTTAACATGTTGTACAATTCTCATCATTCACACTGCACAAGACATTGCATATCAGAGTAATGTAGTGCTACTCTGGGGAACATGAAACATAGGCAGATACATATTTAATTCATTGACTGGTTGTAAGTAACAGCTGTCTTAGTAACAGGTTGATGAAAGCTAGATTGGATGAAATATTACTCACTGAGGAATGAGGATGTTAAATGTGCTTTGAATCATGTTTGAATGTAAAGATGACTTTGTTGGGCTTCTTTGTATTATGAAGTTTCAGAGATGTTGCTACTATTTTACATCCGGGTCTTGTTTCAGTGTTAACATTATACAATTTACATAGTTGCTGTTCACCCTGAACATAATGCATTCCACAGATACATTTCACAACATCACCTGACAGACTGCAAAATGTCAACTAGACCTGCTACCCAGATGGTATTGATGTAGGCCTAAAACCGAAAGGATTCGGAATTTTTGATGGAAGTCTTCTCTCTTGAATCACAAGTTGAATGGAGCAACATGTGTATGTCTGCTTTGTGTGTCTGCTTTGTGCTGTGAACCCCCACCCCATCTCCCATTTTTCAGGGTGTTAACTAGAGAGTTGTCTGATACTAGCTCAACTAATGATCAATTTTTTTATTCTTTATTCATTTCACAGGAGATGATGGAGCAGCTGATAGTGATGAAGCTTCCCCACATCTTGACGATAGCCAAAGATCCACTGAGTGAGGTAGCCATCGCCGAGATGCAGAAACTCATCCTGCTGTTGCTTGGCTGTGCTGTCCAGTGTGATAAGAAAGAGGTGTTCATCGAAAGAATCAAGCAGCTTGAGATCGATGTACAGCATGCAATAGTTGTACACATTCAGGAGGTAAGGACATACCACCACAGAGGAGTATGTAATCGTTTGAAAAACGCTTTTCAATTGGATATGAATTGTGGCGCTTGGATGCTGCTGCATCAAGGTCATAATTTATTCAGTATTGAAAAGCATTATCCAATGATTACACACTCTCCCGGGCTCAGAGGCCCCTCTATTTTTTACCAGAGCTCATGAAGATGAGAATGAGCTATACTGAATGCAACTCAACCATATTTTTACCCTGATGTGGCAGTGATGTCAGTGCGCATTTCATTGGGCACAGCTTCAAATTGCTAGCGTTTGCTCAAAGCGCTGACATACATACGCATACGCGTAAAGACGCTGTATACATACGTGAACGAAACAGCTGCCTCAACGTGTTGACGTCACTGCCATATCAGAGTGAAAAATTGTATAAACATAGTGATTTAGATCTCCTGGAAGGCTGACCAGATTGCTGCTGACAGATTTTGCACTATTTACAATGCCTTTTGAATTAGCTCTCCCGTATATATGCTATATGCCATTTATATGTGATATTTTAAGCATTTAATAGGTAGCGGATAAAGTTGAACATTTAAAAATGGCAAAATCGGGCCCAAATATTTGGTGAGAACCCAATCTCGCAAATATTCTTTTTTTTTAACCTAACACTGCATAAATGGGGGAGAATCTAAATGCTGTTGGCAGAATTCAAAAAGATCTTACAAGGAAAAACAAAATGTTACCCCTGTAAATGAGATTATGATATTGGTATAAACTACTGCATAAGGTGATTTTTTCCCAACTAATGTACTAGGAGTGCTCATTTTGAAACATATAAAAAGAGGCTCTGAAGATGACAATGCTGGTGTTCTAGTCAATGAACTACTCCTTAAAAATGCATTAGTGCAAGATTTCCATGTAGCTCAGTTATCTGTAAGTCAATAGTAGTAATTTTATTTCTGTATTTTGAATACATATGTTATGACACAGGTGACAGACAATTCCGAAAATGTGTTCAGCCTTCAGCTGGAGGACATCGCAGATCTACCACCAGATCAACAGGAAGGCATCTCCAAGAATATGTTCAACCATCTGAAGAGTCTAGCCAAGGAAAGAGATGATTATTCTGAGGTAATGATATTGAAGAGGGCCGGAAACAAATGGTTCAAATGAGAAGGCTGAAGGGGACACAACTGAAATCTCAGAGAAGATATCTTACATTTCCCATAATGCATTTCTCCCATTTTGATTGCCTGTACTGATTCGCTCTCCAGTACAACATGGGTCTATAATGAGAAAAGTTCCCTCAATGAACAGAGCACATCCAGATCTTCTAAATTATATTTATTTTGTGACTATATTGACCCAATGTTAGCCAGTCTATTTGCAACATGAAAACTAATGGAGCCTGTACCAAGTAATTGAAGTGTCATTTGATGAAATAAGGTGATGTATCATATGGCAAAGGATTCTGGGAAGGGTAAGATATCTCCTCTGCTCAAACCCAATGTTCTGTCATCCTTGAGCAGAAATTCAAGCGAAAGGATAGGGATTTCAGCATTTCACCAAACATACACAGAATGCGGAGATCACGTTTAGGGTCCCAATTTCAGGCTCTGCTCCTTTCAAATTGACTTGCCAATTACTGTTTAAGGTTGGCATTTCAATGATAGGGCTATATTAAACTACAATGTCTTCTTTACGCCATCTTTTATACGCAAACAAACAAAATATTTTATCCAAAACAGTGGTAAATAAAAAAAAAGGCCCCCTTTTCAAGAAGATTTCAAGGAAGGTTAGTGATTAGGGTTTGTATTTTCACATGAAGTAGGTCAGTGTTTTAGTTGGGAATGTGAGGCCTGCTCGAGGATGGCGACACATGATAGTATACATGTACAAGTAACCTGCTCGGGAGGAGGCCTCACATGTAAGGCTATGTGAATTCCACCCTTTAGGATTGTTATGTAGACGTACGGGGGCCAAAATACAGTACCTCTGGTATAGCCAAAATCAAGTGAAGATTTATATGAGCAGTGCTTGGATTTGTGCTTGGAGCACTTATTGCATGATGGGCACAAATACATCACACAGACAGAAGGCGATATTTGGAAGTGTTAAAATCATGCCTGTAGGAAAACAAATTTGAAGTACTCTATCTTGCCATTCGTATAAAGTGACATGCAAACATGGTGGGGGTCAAGTCTTCTCATTTCTCACATGTTATTTTAGTATTGGATGTATGATAATTTTACATCTTACTTTGAAAAATGCATAGCAATTCAGGTGCATTTTGGAGTAAAATGCACTGTGATTATGCCCTACATTAAGTTTTATTGGTACCTCACTTTTGGAATCTGCCTTGTTAGATTCAGATTTACCAGTTCGGACTCTGGTTGAAAACAAAATAAACGTTACTTTTTTTGGCTGTAAAGTGCAAAAGATTTCAACTAATATATAATCTAGGCTCAAATCTAATTCTATTTCTAAACACAAACTTATAGGCATGTGGAAAGGACTTATGATGAGAGAAAGTGCACTAATATGTCAAGTATTTCTATATAATTAAATAGTGTCTGGCATGCATGGCCATTGTATTAGGTTTCAGAGGTGTCTGTGGTTTATGTCTAGGCTCATTACTAAGGCGGTAAGCTTATGCTAGATACATGTGTCGCATTTGCCCATTGCACTGATTTTCACATCTAATAACTTCTTTATAAAAATTATTTCACTTCAAATTGTTTTCAAAGCTATTGTCAGATTTCTGTTACTTTTTGCTGATGTTGGAATAGAAACAAGAGTGTGTGCTTTGTGTGTTTTACCCATGCAAAAACACCCCAACTCACCCCTACACCCATACATGCACAAACATTTTTAACAAGCAAACAAAACACACTTTCATTTAAACATATAATCTCTGCATATTCTGTGCATTCACATTAAAGCAATATCAAGTGTCTGTATTCTGGGTGGTAAACAACATCCTGTTGCCATGACAACATCCCATTTGCCCATCATCTCATCCATCTCGGCATGCATCCCGTCATCTGAGGAGATGTATCCAAAATATGGTGAATTGATTAGTAATCCCTCGCCTCATTCACTCCTGCTGCCTTGCCTGCCTGCCAACTAGTCTCTTAGCCTCTAAGCACATTTTCGCCAGTATAAGTTTTGCGCCCGTGACCGGAATTTGGAGAATGTAACTCAATACTGCGACATCTGAAGGTGTTTTTGCTGTCGTCTTGATGAGGATGTCTTGAGGGTTAGTCCCACCTACCTTGGTGAGGTCTGTGATGCACTTGAAACACCAAGGGACGTATAGCTTAGAGCTGACTAGACCCAAATTGCATTAGATGTTGTTTTTCATCTTAACTTCCTTAAGATTACAGACAAAAGTGCACATGAAACAAGCTGCTTTTTTGTTCAATCAATAAGTAAGATCTATATTGTAGGTACACAAAAGGTTTTGTTTTTTAGTCGGAGTGATTTGATTGTGTATAGTGGTGAATAGCATATGACATCCAACCTGACATGCTATTAGCATCCATTCAAGAGTTGCATCAAGTCTAGGGCCTCATTAGAGCACGTTCATCTTCTACCTGTCACTATACCTGTGGATATTCTGCAATAAGAAATGCAGCTAGAGACAAAGTACTGCATGTTGTGCATACTGAAGTATTATAAAACATGGTATACCAAGTTAATATGGATTTTTTTTTTCATTTCTGGCATAAACATATATCTATAGATGCAATGCAATAATAGTGGTCCATTTAATTCATTTATTACCTCGCTTAAAACATGATCCACTCATTTATATTTTAATGTGCAAGATTGACAGTTAATGCCGTTGTTTCCTTGTTACGCTTCTCGGCACATGAGAAAATGGCTTTTTATAGCTAATAACATAAGAACATCTTACGGGGGCAATGTTTGCATCTAATCTTATTAGTCATGCATCTAGCTTTCTCTCTCCCTCTCTCTCTCGCTAACACATCAGTTCATTGCAAGTTCATGTTGCCTTGAGGCTTAACCCAAGTGCATTGCCCAGGTATATCAGAAACCTGTTTGACTAAGATGTTGCTTGTCTCCATCAGGAATTTTAATCGCTGGAAGCAGACTTGAATATGATATTTTAATCCCAGTGCATATATATCCTCGTCTCTTATTTCCCAAAATATTTTATAAGATCCATTTGCTCTAATGTTGTCACTGAACTGGTAGACAGACTCATGTATCGCAATACATTTGTAGGTATATGGGGCCGTTCACAAACACTTGTTAAAGGGGGGGAAATTTTATCACGAAAAATTTTCGGGGCCCCCCCCCTTTTGAGATCTCAAAAATTTCAGGGCTCCCCTTTTTGACATGAAAATTATGGGTCAACCCCATAGAAAAGCATATAAACTCAATTTTCCCAGGAAAATTTGTGGTCATATTTTTCAGGGCCCACCCTTAGGAGGGTCAAATTTTTTCATGGCCCCCCTTTTTGCATCAGACCCCCCTAACAAGTGTACGGTCCCTAGGGCCCTATGCTTTACTCAACCAATTTTGTGGTGTTGTTTCTTTTGCATACAGCATGTTCTTAGTTTGAAAGTCATATCAAAGCAATTGCAAGGAACATAGGTTTTTTTGGTGATGTAACTTTCGTCATTTATTGGAAAAGCGATTGCTGATATCTGATCGATAAGTTACTAGTATGACCTGACATCAAATATCAACCAGTTGACTTGAAGGCAACTTTGTTGTTACATCGCTAGCCATGATAGGATGCTGGTAGCGATTGGCAAAATGGTTTCGGCATTTGATTTCCTGGCAATTTCTAAATCATGATTTTTAAATCGCATGCTGCGACTACTAATATGAATTGGGCATTAGTGTGTTTTGATGCGACAAATATGAAGTTTAATCTTATGATATGTAGTATTTGTGTAAGCGATTGTCAATGATAGGTCTTTATTTGTCTCAGTATTGTGGAACACAGCAATGAAAATCTAATAATAGTATTTACTACCGTCCATCACCCACTTTCTGTTGTGCTTATGGTCTTAGGATATCAGGTAGTCAAACTGCATCCTACTTCAATGATATTGTTTTACATGTGACTTTTATTAAGATGGAATTGACCCTTTCAGGAAGTTAAAGGTGAAATAAAACCTGACAAAGTTATCAATGTTACGCCACTCAAGTGACTCATCCATATTTATCATGTGAGGCTTGATTGGATTTTGTATCAAAACCAGATTTTATTGATGCTATAAATTATTCATATTTTCATCAATATTATGCAGGTTTATATGTTTCCTGTTTTTACTCTTGTGGTATGAAATCTGTTAAAAATTAACATTTATTTTATGCAAATTATATGGAATTGAAGCAATGATTAATTCATATCACAATCTATTTATGGAAAGGTCACATCTTTTGCTTTACAATGGGAAAGAAATGAAGCGAGAATTATTCACTTAGTTATGGCTTGTGAAAATAATTAGCCACTTCATTTATTTATTTTTAAATCTCTTCAGAATCAAAATAATACATCATTCTGGTGTTCAAATCAAACATACATCATCTGCTGTTCACTGTGTAAACAGATGATATTTCAACCAAATTTGTGAAAGATAATTCTTACAGAACAATTGTTTATTTGTGAAAATGTGGGTTTTTTGACTATTTATGAAGAAGGAAAATCCCTTTGTTTATATATAGTATGTGTTATCTTTTATTTATACATTATGTGCATTATTAGAATGTACAAAAATGAAAAGTAAAATAATAAATAATAATTAACATTTTCATTATTTTGTGCTTTCATGTACAGGCAATCACAGAAATTTGTCAAGAAAAAGAGTTCTACCAGGCCCAGCTTGAGGGCCGCCGTGTCCCTGCCACCCCTTCCCCAACCAGCCCCATTGGTGACAGCAGGCGGCACATCACCGTAGAGCTGGCCGAAACCAAAGCCAAACTGAGGAGAACAAGGCAAGAACTAGAAGAGAAGACAGAACTGGTGCTGGAATATAAAGATGAAATTGAAAAGTGCAATGCGACTATGCAGAAATTGAGACATGAGGTAAGACGATGAGAGAATGATGATAATGATGATTGTGAAAAGAGGTGTTTGGTTGCTATGGTAATGTTACTATGGTAACCACATCAGCTGAGTAATATGTGTTACTCTGTGGTGTAACTATGTTAATTTGGATTTGCTTCTAATCATAGATGGGATGATTAATAAATAACAATATTAACTAAAATTTGATTGATGTTTCATTGATATCAGATTGATTTCTAAATATGTCAAGGAATGTATAAGATATATCATGAGGTACCTTACTTGTAAGCAGGAATACAAATCTATTTATATGTAATCATACATGAATTGGCATTCAGATTTCCAGAGGTAGGTGTAAGAAGGCCTTAACAGCAATTGCTGCCTTGTAGATATTTGACAATTTCTGCATTCAATATTCTATACATTTAAAAATGTGAGACCTGGCAGCTATAGCAGATGGGAGCCATCTTGCACTAATGTAAACCCTTCAGATTTATTGGATTGTATGAGATGCGCAACAAGCATCATGACTAATGAATAACACAGCATAAATGTTTATGGTAAATACATCATCTATTTTATACAAATTACTGTAACATCTGTTGTGTGAGGTAAATAAAGATCAAATGTGAGGATAATAATTGCAGCACATCCCATGCCATCAGTCATGATGCATTAATGAGGTGGACTCATGTCTACTGAATTAAAAAATTAAAAACTCTAAAAAGGGTATTGCTTGTGGGAATAAAATAAAACTAGTCTATAATTCAAGACCGAATTAAAAAGATTAGTTTGCTTCTGACGTCCTGTCAACCAGACCGAAAATGCCATACTGCACAGGTCATCAACCAATCACGCTGCGCCTTTGCCCTGACGTCAGATGCAAACTAGTCTTTAATTTGGTCTTAGATTATAGTTCTCCCCCTAAATATAACCTTAACTGAATATACTAAGGGTAATTTTCTAGCTGTTATGAAAAGATGAAAGACCTGACTCTTTCCCTATTAACCTGAAGATGCACTCACTGATCTGATATTGTATCCTAGTACACATTACAAAGGATTGGACCTATTGGACTACTAGAATTCCATCTACAACTTACAAGCTTATGCCCCTAAACTAGCTTGTTTTTTTGACGAAAGAGACGAAAGGCAAATACTCCTCACAAAAACATTATAATAGGTTGGTCGTACAATAATACTTGTTTGTACAGCTGCCAGTATCAGTAATATAGTTGCTCAATCTCTGACAGATAATGTTTTTGTGGAGGGTGTCTGCCTTTCGCCTCCTTTCGTAAAAAACCCCTCATTTAGAGGCATTATATATGCTAACGGGATATGCTTATAGATGTAATTCTACGGTATTTTGTGTGTATGGAGCTTTGTTGAACCTCGAGTTTGGTTGTGATGTCAAAAATGAGGCCAAATGACTTGACTAGACCTGAATTTTTGGTGCCTTGTTAACTGCAATTGATGTAATGCTGAGCCATGTAGGTTAACATCAAGAGATGAATTAGTCATATCACTATGATTAGATCAAAATTACGAATCAAATCATCATATTACTATTTCAACTTCCTGAGTTTGTGTAGGGCATAAGTCACCGACATAATATGATAACACAACTGGGCTGTTGTTGCAAGTGAACTTCCATTTTTGTTTGAAATAAAACAATACTGAAAATGATATAACTACATGTAGGTCGATGGATTCATATATAGTAGACATGGTACATTGTATGTCATGCAATGTCTGTGCGAGTCCTTTCACAATGTTTAGAATAGTATGCAGGGTAATACCATGTGAGTAACAATGTGTAGCATGTCCTGGTATTCGTGTCTGCTTTACAAATAATGTTACAAGTCACGTATGCAGTCAATGTTGAATGTTATAATGTGCCCTGTTTGATATGAAGTTGTGTCTCCAGGGGCCTGTAATGATTTCAATAAGCTCCTAGGTCCTGGGAATGAACACTGTGTAGGCCTTTATTCTGAAGTCGGGTATTTGGAACATACCACTGTTTCCCAGTAGGACAATTATTATAGGCCTATATTAATAATTATGGTGCAAACATAAATGTCAACTCAATTTTGTACTTTGAAACTTAAAGTCTCAGATTAGAAACTGGTTTTGAAAGACTCTAGAGGCAGGTTGGTTAGAAATTTTCAATTGAAAAATAATATTTGACCAATTCAAAACCTGTATGATTGCATTGTATTTTGCCTGAACCAATGCAGATTTTTAATTACATCTCAGATTTTGTACATTGACAGGTATAATTCAGGTTCAACATTTCCCCAGTGTTGATGAATGCATTATGTTTTGCAGCTTCTCACTTGTGATTTGAGATTTCTAAAAAGAAATTTAAACAAAACAAAAACAAGTTGATCATGCTTCATTGGTTTCAGCATATATACTTTTCCTAATGATTAACATAGGATATGTGTAAGGTTTGTTATTGTATATTATGATAATAAGTAAACCACACCCATACATTGCCATATGCCATAAACGTAAGCCTGGGACAAAAGCACATTCATTCATGTGTTCATAAATAATATATACATAATACAGTCATATATTTGGTGAGTAAATATCTCTGACAATATTTTTGCAGACTTTAAACGATACAAAGTGAGGAATTGAAAACCTGAAGCACTAGTATTATGTGTGCAATGACATTTTACTTGACCCTACACATCAGTCTTGCCAGCTAGTTTCTGCATTAAAATATACATAATACTAACAAGTCAGACGGCACGTAAGCAGACAGTTATGAGATGATCTTAAAGTAACTAAAAACAATTGCCAAACTCTTGTTTAATTGCTCTACATCATGTACTGTTAAAGTGGATATTTTTGCATGTGTAATTTTCAGTTGAACTGTTGTCGTAGTGTTTCAATTGTTTTTAAATTCTCAAATCTAAGCTTCTGTACATTTTTTGAACTACAGAGAAAAGTAATATATTTGCACTTTGTTATTTTTGTGGTAGCTGCTTGGAATGTTATAAAGATGAAAATAAATGTAAAGCAAATATTTCTACTTTTACAGTAAGGTACTGGTTAAATAGCATATATAATATAATCAAGCCCTTAATATTAATAGTTCATGATAAAAATTAAAGTTTGTAACACACAAGTAAACATCCTAAACTATAGAAATATGATTTTTTTTTTAAAAAGAATTAACAATATTTGTTAGAAAATTGGCAAACACGGTCATGTAAAATGTAAACAACTGGTTACATCTATGATTGCTGATGGTAATATTTTGTACCCAGCCAGAAGGAAAGAACTCTGCCAATAAGGAGTTGCTTCTTGGCATGTATTTGATGCAGCGTGCAACCACAGCTCACACACCAATCATATCCATAGTATCAATAACCAACTTAGCCCAATCCATAGTGGCACAAGTCCCCAAGTAGTAAACAGGAAATTGCTACTTTCCGTCAGGGTATACTAAATTGCCCATAGCATTAGTAGCGACCATGAGAGCATAACCTTCTCAATTAGATGCAAGATCAATTTTTCCTCTTGAAAAAATCTGCAAGAAGCTCTTTCCCTTTGTGATAGGAAAATGCCCATTCATCGTTTGAGCTGCGTAAATGAGTCGTGCCAAGAAGATAGTAAAAGTAGGACCTGCAGGGTACCTTTGATGAGCATTATAAAGATTGCAGTTCTTTCCTTGGGGCTGAGGAAGAATAGATACATATTAGCTGGGTTATTTATAGAGCTGGGGTTCACTGGGGTGAAATGTTCCTGTGTCAAATGATGTGTAAGACAACTGTTGGCTAGTTTTGACAGGAACATAGTAAATGAAGGCCATGTTGTGCATGAATGTGTTAGGAGTTTGTTGGCAAAATGTTTCCATTTATCAAGAGTACGTCCGGTTAAAAGATCAAGCGCACTTTTTGTTCAATATTCAATGGCGTGACCAGAGTTTTCACAATCGAAGGGGTGGCCAGGGGGGAAATCTGCCACCCGGGGGGCCAAAATAACAATGGACAAATGGTCAACACATATGGGGGGATGAGGGTTTCAGTCAGGGGTCTCCCCTGCTGGTTTACGCTGCTGTTAATAATATTCATATTCATCAAATCAAGTTGTGCTAATAAGCATACGTATAGTAGGATAATTTAAAGGCTAGTCATAATTCAAGTGTTTTAAACAGTTTAAAGAAATGAATAGAAAATCAGTGCTATGTACTATTTGTCCATTCAGAGGCAAATTGAAGTACATGTATGCAGCTGCATATAGATTTGACCTGTATTTTCTGTACTGTTGAGACTATGATGAATATTGTTAACATCTTGTACTCGCTTGCGTTTCAAGCTGCAGTGTCTTTATTTTTGCCATTCATATGAATTATGATATCAAGTTTATTATAGGTCCATTTACAATTGCACAAGCTATAAATGTGTGTGCATTATGAATATCACATAAGTATTGTATAAAATAACATTTGATTCAGTGTGATTCATTTGATTCAGCTTTCTATGTTTAGATACTGATATATTACGACCCGATCCAATCACCACATCATCTATATATATCCATATAATGGAAAATATAAAAATGGCTGCCAATTTTTGTAACATGTTTACTAACTTTAGACAGGATGTAGTATATGTTTCTTTTATTTTAATCAAGTTTCTTAATATTTTCTTCCTTTACTCTACAGAACTTGGAACTTACTCAAGATGCTCGCTCAGTTCGTGCATATCGGGATGAACTGGATGTTTGGAAGGAGAAAGCGAGTAAAGTGGAGAAATATGAAATTGAAATTACCAGATATAGGGAGAGACTTAATGAATTGGACTACTTGAAGAGGAGAACTGAGGTGAGTGGATTATAATTGTATATTAAAAAGGCAAGTAGATATGGATGTTAATGAATATTAATTAGCATATGCAGATTTTACCAGAAAGTAGATTAATTCACGCTTCATAAAAAAATGAAGTACATTTATGTAAAGAAAATAGTTAGTAATTTTTTTTTTTTATTAATGAGCTCTTATGCATATTTTGTCAGAACTCAGAGGTGTGGCAGGGGGCTGTATTAAGTACCACTATGTATTCCTAATGATTAGCTCTATGCAATTATGCATACTGTAATGGTGTCATTTGTCTTCTGGAGCCTGCTGGTACCTTTTTATTTGATATCCAAATTTGAAAGCATGTTGATTTTCAAAAAACCCAACAAGTAAATTTTATTTATAATATGAATTTGTCAATGTTTCTAAGAAATCTGTCAAAAGAGCCTGTAAATGTAGGTTTGGAATTAGATAAGTTCTTGTTTTCCTTGCCGTAACATTTGGCCGATGTGTATTTACACATCACATCGATGTAGCCAGGCTGCTAGTCACGCTGACGACAATGATGACGATGCATGTCTCAATTGTCTACTTGGTGTATTTGCACATTATCTGTTCAATCACTGATGAGAGAATGTTACAATATCTCAGATATATGCATTTCAGGTTAAATCGAGAGGTTAGGGCAAGAATGCAATAGCTGCTAGGTGTCATTTTAAGATATGTGTACAATATAGAATGCAGAAATTGTCAAACTTCTGTAGGGCAGCTATTGCAGATAGGTCTTTCTGGCACTATCCTCTCGATGTATAACTGCATTGATTTGTAGAAGAAATTTTATGGTAACTTAAATACAGATTTGCAGGTGTGTTGCCTGTGAAATGGGTCAGACTATTTTTATGCATCATATTGATGCCACTTTGATGATATATACACCAAAGTTCCCTTTGAAAGCTGCTCTTACTGTTTTGAAGAATAAAGATATGCATGTACAATGCTCTTTTTGATTGAGGCAAGTGGCACAGGTAGCTGCCTATTGCTGATGCATCAAAGCATGAGGTGTTAATGATAAGTCGGTAGATAAGCTTCCCTCAAACCCCAAGAGGCTTATACCGGTGAATTACTTAAGCCGTATTTACTGCTCTTGCAACTGTCTGTATCGTTCCATACTAAGGGAGGTGTGTTCAACCACACAGAAAATGAAGATGGCTGATGGAAATGAAAGGCTGTGTGAAGGAATAGTCAATCAGCGTGTTTATACTGAGCACCTCGCATTACTGCGAATTCACCTTCACCCGCATTTCAATCCTCTCGCATTCACTGGGTCGTTTCTACTGCGCTGTTAATGCAGGGTAACAATTCACTACCCACATATTTAGTGGGGAAGGCGGAAGTCCAGCAAATAGTTTTTGTGACCTTTCAAGGTCAGATTTTGAATTCTCACACTGTATTATAATAGGCTAACTTCGGTGTCAACCGCAAAATAAATCACCCGTACTGTTTCTACTGCGAGCGTTACAGCGTATTAACCACTATTAACCACCTCTATAGGTGGTTGGCGGATTCACTCGCATTACGCGCATTAACCTTCACCCGATCTGTTTCTACTGGGGCTGTTACCGCCTATTCCTCACATCACCCCGAATTAACTCGAATTAACCCGCAACCGTCTGCTCAGTAGAAACACGCTGAATCATGAAGACATTATAGAGAATGTCATGTTCACACTTTGATTAATTGCCATTAATGTACCAGTATGTCAATTCATTCAAGCAATATTAAATACAGTGCTCAATCACTCACCTGTTCATAGACAGAAAATACTAGTTGAGATAATGTACAGGTTTGATACTAGTACCATGTAGTTTGAGGTATAAAACTGAAAGCTACTCAGGCACATCAAATGGAATCATTTGACGAGGCAGTAGATGGGGTTATCCCACCCATAAATGGGGTGATGAAACACCAAGTTTTAAGTACATTTTTTTTTAATACTTTAAAAAAATATTATTTTGAAATTGTGTTGCCAATTTGAACCCATCTAAACAAAAGAGACAACACTTGATACCTGCAGTGTAGTGATGGTTGCTAGTGTATTTAAATGAAGTAACTGCTTGATAACCCTGTATTTCAATCATGGGTATTATGCTGCATGTTGACTGCTGTACTGAAATCGCCATTACATACCTGTTGCACTTGCCAACACACAAATCTATTACTGTGTAAAAAGAAATGTACTACATGACTCATCTGACAGTGAGATAACAGTATAATTCAAGACACGGTCTGGGCAGCTAATGAACACTCCTCTACTTCTACATTTATATGCTCAAATGCTACATCAAAAACTACTATAAAATACAAACTGTGATGAGAACAAATATTTCTTCTTAAAATAAATGTATAATATAAGCAACATAAATCTAAAAGGAGATAATTACATAGATTGGGGGCACAAAAGCAGAAGACACTGTTACAAATTATATAGTATTAAGAACTGTTTTGGGTAATGAGTGAAACAAGTCAATTTGTCATGATGAGATGAGAATTAGCTAGGGAATGAATTGGCATTACGATAATATGCTTATTGCATTTTACTGAATCTGAAATAGCCCACTACCTGGTATGGTAGCAGTATAATTTACCTCACGTTAGTTGCCTATGTCACTAGGGTGTGTGTGCTCAATAGAACTCTAAGCAAATATAACATGAATGTGCATAATGTCTGCACATCATTCAAATGCCAACATCAGTTAGCTATTAAGTCTCTACAGTGTGACTATGAAGTACTGGTACTAGTATAGTTAATAGTTAATGTTAATGCAGTTAGCTAAATACTGTAGCCTTGAATTTGGTCTTGAGGACCATAGTTCGGAAAGTTACTTTATTTTATTTATATTCAATAAATATTACTTTATAATAGGCCTATACAAAGAGGTCACTCCCAAAGAGAATGGACTCAGAATTACCTGATGTGTAACACAATTGTAAATCAGCCATATTGGTTTGTCACACTGGAGACCAAAGTAGTGTACTTCTAGCATTTCTAGGCAGAAAGCCGATATTGAACGATAATTTGCACCTTCACACTTGAGTGTTACAAAGGTTGGTGCACACCCGGGGGTGCACATATATATAGGTCTAAGTTATTGTCACAATATATTACTCACACACTGCAAACAAGCACACACTTAAATCAAAGTTTTCTAGGTGCATGACAAACAAATTCGGAGGTACACTATTTTGCCCTCCGTAAGCGACAAGCAAACATGGTAGAGTTGGTTCTCTTTGAGTCTAAACTCTTTGAATAGGCCAGTAATTGCAACACATTTAGCACAATGTCCATTACTTTCTCTGCTTAAAACCAGGATGAGATGCTCATCTACCACATACATGGTTCACTACCTCTTGTGGGTTTATATGATGATTAATTAATCTTTGTGGTTATGAATGTCAAAATAAAGGCTTGGAACAGTTTGCAAGCCTGAATGGTAAGGAATATGAGCTCATTTTTGGAAAGTTAGACTGTTTATATTTGCTATGCTTTGTCAGCTGTCAGACAGAAGGGGATGATGTTTCCTTCATTTATAACTTATCTAGTCGAAAAGTAAACACACTTGCACAACTTCAGTATCCTTAAACTATCAAATACACAATATAGTTGATGCAGACAAAAGATGGTACAACTAGGCTAAAAGTGTGCAGGTGAAAAGCACCACCTGAATGTCTGTTTTAAACTTCAAAACACTGTACCTCAGAATGAATCCAGAGCATTAATTACATAAGTTCAGTTCTGTGTGTATAACATTGAAAGCGTTGTCCTGCACAACCAACAATCTTACTTGGCAGTTTCAGTTTCTGTTTGGAAATTGAACACTTCATTTAAAACAAGGTAACAGTGGGACTTAAACTAAGGAAGTTCTTAATTGCTTTTTTACACTAAATTAAAACCCTTTAAATGTAGTAAAATATAGTAAAATGCCCCAAGCAATCAGTGGTAAGCTTTCTTTATGTAGCATACATTATAAATACAAAGACATTAGATATGAAAAAGAAAAGATTTGCACACCTATAATATAATTTATTGTAAATTTTTAACTTGGAATCAGTAATTTATTTGATCAGTATTTATATTGATCTAAAATTTATATTCAATTATTATTATTGGACCACAACAAAAGCGCTTAATAAGTGATGCAAAAAAATGTTTCATGATTATTTGCGGTAATGCACGCTTGATTTAACTTTTAAGTCACAGCTGTTACACAAGAGCTGGTGTTAATATTTAATAAAAAATAGTTTAGGTAAAAAAGAACAATAAATAGGATTGTTTCAGAAACATTTGGGGGAAAACATGTGCTAAGTGGAATTTTTGGTTAGAACTTTCCATTTTTGGCTGTCTTTTGCTTTGGCTGCTTCATTCTGATGTCTAAATAAAAGTGTCCAAAACGGGCTGATTGCATACAAAAAAAATGTAATGCTATGCAAAACTGATTTTACATATCTGCATATAAGATATTGCTGCGATGTGTTTCTTGACTTTTCTTCAATTAAACAATTTTTTGTTATGAAACTTTTGTACGTGCACCCACTTTGTTTCACACAATTAATGTAATCTTAAATTGTTTGTCATCTATGAACAGGAATTACGAGAAGACAACCAACTCTTACATGAAACCAAATCAATGCTCGAAGAACAACTTGATACAGCCCATCACAAAGTGGAGAAGGGGCGTGACGCAGAGTCTGAACTCTTACGCATCAAAGCTCAGCTAGAGACCATGCAAGAAGACAAGGATGCTGACAGAAAGAGGATACAAGAGCTTGTGGAAGAAGTGGCCATACTTCAGTTGGATCACAAGCGTAGCCTAAATGAGTCGGTGTCTCTTGGTGCTGAACTGGAGATTGCAAAAACACTTACATCTCCATGTAAGTAGTGTTTGTTTTATGTGTCAAATCAATTAATGTGGCTTATTCATTAAAAAAAAAACAAGAAAAGAAATTAACCCCTGAAAAACAGACCCATTTTACATGTAACTCCTGTTTTGGGACCTCACATCTAGGCTGATATTTAAAAAAAGTAACTGAAGTCCAATACTAAAATAGAACTTAAGATCAACTAGATATTTTATTATTCTTATCTTTAGATCACCTTCATTTCTAAATAATCTCCACAGATTAGAATTAGTTATAAGTCATGGGCAAGGCTAGGTGAACAATCAGATCTCTCTGTTGAATTCATACTCTCTCCTCATGTGTCTATCGATCTACCTCCCTTCCCCACAATAGTACAAAATATTCTCTCTCCCTCTTGCGGTCTGTTAATCAGTCTTCATGGACTTGATGCATGGTCTTGCTCCCTCTCTGTCCCTCTCTCATGGAGTTGATCCTTCATGGTCTTGCTTGCTCTCACTCAATATTCCTACCCCTTTAAATGCAATTAGATTTAGTATCACTGTCCATTTATCAGCTAATTTGTATGGAAATATGACAATTGTCTGACAAAAACTACAACAACCCAAGCACTGTTAATTATATTTTGACAAACTTAATCTTTCCGTGCTCCATATGTTATGAAGTTTTGATAATTACATGTACCACCCAGAGAGGTTAAACTAGCAGAATCTGGACACCACCATGTTTGCATGTTGCTCATGGAGAAGAAAAGAGTGTGTGTACCGCCAGAATATTTCACCACATGCCCGGCAAATTTTTATTTTAATTGCACACATGTTTGTGATATGCATTTAATGGGTTGTGTGATAGATGCAGACTATTGTTCAATTTTAGTCTTTGCAAAAAAACAAACCATACTGAAGGTTCACTATATTGGCCCCCATGTCCGAGAAACCAATATGGCAGATTTACCATAGCTTTATGCAAGGGGCTCTATAGAGTCTAGACTCTCCTAGAATGTCACACATTCCGGGTGATAATATTATCTCAGTACCTGTTTATGAATACTGACCAGTGCTTGGTTTGTAGTTTTTTAGTTGGCAGAGATTTGTCATATTTTCACACATTAATTGGACCAACAAATTAAAGGAGTATTTCGTGATCCTAGCATCCTCTTTTTATAACATTTTTCAGTAGATATCCACAAAAATAGCTTTTCCCCAAAATTTCAGTTGATTCCAATTTGCGTTTGCGAGTTATGCATGATTTATGTGTATTACACTACTCCATAGACAATGTGTTGTAATTTCATTCTGGTATACCAGAACGAAATTCAAATTTCACGATATATTTGCTAAACGAATTAATCTGAGAAAAGTGGGGGGATGATGCTATATAGGAAAAAAAAAGATGGGGTTTGCTTGGGCCTTTTGCTGAATGTTTGTTCAAAATAGCCAATATTTTAGGGGGAAATAAGGCTTAATTTTGCCAAATTGTATTTTCTGTGTTTTCCGTTTCTACTCAAATTCTGTGATTTTTTTTCCGCAGGCGGATATAATACGGAATTTGCTGGGGATAAAATATAATTATTTGACACATAATTGTGACTGTGGAAATTGTTTTTGTGTTTGGTAGCTTTATGTATAACAAGATTGACTTATGTAAAATTGTTGTTGTATATGTATTGAGTTTGTGTACGATAATTTGGAAAAAACATTCATTTTAATATACTGTTTTTAGAAACACACTTTCTCTGGCCTCTTCACTGAGCTAGACGCATGCGTGGTGTCAATTTTGTATAGAATTGGGCTCATTTGCATATGCATAAGTTCGTTGATAAGGCTTAGTGATAGTAGAGTTCCAGTAAAATGAAGTTGCGATTAGCGTTTGATGATATAATGCGTATATATTTAAACTGTTGAAACATTTGTTTTTGTAAATCTGCACAATGTCCAGGCATGTCGCAAATGGCAAATATTGTATTACGTGTAATAATATGTCCTAGTGTATTGTATTTGTTGAAAAGTTTAGCCCGCTAATTTACTTGGCGCAAGAAGGCATAGTTAAAGTTGGATAACTTAATTCACGATAAAGGTATAGGGATAGAGATATGACGTCATCGAAAAGAGATTTGTTTTAGATTGAGAAATAATGCATGTCAAGTAAAATTTTCGCTGACATTTTTATTTTACTGTTGTATTCATTGTTGTCAATGAAAGTGACAGTAGAATTTCGAAAATAACCGTGTATTTATGACGAATTTATGTCATGGGACTATTTGTTATGGTTTTAATGCGGAGGGACATGGAGCTATAGAGGTCAGTGAACGTGAAATGGTCAAAGTCACGTGGACAGGCACATGGAGTTGCAGACACGTGCAATAAATTATGCATGTCAAGTAATAATAATTGTGGGAAATGTTAAATTGTTTTATTGTCGTATACAATTGTTGTATAGGTCTACTGAAGCTGACAATCAATTCAAAGAAGATAATGAAGAATGATGAGGAAATGTTTGTCATGGGACTATATTTTGCTTTAACGGGACATTAAGTTAACGTTCAGATAAAGTGAAACGGTCAGCATGGATGACACGTGAATTGAAAAAGTCTTTGTCTCCGGTTGTTTATTGCGAGTTATCGGCATGGTGCCGGGTTTGGAGTAAACTTATTTTCTCGTTTTATACCCAACGTGTGATCACTGTGATGTAATCGGAAACCAGCGAATAACGGCTGGCGTAACATTTTGTGATGGGGTTAAAGGAGTAGTGGGGTTAATATAGAAGGTTACCATGCGAAATGACTTGACCAGGTCAGCACGTCAGTGCATACTGCGAGTTTGTTATCAAGATTTTTTATGAACCCAAGCTCAAGTGCACTAATTGCTTCTTGTAGCATCACCAAGGTAAACATTCGCATGGCCTTGTAAGTTGTGCATGTTCTCTCACACAGTGGACTTGACATGTACGTTCTCTGTATGCTGCTTTCAGCATAATTATAGACCTTTACAGGGTCTATGCTTTCAGTTGACAAAAATCTATTACTGTACTTAGTATGTGCATCGCCTATTTCTATTACCAGTGCACACATGATTTATAAAGCGCGTTCATCTATGTGAACTGTTAGTATTATGTTAGTATTATAGTTTCAAATATTTTACAAACCTGTTACTCAGATAAAAAGTATCATAACTCCAAAAATGCTGTTTTAAAGAAAACTAAAACCACATTCTTGTGATTCCATTGAAATTAAGTTATGTGTAGTACTGATTTAAAAGCAACCCTTTGAACCCAATACAAAGTCTGTGAAATTCCAGAAGTTACGTATTAAATATGTCACAATCTGATCATGCAGAACAAAGGAAGCATTTTTCACAATTCATTTCCCGGAGGCTAGGGGGGGGGGGGCACTCCTATTGTCGCCTGTACACCATCCGCGATAATCAACTTTTGAAAGCACCCTAAACAAGGATTTAACCCTTGGCAAAAACGACACCCTAAACAGGTAACACGCACCTGTTTCACACCCTAAACAGGGATTCCTTGTATCAAATTTCATACCCTAAATTTCATTTCCGCGTATTAGCAATTGCAATTTTACCTTTTCCCCCAATTTTTCATGTTTATTACACCCTAAACACGAAACGCGCCCACAAAAAGTACCTGTTTTACGCGTTTTTATTTATTGCGGATGGTGTACATGCCACAATGGGCGTGACCCCTACCGGGCAACCGCCATACTTCAATATGCTTGGTTCTAGAGTTCTGATGATTTGTAGTATGCCCCTACACCATATTTTTGCCTTGATCTCAATGAAATTTGGCGGCTTGGGCCCTAAAGTATCACACATTGTTACAAAACATTCCACCAACCTGTTATTTCAATTACTTGTCTTTATATGAATATACTAAAGTGAAGTCAAATAGGCCTACAGCATCTAACTCAATTCATACAAAATCTCAGTTTTGTTAGGCATTGAGTGTTAATGCTGTGCTGACCTTTCAATTAATATTAATTAACAACATTGAAGACAAACCTGCAGTGACAAAATCATTAAACGGAGACGAATATAACTATTCGTCTCAGATGTGACATGTTTCATTCAAAGATTATTTATTCTATACTTCTCTTAAGTTAAGTGCTTTCAGTGATCCCAGCGAAAGTACAAAGAAATTTTGTCTTAAATACATAGCTTTCAGCTGAATTACTATGTTAGCACATCTATGACAATGCAAAGGTACCAAAATCTGAATTTTGATGACTCACGATACGATCGTCCAAATGAGCAAATCGCCGAATGGGCTTTAAAACCTGTTACTTTTAAATCAGTGGCTCCAGAACCGAGGCAAATCCATCATGTTTCCTTTAATCACTGCGTTGTCTTTTTTAAAGACATTTCTTGTTTATGGTTTCTGTAAAACTAAAATGTACCACTTTTGGGTAAAGATTGTGGGAAAAAGGGATGGAGGGGGGAGAAAGAAATATCAATTCCATTATTGTTAGACATGTTTGGTCACCCAGTAACCTTGCCCATGGATGACTAATACCCACAGACAATCTTCACACCATGGCTAACTCATTATACCATGGTAATTAACCATTCAAAGTAACCAAGCATGCAGGCATTAGCTGAAAATATATAGACACCGACCGACACCATTGAATCATTTACCTGGCAATATGGTAAACAGATATCAAGTGCATTGCAATTTGTCCAGGTGTGATCTATGTATAGCCTGGCAAAGTCGGACGGGGGCATCCTTATTTAATGAGCTTCATGGCTCTGCATTAACTACTAGAAGACCTCTGTCTCTGTAATAAGAAGAGTTACTCAGCTGATTTTGTGTCTTTGCAAAATATATGATAACAGAGGGTAGGTAAATGAAAAGAGACCTTAAACCCATCCAGAAATTTACCTTACCAGAAATTGAAACTACCAGAAATTGAGATTTTGGTGTTTATGGAACAAGTAAACATAAATAAAACCCATTTATAACTATAATGGCTATAGATAGGAAAACAATATAATGCTATTAATAACAGCTGTCATGATCAAATTCACCTATTATCATGTTCATGCTTTAAAATTCATCCAGTTTGTAATCAATTCATGAAGCAGTTGGGCAAAATAGTTTGTTCAGGCAATCTGTGATGGGGCCCCTAATGTGAGGCTCCAAGAGTAATCCATCTACATGTATAACATTAGTCAGTCAGCCCTTATTATATCCATGGCAAAGTTTGGAATATATCCTGCTACATATTATTACCCCCTTATCCCTAGTTGTACATGTATGTTTTTTAAATGCATTAATTCTTATGCACTTTCAACAACTGAGTGAAGGGGCATTATGTAGGAAATCACATCCCTTTAATAATTGATTATGTGGATTGAGACTTGTGATTGACGTAATGATATCTCGCTTCATGTCTTCAAAATACATGTCTTTAAATAAACATCGATGAGCTATTTAGGGGTTTAAATGGAAGATAGTTACACCAAAAGTGAGACTCGCTGGCACTAGGGTTATTATTAGAGGTACATGGTTGTTTATTTGTTCAGTATCATTTTGTGCACACTGTGAGGCAGTTTCTATCCTGCATAATGATATATTCGTAAAGGTATGAATGTAGTCTAGGTACTGGTTATTTACCATAGGTGTATGTGTATGAGAAATTTATAGGATCTGTGTCAACGAGGTTATAATTTAACTGCAAAATATGTTACTTATTTGATGATATATAAACCTAGACATGTTTGTACAGGTTTATTCATTTGGAGTTGACTGAACAGAAGAAATATTGAAACTGCTTTTAGCCATGAAATTGTGTGTACATTTATTCAGGGTTGTTATTTACAGTATAAAATTACCAAACGATTTAGATAATTCTTATTCTGCAAAATTTATTCAGATTATTATTTGTAAAGTGGTTAACTTAAATAAAAGTGAATAATGTATCACAGACACATACATGCAGCCCACCTCATCTGTTGAAAATTTTATTGGGCTATTCCAGTTGAAATCCATACACCCCTATGGAAGACATGACATTAATCTTCCAGACAGGGAGTGTAAATTACAAATGGGATTACCTATATGAGTGAATCCATTTGAAATCTACACCTCTTGTGTGGAAGATTTAAGGTAGAAACATCGGCTACGGTGTCATGCACAGATTTGGTTTAAAATGATACAGGATGTGTAGTTGGGTGAGAAAAACTTGCCTGCCAAGTTTTAATTTTTGCCAACAAAGCGTTTTTGAGTTATGCCATTTTTTATCATTAGAAAGCCCCATTGACTTTGCACATAAAGTGGTTTTGACACTAAGCCTTGTTCACTAAAATTGGTAAAAGTTTGAAAATGGATACTATGTTTAAATATTATTTTTTCTCCTTTCTATCCCATTTATAGAACTGCTTTTTGGATCTTTTTATTACAAAAATGTTACCAAATAATATTAGTGACTTTTTTCCAATATATTGGTCAGTAATATAGGGGATATTTGAAGGTAATGTTAGTACTTGCTCAAATTTTCTTGATTTGATCTAGAAACACTGAATGACCCAATTTCATAATTATTGTCTGAGCTAACCATAGGGCCAATTATAACAAACAAGGTGTCATATGAAAGGTTATTAAATTTAGAAACTTTTCTCGCCAGCTTTTTTAATAAAGTGTTTCTATTTTAAGTTATGGGTGTTTCTAGATTTCCCTAATTTAAAAATAGAAAAAATGATTTTCTCAAAAATAAACACTTTATCCAAAAAATCTGGCGAGAGAATTTAGATATTAGGCTTATTAACCACCCCACAAACTATGGAGACCATATCACATTCTCTTTAGACTAGAAATAATTATTAGTAGAAAAAATTAGGAAATTTTAAAAAAATAAAGAAAAACATAAGAATTGTTTAAATTTTCATGAAACATTAAAATCAGTGGAGTAAAGACTTATCTTCAATTGGTTATATATTTGAAATGGATACATAATTCTGATTTGAAATAGTGGCTATTTTCCTGCATGGGTCTATTATCCGATGCTCCTACCTTAAGGTCATGTCTTCCATAGTGGGTATGGATTTCAAATGGAAAAGCTCATTGAGTGCACCTTTAAAATAGGACATTTTAATCTTTTTTTTTACTCCTGCATTATTTGAATGTTCCCATGGCACACATTCAGAATGAATAATACAGTCAAGACTTGTTAAGGAAGTGAATACACTCTGAAATAAAAGTCTGTGCATGTGAAATGGGCTTGTGTGTCAACAAGCAAGATTGTGCTTTGGGCTTGGCACAGGTATTCACCACCTTCAATGTCTAATACTTACTGTGTTAATATTTCATAATTTATTTGAAACTAGTTTATGGGATTCTAACACATTTGCAATGACACATATCTTACTGTATCCTTGGGCATGTGTGTTATTGATTTGATAGGTAGAAAGGTAGCTTAGCCTTTAAAGATTTTCACAAGTTTGTTTCTTCTTCAAAAGATTTTTTCCCTCAAAAATCAAATGGAATTTTAAGTGTGCTACTTTTCACACCACGTTTACATCTTAAAATCCATCAAAAGCAATTGTTGTACTGAGGCGCATAGTTAAAGTGGACTTTTTTTGAAATACATTTATCTTTGGGCTTCTCCTGTTCCAAGAAGCTACTGTGAAAATAATAATTGCGCATTATATGTTCCTTTTGTGTATAGAATCACAAATAAAAAAGACCCAAGTGAAACTGTTAAAAATTTGTAAAGTTCAATTAATTTTCATCAGGCAAAAATTTTCACTTCTATAGTAGACTACCCCGTACTAGTCCACTTGCCCATTGTGCATACTCTGGATATTGTATTTAAGCTTAAAACTCTGATTTAATTAATGTGTGCACAATTGATATCTTTTTCACATCTGATCAGTCACCCTACTCCCCCTGTTTGTTAGCTTCCCAAGTGGACTACTGACATTGCCTTGCGGTTAAGATTTTTAACACGGGACTCTATGGAGAGTTAGGCCAATTTCTGGCCTAACTAAAATTGTCCATGATGTAATGCATCTTTAAATGGATCTGTCTTGTGATTGGTCGCCCATACCGCTATGGTTTAAATCGTCTGGGCCAGCGCCATTACCATTAACTACACCGTAAACAACTGTCTGTGGTATTTGCGGGGCTTTTGTGTTGACGTGAAAGTTAATCTCTCATCAAACATCTAGCGTCCGGCTTAGTACTTGTGGTTAATGGACTGATAAACAAGTATGCTTGACAGTGTGTTTTTAGAGAGCAAAGTCCAGGGGGTAAAGTTCTGCTTACAATTCAAAGTTCATAGTCGAAATTACGGGGTTCGCTATCAATAAACTGGTAGATTCCAAAATCAGAATTGTTCAGTATTAAAGCGAGCCGTTATAATTATGCAAGATAATGTTGCATTCAATTACTTTTATTGTCACTAATCGTCTGATATTTTTAACTCTTTATGACCATTTTACTATTGAATACTTTAATTTTAATAAACATCAGTATAATTTTGAGTTCAACGAAATGGGTTCATCATGACTAATAATAACATATTTTTAATAAAATTTGTTAATAACATATTTTTAATAAAATTTGACTATGGCATAGTCTACTTCTATAGCATCTTTTACAATACCAAATTTCACCCTGATGTGGCAGTGATGTCAATGTGCATTACATTGGGTGCAGCTTCAAATCGCTAGAGTTCCTTTAAAGCTATGATGTGCACATGCTTAAAATGCTGCATAGATACACACGCGAAACAACTGCCTCAACTTATTGTTTAGCAAGCTATAAGAATATATTTTGAGATGTATTTGATACTGTTATGACATGTTCATGATCTCTTAATGTTTTGTTTTTGTTCTTTATTGTTTTCAGTGGGCGGCAATTTAAAATCTGAATATGACGACTCGGCTTCTTCCCGTATCTTACGTCTGGAAAAAGAGAACCAGCGACTTATTCAGGAGCTTGAGAACTTTAAGGACACAACTTCGTTTGAGCACAATAGTCGTGTGTTGGAGATGGAGAAGGAAAACCAAAGACTTGGCAAGAAGGTAGAGATACTTCAAACAGCCACCACCAAGGACATGCAGAAGTATCTGGAGCTGGAGCAAGAGATCAACAAGCTGAGGAGAGAAAGGGAGACTCTTACAGATACAATAGGAACAGTGAAGGAAAATGCGGAAAGGCAGACTAAAGAATGGGATGCTGAGAAGGAGATGTTCAACAAGACCATTGAGACATTGAGAGAGAGGAATATCAAAGATATTGATCAGAGGGTACAGGATGTGGAGAAAGAGAACAAGAAATTATGTGAGGATGTCAAGGAGACTCAGAGTAGAATCTCTCAGATGCAGCATGAGAATAAACAGTTGCAAAAAGCTCAGGAGAGACTCAAAGAGACTTCCACTAAGCTGGAAGAGTTAGAAAAGCAGAATCTAGAGTTGGAGTCCGAGAAGGACAAACTGACGAGGAACATTGCCACATTGAAACTGATGTGTGACAAACAAGAAGAACTGGAAAAGTGCAATTCTGAATTGGAGCTTGAAAAACGAAAGCTCGAAAAGTCTCTAGAAACACTGAAATCTAGATGTGAGAAAATGGACCATGTGGAATCAGAAATCGTGCAGTTGAGAGCTGACAACCAACGATTGCAAAGGTCGTTGGAAACTGTCAAAGGCACTGCAAGCAAAGTGACACAGCTTGAGCATGATAAAGAAGAGTTAGACCGACAGAATAGGCAGTTGCAAAAGAGCATGGTGTCTTTAAAATCTTTCGAAGCCAAAGTCAGTCAGCTCGAAGTGGACAATATGAAATTAGAAAACGAGAACAAGCGCCTGGAGACTGTGATCCAGCTTAGCAAGCAGAAAGTTGAGAAGCTGGAAAGAGAAACACAGGAATTGGACAGTGAAGTTGAGTTACTCAGGAAACAGGTGGACGCTGCCAAACTGTCCGAGAAAAAAGTGGAGGTCATTGAGAAAAATTGCAGGACGTTAGAATTGCAAAAAATGAGTGTGGACAATGAGGTGTCTCTTTTGCAAAAGGAAAATAAGAGATTGAAACATTCGTTACAAGCAAGGGATAACTTGGTGGATGAGGCTAATGCGAGGGCAGCTACTCTTGAACAGGATCATAAACAGTTGCAGAAGACCGTAACAAGACACAGAGACAGCGGGGACAGAGTGAAAGAATTAGAAAAGGAAAACAAGGATATATTGAAACAGGTTACCATGGACAAGAAGACATTAGCATCGCTACGAGAGGTAACTAACAACTTTCTTTAGTATTTCGGTTATTATAAGCTTGCAGCAAGACATAAATAGGCTAGACGATGAGAGTTTGGGCTCAGCCATGCTTGTGTGTTGCTCACAGATTTGAAAAAATGTACCTCTGGATTATGTTGCGAGGCCAGGCTCCTGGCAACATTGAATTTAAGAGTTTTTGTGATTGCATTTGCTAAGCACTGCAGGTGTAAACCGTTGTGAAGCTTATACTTGAAGGTGCTAATAATCATTTCATTACAGACCTTACAAAAATGTTGCACTTATTTGGTTCCCCTAGTGTGACAGTCCAATACGTTGGATGCCCCATAACATAAACACCCCAGTCTGGATTTTCCTAGTTTAACCCCTTCATTAAACACGGGGTCCATTTCACTAAACATTACAAAGCTTCGTAAGTCTTAAAATCAATTGTAACATATGACGCATCGTAAAATCCATTTCACTAAAGTAACTTGTTCGGTCTTATCACTTTCAGAATTTGTTACCACACCCCCACTCTTTACAAAAATTGCAAAACTCTGATTTTTGATGATATTCTAGATTTAGCGATTCACAGATAGTGCCTTTAAGTGTAACATTGTTATCTCTATTTGAACGTATCAAGTGTAATAATTACATGTAACGCTATTCAGTAAATGCTTTATTTTACTTTTATCCCATCCTAAGGAACTTGTTAAAGAGAAAATTACAACGCAACAACTCAGCAATGAATTGGAGAAACTTACAACAGAATTGGACAAAATTGGTTTGGACAAGGAGAAGTTACTTCAAGAGGAACTATCAAGTGATGAAAGGTTAGTAAATGAGTGAATGTTCTTAGTCATCCAGTAGTTTTAAACAGGGTTTTGGAAATAAATCAAACACTGAAATTTACATGACCAGCCCAGCTTGGCAGTTGGCCTGATGAAGTCTGGTGGTTCCAGAAGCAACATCACAAAGTTGCAAATAGTAAGTTCCATATTTAATTTGATTTAATTTCAAAACTCCGAAAGGTTAGTAAATTCACCTACATTTGCTTTAGCCTACTTCACAGACCACCAGTTGTTGTTTTCATCGTAAAAAGTCACTGCATAGAAAACGCCATCAACAACCCATATTTTCCAGTGGCTGTAGGTGCTCAATAAGCAAGATGCATGTCTGGAAGCCGGATTGGCATTATTGATGCCACTGACAAAATATGACATATTGATGTGAATAACTATCCATCCTGGATCAGAACCTGTGAGAAAAAGCCTACTTTGTGCTGAAAATAGAATGTGAAGGGAATTATTGCCTGATACTGCAAGCCAAAATAATGGACACAATAATTATGAAAAGTGTTACAGGTCCTTGACCCGATCGACAACCTCATCCCCCATTGTTCTTTATCAAAACGGGAGATTTTGGTATCAGAAGAGAGCTCTTTTTTTTTCTCATTATCTCAGTAAAATTTAATACCCGAGATATTTTTAGTTAAAAGTTGTGAACAAAAATGTGGTGAATTCCACAAGTGGAAGTATGTAGTATCCTATTGGCTTTGTTGTTTAATTGTTCTGTAAAAAACCACACTGGAGGAATACAACTCAAAATTCAAAAACATATTGTTTTTATTGTAGACCTCAATATAAGACTCGCATTTGTTAAGTAAATTGAGTTGTGATATGATTTAGCATTCAGTTCATTCAATATTTTACTGATTTCATTTCCATTATATTTGTGGAATGCATAGACTTTGCAGGGTCTAATCTTAAGGAAGTTAGTCCAAAGTGCAACTAGTAAAAATGTTCTTTCTTACCGTATCAAACTTAACAGTTTGACTTTTCAGATTTTGTCCTCGTATTTAGTACTTGATCAGGTCATGGTCAGGAAAAAAATTCTGTTCTACAGGTGGATGGTCCTTTCTATGTACGGTCACTTGGTAGGGCTTTTGTTTTTTGGCAAATGTCCTTATATCCTTTAAAATCATAAAAATTGCTTTGCTGACATTTTTTCTTTCAAAATCAATGAATTTTTGCCCAATTTGGTCAGTCTGCTTGTAGAATAGGGTTTTGTTGTTACCTGCGAAATACCAACAACAAGCAAACTGGCCTCTAACTCATAAAAATTACAAATTTCATGAGTTAAAAAATTACATGTTTTTGTTTATTGATAAGTTTATGTGTAGTAGATTGCATAAAGCATACCATTCAAACCTCCTTGCGCATTGTAACCCAAACTTGACAGAATCATTTTTTTTTATTGTTGTGTTAATTTTTTTTAGCCGCTACAAAGCTTTGGAGAATCGCATGGAAGATACTTTGAAGAAGAGTCTAGAGATCAAAGAAGAAAAGGTTGTTACACTTGAGACAAGGTCAGTGAACTCTAGTTATCTTGACCCAGCAGCCTGCTGTAAACAACATCAGTGCAATGGATGATATTTATATATGCATCACTGTTAATTAAAATCAATTATTCAATAAATCGTTCAAAGAACCATGATAGATACTGATAACATTGATGAAGCAATGGGCTATTCCAGTTGAAATTCATACACCCACATGAAAGAGATGATCTTAGTTTGTGAATTTCAAATTGGGTTAACTGAATGCGGGACTCTATTTGAAATCTACACCCCCTGTGTGGGGGATTAAGGTCATGTCTTTCATAGGGGCTGTATGGATTTCAAATGGAATAATCCAATTATATAAGAGAATATGGTTCAGCATTATATTCAATGGACTGTGAATTTTTCTTGAAAGTAATAGAAGACCTTCAGGAACCAAGGTCTGTGGAATTTAATACAGGTCATCTTATCTGCACTTTCCTATCAATGTTGACATATATTTGTCAGGCTTTTGGGGTAGGTTTTGTTTATACAAATTCAACAATTTGAGAACAGTGGATGGACCACTGTTTTATTATTATCACCTTTAAAATGCATTTATTATCATTTATTGAAACTATTGATGTTGCAGAACTTTTATAAAAAGAAGAAGTTTTAAAGTGATTCTTGTGTTATGGTTATATTTTTATGAGTATCACATGTAGGTAGCAGGGTTATCAATTGCAAAGCACACAAAGTACGATACCCTTTTTCAAGTGTGATACTGATTGCTGATGATTTGTTGTTGTTGGTTTGTACTCATCTTTACTTGAGATATAAATAAGTTCTGAATGTACATATATTTGGAGAAATTACCCAAAGTTGTCATAAAGTATGTCAGAAACTTAAGATTTAAAGAAATGGACTTGGTTGATTTTAAAAACTTCTATTAACACAACTTTGTGAAAACTTTATTGAGGACATATGTGCATAAATAATCTCCTGAAAATGCCAAATTTCTCAAATCAAACTTTTCTTCCAATAAATTTAAATTGCAGGTTAAAAGAATCCAAGAGTAGAAACCAGAAGATCAGCGATGAACTTCGGTCTCTGAAACGAGAACACACATCACTCTTGCAGCGTGTGGAAGAGGATCAAGTACAGAGTGCTGCCATCGATGACAAATCTCCAGATGCTCCCAAATTCAAGCGCCAGGACAGTGATCGCATACATGCTAGGCAGATTATGCAAATGAAGGATCATCTGGTGGAGTTAGAAAGAACGGTGCGTGTCACTTTTAGTGTTTTTTTTAAATCAGGGATGTAAGACATCCGGCAATTGCTGGAATTCCGGCCTTTTCGTATTTTTGCAAAAATTTCTGGCTCGACACGTACGTCTTGTTTGTGCCGGGGAAATCCAGTTGGAATCCTTAGTTATAAAAAAAGCAAAATAACAAAGTAAAATGACTGGAATAAACTTATATAAAGGCGATCCGATAGTTTCTTTCTTTCTTTTGATCGCTACGGTTGTAACAAGTTGATGTACGTATAGTTCATATCGTAGTTAAAATTGCCAGTGTACTTACGGAAGATGCGATCATGCGAGTAAGTCTGCCATTAAGCATTTTGACCTGATGAGTTCGCTGTGTGATTGTGTGAATGATTTTAAAATATATGAAAGCTTACTGCAATCATGGAAATCGTCAATAGATTTGCCGATGTAAGAAAGATTGGTGCTATTGTACGGTATAAATTAAAATAGAAATGGCTGGAATTGAAGGACCACAGTGCATTTTACGAGGAAATTTAATAGTGCCGGCAAAGTGCTGTGTACTGTACCATAAGTTTACGTACGGTTCGAGTGGTAACACAGCAAATCACTTATACACCAGACGAAATGCAAGATAAAAGATTTCAATGAGACATTACCGAGCTGTTTTGCAGCAACTACATCCGCTGAAAATGGTGAATCAGGTAGACAGCATGTAAGTAAGCTTAAAATTTTTTAGAACCAAGGGGTCCAAAAGCCAGGAAATTTGGTATTTTCACTGTCAAATTTACAAAAATTTTCTCAGAGGGCTCCATTGCAACCCCCGCCAGGTGCTGCGCCCCCTGGACCCCTGCAGAACGCCTCGTACAAGTGTTCGGACTTTAGGCATTATGCCACATGCATATCTGTCAAATGTATCTATGCTTTGAATGTGGTCAGAATAAATCAGAACTAACAATTTTATTTTAAAACAATGTATACATTTGCCCTTATATATTCAATAGATGTTAAAAGATTTGCTATTGACTGAACAATATTTTTAATGTACCAATAACAGATTTTTTCACCGTAGTGCTGATTCAGATTATATTTTGTTTGGTCGTAATATTTAATACCATTTCTTTTATTAATGTTCACAAAGAATAGAAAAAAAGTTATTTTTAAATCGCATATCAATGATTGTTTTCGTCATCATAGATTTTAACTTGTCCAATTTGCACGTCTAATTACAGAATGCCACATTATTGGCGGAAAATACAAGTCTGAAGACCCAGCTGGATAATCTTACTGTCCAGGTCAAAGTGACCAAATCGGAGAACACCACTTTACATTCCAAAGACGAGGAAGGGCAAGAACAGAACATAGGCCTGCAATCCAAGCTAGCTAAGCTACAGGTGGAAAACAGCACCATTGCATCGCAGAAAGATTCAATGCAATTCCAGTACAAAAGCACCCTGGCTAAGATGTCTGTTCAAGATGGCGAATTTGAGAAGTTAAAGGTGAGGCCGCTTTACTTTTTCCAACTCGTAATAGATGAGACTCAAAACATCCTCCTGGATTAATGTAGAATGTGTCCTCACTTGGCATATTGTGTGACTGGGCTAAGCTTTTGTGAATTTACGTGAGTGTAAGTTGGGACTTAATTGATGCGCGCAGCGACAAAAAAACAAATAATTTGTGAGTTGAACCAATAGAAGTGAGCTCTTCTCCTTCATTTTTTTGGGGGGATAAGGTTTTGTTTGTGTAAAATCCAGTGTCCACAACAAATATTTAAGTATAAAATTTTGTCCTTTTCCTTATCACTTCCATCTCTCACAGCGCTCAAATGCACTGACATAAAATGCCACTCCTTGCACATGCCCCATTTATTGCACCTATGTGACAAGCTGATTATGGCCATCTTGGATATCGTCACCCTGCCTAAGTAATTTTTTGTAATTTTGAGAACAAAGTACAAAATATGGTTATATAAGTAATCATCCTTATTGTTTTTGATTATTCCCTTTGTCTCATTTTCATTTGTTCTTGTGCAAAGATTGGTGAATTTATATGTTTAAATGCATGCTTGAACCATATTGGGGTACTTTGTTCTCATAATTAAAAAGAATGACGTAGGCAATTATCGTAGCAGGCTGACGATATGCAAGTAAGGGAAAACATACTGCAATTGCTTTATAAGCATTTCAAATGTTTGTTCCTCATTCCTCATAAACAGTTTTGAAATTCACTGTTACTGTGCACCCAAGGTGGCTGCTCATGCCATGGTGGCCATCTTAGATGCTTAGGGAAGGGAATATTCCCATTTATGGGTTATGCGCAGGAAGTGTTCAAGTGATCAAAATGTATATCAAGTTTGTTTCTTTAAACTAATGCCGATCTTATGAAATGTACAGGAACGATTTGAAGAATTGGATAACAACTATGAAGCCCTCCTCAATGATCATGAAACACTTGTAGCACTGCACGACACTTTGGCCAACGAGCATGAAATACTCATCACAGAGCATGGGACGCTGAAAGCCACACACCGTAGTGCCAGAACGGAACTCCAAGATTGGCAGAACCGTCTTGCGGAGGCAGAGAAACGGTTGCAGGATGTAGCCTCCTTGCAGAACAGTCTGCAGAAAGAAGAACAAAAGTATAAGAAATTGAGATATGATAATCAGGAGATGAATACATTAGTAAGAGACTTGAACTCATTGACCAGTAGTCATACAAGATTAAATCAGGAATATTCGGATGTAGAAGAGGAACTCAGGGCTTTGAAGCAACAACATAGGTAAGTTATTCGTTGATGCAATGCCAAGCATTGTTACAGGATTGAAACATTTTGACTTCATGTCCCAAGGCTATGTTATCAGTGGGTGTCTTTGGGGGGCTTGGGCTCCTAAATTTTGGGCACATTTCAGTCACTCTGGTGGGATCATAACCAGGGTTGTAGCACTGACACTGACCGCCCGGCACAAGTTTTTTTTTTAATGATTTTTGTTTCATTATAAAAGCACAAAAAACATTTTTTAGGGGGGTGATACCCCAAACTTATTCCCCGATCACTCGCGTTCACTTAAAAGATTGTGTCCCAAGCCATTCATGGATTTTAGCAATTTAGAGCCTACCACTAAAATCAGGTTAGCTACAACCCTGATCATAACCTACCAGGATGAAAGCTTCTGGACACGTAACTGGGTTTTTTTCCTTCTTCTTTTTGAAGATGTAAAAGTGATACTTGGTAGTGAATCATTACCTAATTAGTGTGTGAAGGTGTAAGCTGTATATGTATTATAAAAACATGTGTTAATAGCAATCTTATCAACAGGTTGGAAGGTCAGTTTTGGGTAGTTGTACTTACCTTTGTAAGTCCTTCATGTACATGTGTCAAAGTTCAGAAAATATCAGTTTCAAATGTACTCTTCATATTTTTTTTCTTTTTGTTCTAGAAATCTGCAATTAGAGCACACTTCATTACAAGGTGAGCTAAGTGAGGCCAAGGATCAAGTGCAAACTGTTGAAATGGACAATGTCAAGTTGGAGCATAAATGTGAGGTAAGAGTAACCTCATGGGTACAACTGCCTTTCTTATAGCGCCCCGGATTGGTTAATGACATGATATAATCATCTGAGTAACCTATAAAATTAGAGCTTGTAAATCTCTTAGTAATTTTAAGCTTAACCCCTTTCAGTCCTACTAACTATTCTTACCATATCTCTGATGGCCATCTTGTAGCCAATCAAAATAGTTCTTAGAGCCCACTCAATTGACGGGTAGTGTCCTATTGTTGCTAAATACATTTAATAAAATTGATACCAAAATCAAGAAGTGTGAAAGGCAAACCTTTTGTTTTAATGCATTTGTTTTAAAGTATACTTTGATCAGCTCGTAATCGGCGGACCGTATAACATCGCGGATTAATATCAAAATATTTTATTTCGAGAATTGTCTTGTGACAACTCACCAGAAGCATCACAAATTATTAATTGAAGTCCTGTACTTTGTCTACTTTCTTTAACACACAAAATATAGCCCAGACAAGTCAACTAATAGCACTCTTAACGTGGGTCTACATTTCGGTGTAGTGGTAAAAGCCTAACATTTCCCGCCTGTTAAGAGCTGATCAAACTATAGTCAAGTTAGCTCAATCGGTACAGCGTTAGACTCTGGTGCATACCGCGGAAACATGGCATGTTGCCTCAGGGGATCGACGCTAAGTCAGGTACCGCGTGAGCAAACTCAAAATAAGCGCAAACAGTGCGAGTGTACACAAAAGAAGCTTCGCGCGTAAGATAAGCGATGTCGCCAGGTCTGTACGCTGTACCGGCGTCAGCTGAATTCGAGTACGCTTAGAGGGCACAGGCATGGAAAATTCCAATCTGTGTATTAATAATCTAAGCTTCGGTGCATTGTTGCACGTTCAAGCCAGCACAATCCCTGTTTGTTCATGTGAATTTGTAGAGTTTCATGAACTTTTGATATTGCTATTTTATGCAGATGCTGAACCAGATGAATGCTAATCTTGAGGAAGAGAATAGGCGTCTGATGGAGCAGCTGAGTCAGCTGATGGCACAGAATGCCGAGTTACTAGTACAGACATTGGAAACTAAGGAACTTCACCATGAAGATCATCGAGCGTTAGAGTGAGTAGTGTTTCCATGCTCTATGTCAGGGGTTCTCAATTATACTTATGCCATGGAGGTCCAAATTCATTTCTAAAGCTCTGTGTTTGAGGGCCAAGTACACCTTTTTTTGCTATGTTTACTGTATATTTCAGAGCTGTTCAAATTAAGGGCCAACCACCAGGCAGGATGTGGCACGCAGGCTGACTATTGAGAACTAATATAATGCTATATGCCACTATGCTCTAACACTTTCTTAGAAAAATTAGTAGAAACATTGGCAAGACTATTCTTTTTTTACCATGTGTTTGATGGATTTTCTTTTCAGAGAACAATTACATAACTTGAGGAGGCAAAAGGAGAAACTAGAGGAGAAGATCATGGACCAGTACAAAACACCACCCAAAAAGTAAGTATTGTTTAAAATCAACATTTAATCCTCAATTTGAAAGCAATATGACAAGGGTATCGAGGCAGTTGTGCTTATGAATGATTTGAAATCAGACAAATTCTAGGGTACTAAGGGCAACACATCACAGGGCACTGCCACTGAAGGCAAACATATTTGCGTATTTCAAGGGCTGGCACTTATGAAGAGGCTTATGTCAGCAAATGAGTTACTGCTTATTCAATTGACCAATCACCTCACATTCACTTGCACATAAACTACATCAACATGTGTAAAATGAAAGATGTATGATATTAAAAAGTAACTGGTGTGTTAAAGAAAATTGACTACAAAATTGATTGCATGCATACATCCTGTACCTTTAATAATTGCTTATTAAGACCTAATTCACAATTTTATTACCAATGGTTTAATGACAAATATTTGTTTTTTGATCTACTGTTTCTACTGTTTGTGTGTGATAATGTTTTCTTATATTCTTTGCAACTTTCTACAGGCATAAAGGTGGTTTGAATCTTAACTTCCTCAAGAAAATACACAGGGTATGTATTCAAAAATAAAATGGTCTTTGAATGTCTATTTTAACATTTTTTCTTTTGGTGATCATATATTAAAAAAGTTGCACTGAACTTTGTAGCTACTAATGACTAAATAATATTTCATTGAGAAATGAGAAAAAAAAATCCATGACTGCAATTATGTATTAACACATTCAGACAACCACTACCCTGGACCTGCCTAAAAGAAGAGATGCATTGGGCAGTACTAGGCAAACTAAATCCTATATTGTTTTGCTGTTGAGGCATGCGTAACGGCATGCTACAATGATGCAGCATTTGGGAAGAAGGACAGGCTGAAAAAGCTTCAAACTATTCTAATTATTTGAAAGGAAAATCTCAGCAGAGATCATGTAGTGGCCTGTCAAGCAGATAAATGCAGTACCCTCCCTAGTATATTACAGAAAACATGACAACAGTTGACCATAACAACAGTTGGGTTTGTCAAAGTATGGTTTGCTTGCCAAGATAATTCATCTGTACATTTGCACCCACCTAGCACCAAAGCAACATTTTGTACTTTGTTCAGCACTGAATAGGCAGGATTTTTTGGGGGGCTTGGGCATCATGTGTACTGTGCGTGTTGTGTTGTATTGCATCTACACTGTATGTTTTAGGACTCCTCTTTAGTTCAGTCCTGTACCATACATAGCAATACTACGTAGTGAACACACCTGTTTGAGTTTCCTGCGGACATTTTGGGGATGGATATTGCACTTTTTGTGTGTTTTTTTCTTCAGTCTCGTAATAAAGACAAAGAGAAGAGGAAGAGTAGGAATTTTGACCAGTCACTACACCTATCTGTTGACCACACGGATGGACACCATGACGGCAGTAGTCTAGGGGAAAATTCGTCACAAGGTTCCGAGGTCAATTCATTGGATGGGTCACCAAGACCAGTGCAGTCACTAGGTGAGACAGATTAGTAAAATATTACAAAAAGTTTGTTTACAACTAGGGGTGTGACTTGTCCAGAAATTGTGTTTCTGGGTACGCTATGTAATTTATGTAAGGGAGCCCGGTACCAATATCCAACCAATCATGTCAAAGTGGATTGCAAAATTTGCACTCATCAATTTTGTAAATTGTCTGCAGACAGTTGTGTGTGACTAGCAATGATATTTAGTGAAAATATATATCTGCAAAATATAAAATGAGAACATATTGTTTGACATGGTTTGATCTTTAACTTATGGGTCAGGAATTGAACTCTGACCTCTTGTTACTGGATTACTGGCTAGCACCATCTCAATGGTACCATGATGAACTTTCATGCAAGCATTGTGAACTAACGCAATTCTTATAAACTCATCAAATAATCACCTTAGGGTAACCCTGGGAATTTGTTCCAGCTCTATTTACAACCTGTGTTATGTTTTGTAACTGTGAGTTCTTTTGATTACTTAACAGAAGATAGGAGACCCAGTGACGAACCTACCACATCCACCCCACAAAGGAGGAGATTGGAAACCGTCCCTACAAGTGGTCCAAACAGACTGTCAATGCTGGAAGAGAGAGGCCTTCATAGTAGTGGTAAGGGGAAAGAAATCCAATCAAGCTAATCATAACCTAGAGTTTAATCCTTAATTTGCATCTGGACTGAGCATGAAAATACTGATAATGATATTAACCATCTCCATAACAACGATGCATTGAACCTTGAACCTAAAAAATTAATTGTAGTATTAAAATTTGTATATGTGATTAAGCAAAATGAGTCTGTATGCAAAATTGATATTGAGATGTGGCCAAACCAAGTGTCCACCTTCCTTTGTATTTTGTTCTTTTTGGAAGCCAGAAAGTTATTGTTGAATAGAATGGGGGTTTCGGTGCATTTTTAATTTGAAATGGGCAATAATAATATAAAAAAACCCTGACAAATGACTCACTTTGCTTGATTGAAATGTTGAATGTGTTTGTTGAATTGTTGTATTGGATGCATATTGGGGTTTGGATATTGGATCTCGTATATTTTTGGCATTATTTCAGTTTTGTTTCTTTTATAAAGCATCACCTCTTTTGTTTGGCATGTAAAATGCAAGTCAGTGCCTGTTGCCAAAAAACATATTACTTTGGAAACATCTGAATTTTTGTTGAATTCTGATATGACAATTGTACAGTTTTCTTCTTTATCATTTCTCTAGATATGGGATTATTTTCTTTATTTTGATTTTAAGAAGGATTTTCAGGTCAAGCTCGGGTTACAATCATTTTATTTTGATCATTCCATTTATTTTTGCGGTTCATTTGTTTAAGTTGATTTTGTTTTCTTTCGCTATGGGCACATTTTTACACCTTTGCTTCGCAGGAGCATTTAGCATGTCCATGGGTGATCTCCGTACGCAGGGCAGCCTTACGGCTAGCCAGAGTATGACCGTGCTAGATAAAAGAGGGTTAGCTAGAAAAGGTAAGATTTTCACAGGCTTCACCGCTTTACCTCATTTCATTTCATTTTTTTCCACAAAGGGCTGTTCTTTGAAAAAATCGGGAGGAATTTTGTTAAGTGTGAAATTTTGTGTTGTAACTGTATGTTAGATTTAGTGACATGTTTGGAATTCAACTGTTAATCTTGATCAGCGGTAGTGTGTTACTGAATAGAGTATTTTAGGCAAGATTGGCAGTTGGATTTTGAAGTAGTCATTCAGTATTTTTAGATAAGAATTGTTTTCTTCGATTGTACTGGAGTATTTGAAGCCTAGATGTTGTATTTTTTTCCTTCATTTCCCTCTCAATTTCTGCCCCTCTCGCAAAGTGTGTTTTTGCTGCGACATCTTGCAGCAGATGGGATGGACGTCCTTATTTGATGATGATCAGGATGACGGTGAGAGTGATCGCTACTTGCCATTTGGTTAGAAAGCCACAGATGAAGCATGTCATAATGATTTTCAGTGGCAACTCCTCTGAAATCATAAATTTTATACTCGTGCCAATTACTTCAGCACTTGTCTGTGTTGTGTACAAAAGAGCCAAACACATTTTTATATGTATGCATTAGCAAATGTTTATGATGATATCTATCACAGTTCAGCAGCATTTATTTTTCAAATTCATGTGTGCACTGCCTGAAGATTTGACCCAATATGTTAGCTCCCATTCTTGTCATTTTTATTTAATTCTCTACTTAATTTTGATCATTTGAAACAAAAGCTTAAATGCTTAGCCTTATTTGAGTTGTAAAAGGGTTGAAAACTACCCAGTGCAATGGAGAATATATGTTATATTTTGTTTTAATTAGTATTGTCATTTGCCTGTACTTCTTATTTGTTTGTTTGTGGCTGAGTATGCACATAATGTGATATTTGTAGTTTGAATGTTTATGAATGTCAGTTTGTAGTGTGAATGATTTAATTTACTGTTTGCTGTTTTGAAGTGTTATTGTTATGTATTTCTCAAGTCATGTTTTAGAATTTTATAGAATTAGACAAAGTCAAATGTTCTCAATTCAGAGGGCTTATTTTCCATGTCTGTGAAAAACTATTTCCAGTTTAATAATATCTAATTGGCCAAATTAAAAATGAATAATGTACATGGCAAATATTCCTTGGAGTGTTTCATAGTCTTTGAAATTCTTAAAAACAGGAAGATTTGAAATTGGTCAGCAGCAGCAGCAACACACTGCGATCATATCACTCAGCCCTCTGGTGTTGAGAACATGCAGCTTTGGAAGTTACTAGAATTACATGTTTAGCATTTTAATTTAAACAATTGATATTGGTAATGCACACATTAATGGAATGTTTATTGTAGTGATCCATTTAAAACACACCTGACTTACAATTAGCAGTATAGGATCCTACTTCACAAGTCCTGTACATTTGTTGTGTCTACTGTGTGTAGGTAGAAGAGAATGACCCCTCCCTCCATGACACACTCACCAATTTTTGATTGATTCCCCTACCACAACTTATTTGTTTCTCTTCCTTGTGTTTTCCACATTTTAAAAATTATTGTTTTCCCTTCATAAAGTACATTTATAACATTTTTCCAAATTGTTCATTGTCCGTCCTGTCTATCTTCAGCATCGATTTTGGTAAAAAAAGTTTTTATCAAGCATGAGAAGTATTAATAGATGATAAGAATAGTGAAACAAAAAGATAAAAAATCAAAATCAATTTGAGCCCTGTGAGATACTGTGCATTTTCTTAATTTGTCATCATTAAGGCAATAGTATTGACTTTAGCATTCTATCATAATATAGAACTTGCAGCTGCATATTATGAAGATTTATTTTATTGGGTTTTGTATACTATTTATTTTGTTGTGCCTGGGATTTTTAATTAAATTTTCTGTAATGGTGCTCCTCCTGGAACCTCCTTAAGCACATCAAGCAATTTGCATTTAAAAATTAGGATTCATTTATAGTCATCAGGATCATAGTAGGGCCTACAACCCCAAATATTTTTGGAGTATTTCCATTACAAACACAAGTTTATTGAAAATCATATCATACAAATTCAAAGTAGGTTTTCCATACAGTCATCATCATTATAGGAGAGAACATTTTGAATCATTACACACATATTTCACACACTGTTTGATCCTCCCAACAAACCTCATTTATTGTAATCTCTTGTTCCACAGCATCCGTCCCCGCCCGTTTTGGCAAGCGTAGTATGTTTGATTCCATGCCGCGCTATCCACGTAGTCAGTTGTCAACGGGTTCATTTCGTGAAATTCGTGGTACGGTCTGTCACCCTTACTTATATTATGAGTTTTTTGTACGTTGTCTTGAAAAGTTGTCAAGAAGTTGTTTCATATCAGCAGTTTATGGAAATGGGAGGGGTCAAGAGATTTTATGAAGTTTGATAGCAAATTTACTTGATGCATGTCAAACTTTGAAAAAATCATGTCAAGCTTGTTCATTTATGATAAAATATTGACATGCATAATTTCTGGACACATTTAAATGTTGATATGAAACACTACTACAATACAAGATAACATACTGTAACCTCAAGCATGATCCTGCATGTGTCACTTCACTATTGGTGAATAAATGTTCCTCAGCAAGGCATATTCAACCCTACAGTCTTTTGAACAAATTTATGTTTGGATATTGGTGTCAAAATTTGCAGAATGTTTTGTTTTACTAGCTAAGCTATAAATTTATGGTTTCAAATTTTATATTTATGATCAAATTGTTCAACAAATCAGCAAATAATAATATTTTCCCTGTGATATTTTGTATAATTTTGCTCTATAAAAGCAACAAAATTATCAAAAAGTCAAATGATGAAAATGTTTGTCCCCCAGAAGATATCGGAATATGCCAAGTTGATTCCCAATTTCCCATGCATCGCCCTGCACCCTACCCTCTGTCATCACACCACCAGAAAACATATTAGTTGTATTTATTACCATCTTGCATGTTAGATTTATGGTTCCTAAGTATATATTCTGCTCACCCCTATTGTTTTAGTTTAGTTGTTGTTTTCAATTCCATTCTTGAATTAGTTTATCATTTAACATGTTTTATCTAGAATCATTTATACATTCACTAACATGGAGCTAATTGTATAACATGGGAATAAATGCAAGCTGATTCTACATGATGATTCTACATTTGCCGTAGAAGTGATGATGTAACAGGATTAACTACCATAGCAATAGGTTTAAACAATTTTTGAATATATCACCCTGCACTACAAGCAGGTTGCACTCATCACTTGTGTATGTCTACAGTCATAGATTGAATACAATACCGCCCTTTCAAAAGAGACTCTTGCAGGTGCAAGTGATCAATAGGATATCCCTGTTCTTTGACATCTATGGTTCAATGAAGAGGTACCGCATGAACGTACTAGTGCAGTGTGATATATTAAAAAATTGTTTATATGTCTGTTACATCATCACTTCTAAAGCAAATAGATAATGATATATTTTTCAGTCTGTTTCTTTTTTGTGTCTTTTCTCACATCCCACTTTCCATTTTAGTAATTTGGTCTCTTTTATAACATATTTTGTTTTCAATGTTTCTTAATCAACTGATCATATTGTCCATGTTGGTAATTTGTTTAACACTAACTTAAGTCACTCACAGCCTTTTTTTCCTATTTGTTCATGCCTATTTCCTCACTCTTGTCTAATGCACTCACTCACCAAACACAGATGATGAGAACTCCCCTACCACCCCTACTGAGGTCACCACCCCTACTGGGGAAGGTAAAGCTGTGCCAGGAAACGGTAGTGGCAATTCAAATCCTGGTATGCACACATATGGTTTCTAGCTTTCTGCATGTTACCATACACCATAGACTTCTAAATGCCATTTGGATTGCCTGGAGTGTCTTGTCCCCAAGTGGTAGTTTTCACAATATCGGGGTTGCCATCTTTTAGAGAACAACATTGTGTGTTACTGTATTTCCCCACTTTACGAAAGTACAGATTTTCTTCCAAATTTCTACTCAAAACACCCCAAAATATGATTTAACAAGCTTAGATAAGGTTGGAAGGGATTTATATTAGTATGAAGTTGTTCACACAATTAAATACAAGCAAGGTAACAATTTGCAAATTTTGAGACATTGCAACACATTTTGTTTTATACTTGGAAGAATTCTCATCAAGCAGATTCACACAGAATTGACCTAGCAACAGTACCAAAATGTCCACGGTTTTAAGTGAAATGACTCGGCTGAATTTTCACTGAATCACCAGGCAAATAAAGGGTGGGATTTTGAAAATACTTGCAGTACATTTGGCATATTTTCCTTGCAAATTTGAATGATGGTGTGTGATTTGTAAAGCTAACATCTGCTTCAAAGATTTGCACACATTTTAAAGCGGATTGTTGCGTGTAGTTAACACATTTGAATTTACAGAAACTTTGATTCTGAAGTGTTTTTGAAAATGTAAATATCGTTTTGCTCTCATCTCATTTAGTGCAAGATGAGACATTGCTAGTAGTTTGAAAACTGCCCTGTCATAGATAGAGGCATCACTCTCAGATTCATATTGATTTTGACCCCAGAGGTACACTGTATTGCCCTGCTACTTTGTGGCCACTCTATAGTTTACCAGTGCAGTACCAATCCAGTATCAGTGTGTGTACTCTATATGTGATTCTGATGTGTCTAGAGTAATCTAGAGTACTGGTAAAGTAGCTGGGCAGCAGTGTATCTCTGGGGTAGCAGTAATAGGAAACTGGTAGTGCAGTTGATGAAGCTAATTGATTGGCACTTTGTAGTGACAAATTCAGATGATGAAAGTAGATGACTGAATTCCCACCCCTCACCCACACACACACACAAGGAGAAATATGCCAAATGTTTACTTTGTCTCACTTAGGACATGAATGTTATCCAATGGTATGGTGTAAATTGTTGGTATCTGTAGCATGTATACATGGTGAGTTAGTTGTCATTGCATGGGGTACAATGCGTGTGGGGTATCATGTCTTGGTGTGTCTTTTGAGATCAAAAATCCTACTTCTTACATGAAGACAGGTTTAGTGTGATTTAACATTTGTGGTGAAAAGTTTTCCAGGGGGCTAAATTAATGCATTGTAGAGTTTAAATTGCTTGATGATATCTGCTACTACCTTGCAGTGTATCAGCTTACAAAGAATTGTTTCCCCTCCTCTTTCCTTCTGCTTGCTTGTAAAATATGGGCTTGGCAACTAAGAATCCTCTACTAAACATGTCCTATTAAAACTGCAGTACTAACCCAAGCCATTATAACCTGCTGATAAGAAATGCATGTAAGCCTTAATCAAACAAAGTGGGATTAGACAGAAGGAAATTGGTTCAAACATATCACAAGTTATGAAATTTGACATTATTTACACTATTTGCCAGAGAATTCAACATTGTTGAATTGGCAATCCTTTTCAAACGTCTTACCACTCATTTGTTTTGTAATAAACCACAGGACTAATGTGAAGTATCACATGAGAAAAAAAAAGTCTTTAGAAAACGAGGTAGCTTATGGCCTTTCATGTAGCTACTACATGTATGGGCAATTGATTGATAGTAGGAGAAACAGTTAAGAGACTGCATATTTGGAATTTCAGTTAGCATAATTACAGACCATTTGCAGTTTGCTGACTGAAGTGAACATGCAGGACTCATTTCTAACACTCACTAGTGTCCTTGACTGGGACATAAACTAGGAAACAAAAAAGCAACATTTCACATTCCCAGAAATGTAACATCCCCTTTGTAAATGATATTAAGAGAGTAAGTGGGTATGTTATCACCCAAATCACCTGGTTCTGATTTGGGTGATAACATACCCACTTACTCTCTTAATATTATTTACACAGGGATATCACATTTCTGGGAATGTGAGATGTTGCTTTTTTTGTTTTCAAGTTTATGTACCAGTCAAGCCAACATGCAAGCTTTCGGAATGCAATGAAATTTGGTGGTATGATCAATATACATGTAATCTCCATTTTATTTTTCTGACACATTGTTTTTCTAAATCCATTTGATCCCACAGAAAATGATGGCATTTTCGATGACGAAGCCTCTCCACGTTTGTACACCAAATCAGGAAACAGAACTGAAAGGCGTGGTTCTGCCATGGGTATGTTGTCTAGGATCAAGAGTCGTTCACGCGAGATCCTTGACGACATGCGCTCTTCAAACACGTACGGTTCAACACCTAATTTGGCACGCGACATTACTTTCTCCGAGGAGGACAGAGGTTCCCCTGCCACCAAGAAAAATGGCAAAGTAGGTAGCCGTTTTAAGAAAAGCAAATGGTTTGGCAGCCCTTCCTAGATGTGTGTGTGTGTCAACCACATTCCTTGGCAGACAGCAACAGTGTGTTGTGTGTGTTTGTGATTCACATACAATATGGCTGACTTGAAATATCCTCATCACCTACCTTCCTCGCTTATAACTCAACATTATCAAAGCAGAGGCCTTAGTTTTCTTTCAAGTTGGTATCAAAAATTTTCATTTTTTATGTTTGTGATATGATGAAGTATCCTGTGAAGTACTGCACTGTAATGCTGCATATGATTGAAATTTGATGCAAAACATGATTTTGTATCATCAGTTACCACTGTAAATAATGTAAATATGATCTTGAAAGTTTTAATCCAACATGATTGAAAGATGGGTCTGTTTGTTTGTTCCAAGGTTTGTGCTCCATTTCATGTGATTTTCACTTTCATTTTGGGCCATTAGTAGGTAGCTGAGAAGTCAACATTTAAACAGACAAATATCACTTGGGTGGAATGTGTCACCAGATTATATTCACTGTCATTTTTCATCTGCATATTTGATATCTTGGGAAATTTAGAATTTCACAAGAGGGGGAATTACCATCAATCTATCTATTTGTTGCTACTACTTAATATGCACACAAAAGTTATTTTCTTGGGATATTAAAGTAAAGACAAAATTGCTGATAGTTTTCTTTGAATAATCCTGATAAATTTAGGCTTTTGAACATTTCTTAACAAGTGGATCCAAACACCGATTTAGGTCCACCAGGCACGAGAGCACAAACTTTGGACAATACAGAGTGCATTGATGTGGTATGCTGTGACTACTGCTTATTTGACAAATTCACAAAAATTTTTGTTAAATAAATATTTTAATTTTTAAATCCTTTTTATGGTTAACTTTTACTGAAATTTCAGGTATTGCAAAAACATCATCAGAGAGTGTCTTAAGATCAAATTTTTAAAATTGTTTTTGTTGATTTAAATGATCAAGATTTTAAAAAATACCTCAATTTGATTGTAAATATTACTAATGATTTGTATATACTAGTTACTTTGTTATTTGTAAATATTACCAATGTGTAAATATTGCCATTATTTGTATGCATGCGTGCTCGTAAATTTGTATTGTAGAAGCATGTTACCCCTAGATGCCCCTAGTGCATGAAACCTGAAATCCCTCATCAGATTAGATTGTTTTGTGTGCATTTTGCATGACCCCTATCCCCAATAAGCCCTTTGTGTGTGTTTTATCATCATCTTGCATTTGTAAAGTTTTTACATTTTATATTCCATCTTTTGAAGTGCCAATTCTATGATGCTAGGTCCTACTACATCCCAGTGAGACCTATTTTCATCATAAACTTAAATTTATATTCATTGTAAATAGTTATTTTGAAGTTAAAACTTTAATGAGATCAGTACCTTAGATTGTTACATTTAATGAAGTTAATTCGTGGAGATCAAATTGCTCGATTTATTCTAGTAATCGTTTGCCAAATTGGACATGTACGCCAATGTTGTTGCCAATTTGGTTATTTGAAATATTTTCAGGAAATCTTATATATTTAAAAGGTGAGATTGGACAACAAACATGATAACTTTGCTTCAAAAGCAACAGCTTTAAAAGCTCAAGTTGTATATACAATTGAACTATCTTAATGTGAACACTATTGAATAGTGAGGCTTACTAACAAACTGGATAAACGTGTGAATGACAAGATGAAAATCAGTATTTGGAATTCCTACAAGTGGATCAAAAACAAGAAAATAAGTTTTATTTGACTTACTACTGGAGGATTGTTAACAAATTTGGACAAGGAAATTGACTACAGTATTCTGGAGTGTATACATTGCACTTAGCTTCAGTCCTAAACTGAAATCACCACATTACTAAATCAGAAATAATAAAACCATGTTAATTAAGGTTGTTGTGTTTCTACTTTCACTGCTTTCCATTTGTATTAATTATTTTATTCTTTTTAACATGTAGTTAGATTGGCTTTTACTAATTCCTATATCTGCCGGTTCTTATTTTTTAAAGCGTTTCCTAAAATATCTAACATTTTGGTGGCAAGAAAGTGGTCATTTGGGACAGCACATGTTAAGATTTTAATATATCACCATGGGTGGCTTAATTCACCATATTACATATTTTGTTTTCAGTTTGGGTGATTTTATTAACATTTGGCATTATTATACGGTATTGTCTTGTCTGAGTTGCACTCTTAGATATTGCTTTGGAATGTTGTAAGAGTGCCATTATGATTTGATTTGGTTTTTAATCTATTCGTTTGATAGTTGTTAGTAAAATGAGCTGAAATAGATTTCTGAAAAGCAATATATTTTTGTGATTACGTTAATTTTGATTTGCAAAATGTGCCCATGATTTATTTGGTTGTGATCAGTTTTCTTTATTAACACTTGAACATTTTAGAATTAGGCAGTGAAATTTAAAAAAATAGAATATGATATCAGAAGTTTTGGAAGCATTGAAGGTAGGAACACAGCATTTTCATTTTTCTATTGTATATTTATTAATACCAAATTGATATGTAAAAAATAAGGATGATTGTAGAATGTTCTTTGATAAGACAAAAGCAGATATGAGAAAGCACCCAATAAACCAATGTCACCATATAGTTTGCACTGTCTCTTGTGTGTCTTTATCAAAGTAGACTAGATTGGTTTCAGCTTAGGTCAACAAATTTAAGCAAAAATGAGAATTCACTTTATCTGCACTTCCATTTACTAAATCACAACTACTGCATATCAGGCTAAGAAAGGTTTGTTTCCTGCCGGTGGTCTGACTGGGATTTTTGTGTGTGTGAGTTTATTTTTAGAGTTGGGATTTATATTAACATATGCCAGAATCACAAATATTTATTGTAAAATAAGTGCAGAGTATCCAAGATATGAAAATTTTGAGTTTCAGAAGAATTATAGATTGATTTTTGAAGGATTTATTGATTTCATATTGCTTGTGAACAAAATGTTTGAGAAAAAAAATGTTTGACAAATTTGTTCATTCATTTTTTCCCTGAAAATATAATTCTGGATTTCTTTAATAAAAAAAATTGGAATGTGGTAAAATTGCTTGCAAAAATGAAATGCATGCAGCCTACAGGAAACAAACCTTTTTTAAGCGTTATATCGGGTATTGGCAACAGGCAATCGCCTTGATATGCTACACTTTTGATCACATGGTTGTTTTACTAGTGGACGCAAGGAAGTGTGTTCTCATTTCTTCTACCAGAGCAGTTGATCTCTTGCACAGACTTATTCTTGGCTTACTATTGAGTGTCTTGGAATGCAACATGAAATCTGTGTGCCTATGTAGTACGAGGAGGAGATTATTGGGTAACTTGGAATTAAATGGAACATCAAAAGGCTAACTGTGGAAGATGGAGTATTGACGGATGATTGGTAAAATGGAAAAAAAATAACTGTGTACAATCTGGAATCTTGAGAATATTTTTATGTTGTGTACATAGGCAAAATCAGATTGTGTAAAATTCACCATTCACGCATAACTCATTAAAAATTTTTAGAGAACCATACTCATGAGAATTGCGGTTGTTATTGCAACTAACACCAGACATGCTAGTTGGATGCATCAATTTGTTATTCCAAGTCATTCATAGTTGTACATCTTTATCTGTGCTTGCTTCATCTTTGCTTGCTTAGTTTGCATGATCAGGAAAGTTTCAAAATAAACATTGTTGGTAGTCAAGCAGACTGGTCAAAATGATGAAAATATCTTGATATTGAAAGAAATGTGACTGATTAACTTAGGAGTGCCACAAGGATCTGTCATTGGTCCCATATTACAGTTCCATTTCAAGGCAACCAGCAATGTCAATTTGAAACAATCCTATGCCCATTCTCATTTTGCTTGCATGTTCCACAGTAGTTAGCTTGCTTACGTATTAAATATGCATGCATTTATTACACAAGTATATTATGATTATGTATTGAATATCTTCAGCTCATCGTAAATTGAAATAGTGAAATCCATGACTTGACTTGAATATTGCTGACAGTATTAATATGGCTACCATGCAGATTTTAGCATTTGATGGCGATTGTAATCTGACACTAACATTAACAAATGGTTTTTTGTTTCTTTGCAATTCCTGTCATTTGAAGAGGTGCATATTTAGATGAAGTTACCTGCATCCTAGCTTGTTTTTCACCTAAACACATGAATATACTACATACAATTGAACTATTATTAAGGATTCCCCCCATTATTTATATTTTACTACAGTGCAAACCAATAACTGCATCGTGATTAACAACATTTGCTAGTTTAATTTAAAAACAATCATTATTTACTCAAGTTAGTTATCCCAAGTTAATGGTGAAATAATATTTTTTATAGCTTGTTTGTTCAAGTATTGACCTTTTTGTTAAATCCCATAATTCCTTGCGGTTAGATCCAAGATGTCGTCATTTGACATTACGCCAACGTGCACATCATTTGTGCACATCATTGCAAGTCGGCATGACGTCTAATGACAACATCTCAAGTCTGACCGCAGTGAACCCCTTTATAGTTAGTCAATGTGTATTCTATGCTGATTCACTATTGCTGTTTGAATTATCTATTAACACTAATTTTCACTTTATAAGTTAATTTGATTCTAGACACCATAATAGTTGAGGCGCTGTTTTTATGATTTTGAAATTCATTTCATGCTTTGATTTCTTTGCACAAACTCAACTGCCAATTTGTGGAATTTATTCCCCGTCTTTGTAATTGTGTACTTTGTCCTTTAAACATTGAATTTTAATTGATTTGAGTTAATATTATAAAGAGCTGGCTGTGAGTCTTATTCAAAAATCTGCAGCATAGTTTCTTTACTGATATTGAGTCCAGTAATAAAATTACCATTGAAATATTTTAAGAAAATAATATGGTTTTAGACTAAGTAGTGAGTACACTAAATGTGTAACACTGATGCTTTCAACACCTCTTGTCCTCTTATTGCACCCAGCACCCTTCAGAGCACATCCGTGGCAGGTAACTGTGCTGGTAGGCTGGTAGTAGACACCTTTCTCGTGGATGGCAAGTTAAATATCCAAATATGAAGCAGGTACCACTTTTTCCAGGTCAATAAATTACTGCACTGACTGGAAAGTGTCAACACAATTTTGTTCCCTTCAAAATGTAGAGTTGCATTTGTAGATTGTTTTAGATGATTGTTGAATTTGATAGAATTATAGGCTAGTAAATGCATATCACTTATTGTTTGAGAAATTTATCTCAATAATGCATGCCCGCTGACATGTTGATGCATGCTGAGATGTTGATGATTCCAATGCACCAGCCTCGCAGGAGTGCATATCAAAATTCAATGCAAGTACGTTACTGTGTCAAATTTCTCAAGCAACAAGTGATATATGCATTTATTAACCTATTTCATACACGACAAAGAATTTGTGTAATTGCAAATATCAGAATCATCGTACTTGTCATTCTACTTCCAATATAATAGGTCCTCTAGCGTAACAATCTCAGAGCATCAATGCAGCGTCCACTTCCTTAATACAATACCCCCTGAATGATTCCTGCATTGATAATCATACTCGCACAAAGGAAACCCAATCAAAATATGAAAGAATTCTTTCAACAACAAACAGAATTAATGTACACAACACCACATATGCCATTTTGGAACACAGTCTGTTAATTTTCCCAGTGACAAGGTGTTTTTATAATCCTGCCAGGCATAAAATGTTGTTTTTTAAGCCCAGCGCGCATGGTTGAGAGAATTTTGGCCTAAAATGAAAAGACTTCTTTCATGATCTCTTTAAAAAAAAAAAACATTATATTTCCAAATAAACAGTGGGCTATTCCAGTTAAAATCCATACACCCCCCTTTGGAACATATTACGTTATTTTTCAACCCAGGGAGTGTGAATTTCAGTTGGGTTTACCTGAATGGGTAACTTCATTTGAAATCTACACCCCCTGTGTGGGCTGGAACAGTCCAGTTAAAAACTAAATAGACACAACATAGACACAACAGCTTGATAAGTGCATACTATACACACATATAATATCCAGGATTAGTTGTTGAGATAGGGTATATGTTTCAAACTTGATAATTGCAAACATTGCAGTTGGGTTTTTTTTTGGGGGGGGGGGAAGGGGAACATTGGGTGAAAACCTGGGAAGAAAGGCTTAAACAAACAACGTAAGTATCAGAATTCGGGTAGTGAATTGTCACAAATTTTTAACCCAAGAAAGGACATTGCATTTGAAAAATAAGAAAATGTTGAGGAAACTGAGCTTTGCATGTAATATAGTGACTGCTGATCGGTAATCACCAGCCGCGAAGTTTGTTCCCATAAGTTTTTGTGTATGTAAAGTTTGGTCAATTTTTGTGTTGTATTAAGGGATTCCTGGGGTGTGTGATCTAAAGTGTACACCAGAATTGAATATACCTATGGGAACAAACTTTGCAGCAGATGATTTCCAACTGGAAGTCATCATATTATTACACACAATGCTCAGGGGATGGGACACACTACCTCCTAATTCCTGGTAATGATAATATTAGGCTTGCGCTCAGACAACTTGACAATATCAAGGTAATGTTACATATGATATGATTATATATGTGGACAGAGCACTAGGTATAGGGAAAGCATGACAATCAAATTTGGTATTGGAATTACTATATCTAGCATTGAAATTGGGCATGAGAAATAAGAATTGAATGGAGATTTAATTTTACAAAAAAATGTACAAAAACTGAATTGTCAGAGAATGACAATTTGTGCATATTGTTTAGCTGCTTGATATTCCTGCTGTTAAGGTAATGTATAATTATGATTTAGAATTGGAATCAATACTATGTTAAAAACATACTAACATTGCATGCATAATTTTAGATGCGTGAAAATTGAGTTGCATGAATTAACAACTAACAGCATGAATACTGCTTACAGTTTGCATGGAAATTACTCACAAAACTTGCATGAGTAATGTCACTAAAGTTTTAACATAATCTTGTCAGGTTATTACAATGAAATCGGTTTTCGTTAATAATTGGGATAAAATACACATTGTTTCCAGACTATGAATTAGCATTATGCATAAATAGGAATAGTACTATTTGACCGACAGGTTAAAGGTCATACAGGGATCATAGTCTTTGTTATGAATTGTTTCATTACAGTACACCCCAGTTGAGTACACAACAGGAGATGAGTCTTCACTGGAATCAAGTCCTAGAGTACCGGAAGAGGAAACACCACCAGCTCCACCCAAACCTCAGAGGCAACATCCAGAAGAAGAACCCATTGTAGTAGCAACAGCTAGCGAGAACTTACAAAGCGCACCACCACCTTTAAAATTAGTAACTAATAATAACTCAAATCATGCAACAAATGGTGCACCAGATGATGAGAACAATACATTCCAAACTTCACCAACAAATGGGTCGACACCTTCTCCAGTACGACCAACAACATTAACAAGTCCTGCTTACAGTGCTAGACCTTACCCTGGTCGACAAGAATCAAACAGTCCGCGGATAATATCTCCGCAAAAGGCAACCGGTGGTAAGTTAATCAAACCCAAACCACAATACCCACCAGGAAGTCCAAAACGTGCCATGAAAGACTCAACAACAGGGACAACGGAATCGAACAATCAAAGTCAACCACGCGTTGGTAGGGTCAAGCCAAATAATAGGCCAATTAGTATAGTATCTCCAGAATCAAGTCGTAGTGACAACTGATCCGGAACCTCTCCAGAAGGTAAACTTTTCATCAAAAACCCAATAATGATCAAAACCAGCTATCCAAGGGTCACCAAAAATTAAAGCACGTCCTCCTTCAAAAGTGGATGGTACAAATAAACCAGAGACATCCAATTCCAAACCAAAACCACCTGGCGGTTCTCCAAAGTCAGAAGCGGACAAGGGAGAGAAGGGTGATAAATCAAAGAAGTCCTCAGTATGGTATGAGTATGGTTGTGTCTGAATACATAAAGCAGCTATACCCTGGTACCGTATCATATATACATGGCAGCTTTATGCCAGCAGGGAAGAATGTACCATACAAGGAAACTAAAGCATCTCTATTCAGCAGTGTTGAAGCTTGATTATGAATGATAAAGCTCACTTTTCAACAATGCCCACTAAAATTCATAGAATAATGCTGATTCAAATTTCATAATAGTACATGCATCACCTAATGCCAAAATATTATGTTGTGATTGCTGTGATCAGTGCAAGAATTGTTTAAGAACAAAAATGTGTAAGATTTCTAAATTTGGTAATCTGTAAATCAATCACAGAGAATCAATGAATACTTGGAAACATTCACTTTTATCAATAAGAATGTGCATGATGAAAATATGGTACAATAGCCTATTTCAAGAAGTACAGTTTTTAAATGTTAATGATGTTTGTATTTGGTATTCTCATTATGGTACATTCTCCCCTGGATTCCACCTTGTTGTTTAAGGTGGCAGCTGTGCATATGAATTATGGGTTATTGAGAGAAGTAGCTTTCAAAAGAAAAGGACTGGCTCCATACACTAATTGCTTAATTATTGCAGAGGTGTGAATTAAATCCCTGATTGGATCCATGTGTTTCATTTTCCCAATTAATAAGTGCAATTTTTAGTTACACAGAAATTCATGGCCCCTCTGTAGTATTATCGGGGCAGGCTGTCATATGTTTTGAAACTTTTAACAATTGGTATAGACTCTATCGAATACTACGTCACTTGTCCTCATTTAAATAAAATTCGGTCCACCATAAGGTACCACAGGACAATTCGCACGATAATACAATAAAACATGTGATAGGTATGAATGGTTTTGGAATCGAGCTAGACACCTGTCCCTCTGTCACTTAAAACTTAGAACCAACGTGGCTGCCATTTCAATTGTTATACCGTTCCGCTTGAGTTTATTCGAAACGGTCTATTGCTGGAGCCTTGTAAATTGCCAGTAAAGAATTAAAATTGATCCAGTTCAGGTGTGTGCCAAGAAACTTTCAAACCTGGGAGCTGAGTAGCTAAAATTTGCCTCATTTGTGCTGATTGTTTATGTTTTGGGCTTAAAGCCTGGGGGCTTGAGCCTCCGAAACCAGTTTCCTTAGTATGCACAGTAAGTTGTGACATATAGCACAAAATGTGTTTTTTACCACCTGTGATTCAGTTCAAGAAGTATCTGTAAAATCGCCATTATTCATGTGGCCATAAAGAGTCAAAAAGCGGGCTAATTAAAGACAGTACACAACCATACTACTTCCAGTGAGGATATTTGTGCGAGTGAAGGCTGAAATGCAATGTTCTTGTTATTAAAAAGTGATTATATATATTGAAAGTATAATGATCAAAGAGATTTGTGTATATGTAGTATTTAGTCAATCAAGTTGTACAATTTGCCAATTGCCAAAATTTGACAGGATGGTGTATAAATCATATTAGAACAAAATTGTGGTGTGAAGAATTGTGAAATATTTGCAAGAGTTTATTATGAACTATTATTGACAGTGATGATCTTAATTGTTTTTTACAGAAAGCTATTTGGACTTTCATTATATGTATGTTTATTGTGGTATCTGTTCAACTTGTTTACCTATATGTGACTTAAAAAATAAGAGAAATATGGCACATAGTTACTGGATAAATGAATGTATTGGAATTGTGTATTGGCAGAAAGAAGAATCTTGGTCAGCGAACAAGTTACCACGATAGGAATTGCTTTATTCCGTGCGTAGGTAACTTGATTTTTGACCACGATTCTGCTCGCTGCTGTGTATAGACCCTGTGCAATACTTTGTCAGCAAAACTGTGCCCTACAAGATGGATTCCACTGAACAATAGATCAGACATGATTCAAACAGGTGCTTCAATTGTCATTATATTTGTAGCCCAGACCCAAAAACAAAGAGATACTGACTATCCACAAACAGGTTAAGTCCCAGCATCACCCGTTAATGAGGGTCGATCGTTCCATGAAGTGCGAGAGATGAAACTGCTATGCACATATCGATATTTTTACGATCTTTAAGACACACAATGCTCTATCGCGTATACCCGAAGGCAGCAATGCCGGTGTGATTGTTGGACTCAAAGGATCGGCCCTCATGAATGTGCGAGAATTCACAGCATACAAAGCACTGGGACTTTGGCTCTTTGTCTGTATCTCTTTAGTTTATGCTTAGACCCCAACATGGCATCCATTTCAATTTCTGCTACCATTCAGGCTGGTTTATTGCATAGGGCAGGGTCTCTCAAATATGTTTGCTCATATGGGTCAAGGAGGTCCAAACTCATTGCAAAGATATGTGTTTGAGGACCAAGTATACCTTGTTTTGCTATGTTATATCTACATTTCAGAGCTGTTGAAGGGCCAACCACAATTGGTTGGTCGTTGGCTGGATCTGGCCTGCGGTTGGCATGTTGAGAACCCCTGGTGCAGGGTCTATAGATATTGTAAACAAATATATGAATGAGTTTTGTTATGCAGGAGTTGTGCCTGTGATGTAAAATAAATCTGCTGGATTTTGAAGGTTTATCATATATTGTTGTTAACTGATGTCTACTTGTTTAACATGTACAGCGATACATGTTATATGTCAATATCTTGTACAGTGGTACGTGTTGCATGTCTATTTCATGTACAGTACCACATGTCTATAATATTATATCATGCATAAGTGATACATTTCAAATGTCTCTATCATGTACAATTATATATGTTGTAACATGCCCATATCATGTACAGGTGATGATGCATTTCACCTGTCTACATCGTGATATGTGACATTGTTGAATCATATACAATGATACATGTCACATAATAGCCTATATCATGTTGAGTGTTACACATTTTGATCACATGAAGGTATAGATCTTATTTCATTGCCGTGTCTTTTAAACTGCCTATATACCTACTGGTAGAACAACATACAAGATGACATTTGGATAAATACATAAAGAATACCATGTTCAAATATTCAACCACTATGATGAATAGAAAAAAAAAATGTGTGTCCGTCATGGAACATACCTATCGTATACATGTAGTGAACTCAGTGCAAGATACAGTCTACTCGATAACATTATTCAGGAGCATGATTGGGCGGTTCTGCAAAGGTTGCAGCAGTACTCAGTGTGTTTGTTTGTTTGCTACCCGTAGGGTGCACATGTAATGAGTTTTCCATGATGGGCACAAATTTGAAAACCCTGTAACGTAGAGATGAGTCAATATTTCTGTTCATATGGAAATAAGTTATTTATACCAAATTAGGGACAAACTTGCACAATTTGTCACATGTATAGCACTTTATTTAAACACATTGGACTTGTAAAAAAGTGGTATGATTCATTCATTCATAAAAGGTTTATTAAGAAATGGTCATCACAGTATAGAAAAACCAAATTGCAACAATTTTACATACAAATGCATTTTGTATGATGTATGCATGCTTGCTGTTTATCACTATAGAAAAATACTGATACTAAATGTTGGGCAGGAGAGAAGATTTTACTTGTATACATGAAGTCTTAGATGAATGCCCAACATGTGTGTTTTGATATAAGTGCACAGGTTTGATGACTGATATAAATGTGCTATATATGTTGAAAATAATATTTACCTATGCCATAAAACAAAAGAACAAAAAACAAGTTCTTGCTTGCTCATTAGACATTTACAGTATTAAGTGCAGGTACGACTGATTTCATTATATACATGGTACTGTAATCACAGGCTCTTGCATGATGAATTATTCCAATCATAATAAACCCCATAAATGCCTCAATGACCCATTTTTATTTATGAAATTGTGTAGATGACTTTATTGTTTCAGTTTTCAAAAACAAAGTTTGAAAACATCTTATGTGTGGATGCAATGTAGTGAATTATTGATTTTTTGTAAAATATGTTGATATGTATATTGTTTAGAACTTTATCAAGCAACTCAGCGACTTGGGTCAGCAGTATATTTTTAATTTTGTTTGTTTACATTTATGGAACAGCATAATACCAACAAGATATAAAAAGCCAGAAGTTTATTGTGGTGCTACCCATATTTACAGGAAAAACAATCAATTGAATATATCAGATCTAATCATTCCCATTTTAATAGTTAAAATTTCATTTTAATGTATACAACTGAGATTTGAACTTCTCCATTTCATTGACAGTGTTTACAAACAACAACAAAATGTTTATAAATTGGCGCTTGGTCTGATTTTGTGATTTTTTTAAATATATTATGCAAGTATAACACATAGTTGTTAACAAACTCTAGGTAAAACTTTAGAGACTCAAAAATGTAAGAAATATTACCAGATAAATATCTATATGAGACAACTGTTTTGCTAGAACGGACTCTTGTTGGAAAGGGAAGTTATGTTTTGTAAGCATTTATTGTAAAAGCTGGATATTCTCGATCTCAAGAAATCCATAGATCGGTATGATGTCTCACTGTCTTGTGCCGTAAAAGATGGTAGTAACATAATAAGCAAGACCCTTAGCATAACACTAAATTCAACTGGTCACTCAAGAGAATTCCAATAGAAACTCGACTCTTGTCTGGAAAAACTGACTGATAGCACCATACACCTAAATTTGTCAAATCCACAATTTCTTTTGTCTTTTGCCACTGTATCAATTGAAATGGTCAATTTCTTGTTTCATTTGTTTTCCATAACAGCGTGAAATTGTGTGTGTATATAAGTTTTTAATTTTTGTTAATGATTTGTATATTTGTCATTAGTGTAATTGTACCAAGTCACCTATCATTTCAATCAACATATAACATGCAATTGTTTAGCAAATTTTTGATGTTATATTCTAATTCATGTGCAGTGTTTTGTTAACCCAGAGATTTTTTAATTTATGTGAATTTTCAGAGATGTTTTTAATTTATTGACCTTTGACCCATACAAGTCAATGTGATGTTTATATGTTGTACACACCCAGCAGGGAGCTCAAGTTGTGTAGATATTTTGTTGATATTTTTGTTGCTTTCCCTGTTGGAAGTTGACTATGGGTGAGCTTTGACAATCTAGATAGAGTGTTTTAATGATTTTCTGTTGAATATGTACTTTGATTTACAAATAGTTTTATTTGATGTAACAAAATGTGAATAACTTGATAGAGCTACCTTATTTGGTAGATATACACATAATTCAGAGCAAAACTTGACCAAAAATATATTATAATTTGATGCAGTACACAAGCTACCAGGGCTTTTAAATATGCATTGTGTTCTTTTTTGTGTTTTCTGAATTATATTTGTCCCCAAAAGACCATGTAGCACATACTTTTGCATTATGTTTAACTCTATCAAAATAATATAACTTTTCAAGACTATGGTGCAGTTGAATATTTGGATATTACACGCTATCAGTGTATCCCAACATAATTTTGGTTTTGCATTTTTGTTTAGTGTACATGTGTAAGTTTTCAAAAACAAGTGGAAACAGGGTACTGTCAACTTGGATTCTGTGTTCCTAGATGTCCTATTTCAAATTTGTTTTTAAAAAAATATCAAAAAGGTTAAGCTATAGAAGATGGACTTCATATTGCCAAATGTATATGCTTTAGGAAAGCTTCAGATTGGTGAAGCCAATATTTAAATTACTAAAGAACTGTTTTTGAAGTACAAGGATTAGGATAATTTATTGTTCAGCACCTAATCTACAAACAAGTGTATAAAAGACAAGTTATTGGTAATACAACATACAATCCAGTGATGCATAATGTTTCTTCACAATAAGTAGTCCAATTTCTCTGTTTTTTGTAATTCAGTGTACTAAAAACAGCAGCACTTGACTTTTTAGTTAATAATGTTGATTGACGATCAAAGTATATCATAAAATATATCAAATTTGACTTACAAGCGTTATGTGAAGCTGATTTTTCCAGTCATGTGGATTTGGGTGGTTTGTGACTATAGTATTATATATTAAAACATGTCATTAATCTTTTCAGGGTAAAAATTAAATGGCCAGTATTCACAAAAAGCATAGACCCTATTTCCTTTGACAGTATCAGTGCAAAAAACCAAGTCAACTTATGGACTAGTGAGTTATTCCAGTTGGGTACTTCTATTACCTCTTGATCATTTGGAAAAGAAGTGAATTATAGACTGAAGTGTTAGGGCAGTGCAATAATTATGAGCCTTATGGGGGAGCAAGCCAAAGGGGGATGGGGTAATTTTGGCGGATCGAATGGGGGAGGGGAAAGCGATTTTTGATACACATTAATATGGGGCACCTTTTAAATAAAACACCTCTAAGAAGGTTTAGTAAAATCGTATGGAATCATTAAAATGTGCAAAATTTTGTGTTATACAAATTGGGTTTCCAAAACTTAACATGTACAAAGGGAGGGGAGGGGAGATTTTGGGGCAAGCAATTTTGGGCATGCTGTTTGGAAATTCCCCTACCCCAGCAGGTGAAGTCATTATTATTGCACAACCCCTTCAGGTGACATTAATTTTTTAATCCAGGACCATTTACTATTTTTGAGCATCTGCAAGTATCATTATTCAGGGCAACCATGTGAAGCCACCGATAATTACTTAGTCCTATATTGGTGCAAATTATTATTTCAACTGCATAGAGTTCTATGAAATTGTGAAAAGATCCAATTCTGATTCTGTAACTATCAGTATTTTGATGTATAAGAAATCAATGAGCTTGCCTACCAGTAAATTGTCTTTGTTGTATTTCCTCATTGTTTCCATCAATCATCATTATCTTCCATATTTTGTTAAATTTAAAACAATTTCAGAAAGCTGTGTAATGGTCAAATTGTTTGCTATTCAATGTCTGTACTGTTTCACATGTCAGCAGTATTGTCTTACAAAATAAATTAAAACTAGTTGAAAAAACTACAACTTGTGTGCTGTGTGATTATTACATGTATGAAGTAAACTGGCCTCAAAAAGAAACTTATAATTTTTCACAAGGTCATATCTTAAAATCCTCTCCATAAAAATGAACAAAAATTGCACACAGGATTACTTCAATACTCTAAACACATGTCAGTAACCAAGCAGTTGTCCAACTGACACAACAGCAAAATGCACTGACATGGAACACCTTCCTGGACCAAAATTCACATCCCAACAGATTTCTTTTGTTGGGTTCCAATTATTCGCCTGTGAATGTGGTCCCGGAAGCTGTTCTGTGTCAGTGCATTTTACTGTTGTGTCAATTGGACAACTGCTTGGTTACTGACATGTGTTTAGAGTAGAGTATTGAAGTTATTCTGTGTGTAATTTTTGTTCATGTACAGGCAGCAAAACTGAAAAATACATTATTTGCCAAAAATACACCATTCTAAACAAAACTTTTGAAATTTATTTTACACCCAAGATTAATGGAATCCACTATTATCTATTCCAGCTCCAGTGACACCTATTAATTTCCCTGGACCTTTGAATGTTTTGTAATAGGTGTTAGCATTTTACTTTGAAAAAACAATACAACAGGGCTGTGGTGATAGTTTGCGCACCCCTCCAGTGACCATTGGCCGAATCATTCCCAAGACAACAATATGCATGAGGCGTCACTGGAGTTGGAACAGATACTAATAATATATTTGCCCGGAATTTCCAGAATATCTGATAATAAAATATGTGAAATTTTCTTCTTATTAATTTTAGCTGACAACAACTGTAATCAAATCCAACTATAATTTAGGGAACAACCAGCGTTTGAAATAGGGTCGGTCAACCGGCCATTGGCCCTGTAACTTTTCTGACTGGCATCTAGATGCCGGCCCGGCTGGCCGGTAACTTTTTAAGGTCAAGTCCGGCTGGCCTGTAACTTTTTGAGGCATATTTCGAACACTGGGAACAACCCAAAACTTTGATGAAGTCCTATAAATGAAAGTCCTTTTGTTGGGGAGGGAGGGGGACAAAAAGTCTGATTACGTTTGTAAAAAAGTAGTTAAAACATCGGTCAAAGTTGGATCTTCATATGATTTTAAAATTTTAGTACTTTCTGAAGTACGATATTAACATCTTGTTGTGCTTCAAAATGATTTAATTCAAATCAATATAGAGTGAAGTACTCACAACCTGCAACTTGTAAGTTAAATTTTTAAAGCAGCTGTACCGCACTTTGATTCTTTTTATTTGAAAATCCATCAAGTCCAATTTTTTTGCGTGCCAAACAGTATGAAGAAAAATATTTTTAAAATAAAATATTTGATTCTTCCATGAACGTGATCAATACCTAGCATTGTCGCACCCGCTCCACAACCTCACCCACCATAACGACGGCCCTGTATCCTATTGAATACGGGTTGGAATTTTCGATATTTGGCACTTCATACGTTAGAGGGGAGGGAGGAGGGGGTTAGCCTTCTAGAGAAAGGACTTTCATTTATAGGACTTCATCAAACTTTTGGGTTGTTCCTTTAAAGAGACTTGTGATCAGTGGCGTAGCCAGGATTTTGGAACCGAGGGGGCACAACTTGTAAATCTACCGACGGAAATATTTTTTGCCGACGGAAGTTGTGATTTGTTGACCCAAAATTTAAAGGATTATAGGCGGTACCAACATAAAAACACAGTTTTCATGTCAAATTCAATTTCATTCACAACATTTCATCTTTTTTTTTTTACAAGTCTCCCCTGTTTCTGTCACCCTGGGTCAAAAATAGTCTATTGTTAACCCAATTTTTTTTTCACCAACGCCTTCCGTGTACCGACGGCCTTATATGAACCGACGGCCATGACAAGGGGGGGGGCACCGGCCCCCTGCCCCCACTGGCTACGCCACTGCTTGTGATCCAGGCTTGTGTTAGGCCATGTTGGGTAGCCAGTATTTGGAAAAAGGATTACTCGATGTGGAGTAATAATACTGAAAATGTTGTATGCAACATAGATTTGTCCTTCAGCACATCAACATTAGCATTAAAAGCATGTTTTCTATGAAGATTGGATAACAGATATTAAAAAAGATAAAGAGATGTTGGACTTGATATGGTAAGTTTTCCTACTTCAGTCGTATTTTTCTTCATTGCTCCTTTTCCTTCTTTCCTTTCAGCCATACTAGTTCCTTCCCGCACTCATTATTAGGCAATTTAATTTGAGAATTCCAACAAAAATATGATAAATGGAAATACATTTTCCACAGCCGTTTCTGCCGATGCATGACAACTACTTTTGTCTAGGGCACCCTAAATTGAAGGCTTACTGATTTTAAGTAAGCTGTACCTAATAATTTATCTGAGATTTATTGTAACTTATTTTTATGATTGAACTCTTCGTGCTATTAGTGCTTAATAAGTGTGAATAAATCTACTAATGTAGGTGTACATGTTATTGTACATGATTTTAGATATGTACTGCACAGTGTCAACACCCTGTATTATAAATATTTTTCCATACAGCTCTATTCTCCGTTGAAATCAATATTCCATTATTGACACAGATAAAGAAAGTTTACATATGCATTGTGTTATAAGACTTGCACCTGGAACTTAACTGAATGGGCTAAACGTGTTCCTTTATACCTATAAAGTATAATTGTAATTCTCAAAATTAAATATATCACAATTTTTACTTTGGATTTCAAAATCTTTACTTATAAAATGCAGTAAAAGATATCCACAGCAAGCTGCAAGGCCCCGCTAATTAGTGTATTGCTTTTCGAGTTAGTGTACTGGAAACAAAACCCTGGTTTTACCTTAAAACAAATCGATTTTTCTTGTAATAGAAACATCATATGGGGGTACTAGAGCATGCACAAATCGTAATAATGTGTAGAATATAGAAACTCTGTGGTATCTCATATGATAGTCATGGTATGCTTAGCCCGAGTCGCTCGGCCTATCTCGAACAAAATCGCGATGCGTAGCTGTTGAAAAACGAGAGGATTCGCTGTACTATCACGGCAATTTTTGACACGAAGATATAGGGATGATGACGATATGTACTGTTATACCTGGTAATATCAGTAAGCCTTAAATTGAGGGCGCCTTAGATAAGTGGTCATAATAAATGGCTGTTTCATGTTTTGATGAGAGCATTATTGTCAGGAGAATATAACTTTATATTATATTGTCACTTCTGTTTTCTCCTGACAAAATTGTTTTGAGTTCCTCTCCAAAAGTACATATTGTTGCTGTGGTCTTGTCATAAAACTGTGTGATGGTCCATATGATTCAACAAGGTGTCATGTATAAAGCCAGCTCATCAATTTCTCATTATTTGATGAGAATATCAGCAAACTTGGAAGATGGCCATTATAAACTTGTTCTTATCACTTTTATCCATTTCTGACATATTTTATCAAATTACTCATAGTAAATTTATAATGTGAAAACAAGCCTTTTTGAAGGCTAGATTTGGGACAATTTGTGGTGCTGCATCAATCTATATTCAACTATGTTAATTCATCAATGCATTGGAATTTGAATTGAAATGAATTTTGGGTGATTTTCATTTCAATGCATTGGAACTGAATTAGAATGTAAAAAAAAACATTTATTTAGCTTGGGCATGAATTGGATTGGAATTGAAATAATTGTGAGCAATGAAGAATTGAATTGGATTGGAATTGAAATCATTTTTCTGGAGATAACATTAAATTCAACCTATCCCAGTGAGCAACAAGACAACCATACAATGACACTCAAATGTGATAGCAACTTAGCAATGTAAAAATATTTATTATAAACTTCCACAATATTTCAATTATATCTTAATACTAATTATGGCGTGTCTGTCCTCTGTCCATGGCGCTATCGGTGGCGCGTGGTTCGCTAACGCGTGCTTTCGCGGATGCGATAACGCGAGGCTGCTTGGTGCGTATCGCGTGTAGGCGCTGTGGGCTCTCGCGTAGTGCTGCGGAGTACCGGACGGGCGAAAAGCGAGCATCGGAAAGTATTACAGTGACTAACAGGTGCATCTCATCGGACCAATAGGCCTATTTTAAAGACATGATTAACATACCCGTTTGCGTTCACATTTCTCCCGATTGAATTGACGGCCTACATCTAGACACTACTAAAATTTCGGTGTATTTTTGGGTCCTCCGATGTGGTTGCAGGACAGGGTTTGGAAGAGGCGAACGATGGGTTTTCAGATTATAGGGTCCGAAGTAAGCGTCACAGCTACAAAACAGAGTTGATAGTTGTGTCTTAATCATTGAGAGACATTTATATCGTATAGGTCAGGACAAGTATTATAGGTAACAGGCGTTGGGTAATATTAGAGATAGGCCTATCACGAGAACCGCCCAACCCGAGAACCGCGAAATCTAGTATAATAGATGAATGTGATAGTACTTTATCAGCCTTGATCCTTTATCACTTTGTCGTTTAGCGAAGATATACAAATTTAAACTTTTCTTTAAAATATATAACCTATTATCCATTTGTAACACAGATTTCGAATTAATTATTAGAGCATAAAAAATGTAATCAAGCTAAATGAGTCTAATGTTGATCAAAATCAAAGTCAGTTTTTAATTTCATTACACAAGCCATGCTTTGAGCTTTATTTTTCTGAAAAGCCATCATAAATTCAAAATTAGACTAACGGTTCCCAAGATATGGCTATTTTAGTATAGACCACTTGACATCATTGTTTATCAACAAAGGCGAGGGACTGGTCTATCGATTTAAAATGCACATGCCATGAGCAAACTACGATGCGTACGCACACTGCAGGGCAAAAAACAATGGAAATTGCCTTTAATTTGCGTGCATACTGCCGGGCAATGCCGTCACATGTCAAGTGGTCTATAGTTCAGAACAATAAAATACAAAGAAAGGTAAATTGGCTATACCTCAAAATCAATATTCCCAACATGCGACTAATTTTGCTTGACCACCAAATGTCAATTCCAGTTGGAATCATGCACCCTCTATGGAAGCCATGACCTTAAATCTTTCACACAGGGGGTGTAGATTTCAAATAGTCACCATTCGGGTTTAAAATTTGAAATTCACACTCCCTGTGTGGGAGATCAAGGTCATGTCTTTCAACTGGAATAGCCCATTTTTAGAACAAATTGTTCACAACATTTTTCGAAACTAGTACTGACATGTACCAACCTTAGGTGATACTATTTGATAGAATTCAAAATACACTATCAATGAATAAACTGCATGGTTTTTATAACTACCATGATATAAAATCAGCACCAAATATTATCCAATTATACAATATTTATCTGTTTAAAATGACATGGTCTCTTCCACCACATTAGTTATCACTTAATAAATTCTCTACAGTTCTATATAATAATATATATAATCAGTGATTTGTATTTCTCAAATAATGTCGATATTTGGCAACATGAAGTCAATTTCTCAATTAGGCAGATATTTGGCAGCATGAAAACTATTTCACAAATAGCAGATATTTGGCAACATGAAATTAATGGCTTCCCCCCCCCCCATCACTGGCGTCTACAGGCCTGTTAATGTAAAATCACCCTATTTTGAATCGCTCCTGTAGATTGTAATATTCTAACAATAGTGCTACATTGAACCAATCTCATATCTGCTCTGATAATCTGTTAAGCACAATCATCTATAATTGTGCTTTGAGTTCAGCACAGGGTTGCGAGACTGGGTATTTGGTTGTATTAGGCTGAGCTCTAGTTTGACGTCTTGTGGGTGATTTTCTGCTGCGAAAGATGCAGATATTCCATTATCGTCTTCAGCAACAGCTAATCTTCTGAGAAGAAAATGTTGAGAAGGACACCAAATCCCTGAACAAAGATTAGCGGAAAATCAAAGCTGAGAAGAAGTGAAAACATCATGCCTGTCATAACGGAAAATCGCTTGCAACGACGTCAAACTATTATGCCTGGCATTTAGATGTCCTGTTAAAAATTACATACGTGTAACCCCATCATGTTACACATGACAAAATCAGTTGTCAGATAAGATTGCGAAAGCCAAGTATTTTAGTAAATTTCAGATTGTTGGATTTGGCAAACAAAATTCATTTCTCCATCACACACATTTTATAGCAGCAGCATTCTTGATTCTTTGGTTGAAGTTTTAAGCTTTTGGCAGAATATCTAGCATTTGTTTGATTTTGTCATCTACGATTCCCTCAAACGGAAGTGTGTCTACCGTCAAGGCACTACACCCAGATATTCCATCTCTGAATCCATGCTTCTGAAGACACTCCAGCAGTTCCCTTGCCTGAAATTAAAGGATAAAAGAAAGAGATTTACTGCATCAGTTGATATCATTTTGCAAAATTCAATGACAGGGCATCATAGAACTCAGTTTAAAAACCTATGAAATAAAGTCTATTATAAAACTTCTTACAACCCAGAGATCACTGCATGCACCAATCAGGGAAACTCTACATAGAATAATTGCATTTTAATTTACATTCGACTGTCGACAGTACTGAGTATCAAGGCATAACACGTAAGGTGCCAAGCAGACCTGTAGCCAAGGGTGCACCCCCCCCCCATAAATCAGCAAAAGATCTGCTTTCTTTGTCAAAAATTAATTGCACAATTGGGCCAAAAATATCAAAATGTTAGATAAATATACCACAAATCATGAACTTTCTGTTAAATTTGTCTAAAATATATGTTCAAAAAATCAATGTACAGAGGGGATAAAGATCTGTTTTTGTCCAGAATGAAGATTTTCTTTTGAAAAATGTCTGCATTTAGAAAATCTGCAACCCCACAAAATATCCTGGCTACCTGGTGCTGAGGTTAAAACTCAAACCCATAGTTATCCAATGAGGGTTCTCCAACTGGATAACTGAGAAATAAAGATAAATGCACAGGTACCAAGTATAAGAAATACTTGCATAACACCTTGAAGTCAAGCTTGTTTATTTGCATATTTTTTACCTTGTCAACAGAGATTACAGCTTCTCTAAACTCAGCTTTGTCTTCCTTAGTAGGTGGAAACCCAACAGCTCTTCTCTGGTACCTGTCATGAATAGGGCACACTCTCAGCAAGTATAGTGCCATGGATAATGCAAAACCTCCCCAGTCACAGAGTCCTGCTGTGATGAGATAATCGGTAGATGTCTTGCATGCAATGGAGGCTCCCTTTGGAACAGTCTTGACAATCTTGTCAAACACCTTGCCCATGCCAACTTCATTACCGCCATCTCCTATACCTGAAATATGTAGGATAGCAATACCATAAAACTGTGTCTATTAGCATATAGAGTGCTTCTAATGAAAGCTAAATTAATCCATGCGCCATTATGGAGTTTGAGCAAATAAATTACAGATCCAAGCATATACAAACAAGTATTATTGTAAGACCAATCTATGGTTTTGGATATATATTCACCCTTGTTTCATATTAATTGAGCTTTCATCAAAAACGCTATGTATGCTTGTAGACAAGGTTTTACAGTATAATGATCAGCAAAGGTGGTGCATGGCCAGCCTTTTTAGATCTAAGAGCAGGGGGAGGAGCTCAGTACAAATGACCATATGAGGATGTGCCGCAAATATGGGTCACATGATTGGCCTTTTGGTATACCAATGACCCCTTTTTCTAAACCAGTTTTAGTATATGGATGGATTATTTTTTCCAAAAAAATAACCCCCGAACTAAATTTACCAGAAATATGGTGAAAAGTTGTAACAACATTTATGTAAAATTTGGCCGAAATGTTTTACTTTTGGTATATATGGCCAACCTCGATAGAGATGACACTATTATGTTATGTCTCCTTACCAGTTGTAAACACCAGAGGAAGTTCTGATGCCACCTCAAAAAGATAGTCTGATGAATCCACCAAATGGCTAACATCCCTGTCATGCATTGTATGATGTTTGCCATCTGACCCCTGACCTGTACGCTCTATTGCCACCAGGTGGTCATACTTGGGTGTTATACCATCATCATGTGTAAGAAAGTCCCTTGCTGATTCCATGCAAGCTGATGTGTTGGGCTGTGGATACTGCAAAACAGGGAGTTCTTCCTTTGTTAAACCTGGAAGAGGAATGGAAATCACAAATTAGATTTCAATCCCGCCTTGGCAAAAGGGTACACTACATGTCATTATAGGATGAAGGAATGTTGATATTTCTTATCAATTCTTTGACAAGTATAAACGTACTAAAGTATCACATCTTCAAAGAATTTTGCATTCAAATCCATCTTGTAACTATGACTGATAGGTGAATTGTTTGATAGACAAATCTAAATTTTTACTCATCACTATTTCTTTGCTTTCAATGGCAGGTATGCCAATTGTTCACAGATGCTTCCCAGACTAACTGCATCTACAGGTATTGGTAGTCTTGTTCCTGTAGTACAATGTGTGTATGAAAGCACCTGTGGCTGTGATCAAAATGGCATATCCTGCCATTGAAAGCTAAGAAATAGCAAGTAAAAATTTGGATTTGGGACAATCCTACAAATGCAACTCTTCAACGTCATATGTGACACAATCTGCTCCATGGGGGCCAAAGGAGGCATTTTTGACAATTGAGTTGCTATAATTATTACCTTGTAGTAACATTAGGCTATCATATACTGAAAACACAAAAGGTCTAGCATAGTTGGTTCTAAAGTTATGAGGTTTTGTGATGTGTATTTTCTTATGTATTTTATTGTTTTTCACTTCATATTTTTGCATTATCTTAGCCCCCCACGACCAGATCGTGTCACATATTACAAATGTTACAATGAGTTTAGTTTAATGCATTTTTGGCTTCCATACCTCAATCAAATTTGGCTTCAGCTATCTGGTATAAAAAGGCAAGTTATAATGAATGTAAACAAGACTTGTAAAGTCACTTCTTGAGTAATTATCACATCAAATTGTTAAGCTGCTCAGTTCATAAATCTGCTCTGACTTTACTAATCAAATTTCTGTTGGACCCATGCTTACAACAAAGCATTGATTTTTCAGAGTTTGTTAACCTGTAAATATTGTAGAACCAAGGTCAGGCAGTTGCTGAGGGATAGGGGATCTTTGATATTTTGTTCAGGTTCCCATACTATTACATGAATATCAAATACTAGTGGTAAAATGAAAGGTTGCCGGACTGATAGAGTAGCAAAATCAAAAAACTTTCACTTTCAGTCCTAGAAGGATATCACCAGCAAAAAATATTATAGGCATGTATGTGGCTTTACCATAAGGTACAACTCACAGACAAAAAATATACAGACCATTCACCTACAGGCAAAGTTCAGCATCATCTGTTAATGAGTGCCAATCATTCCATGCCCCAGTATTTCCATTTTTTTCAAAGCACAGTCTTAACATTTTGTGTATAACATACATAGGCACCATAGAGTTGATAATAATAGCCAAAACAGCTCCATGATAGCCACAAATGATGTGTGTGTGATTTGTTAGACATACACGTTTGAGAAATCAGTCCTAAAGAATTCTCAGCATACAAATCATTGGAACTTTACCTGTTGGTGAATGATCTATATATTTTATCATCTATGGTACCCTGCCATCCTGGAGCAACCAGTTGTATACATCACACAGGAACTCATACTGGATGCTCTGCTGATCCCATTGTATGCCATGCATCATTTAGCACCTGGTTAATTGGTATACCTCAGCAGAAGCCCATACATGTGTCAAATTTCAGTGATTTGTTTTTATTCAGTCTCTGTACATGTAGTGTGCAACGATAACCAACTACATACAGTTAGATGCCTGGCATCACATTTGTTATATCTGAATGGAACACGGTGTATCATGTACAGATCATGTCTTACCTCCTGCCAACAACGACTGTGCAACTTGCTTCATCAGATTGTAAAGTCCTTTTTCCACTACCAAAGTGACTTTTATCTTCAACGCTTGTAAGATGGTTGCTATTGTAATGGCCCCTGATAAACCATCATTTTCATAAGGATTTGTGCCGCCTAAAACACATGGAAATCCTGTTGTGATGAGTACTGATGATGAATGGGACATAGCTAGCGCTGATTTGAGTAAATCATCTGGAACCAGCAAGTCTTCTAGATGTCGTTTACCTTTGATAATTTAGAAAAACAAAGAACAATTTAGGCCTATATATTTCATATGCATTCATTTTTAGCTGATAAATCTGATCAATAGAGCGCATAATAGATAACTGCATTCTATAATAATAAATAATAATAATTTTAATAATAATAATTTAACAATACCAATATTTTGTAAAGCGTAAAGTGCAAGAACCTGTAAGTGCTGAGAAAAACAGTATTTACAGAGCATTGCATCAACTTTTAATAATCATGCTAGGTACAGCTGCTTAATTGATTTCAATTCATATTTTGAATATCTGCAATATTATTTATCATTTTTGTTATTTTGGATGTGGCTGCAACAATGCATTGTGTCAGTGGGGGTGTGCTGCAAAAAGTGTGGATGATTTACAGTTCAAGTGGGATGTCAGTTTGTCAGGTCGGTAAACTCTTCATAGGGTGTGTGAGGTGAAACACACTGAAAGTGGGTGTGCAAGGTGGACACGGAGTGAAAGTGGATGAAATGTTAAATGTTACGAGATGAAATATTAAATGTTACAATATTGCTTAAAGTGGTTGATGAAACTACCAGATAACATTGTCCTTGCACATAAGTACTTAACCAGTGTCTTAAATAGTCACCCACCCATCCATCACCTATTTTGGAACAGTATAATGCCTTTTGACAGATGCTAAATGATATTTATAGTTGTTGTAAAAGTTTCATTATTAAAATCACAAAATGAAGGCCTAGTCCTCTACTAAAGCCTGCATAATGATTGTAAGGTCAAATCCAGATGGGCAATACAAATTAAGTATAATAATGAAATAACAGATGAATTTCAAGTTCTAACAAAGTCACTATGAATCATATCAACTTACCTGGATCATCAAAGACAAGTTGCTCAAGTTGTTTAATTTTGTTGACAGTAGCCTCTGATGCCACACTGGCTTGGAATGGTTCCTCCATCAATGAGATGACCTTGGGTAGGTCTGTTGGGTCTGTTATGTTGATTGGATATTTACTCAGATCCATAGGCATGTCAGAAATGTACATTCCACCTGGGCAATGTGTGAATGCTAAAGGTGGTTCTAGAAATCAAACAAAGAAAAAAGTATAATGTATAATATACATTTGTACCTGTTGCAATTATTGGCAAAAGTCCGATATCGACTGATAAAAGTTGATTTAGTGGTAAATAAATACTTATTACAACTGAGAAGCCAACAAGCTTCTAGAAGCACAGATGAATTATTTTGATTGATAATTATTGCAGAGTCATGGTAAATACAACAAAATTACATCCGTTAGTACATCATCAAACAAGAATCTGACAAAATCAGTGAAATTCTACCATAATTTAGGCAATGAACTGGATAGAAGTTTGAGTCATAATAATGTCTCATTAATAATAATAATAATGTCCATGCAATTTAGCGATCATCACTGACATGACTGATGCAAAAAATTTTGTCAATTTATCATTGAAAAATTGGAAGGGACATTTATTAGAGGGGTGATTTAATACAAACAATACAGTAAATGGTTGACTCCATTTGATATCAACACTCACTTTACAGGAGAATAAGGCCATGCCTTTGATAGGGGTGCATGGATTTCATTGAAATTAGCCATGATTATACTGTTAAATCTAGGCTACAATATAAAAGTTATTTGATGAATAAGTACAGGTTTGGTATGTCAGAAATGGTGAAAAACTGAAGCTGAAAGTTTAGTAAGCATTACATTTTAGCTTTAGATAATCTCCATAAAAATGTTTTTAAGATGTGGTTGTCCAACTGCTTACTCAGGATAAATATTTTGTTCCTATTTGAGCTCGCTGACATATCTTGGCACTTCGAAACAAAATAAAACATGTTTTATATGAGAAGAAAACATTGAAGGGTTCAACAGACACACAAATGTTAGTGACCCTTAAGGGATCTGATATTAACGATTAGGGACGTTTTCACATATTTTTGTGGGAGCTGAGAGTACACCAGACATATCAAATTGCATTCTGAATACGAGGAATGTCCTTCTGATATCAAATAATTTAAATTTTGTGAAATTCTAGATATAATACAAATTTTATGACCATTTATTAAAACTTGATATTTTTAAATTTTTGATATTTAACAGACCTGGAAGTAAACTTTATAAATCTAATGATATATACGTAAAGTGTATGTAGCTGGGATGAAAAGCCGATGATCAATTGAAAATTTTGACCTTTCATATTGAAGATGTACAATTTTTTTCCCAAAAAGACCTACATTTTTTTCTTGTGTTTTGGGGGAAAAATCCATATCTTCAATACGAAAGGTCAAATTTTTCAGTTGATCGTCGGCTTTTCATCCCAGCTACATACACTTTACGTACATGTCATTAGATTTATAAAGTTTACTCGAGGACTGTTTGATATCAAAAATATCAATTTTTAATCATTTGCCATCAAATGTGTATTACATCGCAAATTTCAAAAAATCAAAATTATTTGATATCAGAAGGACATTCTTCGTATTCAGAATGCAATTCGATATGTCTGATGTGCTCTCACTTCCCACAAAAAATACTGTCCAAATGTTCATACCCCAGCCCTTAATGACCCTCGTATAACTAGCATTGTATCTTACTTGAACAAAGAACTGCTTCTACACCTGTTGCACCACAAGACCAAAACACAGCAATATCATCACCATGAAAACTGGTGCAATCCCCATATAGTCAGGTTTTGCTAAATCTTCAATGCCTATTTTAGCTAATGATTGAAATTTAACAAAACAATAAGATTGCTTAGTTTCAAAACATAGAGCCTCATGGAGCCACATCATGTATCACAATCTGACACTGAAGATGGTATCATGATTTATATGGAACCTTGATCTGGGTTTCTGACAACTGCAAACAAGAAAAAAGTACATGAGTATTAAACAGTCTTACTAGCAGAAAGGACTGCCTCAAGGCCTGTCACGCCACATGACCAGAAGACTGCGATGTCATCTGAATGGAACTGATTGGGATCCCCATAGTCTGGCTTCAAAACATCTGAAATACCTATGGCACCTGAAAGGAATATACAAAGTATATACCATACCATACTGAAACCAATAATGAAAAGTATAATAATATTATACTTTCAGCTACTACTTAGAAAGAAAAACTAACATTGCATTGAATCATTATATTCATTACCCAAAACAATTGAAATGTTCTATTTAGCATGTTTAAGGTTATAATAAGACATACGAAACTGTCAGGTCAGTGTTCAAAAGTTTGGTTTTGTAATATGAAAACTCCAAATTATAATTATCTACAAACCTGATGAATCTCTTCACATGTTTAAGGTTATTAATTATTTTAAACTGTTGTGATTTGGTAGTTCACAGCATCTTACTTAATGGTAGTGAGCTTTGGCAAAAACTGCATTGCTCAATTCATAGCGAAAGCGTGTAGAAGAATTAAAATATCACAGATATACTTTTATAGGTGCTGCGGTTCTTGAGTTACGTTGTAAGGAGGGCTGAAACAACAACACTTTTGTAAAACGTACATAACTCATTAACAACAATAAATTAAGCAAGTTTGCAAAGTATACGATTTGTAGAATAAACTTTTGCTAGATCTAGATAATGAAAATCGATTTTTAGGTTGCTTCGACCAACAATACCTCGTCTACCCTTAATACTTGTTTATATATTATATTGACTCCTTCCAAAGGACATAAGAACGGATGTGTGCTCATCACTACAAGAAATAGTGCAATCTTTACAAACCTGGGTTTCCAATGTGAATAGGTGCACCATGGACATCACTCATTGGGTGTGTCACTCCGAAGGCTTTCTCCACTAATTGGCGTGGTATAGGTCGCATTGAAACTACTTGGTAACAGTCAAATTCGCCTACTGCATGACACTTGATATTTGTCTTAAAATGTAAAACACAGTAATTAATAATGTTACTAAAATACTTTTGTGGTGAAGCATATCTACTCTGGCTAAACTTGCATGCAAAAACATTAAAATACTGCTTACTTCACATACAGTATTATTGTGGCAATACAAAACACAGACTGTAGTACAATTAAGCACTGTCGTACTACAAATGGGAGGGTAAATTAAGGGCTGTGGAATGTACTCATCTGCCGGTAGATTCCAGAAAAGCTTCCCCATCGTTTGTCATGTGACCAATCAGATGCCTGATGAAGTTCGGAGTTACCAGACGCAACTGTCGCATGCAAGTTGCAAATTTTATTTCCAGAATTCGATTTAAATTTACCTTATATGTTATTTACTGGATGACTATTCTACACCGAATATTTTTAATTAGTTCAATATAGGCCCTACTAAGTCTACAGCCCCATATCATGCATAGCCTAATATCCAATATAGCGAAATGTACACTTGAAAGAGTGTTCACTACCTAGGTAGAGTGAAAATGCAAAATATGCCTACATTAGTTTCAACACAATTTTAGTTTGGGGCCTATGGGTGTTCTACGGGAGACCATCATGCACTGAGCCAACTATGATAATAGTTGTTTCTTTTTTGCACGGCTTGGTCCTTTCTGCTGTGGAGCCTGGGTTGATATGAGTTCAGAATCTGATTTCTTATTTACAATGTTATTGATAGTCCTATAAACATAATTATTATATCAGAGAAGATACTCTGTTACATAATGAAATATTGTCACTAATTTAAATTGTTATCACGTAGGCATAGGCCTATTATTATAGTTGTTCCAACAAAATTCTTTTAACATCATCTTTTACCAATATTTTTGTAGGCCTAAAGAAAACAAAAACAACAATTAGCCAATTTCTTAAAGAGAAATGTGCACAGCAAAACAAACGCGCGCAGCAGCTATGAGATATTTTGGGCCCTGTGCTGTGCATTCCACCCCCAGCGGTGTTTGCTGTCGTAATGAGTTAGGACTTACGCGAAAGCGCCGGGTGTGACATGGGTGTGACAGGATGTGTAAATGGTTGGGTGTGAAAGTGACGGGCACAGCGTCATCATCCTATATCTTTGTGTCAAAAATTGCCGTGCTATCACTCTTTCTTCAAAAGCTACGCATGGCGATTTTGTTCGAGATAGGCCGAGCGACTCAGGCTAAGCATATTAAGTACACGATATGAGATACCGCAGCGTTTCCATTCATACACGTTTATGCAATCTGTGCATGCTCAGTACCCCATATAGTGTTGCCATTACAAGAAAATTTGATTTGTTATCAGGTAAAATGCAGGATTTGTTTCCAATACACTAACTGGAAATGCAATACACTAATAAGCGGGGATTGCTGTTTGGTGTGGATATATTTTACTGCATTTTCACCATAAAGATTTTAAATCGTGCATCACAATTGTGATATATTAAACTGTTTGAGAATATTATTTATGAAAAGAACGAAATGAAAGCCCATTCAGCTAAGACCAAAGTTCGGAAAGGCGAGGTCTCTTATTAGTGAAATACCATTCGCCCGTCGATCATCAAATAATTTTGATTTTTTTGAAATTCGCAATGTAATACACATTTTATGGCAAATCATTAAAAATTGATATTTTTGATATTTAACGTACTCAAAGTAAACTTTATAAATCTGATGATTTATACTTAAAGTGTATGTAGGTGGGATGAAAAGCCGATGATCAATTGAAAATTTTGACCTTTCATACTGAAGATATGGATTTTTTTCAAAAAAAACAAAAAAAAATTAGGTCTTTTGGGGAAAAAAATCCATATCTTCAATATGAAAGGTCAAAAGTTTCAATTGATCGTCAGCTTTTCCTCCCAGCTACATACACTTTAAGAATATATCATTAGATTTATAAAATTTACTTCAAAGACTGTTATATATCAAAAATGTGAAAAATATCAAATTTTAATAATTTGTCATAAAATTTGTATTATATCATGAATTTCAAAAAATGAAAATTATTTGATATCAGAAAGACCTTCTTCGTAATCAGAATGCAATTCGATATGTCTGATGTGCTCTCATGTCCCACCAAAAATACTGTCGAAACGCTTAAAACGCTCATTCCAGTTCCCTTAATACAAAATTGCTGTTATCCTACAAGCACAATGAACTGATTCAAATTGGGTGTTAACATTACAAATACTGTATTGTTTGTAATAAACGCCCCGGGGTGTTGCATTTTTCCAAAAGGGGGCGTTTATTGAAAGTGAATTGTCAATGAAAAAACTTAAAAATCAGGTTCAATTTCCCGATGGTGCTCCTGTAAAAAGGAGGGGTTTATGGCTATACTAATGTTGTTTCTATGGCGCCGCCCACAGATATATAGTAGAAAATTACATTTCTACCATATAGTAGACCTAAAAGGCATTTTCATTCATTTCGTATTTAAGCGTTAATTCCCACTGTATACTTTACTTGCGTCCAAAACATATTAGTAAACAGTAATAACATCACACAAAACTCATGGTCTTTGGTACTAATCATGTTCTCAACAAATTTGATGATATTTCACTTTCTCATGCAAATAATGATATTGAAAAGGTTGAAACATTTAAGTATTTGGGTGTTGTACTTGACCCAAAATTAAGTTGGAATGATCATGTAACCTTTGTATCAAATAATATCTCCAAGCGTATTGGTATTATTTGTAGAGTAAAATATTATCTTCCTCCTAAAACTTTAAATATGCTTGCCAATGCACTTGTAATGCCCCATTTTGACTATTGTAGTACTGTATGGTCAAACTGTAATGCTGATTTATCCAACTCTCTCCAGATTCTTCACAATAGACTTGCTAGATTTCTGCTCAATGCCGACATTAGAACTCCTATAGTTGATTTAATGCATTCTCTAAATTGGTTTAAACTTGATAAAAGATGGGAAAACCATCTCCTCATTGTAGTTTTTAAATGTCTGAAAGGTCTTGCTCCAAATTATCTGAGTTCCAAATTTTCATTTACAGAGTCTATGCATGGTAAATCTACGCGTAGTCAAATTTCTAAAACCTTTATTGTCCCACTTTGGAGCAATAATCAGGGTAAGCGTACTTTTCATTATAGAGGTGCCAAGGCATGGAACAAACTTCCACCTGATGTACGAAGTAATTATGAGTCAGTGAACCTTCATATGTTTAACAATGTATTTGCTCAATGTTCTATTTAACATGTTTTCTTAAAAAGTCTGGATATTTCTATCCTTGTAAAAAGTTTTCTTCTAGAGTATATATTGATCATAACAAAGTAATGAGTGAGTGATGAGTGTACAGGGGTGTGTGTGTCTAGGGGTGAGGGTGTGTAAGTTTGATAGATGGGATGAAAAGTCAGGGAGTGTCAGAAAGAGGGGTGAGGGAGAGAGAGAGAGAGAGCGGGAGAGAGGGATAGCGAGAGAGAAAGAGAGAGGAGAGAGAGAGGAGAGAGAGAGCGAGAGGATCAGTTTTATCTTTAGTCTGGTATGTGTATTTTCAGATCCATTTTATACCACTGTTTTTTAGGTTGTGTTGTTATATGTTTTCCTTGTTTCCATTATTTCTGTATTAGAAAGTATAAGCTTTGTTTTGATTATCATGTTATTTATTAAGTATTGTATATTTTGTAATTAAGTGCAGGGCCTTCTTGGAGATCAGTACAAGATACTGAAGAGGTTACCCTGGATAAAGAAAGAATAAATCAATCAATCAATCAAAACCAAGTTAGTTGTGTTATTTATTCTAAGCACATAGGGGGCCTACTTTTAAAAGTCCACCACCACATCTGGAATAATGAACTACATAATTGAGTTATGTGACCCAGGGCATGTCAGTCCAGACACCACATAAAGTCCAGACAAGTATACAAGTATACAGGACAGTGTGATCTATAAGGACAAGGTTGCCAGTTGACCAGGCCAACGATTGTGGACCTTTAAGCGAAACAGATGCGAAGTAAATCTAGCAAGACTCAAAATAACAGCAATTTGCAATTCCAAGACAATACTGGGCCCCCTCCATAGAGGGCGCCCCAAAAAGATCAACTAGCAAACACCAAACAGAGTCACACTTGAGAAAGACAAATGACTGCAAGGGATTCCTAAGACTACTGGAAAAGAAAAGTCTACAAAAGGATCATCTCAGCTAGGTCTATAAAAGGGTATCTACAAAAGGGTCTCAGAGATGCCGCCTTCTTCTCCTGTTAAGGACATTAGTATCCACCGCATAGTTCAAACCATCACTATTTACCATATGTGACTCCTCGCCACAACTGAGCCCGGATGTCGCCAATCATCATTTTTGAGATATTCAACCAAAATATTCTGCTTGAAATTAGCTTTAAAATGATGTATATCATGTCTATAGTACTTGACATTTAAGTAGTGAAAAATCAATAAAACAGTCAATAAATCCTTTCTTTCCTATTGTTTATTGTTAAATTCGATGGAGCATATCTCAATAGTGGCACTGGCGACATCCGGGCTCAGTTGTGGCGAGGAGTCACATATATGTTACCTTAAATGTGGACACATCACAGCCTTGCTCCAAACATCTCAAAGGTATGTGACTTTGAATCAATGCAAGATCAAATGAATATGAACATCCCACATAAAATGATACAAAATTGTTAACCTTTTTACCAAAGTCCAGTAGATCCTTCACCTCTTTTGTTTCTATTCCATTTGTATAAACTTTGTATCTTGGTAAATCTGACCTGTAATTGTCATACAATAAATGTAATGTATACAAAATTATACTTACTGTATACATAGAAACATTACACTTCTGTTCTAAATATCTGAGAGGAATATCAGCTTGGAGTAATGCCTTATCAAATGAAAATGAACAGCCCAAATAGAAGAAAACAAAATCATCCATTTTGTCACCATAACTCAATAAATTTATTGCTTCTAGCCTTTCCATGCCATTTTCAAATACTCTGTACCTTGGCAGATCAGTTCTGAAAAGTTGCAAAAGAGAGATGAGATGATAGATGATGCAGAATTGTATGTATTGCATACACAGGATAGACACTTTAGAGTCATGCAGTGAAGTCATGCTTGTTTTTGTTTTTTTTAACAAATTGCCCATCAGGGGACATTAGCAGTCTATTGCAATTTAAGGGGGTGGGGAGTAGAATGCTATGTTGCCATAAACACCTGCATAAACTACCAGCTGATATAAATAAATAAATAAATAAATGTTGGTATTTATACAAGGTGAAGACGAGTTGTTTCACGCCAAACATAATGATGTCACTCATTTTGCGTGAGACTCACGGCCAATGCGTGGGAGTTTACAGCCCTGGTGCTGACCCATGTGATATCGTGTCATATCACAAGGGTAAGAACCAATAAGATTGCAGGGCCGTTCTCAAGTGTTTAAGAATGTATTATACATGTAGTGTCAATTATGGCATCTCACATCGTATGGTATCCTACTATGCATTGTATGCACTGTCCATACAAAGTCCCACTCTGTTTCACATTGCTCACCTTATATCAGAATCCTGTGCAATTTTCGGAGCTGAAAATTGTCCCACATTCGACTGGAAGACGATAGGTAATGGGCCAGAGTTAGCGCAGCAAAACTCAGCAAAATTTGATGCAATTGACTTGTGAAGCATTGTCAGATTAGCTTGAAGATACCCTGTAAACAAAGAAATTGAATATTTGACCTACATCTGCTTTACAAATTAATCAATTAGCTCAAATAAGTCATTTCCAATGGGCTATTCCAGTTAATATCTATACACCCTGTATGGAAGACATGACATTAATCTCCTACATAGACATGTAGAGGGTGTAGATTTCAAAAGGAATCACCCATTCATGTAACCTATTTGACATTCACACTCCCTGTGTTGAAGATTAACATCATGTCTACCACAGGGGGTGTATGAATTTCAACTGGAATTACAGCTCAAAACAATCTGATAAAGGCAAAATCAGACGTAAGAATGATGATAGAATAAAACTGCATAGGATACCATGACTGACAATAACCCGGTACCTGTGAATTCCACCCCTACAATTTACACTTTTAATGCAGTTTAAATAAAACATTTGTTGCCATCTTTACTGCACCTTTACAAACACCAGCAGTAGCCTCCTTGAATTCATATCCCTGGCGGAAATATTGACGCACATCAATAGGTGGTGCATTCTCCATCCATTCTTGGTAACCACCGACTCTCTTGGTACCATGATCACTCATTCCACTTGCTGTCATCCTTGGTCTCAGCTTGAGTAATCACAATTGCACTGCAATGAAAAGTTAAGTGTAACTGTCAAGAAATGTGTAGTTGTTGAAAAATTGCCACACTAGTTAAACTGCGGTAAGTGGGGTTACTCCACACAGTGGCGTAACTAGGGTTGGTAGTGCCCGGGGCAAGAAACAAAAGCAAGCGCCCCTACCCCCACCGGAGAATATCTTGACGCGGGCAGTGGCGTAGCTAGGGGTTGTGGCGCCCAGGGCTAAGGATGCAATAATGCCCCCTCCCAATTCTTGAAAGAATTGCGCACGGAGCACATGAAATTAAGGCCTACCACTAATTAATTTTGGTTATCAGAAGTTGAAATTCGGTCTTAAAATGTTCTTTCAATTGGCTTTGTGCTGAAATGTGTGCGAAGCGCGCGAAAATTTGGACTTTCATCGCTTGGAGGGGCGCAGAATCGATGCTGAATTCGTCAATTTGGCGCCCCCTAAGGGTGGCGTCTGGGGCACGTTGCACATCTTACTATCAAGTGCACACATTTTGAGTGTTTATTCGCAAGAAGTACAATTTGTGTCCTCCTTTCCTGTTTATAAACAGACAGGTAGACAAAAGACCTGTCAGAGCTGTTCCCGATATCCAAACACTCAAGTATCATCAGGACAACAACATTATGATTCACACATGGGCTGATTGGCACAAGAATGAACACCATATTTAATAACGGAACTGAGGGAATGGTTTCATCCGGCACCATCTCTTATACATGTACTACATAACAAATGACAGATTATCAATAAACTAATCGTTATTTAGACTTAGAGGCAACCTGATCAATTTGGAATTCAGAAAAAAATCTGGAAATCAGAAACTCGATTTTTTTTTAAATACCATTTTGACAAATTCATAATTTATTTCTGTGAGACAGAATGACAAGGTGGTTACTCCTCCATCCGATGAATGGTTGCTGGAGCAATTGCTGAATAGGGTGCAACTCTACTAGTCTTATTATAAGACTGCCCTATCCCAAACCTAAACCCTAACCCTAAACTCCGTAAACGTGGACTGGACTCAAGTCTAGCAAGTTGCACCCTATTCGGTAACTGTACCCCATAAATGTATTAGCAGAGCCACCATCTCCGGGTCAATTTATTTACTTTTATCACTTATTTGTGTTATCGCACAAAGCAAACAAATAAGGGACATGTTTAGTGGAGCCAACACCTCCGGTTCAAAGGTTAATTTATGAATGATAACTGGCACAAGTCTTTATCAACATTTTGCTAATGCTTATCAACAGCCTTCCACATGCTTCTTTGTCCAGTTTGCCATCAACATTTAGAAGCAAACCAGTTCAGACCCAGAACACCATCATGTCAGTTTAAGTGAATATTTTGTTGGATTTGGACTACTAACAGGCTGAGTCAAAAATGTGACCAGCTCCAACAAAACCCGGAACAAGTCGCCAGGAATGTTTTTGAGTTGTAGGCCTTTAAAGATGACATTCCCATTGAAACAATCAAATTTTGGAATTCTTAATTTCATGGTATTTGACCTTTCAAATCTTTGAAAGTTCTTATTAAAAAGAGGTTTATTTAATCAATAATTAACAGTTGAACAATGATAATCCTTATTCAACTAATTAGCACATTTCTCAGACTAGCAATTTTGAAAAAATATCAATAATCAAGGTATCATTAATTTACAAAATTATCTATACCTTGAAAAGTATTGATGCTACGTATATAATTTTGGAATCATTTTGAAGATTATTGTCCCGTGTTTACATGTTTATTCAAATCATGATATGTCAAATATGCAACTTGTTCTTGGTTTTGTTGGAACGGGTCACAAATAAGTAAGCTCATGTTTGAGGAGCTGTAACTAGACATCTGTAAGGAATCTGCTGTATGATTTGATTTTATTTGATTTGTTCGGGTTTTGACAACCCTGGATAACCCAAGAAAGCCTCTATTGAAGCTTATTTCTATTGGTTTTTTTTCCATATACTCGGTTAGTTTTGTGGGGTTCATTATCTAACCCCAACGGTTTTAGCTTGTATTTATATTATTTATCAACATAGGCCTATTTGTTTGTGATATTTCAAGCGTTTTAAAATTTCAAAATAATCCCATTCAATTACACGGTTGCGATGAAAATTTACTGAATTTAGGGACTGCACGTCATACACCACCTGGTTTTATATCAATTTTAAATTTAGCCTGAATCGGTAAATATGGTACCTCTCGCCCTTTTTTAGGTCAAGGCTGTTTTTACTTTTACCATTATGCAGCGAACCATTGTTGAAGCTATTTCACATACATACGGGTCAGTCCATGTCGAAACAGATTGAGTGTACACCCACCCTCTTCGATTTTGCTCTCCTTTGGCTCAGGGGTACCTTTCATGGATCCCTAGGTGAGGTCACAAGAAAAAATTCAAATTCCATTTCGCTTTGAATGGCGGGCAATCAAAGTTTGGCGACCTCGACCAAAATTGTGAATTTAAGGGTCCAAATGACAAAGTGCTCTCTTTGAGGGCACTTTCTTCTTAATTTAATCAGTTGTGATCCTCTTTTGAATGTGGTCACTCACTGGCTGTGTCTGAAATACCTAATGCCAAAAAGATAGATTTCGGAATTTCGTTGGGATTTCAGAGGGGTCAAAATCAGCACTTCGTACTGTTCAATCAAATTATCTTGATTTTGAAGGACCCATGATAATGTCACAGTGCACTTATAGGTCCTAATTATGTTCAGAATGGATTAACCATATGCCAATGTCTATGAGCAATTCAAAAAAAAGATAAATTTCTAGACCCCTACAGAATTTTAGGCCACCCCTAAAGTGGTTCAGCCACAAATGGCACTTAAAGTCGGCAAATTTTGACCCCTAATAACTTTAGGTGTACACCAGATATGAATTTCTAGTCTTTTGCATCTGAAAGAATGTAGTTTAATGTTACTAGGAACATAAGATTTGTTTTGTATTTTTGTGTTTTAGTATTAAGTTGACGCTTTCAAAAATAGTCATTTTTGCCTAACATACCATGCATACAGGATACGGTACAAAATGCCAATTTTAGTATGATATTTTTTTATATTTTTGATCACTTTATAGCCATTTGTATTATTTATCCTGATATTTCAAGTTGCTCTTGAGTCAAGTAATAAGAAAAACTACTTTCTAATCCTCTGTATGGATTTTTAAGGGGTCAAAAATGCACTTCCTGGCAACGATGCACATGCAAAGTACAGGTTATGGGGGTCAAATTTTCAGAATGCTCCCAATTATGTCAAGTAATATATCAAATTACTCGTATGGTCATGAGGATTCCAAAATGTATAGTTTGTTATGTGTCAGACCTTTCAGGAGGGCGCTCTGACGAAAAATGTTCATAGGTCAACGACCTTTTTGAAAGTATCAAAGCACAAAAAATACAAAACAAATCTTATGTTCCTAGTAACATAAGACTACATTCTTTCAGATGCAAAAGACTAGAAATTCATATCTGGTGTACACCTAAAGTTATTAGGTGTCAAAATTTGCCGATTTTAAGCACCATTTGTGGCTGAACCACTTTAGGGGGGCCTAAAATTCTGTAGGGGGTCTAGAAATTTCTCTTTTTGAATTGCTCATAGACATTGGCACATGGTTAATCCATTCTGAACATAATTAGGACCTATAAGTGCACTGTGGCATTATCATGGGTCCTTCAAAATCAAAGATAATTTGATTGAACAGTATGAAGTGCTGATTTTGACCCCTCTGAAATCCCAACGAAATTCAAATCAATCTTTTTGGCATTAGGCATTTCAGACACAGCCAGTGAGTGACCACATTCAAAAAGAGGGTCACAACTGATTTAATTAAGAAGAAAATGCCTCTCAAAGAGAGCGCTTTGTCATTTGGACACCTTAAATTCCCAATTTTGGTCAAGGTCGCCAAACTTTGATGGCCCGCCATTCGGAAACGAAATTGAATTTGAATTTTTTCTTGTGACCTCACCTAGGGGTCCATGAAAGGTACCCCTGAGCCAAAGGAGAGCATAATCCAAGAGGGTGGGTGTACACTCAGTCTGTTTTGACATGGACTGACCCATACATACAAAACAATTTAGAGAAAGAATGAGGCCATATACTATTTAAATATCTTTTGTTGATTTCGAATGATAATGTCATGAAGTCGTAAATTTTTAGGTCACATTCCTAAAACCAAAACAATTCATTGCGATGCAGATATTTCCCGACTTACGCAATTTCATCATCACATCAGTGTCTTTATTATTTGTTTGAAACATTTCCCAAACGTTCGTGCTCTTTATGCATAAAACGGCTAATCTATCTTTACAAAACGCGTCTTTTTCTTGGAAAACAAAAGGCTAAAGATGGCATTATGAGATTTATCATTTATCATTACACTCCTCCACTCAACTGCCACCGTGGACGAGCGGTAAAGCGCTAGACGCGTAATCAAAGGAAGTTCCGAATCGCTGGTTCGAATCCCAACGAAGCCTGTGGAAACTTTTTTTTCTTCAAAATTCATGATCGCATTCGAAATGAGTCACTTGTCGGTAAATCATGTATCGTATCCTTAAAGCAGTTACAGCCCCTCAAACATGAGTTTACTTCTTTTTGATTCAACCTGTACATGTGTACAGCCATCAAATGTGTGTCATTGGCTCAGTACACCCCTCGGAAGCACAGGCATAGGATTCTGCAGGATGTTTTGTTGGTATTTTTTACTGTTTACTTTTCACTTGACAGGAGTAATACTGGTACATTTTGAAGAAATTTTTCAAATATTTGACCTGCACAAATCTTTAAGTGTGTATTTCCCAGACAGATAAAATGGTGTGAGCCAGTCCTTAAGGCACTTGAAACTTGATTCTGAGTTTAGCGTCCGCCGCCCGCGTTATGAATTTTGTGCCGCGTTTGAGATGTAAAATCTGAAAATAATTCATTATTGTTCAAATTACTACTTAAACCAGAAAGAAAATTTGTTGTGCAAAATTTTTAAACCCCTTTTTTTTTTATTTGAAGCCTTCAAAAACTATGGAAAACCTTGACAACTAGTGGAAGAATTCATCTAAATATTTGAGCATTAAAAATATGCAGATTTTTGACCCTTGCTCTATCCAATTATTTCAATTATACCTTTGGGATACCAGGGTAGACTAGAAGTGAACTTAACCTAGCCATGGACATTGTTTATGTTGTAAATAATTTAAGATAGGAGATATATACTACAAAAGACCTATTTTTAATAAATTGGTGCCAATAATAATTATTTCAATGTTCTGCATGATTGTTATTTTTGTATAAATGAGTCAACCTCCCCCCCCCCCATTTGCCCCCTATCCTCAAATGTATATGGAGAGGTTAGTACAAATTGGACTTATTGGAGTGAAGAAGACAGATATACTTCGGAATACATTGAGTTTGTTTTAAAACTTGATTTAAACAAAAAGCAAGATAATTATACTCTTATAAACATTTATGTGTGTTTGTGACATTATGGGACCCTGAAATACCCAAATAGAATGAACAAAAGTGCATAAGCATTCGTAAAAGGCCGCGTATAATAATGAATAATGAAATAGTTGCCTCAATCATTATGAGCTGAAAAAGGGACGCAAAACTTGATATCAAGTTTCAAGTGCCTAATATACATTAGGTACAGCGTACATTGTACATAGGACTGGTGAGTGAGTCTAGTATGAGCTGTTGCACTACAATGTACTACACCCGTACTACACATTGGTTCGCCCACATTTTTGGAGTATAGTAGTGCCGTGTACATGTGGAAACCGTGTTGAAATGGTTCAAATCCGGGTTGCAAGGTTCGTTCTTGAAAGATACCAAGATAGTGTGTCGTCGGCCATGCTGTCAGAAGAACTTCAATGGGGCACCCTTGAGAAGCGACGCCAGGCAGCAAGCCTCATCTTGATGTACAAGTACATACACCCATCGAATGTGTGTCATCGGCCTGGTCATCGGCAGTAGCTAGTTCCCGGTCCCCGCACTCTGTGCATCCGCGGGTATTCATGCTCGTCGAAAATTTCGCCAAATAATGGGTGTATTTAAATGAAGAAACGCGATTAGAGAAACAAACAAAAAGGGGTGTTTTTTCAAACCATGTGTTCGCGAAATTGAAAAAAAGGGTATTTTCATCGAGCAGCCTACGCGTTTCTGCCAGAAAAGGGTATATTAGAAATATTGTTCGCGTTTTAGCGAAAATAGGGGTATTGTCGAAGGGCAAATAATTCGCGAAATCGCTAAAAAAGGGTGTTTTCCCTAAAACTTCAGCGAAATGAGATGCAAAGGGGGTGTTTTTAAAGTTCACCGACAAGCATGAATACCCGCGGATGCACGGAATGCGGGACCGGGAGCTACTGTCTGTTCAATTAGCTTAGATTCTTGAATTTTTAAGATATTAGAAAAAATAAAAAATTATGGTCAAAGTCATCAAAGAAAAGTGTTAGCACAGCCTTATACCTAACGTGATTTATACTTTTCAAATTCTAACGCTCAATTTAAAACCCCATTTCTTTTCAATTTTGGTCTTTTCCGCGATATTTTTATAAAAAGCCGTGAGAACGTCGGGTACCATAAACTTTTCGGAATCAATCCATTTAGAGCAATGGGGATGAATGTCACAATGTGCAGAGATGGTATTTATTCGACCATCCGCATCAGGAAGTATTGTCCAGCAAAATATTTGCCAGTATGCCTAATTTGTGTTGAAACCCTACTGTCGAAACATTACGTTATTATTTATGGGAACTACGGTTTCTAAAAGAGGCCAGCTTATTTAAATACATTCCTTGTGTATTTATTTATTTATTTCTTTATTTATTTATTTATTTATTTATTTATTTATTTATTTATTTATTTATTTATTTATTTACTTTGCGAATGGGTCTGAGAATGGGTCTGAGAAGGTGTAGACCTATAGGCCTATTATAAAACTACACATTTATTTTCAATTTGTTATTCGTTTTGTTTGTTGAATACAAACTGGAAAAACTGTGAAACAAAAGAACTTTTATACAAGAAAATATTATTTAAAACAATCAGGTTACAGAAAACATTTCTTGTAAAGTAAAGTTCCTGTATCTGAAAATGTCAAGCGAATGCTGATATTCTTGGGAAGGAATGGTGGTATTAAACAAAACTCAATTTACATTGTAAACCAATTGAAATGAGAACGAAATCCATAATTTTAATGTCCTTGTTTAGGAAAAAAAATGCTCAGAATAATGTTATGCATAAAAGCGTATACTCGCGCCATATAATTTCGTGTAACAAAACCGGTGGACCATCATCACCTATAGAACCTATCCAATAACCGGAACGGTATAACAATTGAAATGGCAGGACAGATTGGTGGACAGATTGTTTTGCTAAATTGGATAGGGTCTATGCCCTAAGTTGAGAATGGACCGTCCCACTCGATTTGTAAAAAGGTCGCGAACCCTTTCGGTGGAACCAAGTAACTGCCCAAAATGAGGCAAAATTGAAAAGAAATGGGGTTTTAAATTGAACTTGGGAATTTGAAAAGTATAAATCACGTTAGGTCTAAGGCTGTGCTAACACTTTTCTTTGATGACTTTGGCCACAAGTTTTTATTTTTTCAAATATCTTAAAAATTCAAGAATCTAAGCTAATTGAACAGACAGTAGTTCCAGTAACTGTAACTCGTCGTACCTAGATGTCATTATGTTTATGATAAAGACTGAAGTCTTGCTGGCAGGACTACGGCAGTAGCATGTTTTGTTGACATTTTTACAAGCCGACGACGAACGTCGGCTTGTACTGTCTTCTTCCAATTCTTACCTAGCTGGGGGGTTTACACCCCCCCGAGCTAGGTACTGTTTTGCTATCCGATCTTTCTTCTTCTTCTTTCTGGCAATTTTCTGACACTTTTTGCTCTAGCTCAGACATGCTTTGACCGATTTTGACCTAACTTGGTCACAACCATCACTGACTATGATCATACATGTCACATGGCACTTAAGTTGTCAAAGGTCAAAAAGAGGTCAAATAGGCCAAAAATGTGATTTCAGCTAAAAATGCTTCTTCTCCCACATATAACATCCTACAATAATGTCACTTGCATATTAGCATCGACTACATCCAGTGCTCAAAGGGTGTAAACAGAATTGAGGTCAAAGGTCATTAAGGGGGTATTTCCGGTCAAAAACCAAAATTATCAAAAATGTTCAAAAACATTTTATCTCAAAATGTAAACAGACCAGAGTAATATCATACATGAATTAGTGTTACCTGATGTATGCATGGTATTTTTATTTGGGGGGTCAAAGGTCATTAAGGGGTCACTTCCTGTTTTTAGCTAAATAACTTCAAGAATTTTTATCTCGACAACTAAGGGGCTGGCATTTTCTTCAGAAGGGGGTCCCAAAAAATACAGGGGGGTCATAGAATTTTCAGACCCAAAATAGGGGGTTATAATTTTTAACACCCAAAATAGGGGGGTTATAGAATTATTAAGGGCTCTAAAAAAATGTTCGCGCGCTGCGCGCGCATTCTTTAGCTTCACGATCAAAATGTGCGTACAATCTATGCAAATATTTTACGCGCTCAGCACACCTTCTTTACTCTGACGATAAAAATTTTAATGTGCTCCACGCACTTTCTTTGGAAGGGGGGTCATAAAATTTTTAGACCCGCGATGGGGGGGGGGGTCGTAAAAAAATTTGCCCGCGATAGGGGGGTCATAAAAAAATAGACTCCGGTCACCGACATATTTGGGACCCCCCCTTCCGAAGAAAATGTCAGCCCCCTAAACATAGTAGAATTTTAAAATTAAAATTGGAACAATGCATTTTGTCGGTGTACGTAAGGTTTTTTTTCCATTGAAGTCAAAGGTCATTAAGGGGTCAAAAGGTCAATCAAAAATTTTAAAAATCAAAATCCATGTATAAGTTTCGATTAAGCTGAAATTCACCAGGAATCTTTCTTATGACATCCTAAGCACAATGCAAGAGCAGTTGATTCCCATCCGTGACCCAAGGGTCAAGTTATAGGGTCAAAGGTCAAATTTCGAAATTGGTCCAATCGAGCTCAAATTCAACAGGAATTATTCTTACGACATTCTAAACATGTTAAAATATTTATGACCCCAAAGGTCAAAGTTTAGGGTCAAAGGTCAAATTTCTAAATTGCTCAAACTTGACCCATTAACAGGTCGGCTTGTGTGTCATGTCTCGCATGACTTTCTATATAGCTCTTGTTTTTAATGTTTTTCTTCATGACAGTTCTAATACCATCAACTAACTCAAATACAAAGGATATCACATCAGTTGGCAATCTTAATGTTATGCAATCAAGTTTATAATACTACAGTCTTACAATGAGCAGAAAGTCACTGAGTCACCCCCTAAACATAGTAGAATTTTTAAATTAAAATTGGAACAATGCATTTTGTCGGTGTACGTAAGGTTTTTTTTCCATTGAAGTCAAAGGTCATTAAGGGGGTCAAAAGGTCAATCAAAAATTTAAAAAAATCAAAATCCATGTATAAGTTTCGATTAAGCTGAAATTCACCAGGAATCTTTCTTATGACATCCTAAGCACAATGCAAGAGCAGTTGACCCCATCCGTGACCCAAGGGTCAAGTTATAGGGTCAAAGGTCAAATTTCGAAATTGGTCCAATCGAGCTCAAATTCAACAGGAATTATTCTTACGACATTCTAAACATGTTAAAAATATTTATGACCCCAAAGGTCAAAGTTTAGGGGTCAAAGGTCAAATTTCTAAATTGCTCAAACTTGACCCATTAACAGGTCGGCTTGTGTGTCATGTCTCGCATGACTTTCTATATAGCTCTTGTTTTTAATGTTTTTCTTCATGACAGTTCTAATACCATCAACTAACTCAAATACAAAGGATATCACATCAGTTGGCAATCTTAATGTTATGCAATCAAGTTTATAATACTAGTCTTACAATGAGCAGAAAGTCACTTGAGTCACACCATTCAAGTACCAATATTCATTGATTACCTCAAGTGGCCTACTGCAGTAATCAGATATGACCCTGTGTGATTTCCATGATATTTTGCAATAACAAAACCATGTTTTGCATGATTTTGGTATGAAATTGAGCAAATAAAATTCAATGTCATGTCAATTTGGAGTTATTAAGGGCAACTAAAACTGATTTGAGGTAAGTTTTATCTGTTTGGAATCTGTATTGACTATTCTGAGGGAATTACTGCAATGTAAACAAACCAACTCATGGCCCATGAACATGTTGTACTGGTTTTCACTCAGTACCCTGTTTTCCATGGGTGACTGTAGGAACCCATGGATTCGATCCATGTAATGTACAAGATCCGTTCACAGCTGGTTGCCATACATTGTAGGCCTGTTATCGACTGTCGTATGTGTCGTATTATCGTCGATATAACCCTAAATCCGACATGTCAAAATAAATTGTCCTTTTTCGACACTTTACGACACATATCAAAAAGAAAAAAATTAAATTTCCATGCTATTTTGTTCGAATAAGCTTACCGTACAATCATGTTTTCATTGGAAAGTCAAAAATTACCTCCCGAAGTTGACCCGACCCCGGAAGTAGAACGAACCAGGAAGTATGTTTACACCGGAAGTCAGCAATCATAACTCAAATCCGTGTGATTTTAAGCTTATCTATTGACTTTTTTCATCATTTCTAAATCTCATTACGAGTTTCGACACGTGTCGATTGTCGTATTTTTTTCCCCGACGAAGTGTTGAATTAGAAATCATGTGTCGATAACAAGCCTAGGTTGCCATCAATCCAGAGCACTACCTCACTCCAATGTCAACAACCTATACCAGAAACTTCCATCCATATAAATTCCAGATTATTCCAGCACGCATCCAACTTTATCAGAACTCCTACTTTCCTCGCACAGTTGGTGGAATGCCCTCCCCGCATCAATCTTGACCGCTCCCTCAGTGGAGGTCTTCCGGGAGCAGTAACAGCCAGCAAAACGGCCTCCCACGATCATGATGATTGTCATCTTGTACATAGCACTGCCTGCACTGGCATGACTGGTCAATGCTAGTTCACCACGTAAACTTGTATGGCTCAAAATTTGGACCGCTCGCCAACAAGTTTACTGTCATTTGCGTATTTTGAAACGGTTGACGTTTTAATGATCCCCGATTCCCGGTCAATATTTTAGCTGTGTTTTAATATGGGCATGACGTTGGGTGGGTACCAGCCAAACTTCAGAAGAAAAAAAACATGATCGCCGATAACGATGTGGGATGTCTTAAAAGGACAGTCTTAATTAAGTATACGTGCAACGCTTTTGATGTTTTGGGAGACTGTGAGGGATCCGAACAAGCGGAGGACGGAGCCTATTCTTGAATGTGTAATATTCCTTCAACACGCTGCCGTACGGTAACAGTCTTTAATATACGATGGACAGATAGTATCAGTTTGTGAATGAGGACATCGTAATTTGTATAAGTTCCTTGTACTAGGTCAATGCACCCATGCACCGCACATGAGCATAGACCTCACACGTCCTGCCTAGTATTTAACGGAGTGGTAAGCTTCACTGTGGGTACATTTTTACACAAGTACTGCTCAGCTCAGTCAGCGTCAGCATGGTCAGAGTACTGACAAAAACATGCCAGTGACTGCACTGTTCTGACTCACACGACTGATAAGCTGTTCCCTTGTGGCATGTGCCTTTGTTCCGTGTTTACTTTTTCCCATGTGACCTGCCACACAGACAACCTATGGATACTTCAGTCTTCAGTGCGGTGATCCCTTTGCAGCTAGATGAAGCTATACTGGGATTGGTGCAGGTGCAGCGTCAGAGCCATAAAGGTGCAGGTGAAGAATAAGGTGAAGAACTAAGCAAAGTTGACAAAACACAAGCGAAACCGAGGGTGCGTTAAAAAGCCTGGTATGGTGACTACAGCAGACTGGAACCCACAGGTACCCGCATCCCTTTGATGGCAGGCAGGGCGGCTTCCTTGAAGGCTATGGTGGTAGAAGAGAGTACAGCAGCTGCTGGTAGCTGGTTCCAGATCTTGACTGTGCGTGGATAGTATGAGAATTTGTAGGGGTCTATAGTTCATTAGTTGCTTCAGGCAAGGAGTACTTTAGCTGGTGGTCATGCCGTCCAATGAATGATGCAGGATGAATGCCTGGTGGGAATCTGATGTTTATGAGTTGGTAGTGGATTTTGTAGAATATTGTAGCTTGAGAAAGTAGGCGTCTGGTGTGGAGAGGATCCCACCCCAAGGTGGTAATAAGGGGGGTGACCGATGTTGTTCTTCGGTAATCTCCAAACATATACGACCACTAAGCAAAACAAAGGTTCGTTGTCTGTGTGGTAGGTCACATGGGAAAAAGTAAACACGGAACAAGGGCACACGCCACAAGGAAACAGCCTATGGATACGAGGCCTAATACTGCACCATGTGGACAGTGTGCATGCACTGGCACTGCCACTGCACTGGTCTAGTGATCATGGATTCATGGTGATGTGAACTGAGAGTGCAGTGCAGTGACACTGTCACTGGTGCTCAGAATCTGCAAATACCTTAGAGCTGTGAACGAACCGTTCCGCTGTGAAGTGAACTTGTTTATGCCAGGTTTAATTGTGCATGGAATAATCTAGCTTCGGCCTTGTCAGTCACGTCGCTGTGCGTCGATAGCTGTCATCATGCATGCTGCATGCATGCTATGCTGTCATATCGTGTTTACTTTTTTTTATTAAAGTCATGATGAAGGCTCACTGCACTCAATCAATTACGCACAAATGCAACAAAATATTGTTGGGCATGTTTATGTGGCTGCAGAAGCAATGTAGCTGCAACATATTTACTTTTATGTTAAAAAGTAATGGTTTATTATATTAGAAACAGCAAAATGCACACATAATCTCAAAATCATGAAATTCTTCTGACAAGTCAAATCCCCAGGTCAAGGCAATGAGCCTTGAAAAGGCCACCTAGCTCGATTTATTTTTACACATTCGCGGTACCCCACGTTGTTAAAGCTTTGTTCCACAGATAGAATAAAACTCCTTTTAAAAAGGAAATCAGCAATCAGGGATGTAAAAATGTAGAGAAAATGAGAAGCTATGAGAGCCGGGCAGTGGCGTAGCCAGTGGGGGGGGCGGTGCCCCGGTGCACTGGCCCCTCCCCCACTCATGATGGATGGACTACTACGGCAGGTGTAAAAGACAGAAAGCAGAAATGACAGAAACGACAGAAACAACAGAAATTCCAGGAAATGCAGAAATGAAGTTACCGAGTTTTGATTTCAGGAGTTCTAAAATTTTTGTAGTCATGTTGTGCACAAGTTAAATAGATGTTTGTTAGTGAGGTTGGACACAATATGAGTTATGTGCCACCCCATAGACATGATAGAGTGAGGGTGCACCACGCCCGAGTAGCTCCGAGTGGCCAGGGAAACAGTGTAGTTGTAGGCCCACGTACAATCTCCGAATCCCAGTTGAGATGTCATGTATTCATTTTGCATTTAATATGTTATGTTTATCATGGTAAACACTACATGTGCTACATGTACCTCAATGATGAAAGTTAAACTTAGTAAACAATGGGGGTTTCCATCTGCATGCCATGACTGTGAAAAGAAAGGGTCAAGATATCCCATTAGGCCTACCTCCACTGGAAATGATCAAGCATGATGATTACAAAATAATAATAGGGACAAATAATAGTAATAATTATAATGCTCAAACATGTCAATGGTGTATGTTTTGTATTCTTGTTGTTTATTGTTTGGTGTTTTATTGATGAGGGAATCAGAAAAAAGAATTATATATAAAATATATTTATTTCATATAACATATTTTTACACCAAGTTAAAATAGGCAATGCATTCTGGGATTCGATTTGACATATCTGCATTGCATAAGTAATACAGGAAGCACCCTGGTGGTGGAGAGGTTTTATCTCTCCCTGACTATCCTTCAGAATACTATTTATAATGGCTGATGTTAAAACTATGTTTAGGCCATAGGCAATTTGATTTTAATAGCTCTAGAGGGGTCACAAATTAGAAAGTCTATGTTTTGACAACCATAAAATTACATTACGGTACCACAAAAATTACAAATTACAATATCCCGATCATATTACCTCAATATACATGTTAGGTACGAAACCAGTAGGATTTAGTTGTCCTCAATTTGTTTAATTTTAGCATTGAAATTGAAATTTTATCGTGCTTTTCGCACATATTTGTCCCGGTAATGTTCTTTTAGTAGGGAATGAGTGGGACGATTTGGAAATTTTGCCCCTAGCTCGGTGACTCCGGTACATCCCCCCGTGCATTTTAGCATTGAAATATAGCAAATTTTCGCGCGCTACGCGCGCACTTGATCAAATATAAATTTCCTGCGCTTTTCCCGGTAAAGAAATTCTTGGGACAGCTTGGCAAATAGGCTACTTGGTGTTTACCAGCAAAATCTATTTCTCGACACAACCCCGCCCCCCCCCCCCCCCCCTGAGAAAATGGTCTAGCGACGGCCTTGGCGAGGAGAGGGAGAGAGAGAGAGAATGGGGAAGGAGGGAGAGAAATAGGGACGATACTGACGTTTGCCACCTCGGACTGACAATGCTGGCTACGCGCCTGTACGAAACTCCTTGGTTTAATGAACTCGCACTTAAATTCCTCAACTTTTTGCAAATTCTGTCTTTTCTCATTTCTGTTGTTTCAGTCATTTCTGTCATTTCTGCATTCTGTCTTTTACACCTGCCGTGGACTACTATTTTACTTTGCTTATGCACGGTGATGAAAGAAAGAATGGAAAATTGTATAAAAAATGTTTAAAAATTGAGTTATACATAAAATTAGTTGATTTTCGGTTGCTAGTGGCTGATATCCTTTTTTTTTTTTGCTCTTCATTTTTTCAAACCATTGAAAACAAATTTAGGGCAACCATTCACAACTTCCGTCGGCAACTAAAAATATTTCCGTCGGTAGGCATGATGCAGTCATGTATACAGTAGAATTCATCTCGACCTTTGCAGGACTTAAACCCCATTAAAAGCTATTAAACCAAGATAACACTCATTGAAGCAGCTCAACTGATTAAATCAGATCTTCTCTGGTTGTGCACAAGTGTCTGTTTTACATGTGCGACATCGCAATAAAGCTGGTATTACTAGTAGCTTCAGTTGGGTAACCGATTATAAAGGAAACGAAAGGAAACAATGCTATGTGTACCTTTGTTCACGAAATGAGACAATGGCCTGCTTTTTGTTAACCAGCATTCTTCAAAATGAGCAACATAATGATTGTTGACTTAACACGGTTTGGAAATAATTTCTTCATATTTTTGGTGTTATCTGTCGTTTACATATCCTTCCTAAAACACAAAAGTGCGACCCTCTCCAAACATTTAAATTAGCTAAAAATTTAGGACATGTTACAAAACTATATTTTCTAGAACCTATTTAGAATAGTTTAAATGTAGCTTGTACCGTTTTTTTGTGGCATCCTTCAGAACGGAGCGGTCCGTTACCAATATAGCTCAATATTTTCGGTCAAATCTCCATTCAATATTAACACGGGGAGTTGGCTAGCTATGCATGAGCCGGGGCTATGAGCTAGCTATGCTTTGCCCTGGCCCTCACTCATATTCTACGAAAGTGCGACCCCTTCTGAACATCTAACCTAGCTGTAGTTTTAGGTCATGTTAGAGAAATATATTTGCTAGAAGTTTGGAGAATAGTTAAAATATTGGCCGGTTATTTTTCACACAGTGATGTTAACTAGGCAATGCCCATATACCTATAACATACACTGTTTGTAGAGGTCACGCGTCAATGGTGAGAGCACTGTGTATTGTGTATAGGAAAACGGACAGTAACTGCAGTATGGCCTACATTTACAAGTTGTGCCCCCTTGGTTCCAAAATACTGGCTACGCCACTGCAGCCGGGCATGACGGGGGCATGACATGAGAGGGAGAGAAGTTTAGGGCAAAAAAGGCACAAAAAAAAGGTCCAGGTTTTTATGCTTTCTCGGGACAAAAATGCATAAATCTGCCTACTTTTCCACTTTTTCAAAATCTGCCCCGTAGGGTAGCTCTGGATTTTTAGTGTGATGACTGAGGAGCAAAGTCAAATTTCGGCCGGGCCATTTGTCAATTTTTTGTTCCATTTATTGACACTTTACTCTTTGCCGTCCCCATTTTGTTCCTGACAATTTTCTGTGGGGGACATTTTACATTTAAAAAAAAAGTCCCCACAATTCAAATTTGCCGATAGCGAGCCAGTTTTTATGTTTTTTTGTGTCAAAAAATGTCAAGATATATATGTGACCCCTCGGCACAACTGAGCCTTGAAGTCGCCAATCATCATTTTTGAGATATTCAATCAAAATATTCTGCTTGAAATTAGCTTTAAAATGATGTATATCATGTCTATAGTACTTGACATTTAAGTAGTGAAAATCAATAAAACAGTCAATAAATCCTTTGTTTCCTATTGTTTATTGTTAAGTTCGATGGAGCATATCTCAATAGTGGCACTGGCGACATCCGGGCTCAGTTGTGCCGAGGGGTCACATATTTTGGGAAGAAGGTCCACTTTTCACAAAATCGCCCCGCCTTGGAAAAAAAGGTCCACTTGTTACGTAATAGACCTATTGTTAATGTTATCATGGTTATACAGTCTGTCTCAAAAAAAATTGTGCAAGTGAAAAGCGTCCTCTGTGGCAATTAGAAAATACCGTTGTGACATAGGCCTAATGCTTACATCAACGTCAAAGGCATAGTCTTAGCTCTCAAATGCCGTTTAGTCTGTTCAATTTGCTTGTTTAATCTCAAAGAACTCAACTTTAGGGCTTTTTACTTTCAAGTTTCACAGAGCAATTTGCACAAACAAGTTCCTCCATAAAATTGGTAGAATTGATTCCCCATTTTGTGGTTTTTGTAATAATTTTGAGGAATCCTTGGTGCATTTATTTTGTGATTGTGATAAAATGAAATGCAACAGCCTGACCCAATTTATTGAAAGCAAAACTGGTTATTTCTAACTACCAAGTACCGTAAAACGTTTGGGATTCAGATCGGTGATTCAGAATGTCTATGACTCTGAGCACAGAATTCTAATCAACTTTCTTGTATTAGGCCTTTATTTGAAGTTTTATATTCATAGACTAGATGTCAATTTCAAAAACTATTTTCTTTCTTTCTTTCTTTCTCTGGGATAGACTTTGGCTGTGTTGAAACCATGGAATGTATATTCTTCCACATTCCTAAGGCATGGTAGTCCACCCAAAGCATTTCACCGTGTCGTCTGACGATTGCCTTTTTAGGCATGAAACTCTGAACGACTACCTATTCTGGAAGGTCTGTTCTTTGAATTTTTATACGCTCTCCCTTTCGGGATTGAGCACTTTATTCAAAAGATAATCTAACTATGAGTAAAATGTTGTTAGTTAGTTAGTTAGTTAGTTAGTTAGTTAGTTAGTTAGTTAGTTAGTTAGTTAGTTAGTTAGTTAGTTAGTTAGTTAGTTAGTTAGTTAGTTAGTTAGTTAGTTAGTTAGTTAGTTAGTTAGTTAGTTAGTTAGTTAGTTAGTTAGTTAGTTAGTTAGTTAGTTAGTTAGTTAGCTAGTTAGTTATTTAGTTAGTTAGTTAGTTAGTTGTTTAGCCCAAATGAGATTCAAAAGTATATTTAAAAGAGTCTGCAAGGTTGACAGCAAAATGTATGTTTTAATTTTGATTTTTCCACAAAAAATAAAGAGATAATCATAATTTTTTTGCAAATACTAGGGTTGGGATTTTCGGGTAATTTTGTGCCCGGGTACCCGTTTATTTTTCGGGCGGGTACCCGGGTACCCGAAATTAAAAAATGAATTTGAATGCATTTTGAAATCATTAATAGAGTATGACATGAATACAAAATATCAATTTTCATATTAAAAATACAAAACATCTTGAAATTTTTTTTTTTTTTTTTTTTTTTCTTCCTTGAATTATCCTAGCATTTAGGTCTAGGTACAGTGACACTACAAAACCGAAAAGAAAAAAAAATTTTAAAAAAAAATTTATTTTTTAATTTTTTAATTTCGGGTATCCGGGCATGGAATTCCTGCCCGGGTACTCGGCTACCCGGGCGGGACTCGAATTCCCGGGACTCAGTCCCTACCTCAGTCCTAAGGCATGGTAGTCCACCCAAAGCATTTCATCGTGTCGTCTGACGATTGCCTTTTTAGGCATGAAACTCTGAACGACTACCTATTCTGGAAGGTCTGTTCTTTGAATTTGTTTTTATACGCTCTCCCTTTCGGGATTGAGCACTTTATTCAAAAGATAATCTAACTATGAGTAAAATGTTGTTAGTTAGTTAGTTAGTAGTTAGTTAGTTAGTTAGTTAGTTAGTTAGTTAGTTAGTTAGTTAGTTGTTAGTTAGTTAGTTAGTTAGTTAGTTGGTTAGTTAGTTAGTTAGTTAGTTAGTTAGTTGGTTGGTTAGTTAGTTAGTTAGTTAGTTAGTTAGTTAGTTAGTTAGTTAGTTAGTTAGTTAGTTAGTTAGTTAGTTAGTTAGTTAGTTAGTTAGTTAGTTAGTTAGTTAGTTAGTTAGTTAGTTAGTTAGTTAGTTAGTTAGTTAGTTAGTTAGTTAGTTAGGGGTGGTGCAATAATTATGTGTACCCGGGGGTGAATTATAGGGGGGCAAAGATTTTTGGCAGGCCAAAGGGGGGCAAGCATTTTTGGCAGGTCGAAAGGGGGGTCAAGCGATTTTGGCAGGTCGAAAGAGCGGCAAGCACAGATATTTTGGGCACCATTTCTATATTACGCCCTAAAAGGCGAGGAAAACGTTACTGAACACGTTCAAATATGCAAAATTTCCTGCTCGCTGCGCTCTTAATATATGTTAAGACAATTTAAGGTTTTAAATTCAGGTTCCCCAAAATCTTGCATGTGTAAGGGGGGGCAAAGATTTTTGGCACGTCAAAGGGGGGCAAAGGTTTTTGGCATGTCGAAAGGGGGGCAAAGGTTTTTGGCACGGCCAAAGGGGGGGGCAAGCGATTTTTGGCAGACCATTTTGAGAATTCACCCCCCCGGGGTACACATAATTATTGCACCACCCCTTAGTTAGTTAGTTAGTTAGTTAGTTAGTTAGTTAGTTAGTTAGTTAGTTAGTTAGTTAGTTAGTTAGTTAGTTAGTTAGTTAGTTAGTTAGTTAGTTAGTTAGTTAGTTAGTTAGTTAGTTAGTTAGTTAGTTAGTTAGTTAGTTAGTTAGTTAGTTAGTTAGTTAGTTAGTTTTTATTATTTTTTTTTTCACTTCTTTCTTCTGCTTTAAAGTTCTTCGGCATTCCAAGAGCTTCCAAGGACATCTGTCATGTCTGTGTATTTACCTAGCTGAGATAGGTCATGTTTTTCTATCTGATTCTTTCTTATTTATTTATTTATTTATTTATTTATTTATTTATTTATTTATTTATTTATTTATTTATTTATTTATTTATTTATTTATTTATTTATTTATTTATTTATTTATTTATTTATTTATTTATTTATTTATTTATTTATTTATTTATTTATCTATTTATTTATTTATTTATTTATTTATTTATTTATTTATCCCTTCTTTCTTGTGCTTTAAAGTTCTTTTTTCATTATAGCTCTTTTTGTTTAGGCATATTTTTGTACTAAAATTTAAAATTTATATCATAAAACGATGTGTTTGGGCAGGTGTTGAATTGGGGGTCGCCTATAAAATATTACCAAAACCGGCCAAATTCGCTTCCGGGTTGTATGCGGAAAATTTTCAGTGAGTTAGGTGGTATGATAAGTGTCAGACAACTTGCAGTGATCGGCTAACTTCGGAACAAATAGGAACTCCCGATGAAGTCGTAGACATTAGGGTGAAATTTACCTCAAATTTTACCCTTTTCGTCACCACGATGGCTCAAACTAGTGAAGATGTATCTAGAACAGTACGCCATGAGCTAAAAAATGGTAAGTTGTCATTGTTTTTTGCAGATATTGAAGGAGGAAGGCATCGCAAAGTTGTAGTGCATGCAGTGCATCATCAAGATCAAATGTTACATGCATCATGTGCATGGTGTCATATCAAAGTTATGCATTTTACCAGTACTGTCAGTTATCATATTGTAGTAACTACAAATTTCGAACGTTTGAGGACTTGTTCTCAAGTTGTATAGAGTGCCATAGGGTGTCCCTTAATTGTTTGCATTATCATGATTAAAGTCATAATGTACGATCTTTTTTCAGAATTTACCTTTATTTTTTTCAAAACCGATTTTTTGGCATATTTGTAATACTTACACATGTTATAACTTAAATCTATGAGCACACTGTCAAATTCGTCCTATTTGTAGTAAAACGGGACGATTTTCTTTTTGTTCTACATAAAGTCATAATTTTTTAGATTATGACTTTATGTCGGCCACGATCGCAAACCGTAGTCTCGTCCAAAACTAGCTTGGTTACGCTGTAACCAAACTGGCCGCGTAGGAGACTAACTCTGAGGCCGCACTCGCTGTCCTGATCCAAATAGTGCGATATGTTTTGAGTGATAGAGGTGAAGTTTATGATGTTGTTTCTTTGCAAATTCCCAATGTTTTTTGCGTCCAAATGTATTGGGAACTTTCATAATGATTGCATATTATCATTTTAGAAGAAAAAAAGAAAAATCTAAAAATTTAAAAAGATCGTACATTAAGGCTTTAAATAATATTGACAATAATTTACAACCTTTGTTTTTGCGTATACATGTGTGTAACATCCCGATTTGCGTAATGTACGGAAACACATTTTTGTACACATAATTTTAGGCCTTTTTGTGCAATTGTATTATTTTTTGTATAGCTATCATTTCTACCCTATGTCATGACGTATAAAAGTTACCTGTTATTCAAAGTGTCTGCAAAAAAATGGTCATCGGGATCCGGGAGCATCATTCATGCATTGATGCAGAAAACTAAGGACATATTCACGCCGGAACAGGCCGAAAACCTTACCTCGATCGTAAAATCCAGCCGATGTATGTCATAAACAATTCATTAAATTCATTGTGTAAATGTCAATGATTGTGTCCATGTATTGTTAATGTTATTGTATGTCTACTTGTAATGCAGCCGTTCTTCCGTGAACGGCTGTCTACTACAGCGTCGCTATCAATTTAATCACTCAGCGAATGTTGTCGGTTTTCCAGGGGTGTGAAATCTCCTCTTTTAAGGCCACTAACAGTCAATTTTGAGTTTCCCGTCACATAATTTCTGAAAACAAATGAGGTAACTTTTTCATTATAAATTCATTATTCATTATTTTTCTGCCTTTCATTTAATATATGACCAACACGCATGATTGTAAAATGTGTTGTTATTTACCGCTCACTCACTTGAAGATGGATGTTTAGCCCAAATGAGATTCAAAAGTATATTTAAAAGAGTCTGCAAGGTTGACAGCAAAATGTATGTTTTAATTTTGATTTTTCCACAAAAAATAAAGAGATAATAGTCCCAAACAAAAATGTTTGGTAGACTCATAACCGGTGCGATCTTACCTTTCCGATGTTGATTAAGATACTTCTTGCATCGATCCCGAGATGCGGAAAAACCAATAGTCATTTTGTCCCACATAAATGAATAAATAACAAAAACCCCGATCCCAGTGGACTCACCCATTCGGTGACGTCACACTACGATAATCACCCCTTATCCGACTTGGGCAGCCCTACTCGGCCAAACTTGTAGGGGCGGCGGGGTCTGGGATAATCAACATCGGAAAGGTAAGATCGCACCGGTTATGAGTCTACCAAACATTTTTGTTTGGGACTAGACTCAGTACACGGTCGATCTTACCGCTTCGATGTTGATTAAGATACTTCTTGCATCAACATCTGAAAGATCGATCTAGCAAGTAACCGGCGGATGGAGGTACAAGATTGGCCAGCATCTGATAAGGATCGGGAGAGTGGGTAGCATGGTAATCGCGAGGTCAAACTATTTCCCCCCCCTCACGGCCGGAAACAGAAAGACTACGTGAACAGACAAAAACCCTGAACTGAAAGTTCAGTGGTTAAAATAGAAACACTGGTTCTTACCATGTTGGAATTCTGATTGTCCATAAAACACCTGATACCCAACCACCATATTATCTCCCATGAGAATAGCCCTGGAGAACTTATCGCCTGGTCGTTGGTTTACGTTTTTGTAGTAAACCGTGGAAAAGGACGACGGGTTCTTCAAGACACAGCCTGACAAATCTCTTCTATGGGGCCCCCCCTATGGTAGGCCCACGAAGATGAGATAGATCTGGTTGAGTGGGCCTTAGGCGAGCGGCGTCTTTTGCCGCCCCGAGTCCACCAACACCTGGACCAGCCACCGTGCCAGAGTCTGTTTAGCGGCTGGACCGTGCGGTTCTGCGTGAGTGATAAATAAGCGGTCATGAGCCCCTCTTAAGGTTTGTGTTCGGCCAAGGTAGTGCTGTAGCGCCCTCACCGGGCACCACAACCTGTCTTCGGCAATTGACGAACCCTGCCCAATATTGGGGAGGAAGAGGGCGAGTGTCGGAATGTACTTCGCTCATTTTTGCAAGGAAATCCGGGCGAAGAAACAGCGTCGCTCCGTTGTTAGTAAATACGGAGGCTGACTTGAGACTGCGTGCAACTCTGAGCAGCGCCGTCCGAAGCCAACGCCAGAAGAAAGGCCGCCTTAAGAGTGACGTATTTAAGGGTCGCTTTTGACAGGGGCTCAAAAAGGGGACCCTTAATATACTCCATGGAGGGACCACCTTCCTTTCCGGCGGGCGCTCGTTGAACATACCGTCGAGAAGAAGACTTAGGGACCCATCTGAATTGATAGTCGACCCGTCTTCAAATCCCGATGAATCGAGAGAATGGCTGACTTATAGTTGGCTATCGTTGCCTGCTGAGGTCCTGACCTGAACGTTTCTGTCAGAAAATCTGCCACTAGAGGCACAGGGGCTCTAGTGGGAGATGTATTCTCTCATCGCACCATGCGTAGTAGGGAGCCAAACGCTGGCTATACGAACGGAGGGTAGACTCTCGTCAACCCCCGGCGATGAGAGAAGCAGCTTCTGATGAAAAGCCCCCCTCCGCCGCACGTTCCCTGATAAGGGCCATGCAGCTAACTGCAGGTGCTCTAGTGGTAGACTTGGTACCTCTCCTCCGGGCATCCGGAGTAGATTTGGTAACTCGGGGAGTACTGGCGGCTGAGCCGCTAGTAGATCCACCATCGGTCGAAACCACAGGTGTTTCGGCCAGAGCGGTGCTATCAGAATGACGTTGCAATCCTCCCTCCCGATCTTGGTCACCACCCTTGCGAGCAGTGAGATCGGGGGGAAAGCGTAAGCAGTCATTCCTCCCCAGTCTACGGACAGAGCGTCCACGGCGAATGCCTGTGGGTCTGCGACCCTTGAGCAATACACCGGCAGCTGATGATTTCGATGAGATGCGAACAAATCTATCGAGGGTGGTACATCACCTCGCAGATCGTCTGGGCGACCTGCGGAGCAAGGGACCATTCTGTAGGTCCCGACACCTTTCCTCGTGACAGATCGTCCGCGGGGATGTTGGAGACTCCCGCTATGTGCATCGCTCCCGACGGAAGCTGCCTGGCCTTGCACCACCCTATCAGGCGTAGTGCGTGCAGGCATAACCGTGGTGACCTGGTGCCCCCTTGTCTGTTGAGGTAGGCCACGACGGTTGTGTTGTCTGTTTGGACAACGATATGAGATCCACGATCACCTTCTCGAAATGCTGGAGAGTTCTCTCCACTGCCCAAAGTTCGAGAAGGTTGATATGGAACTCCGTCTCCGTGGCCGACCATAGGCCGAGACTGAGTCCCGTGGATGTGGCCCCCCAGCCCAGCTTTGACGCGTCGGTCGTCACTACGTGACGCACCGCTGGTGTAGGAAACCTGACACCTTGAGTCAAATTGGGCTGATGGGTCCACCACCAGAGTTCCGCTCGCACGATCTCCGACATCGGAACCGCGAGGGATATTGGGTGACGACTGGGCCTGTAAAAGGCTAGAAGGTGTAGTTGTATAGGCCTCATGTGAAAGCGGCAGTACGGCACGAGGTCTACCATACTGGCCATAAGGCCCAAAACCTTCATCCATGCCACAGCGGGTGCCCCTCTGACTCGGCCAAGAGTCGGGCACACCTCGCCATGTTCGTCACCCTCTCGGGTGAGGGCACCGCGATCCCCTCCTTGAGGTTGATCTGGGCCCCTAAGAATAGTGGTGTCTGCGTCGGGACCAAATTGGATTTCTTGGCGTTGATCAGAAATCCCAGGTCCCGCACCGCACGGACTACTAACTCCACGAGACACTGTGTCTCCAGCGGGTGCGTCCGTAAATGAACCAATCGTCCAGGTAGCAACACATGTTGACTCCCCTGCGCTTCAGGTGCGCTGCCACCGCCCTGACCAGGAGTGTAAACACTCTGGGGAGGTGGACAAGCCGAATGGCAGGCATCGAAACTGGTAAGTTTGACCCTGTACCTTGAAGCGTAGAAACCTCTGATCTTGAGGTGCGATCGGAACATGCAGATATGCGTCCGAGAGATCTAGCGATGCCGCCCACATACCCTTGATGGGGCAGGCTAGCACCGGCGAAGTCTCCATTCTGAACCTCTTGGGCCTGATGAACTCGTTCAGCGGCTTGAGGTTCAGAATGGGCCTCAATCGCCGGTCTTCTTTGGAGCCAGAAAAAGCGTGCTCCAAAACCCCTTGGTGAAAGGGGGTAGACCGGGACAATCGCTTTCGTGAGAAGCTGAGTGACCTCTGACAGTAGTGCCCGGCGCTGGGGGCCGTCTGGCGGCACTACCGTGGACCTCTGAATCGTGCAGGCGCACGAGGGGTGGCTGGTAAATTCCAGCCTGTAACCCCCACTGACCACTGACAATACCCAGGCGCCCGGTGAGATGGCATGCCATCTCTGGCGTAATGCACAGCGGCCGCCCACAGGGGAATCCCTGTGGGAAGTCAAACCTGCCGGCATGGACTGTCGACCGCCGTGCCCTCAGGACCGATCTGGTTTGCCACCCTTAGAAGAACGGCTCTTCTTAGGGGGCTTGCCATACGGTCCAGCACTACTCTTGCGCTTCCCAGATTTTTTGGGAGGTGCTGGAGTAGCCTCGGGCTCGGGTGTAGTCTGTGGTGCGCGTCCTGCTGAAGCCGGAGCTGGCGCTGAAGAACGCTTAGAAGACTTCTTCTTCTTGTGCTTCTTCTTCGCCTTACTGCCCTTCCCCTTGGTCAGGGCAGCCTCCGACTTCTTCAGAGTGCTCTCATTGGTGGCCTTCTTTGCCCGGTCCTCAACCGTAGCGCAAAAGGCCTGTCCAAAAGTAGCCCTGTCCCACCGAGTCTGACTTCTTCATTGCATCAGCAAAGTCGGAGCCGTAAGTTGACTGGAGGGACAGACAGGCATTCTCCGGGCGGCGAGATGACATCCTATGGGCTAGGCCCATAGAACTCTCGTTGAGGTTAGCTGTTAGCACCGCTAACAGATTAACCTCGCGGAAGAGTTCGGCGTTGCCCGTGGTCGTTCGCTACCTTCCTACCGAGGTGCTCGGCAAGCGTAGTAGCGACGCTAGAGACTCTGATCAGCGAGCGTGCTCGCTTATCGATGAGCTTTAGCTCCTCCTCCCACTGGGGAGAAGCGACCCGTGCGCCTTGGCGCTAGCGGCAGGCGCAAGCAACGTCTGGATCCATGTCAGGGACCCTGAGGTAGGTTTCGTAGTCCTCCTGCGAAACACGCAGTGGAAGCGTGCAAGCACGCGGCGTCGAAGCTCCAGCGAGCCTGACAGCCCCACGAAACCTACCCTTGAGGTCCGCCGGGAATGCAAGTGCGGGCGACCCTTGTGTGGGCAGCGCTAGCTGGGCATCCTACTGAAAAGATGCCCTGGTCCTCCTGAACGGACTCCTCCTGAGAGAAAGCCAGGCCCAAACCTTGGGCCACACGGCTCATCACCTCAGCGGTGTCCGCAGGCAGACCATTGCTAGCGAGTTCCTCACGGGGAAGCGGGGGAAGGATACCTGAAGCTAGCTGCACAGTCTCATCAGACTGTGAGTCGCTACTGGTTTCATCTTCCGACTCCTTTCCCTCGCCTTCAGACTCTGACTCACTCTCTGATGAGGAAGAGATCTGACGACGGGCATCTGAAGGTGGACAGGGAGGTGTCGCCACCGTGTGGCTAGCCAACTGAACACCAGCAGAAGAGGGAGTACTCCCGCTAGACCCCGAGATGCTAGCTATAGCACCCGGGATCCCGACGCTCTCGCTGCTGTCGCCCTAGCCATAGCAGTGTGCGGCCTACCCTGAGCTGTATCAGGGTTAGCCACTCGCCGCCGGGTTGGGTAACAACTGGTGGTACTGCTTGCCCAACGCTAGCGGCACTTGCCACGGTGGAAGACCGTGGAAGAAACCACCCTGCGGCGGATACCACGGGGCATACCCTGTTGGTAGCTGACCCTGAAAGGATCCGCCACCAGGAAACCCCATGGAGCGGCAGTACCAGTACCGCCTCCCCCTGTTGCCACAGAGACTGTGGTAACCAGGACGCAGTACTGCAGTACCTGCGTGGTTGTAGCGTAGGTGCCCGGTAGGGCTCCGGCGCGTACCACTGTACCCATGCCTCACAGCGTTCCCGCTAGAGGATCAAGCCGTGTGTATGGGTACCCGCTATACTGGCTGTCCCTTGGCTAAAAGGAGCTTGCCTAGTATCACGGGTAGCTGCGCGTGTATACCCTCGATCAGTCACCCGCTACCTGAATAGGCAGTATCAATCAATGGAGCCATGCTCCGCTGAATAGATAGTGATCGATCATAAGAGGGTAATTGACCCATTGACTGTAATGGATCACCCACGCTCTGCTGGCTCTCGAGGACATAAGTGGGTTGTTGATCAGCCAGGCTGTTCAAACTACCTACCCTAACCTCTTGAGCCTCGCCCAAGGTCGCTGTGTGTGGCGGACCACTCACGGCAGCTATGGCGCGTGCATAGTGGCTACCACTGAAGTCAAGCCGTAGCTCGTCTCGGTAGCTGCCACTGTTTGCACTTGGGTCGCTGTCCCGTGAGAGACTGCGAGCCCAACCCCGGTATAGCCGCTAGCCAGTCCCGGAGGACAGCCGGCAGCCATTCCAAGGCCCAGGGAATCACTCGGCGGTCCCACCATGGAACGCTGCCGTGTGACAACCCCAGTTGGTTCTGCTAAGACTACACCTGAAGCGTTAGCCCGGTATCGTCTCTGCTAAACCCATGCACGTTTTCATTCGACCCTTGCGGGGAGCGAAAGGCGTGCTGCGTGCCGTGGATCAACCCAGGCAAGCCGGGTTCCACTGGCACGCTGCGTGCTACAGACCGGCCGAGGCAAGTCCGCTGCACGCTGTATGCTAGGATTCAACCCAGGCAAGCCGGGTACCCTTGGCATACTGTCCGTCGCCGGCTACTTCGCGGGTGCTAGACCCGCTTTCGTTCGCCAGCAATAGACGGGTGTCCACCTGCAAGAAGCTCGCTAGAGATCTCACTGGTAGACTGGTACTCGCCTGTTAGGGCAAGTACCGCCCTGCTGCCTGCTACTAGCGTAGACGTAAAGTCAGTGCTTTCGCTCGCCGCTAGGCCTTCGGGCTCGCTAGCAGTCCCGGAGGGTCCGCCTGCTTGCCGGGACCGGAGCCCCAGAGGTTACCTTAGCGTGGCCCTTGCCGCCTCGCTAGTACCTACCATATCAATCTTACCTGTAGGCTTCTGTTTCTTAGTCTTCGTCTTCTGTCTGTGTCGAAGACCTAAGCGAAGCGCTACTTTCTAAATCCTCGAAGTGGATGTCCGATAAGCCTATGCAAAAGGAAGCACACTTATTTGATTTAGAGCAATCCCTGTGGGAGTAGCAGAGTGGATGCGGGTCCCACTCTGGCACAAGGGAAGGGCATGATTGACAAGGCCTAGACATTGTAGTAATCGGGGGCGTACAGCACTACCCCCGAACACAAGCTCAAGCCCAATAAACAGACCCACACGCGCAGTGGCGGACGCTGATGTAGTGGTATGATATAAAACTATATATACAAAGGGATGAAAAACTGAAAACCTTTTGGGAAGATTTGTCAGGCTGGTCCTTCGAAACCCACCGAACTCTTAGCAGTAACTCGTCATCAGACGCGTACTGAAAGATATAACGATAGAGCACACCATAAACATAGCGATAATCACTCACCATACATGTATACACAGTACTGTACAAACATCTATTGTAACTTACTAGTCTGTTATAGTTGTTTTACGTGAGAACAAAAATAAAATGGCGCCCTAAGGCGGCCATTTTGAAAACGATGTGTCCCGTGATATGAGCGGAAACACACATACAAGCTAAGTTTTTGGATCGTTTTTGTCACTTTTCTAGCCGAAAAATGTCGTCAAAACTATCTCCCTAGCGACTATACTGGTTGGTTTTTACCTCAGTGTAACAAACAAACTGTATATCTCGTCCTTTGGTTCGTAATGATACTTAGCGTTGGTAAAGAAAAATCCACCGTCTATCTCATCTAGAAACCAAGGAGGATAAGGGATGATTATCGTGTGTGACGTCACCGAATGGGTGAGTCCACTCGGGGATCGGGGTTTTGTTATTTATTCATTTATGTGGGACAAAATGACTATTGGTTTTTCCGCATCTCGGGATCGATGCAAGAAGTATCTTAATCAACATCGGAAGCGGTAAGATCGACCGTGTACTGAGTCTCATAATTTTTTTGCAAATACTAGGGTTGGGATTTTCGGGTAATTTTGTGCCCGGTACCCGTTTATTTTTGGCGGGTACCGGGTACCGAAATTAAAAATGAATTTGAATGCATTTTGAAATCATTAGGCCGTATAAAATTAATGTTTTGGTTCTCGTCCAGAGGATTTTCATGAATTGATGAGGAGGGAGGTGTTTTTTTTTTTTTTTTTTTCAATGTAAAATTAGCATTGTCAGTAGTTTTCGGTCTTCTCCAACAGTGCTCGAGGAAGCGATGAGGCCTTTTTTTTTTTTTTTTCAAATGTGAGATTCTGAGGATAAACCCCTAGAGTACCACAAAAAGTCTTGGAAGTGATGCTTGTTCTCTAATAAACTTATTTGTATGAAAATTTCATAAATCATTCCAAAGTCTAAAAGAATTGAAAAATCTAAAAAAAAAAAAAAATCTGACAAATCCCAGAAATTGAGGAGGGAGGGGACGAGAACCAAAATATTAATTTTACACGGCCTTAATAGAGTATGACATGCATACAAAATATCAATTTTCATATTAAAAATACAAAACATCTTGAAATTTTTTTTTCATTTTTTTAGGTCAACCATGAATGATCCTAGCATTTAGGTCTAGGTCCAGGGACACTACAAAACCGAAAAAAAAAAAAATTTAAAAAAAAATTTTTATTTTTTATTTTTTTATTTCGGGTATCCGGGCATGGAATTCCTGCCCGGGTACTCGGCTACCCGGGCGGGACTCGAATTCCCGGGACTCAGTCCCTACCTTAGCAAATACATTATATAAACCAGTTTTTATAGGTATTTTTTGGAAAATCACAATAATGAATTCAAGTGAGGGTCAGAAAATGAAGTGAGGGCGGGTGACGGGAAACTCAAAATCGACTTTCCTTGGCCTAAGCTGAATTCCTCTTTTTTGGAAATTTCTTTGAGGCAAAATTTTAACTTTTTCTTTCATTTTCAGCCCATTTTGAGCATATTTCAGTGCTTTTCCTCTTTCTTCCTCTTTTTTTGAACAAAGTTCCTCTTTTTTCAATAGAGGTCACTCACATCCCTGGTTTTCACTCATTGTTCAAAATGTGACATGTACAACAAATACAGCCCCCAGTCTACTTTTAGCTAGCCCGAGGTACTCACACCTCCGTCACTACGATTTCCACTGTCCTTCTCTGTACGAAGGTCTGAGACTCCTGAGCATATCTGGTCCAGGGTACACATAAAATACCACTTTTTCTCATAAATACCACTTCCTACCATTCCTCACGTGAAGATGAGACTTAAGCAAAACATATTTGGTGCATGTTCGTAAATTTTGAGCACATTTGAGGATGTAAAAGACCAGACTTGTGACTGTTATCGTCGCCGTGTTTTGAATTCTTCCTATAAATAGATGCTGTCAGTGTAACGTGAGTTCACGGTGCCCCGTTTTTACGTACGTAGGGCATTCATGGCCCTAGTGGACTGAGGAAGGAACAGGGCCATGATGTTTCGGGCTAACTTTTAGCGACCCTTAACTCCGAAACAGTTTAGTCAAAGTTAAAAATGCGATCCCCACCCCTTTGCTTACCTTTGGACGAATTTGTAGCAGTGTCTGTGTCGAAAAATGCCTGGTACTTGCCCGGTACAAACATAGAAGTGGCCACATTGCTTCAGTCCTGTTAATGAATACTTCTTCCGTACTCCAATGGTTCCAACTGGGCTCCAACGTGGGCGTCACGGTGATAGTCTCCTACACAACCAGATTGTGTAGGTCTGACGCTTGTCGATCCTAATAACAAACCTGTGATAGCCACATACAGTCTGGCCTGAGGCCTGAGACTAATTTTATACATATGCGATGACATATCAGCCAATCGGAAGCCTCGTTAGAGCCGCCATTTTGACATGTGCGTTCTGCTCGTCAGAAAATTTTTCGATAACGGGTCATACTAGGATTTTTTATTAATGAAGTTACATGTTGTTTTGAGGAATAACACGGGAAGTTTTGAGTTTTATTTCAACTGATGGTGTAGAAAGGCGGTAGAAAGGTGCGTGAATACGTGATGAGGTTTTCTTGTTTCAACGATCCGATAGTAGGATACGAGACGTAGGCTAAAAAAAGTCTTACACATCATCTAGAAACGCTTCATTCGCTGGTATCATTTAAGGCGGTCTTGGTATTTAGTATTGTTGCACTCTGAGAGCAGTTGTCAAGCTGAATTTTAGTGCTGGTATCGACAAGGCTTTGTTGACAAAATTGTCATCAAAAGCACTTTTGAGCTTTGCATGTATCCACAAAAAGTAACCAAAAACTTTGGTTAAGAAAGCTCGAAAAGTTTAACATCCTAACAAAAAATTTACCAAGCTATTTTCGGGATCTCTTATTCTTTACATCTTTGTCGATTTCCCTGACGTTCTTGTTGTGTTTGTTTAGCGTTTTCATCATGACTTTTTTGATCTATCGCACACGCTGGTAGCATCCAATTCTTACACTCGGCAGTCGCCATTTTCGCTGTCACACAACATTGGCAAACAGGGAAAGGGGTAGCATTAAGGCCCGAAAGTCAGGAGTTGTTTTCCCGTGTTTTTCACTCCAGAGCTTGCAGAAAATCCCAATACATGGGGTGAAAATTAAATCTCGGGGGTGAAAAGATTTTTGTAGTGTAGTCAGGGGTCCAAAAGTAGAGGGTCAGAGTTCACCCTGAGCTTGTACATTCCCAATATATGGAGGGTGAAAAATTAATATTTTTTAAATTTAGAGGATCATGACATTCAACCCCGATTGGGGGTTAACGCTACACCTGCCCTGATGATCAACTGATGACGTCATTATATTTATTGAAACAAGCACACTGATTGGGTATTTATGCGAAATGGGTAAAATATGAGCCAATCACAGATTGACCTTTCACACAATGTTTTTTCATCTCTGTATCTGATTCTGTACCAACTTACTACTGTACACTCGCAACATACGATAGCATAATATTAAGTTCTAGCGAGCGCCAAAACGAAATCAGAGAAGGAGACACAAATCAGGACTTGTGTTTATCGCTGTAATTTTTACGGTATTTTATTTTCATCAACTTCGTTTTAAATGTTGTAGGTTGCGAATTTTGCACGGGATCGCCGCAAAATTTGCCAGGTTTGTGGGACGAATTTGGGGGTTATTAATTTGGCCTGATTGTCGACGTCGGCTTTTTAATTTTGTTGATAGTCGACAATGAAAATGCTTGCTGATACCAGCCCTACTGAATTTATGCTTGATCACCACGTGAAATCACCTCTCGAAAACGCGAGCACGCTGACTGGCTTAACAAATATCCAAGTAGTTTAGTAAACCAATCAGGTAAGACGTACGTTGCTGGCGGAGTCCCATTAATTAATACCGTAAAAGGCCTTCGCGTTCATTGATTGGCTTACGATCGCAATGAATGTTTTTAGTAAACCAATCAGGTTAGACGTACGTTGCTGGCGGGGTCCCATTAATTAATACTGTAAAAGGCCTTCACGTTCATTGATTGGCTTACGATCGCAATGAATGTTTTCTGCAACCAATCACAAAACGGGTTATACATGTATATGGCGTGGGAACGTTATAAAACGTGGGAACTTCTTGGAATATTAATTCAGACAAATATTTACTCTTGATTCGTTATGTTTTCATGTTCTGCCCAAGAGGGGACTGCGGAAGTGAAAGATAAATGCCCATGTCTCATAGTATGCCAGTTTGTCACTTATAAAACTGGACCTTCGTCTAATCAAATGCTTGTAACTTTGCTTCTTGAAGTCACATTGGATTCAATGGGGTGTCATAATGTACCGCATTAGATAGTGCATCTAATGAAAAAACCAAATTTGCCCCAATATGGTTCAGTTTTGAATTTTTTTGGCGCAGTATGATATCATATACATTGCTCACATGTGTTTACATAAGGCCCAAAAAAAAAGGTTTGTCTCAAAACTCACGAGAAATTTAAAAACAAATGCGAAATGCGATTTTTTTTTTTTTATTCGACTTTTTTTTTTCATGGTATTTTGAGAAAAAGTCTGATTTTCGCCGATTTTTCTGGAAAAAAAAAAAAATTTGAAATAAAAAAATTTCCGCATTTTTTTTTTTGTCAAACGCGGCGCACGCTTTGAGACGAACCTTTTTTTTTTTGGCCTAATCATATCATTTTGTGGTGGAAAATCATTACAAATGTGTAATTTGCAATCATTTGTAGAGAGTCATTCCATGTCAACTAAACAAGGGGTGTACACCATACCTCATGGATGTTTTTTTCTTAGTTTGAGTATTGATAGATATATCAATGAGAAATGAAAAACCTGACAATTTGAGCCTCTAACTCCCATTTTGTTTTTGCACAACATCAATTTGAAATTTATGTACTGCTCAGAAGCAATTGCTAATTGTTTGATTGATTTTAATTTTTTGAGACCTGTGTTAAAAATATTAAATGTAGGAACAGAAAGCTGCTGTATTCTTTGACCCGATTTCAATCTGACCTGCATAGGATTTCCAATATATAGGAAATGAACAATGATATATGGACAGGTATAAGAAAATGTTGCATGTATTCATGACTCATCATGTAGGGACTTTCCTTGGATTATACATGTGTCATAATCTGGGCAGGGACTTCTGTGATTTCTGCATTTAGTATCCTAGTGGCCACCAATAACTTTCAGTTTTATGTTCTAAAGATAACAGTATCATAGTACCAGGGTTCCCGTTAAGGATTTAAGACAAGGTTGAAAAAACTTGCGTCCAGACATATTTTTGTGCGTCCATCTGAAATTCACGATCAATCATACCGGGAAACGCCGCGGAATTTCATGATCAGAACAGCAGCCCCTTGTTGCTAACACACGTACCCGTACCCCGGGTCTACACTTCATCAAATGTTGATTGTTAAAATAAAATAAAAGTGCATTTTCGCCGTGATATTCCATCTCCAGTCGCTATGATAATTTTTCTCATTTCTATGTCAGTTATGGTCGGAAACGTGGTCAGAAACAGCTGCAAAAACATTCGCAAATTTTCGTACTCTTACTTCCGGGTTTCTTTAATTTTAAAACGTGTTGTTGATGTTATAAAAGCTAAAACACGCGCTACCACAAATAATACAAAAAAAGGTTATCATTTGGATTTTGTCTTTAAAATTGCTTTTATTCATCGTAACAATAATACTAATAAAGGAAACGTAGATTATTTATGAGAAAATAAACTTAAAACATTAAAAACTGAATATTGTCAGCTTGTGATAAATAATTAAATAAACAGCAACTGCACGGTAGCCGCATGTCATCACTCCAGCAAGCTTTGTAAACAAAGCATCAATGGGGACTTTCCCATCAAACAACGATCGTACGGAAAGCTTGCAAAAAGTGCACGATTTCCTGACGTTGCATTTACAAATATTGCAGAATTTACTACAATTCTTAAGCAGGTGTGTCAAAATTTTGGGGCTTTTATTATCTTAAAAATATAAAAGAATAAAAATGTCTTATTTTTATCATCAATTAATGATTAAATTTCGAAGTTTTGTCTACGTCCACCTGCATGTGATATGGACGCAAAATACTTGATTAGCCATGTGAACTTGCGTCCAAATTTGTAAAATACGCGTCTGGACGCAATGACGCACACTAACGGGAAGCCTACAGAGTACGTACGTATGTAAAGATGAGCAGGACATCCAGATCGGACTTTCAGCCGAAACCAGGTACTCCAAAATTGGTGTGGGAAGTCCAGACCATAATGGATGAGAGTGGTTATGGCTAGGCCTATTCTGTCCAGTAAAACAATCAATAAAGCCCTGATAAATGTGATAGCCATTGGCACCAAGCTCATTTCCTGTCAGTTACCACCTTTATGTCATGCAAGAAATACTCTGGAAATTAAACCAATTTAAGATAGAGGAGTTCACAGGGGGTGCTTTTTAGGAAGGGTGCATATATTAGGTTGAGTATGGTAGTGAATCAAACTTTAGTATATAACTTTATGATTATGAGACAGTCTAGGTCATCCTAATACACATGTCACTTGTATGACCCACCCTAGGACCCCCGGGGGATGTGCGTCATGGTTGGGTCATTTACCAACCAATTAGTGACGCAGGGTACGGTCATTTACTCAATATGTGCGTCACAACATACCCCGAGGGGTGCGTCAGTGTCAGTCACTTTACCTAGGTGCGTCAATGGTTAGGTGTCAGGTCAGTCAAAATACCTAATGGTGAGTGAAATTTGCGTCATGAGGACAGTCATAATCCTTAACATGTGCGTCACAATTTTGACCAGGGGCTCAGTCATTGTCGGCAAAGGTCAGTCATTGTTTAGACGCACATGTGGGTCATGGTATAGTTAAATCCGACGCACCTATGTAAAGTGACTCACCACTCCCGGGGGTCATAGGGTGGGTCATACAAGTGACATGTGTATAACACAGGCTTTGCCATAAAAGCTAGTGATGACACCATGGTGTAGTTCATGGAGAGTGTACAGCTAGACACTTGCAGATCCTGTCACAGGATATGCAATGCTCTGCCTAGATACACTGTACTTCCATGCATCGAATTGACTGGCCTTGTCCCGCTTTTCCTGTTGCAATACAGTTCTTTGACCCTTTTATATTCAAAGCATGAATATATTGCTTTGAGTGTGATTTTGAACTGGAGGGGATGATTTTATTTTTATGTAGATCATGACCAGTAAACATAAATCAGGTTTTTCATGTTTTTTGGGTCAAAAAAGGTCCAAATTTGGGAGGAAAAGTCCACTTTTCACAAAATTGCCCCCCCCCCCTTTGGAAATAAGTCTACTTTTTCAAAATCAGCACCCCCAAAAAAAATCATGCGTCACGGGCCTGATACTACATGAATCTGTTTTCCTGTAGTACAGCAAAACAATAGTGTACAGCATCTACCGTACAATCGTAATTTACTCATACTCACATTTCACATTTTTTATGTCACCCTAAGTTGCATCACCTTGTTTTGTTGTGAAAGTCTTGATTGGTGCATATCTCTACTGTCTATGATTGGTGTCAAAAACTGGTCCTAAAATCTTGACTTCATGGGATTCATTGGTTCGCTTCAAGTTTGGTAGTGACATCAATAATGAATGCTTTTTTCACGATTGCGCCGCATGCATGCCGAGAAGCCACCCTTGTATGTATGTGCGTGACGCTCTATGCAATGAACTTTCACATGTGATCAAATTCAGCAAAATATGCATGTACGTCACTACCAAACTTGAGGTGGACCAAATTTATACAGGCGCAGTAGTACTTTCTAATCTAATCTAATGTATTCATGTCGCGTAGGATTTATTTATTTTTTGCTTGCCATGGAGGTGGATGCATTTACAATGCTTGTATTTTCCAAGCTTACAAAATAGCCACAATCACTGGATTTCTTTCATGTGTATGAAATAGGTCAGAAAACTGTGTATCAAACAAGTATAAAAATATGCAGAAAAATATACTTTTTTTTGTGTAAACCTATTCATACTGACAAATGAGTCACTTTGCCTGATTACATTGTGTGCAAGAGGCCATGGACTCTATGCCCTTTATTTGAGAATGCACTCATTGCCACTCAATGGGTTTCCCTTTTTCGCAGAAACAACGCAGCCTGACAAAATGCATTAATGGGTATTACTTATTGAACTATGAAAATCTGAATGATCAATATTGTTAGCTAATAGCTTATGGCTTAATTCATAATATAATAATGCTATTTTAATCAAATAACATTGGCCTAAATGCAGAATTTTTTACATGATTAATTTTTTGCACTTTGCCAATTATAAACTGTCTTACATATGAATATATTTGCTCCTTGTTATTTTTTCAGTCACAGTTTAGAATACAAAGAGCATGAAAGTAAATGTAGCACAAAAAATTCCACTTTTACAGTAATGGATATAATTGTGTTGTGGATAGGCCTTAGTGGGATTCTAAAAAAAATGTTTAATTTGTCAAGCTCGGTTTGTTTCTTGTAAGTGTAAAAGAGCTTACCGTAATACAACTCACAACCGGTATGACTCTTAAGACTGTCAGGAAGACAGTCTAAAACAGTTGTCATTCTGTTGCAGGTAGTTCATCACTGAAATACCTTCACAGCTGAGAGAGAGAGATCTACATAATATATATGTTGAATTGTTGATCTTGCAGGGGGGGGCCTAGCCACCTATATTGTTACAGGGCTGTCAACTTTTTGGAATTGCTTGGCGTGAGACAGAGGCGTACCGGGATTTGCGGATTCCAATGTACATTTTGTACTTTTGAGCCACGGCGCTCGAGAATGTGAAAAACGGTTGGGGGGGAGGTGGGGTAGGAGCAACTAATTATTCATGACGATGCGTGAGATTTTACTCATTTTCCAGCTTTTTGCGTGAGATTATACTACCTTGGCGTGAGACTGTGAGAAAGTGACCCAATGCGTGAGACTCACGGCCAATGCGTGAGAGTTGACAGCCCTGTTGTTAGAAACGATAGGAATTTTTGTTTTTACTATCCTCTAGAGTACCGTGTTATAGACGACACATAGGCCTATTACTTAGCATTGATTAGTTTGTGGAATAGTAGTGGATGCATCATGCAAAACTACAAACTTATGTTTCCGCTACCTTTCTGTTCTGTTTCTGCCTTATCTTGCCAATTGGCTCACACTATAGGGTCTCTGCTTAATACTGAGCTAGATTTGCCCTTAACGAGGCCAAGGTCAAATCTGATGATCACACATTACTTTGCCAAGGTGGTCAATTCATACTGGGAAGCTACATGTAGGGTCACTGTACTTTAGCAGCATACATGCAGTGCCAGCACTGTCATGATTAAACTAAACTACTGATGTGTACATTTGTTTACATTTATAAGTACTATTGCCTGAAGGCCATTATTTTAATATAAAAATTTCTAAAAATTAAAAAAATTTACTGCAAACATTTTCTGATTCTTACAAACAAACTGTACAACTCAATCCTGACCTCAGTAATGTTGAGTATTGTCACACCTGAGCTTTACAATGTAGTATGCACAGTTAGTCAGTTACTATGCATGATCCTGGACCATACAACAAATATGATGGGACACTTTGTTTATTTCATGCATCCCTGCTCCCCTTAATCAATGTTGAAAAATAAATAATGAAAGGTGGTTGCACTTTTAAATGTCCACTCAAACATTGTTTCCAGGGGGAGGGAGGGGAGTCAGCAAGTACATAGTAACATGATCTATCACATTCAAAGAAATAGGTCTAAACTTAACTGACATACATGTAAACTGGACATAATTGCAGGATTCCTGCGAAACATTTTGCAGGAGAGGAAGAGAATTCTGACCAAAGGCCCTAACACATATCGTATTCTCAGTACCTTTGACCATTAGGCCATCTCACCCTCTTTGATATGATTGATAAATTAATAAAAATAAAAGTGATCAATACATGTGATCAATTTCATATATTTCATTTTAATGTATGCTAAACTATTAGTCAATCAGAACTTCCGAAGATAATGGAGATTTATATTACCATACTATCAAGCACGAATGTGTCACTATTTATAATGTTGTTGTTGATCAATGTTTTAAAGTTAAGATCGGAGCGGGTTAGTTTTGCTTCACTTTAGTCCAGGCAAATTATACCATTTGGCTTAAATTTCACATTGAGTTCCAAAATAGGCATGTACATGTATGTTTAAAGCTTTTGCTTTTGTTAGTACCCGGGAGAAATCAGCAAGCCTGCTATGCCTGATTGAATGGGATATTCCAGTCAAATCCAATACACCCCTGTGGAAAACATTACCTTAGTCTCCCACACAGGGGATGTAGGTTTCAAATGTAGGTAACCCAATTTGAAATACATACTCCCTACAATGAAGATATAAGGGCAAGTCAGTTCGATAAGAGGTGTATGGGTTTCAAATGGAATTGCCCAATTCTACCTGCAGCAATTTGAAGAGGAATGTATCACAGACCAGACCCAGGAAAGGAAAAGTGGATGTATTAGGGCACTGTAGGGCTGTATGTGGTTTTTTTAAATTTTTGCGGATTTGAAGAGCCCTTGACCTAGAGCGAAGTACTGCAATCACTTGTGGTTAATTAAAAAAAATTGGTAAAAAATTACCAACAAATTAAGTTTGTATCCAAATGGGACAGATTTATATCAAGATATATGAAGAGCTTTGTTACAAAACCCCTTACATCCACTTGAACAGTTATGAGGACACATGATGCTCATCCTACCCAAGCATCCCGCCAAAAACTGCTTTTGTTGCAAACCCCCCATATATCAGTGGTTTTTTTTGATGATTTATTGATGTTTTCTCAAAATTACTCTGTTACAAGGGGTTTTGCAACAATTGTGTACAAAACCAATTCGTTTTTAGATCGTCAATAGATTATGCATTGAACATAATTTACAAATCTAGTCCTTTTGGATAAAGATATATCACTATAACTAACAAATTAAATCTTCTGTGTTTTTTTACAGCCAATTTGACGGGGCATACAGAAAGAGTGGGCCGTGAGAATTTTGAACTTCTCAAAGTATTAGGCACTGGAGGTAAGTAATAAAAGCAGGCTTCAGTTTTGGAACTGAAAGCATTTATAACAATTGGTACTAAAACTTAAATAATTAGGATTCAGGATATGAATGAATGTATTGTGATCTATTTACTATAAATCAGACAACAGCTCAAATCATAGATAGTGGACTACTTTTTGTTGGCTGTCCTGATGATATTATCACTTTCATCATGGGTATCAGTATGTTTTTAAAGGAGGATTTTGTGATCCTAGCATCCTCTTTTTATGACATTTTTCAGTAGATATCCACGAAAAAAGCTTATTTTCAAAATTTCAGTTGATTCCGATTTTGCGTTTTGAGTTATGCATGATTATGTGTATTACACTGCTCCATAGACAATGTGTTGTAATTTCGTTCTGGTGCACCAGAACGAAATTCAAATTTAGCGATATTTTTGTTAAACGAATTAATCTGCAAGAAATATTTGGTACATAAACATTATGTAGCCAGAGGTATCCAGTGGTGTAAAAATCTTAACTTTTTTTGGGAAAAGTGGGGGGATGAGGCTGTGGATCACAAAATGCCCCTTTAAAATGTGTAGTATGTGAATGTATGTGAATGGTCCTGGGTTTCATTAATAATAATAATAATATTTTATTCTTATAAAGCGCATTACATTAAAATCTCAAGGCGCTGAACATTTTACAATCATAAAATACATGAACACATTAAAAGATATTTTGAATATACAATAATAAAAATATGTTCTAACATTTAAAATACATAGAGAATGAAGCACATCAATGGATATTGCACATGCAGTATGGCAAATGTTTCGCACGAACAGAAAACAGCACTGTGGAATATACATCAAATGGCAAAACAATAACACATTACAATGCATATTGCACGGGTGAAATGCACAAAATGCGATGGCAATCGAGAGCAAAAAAGCATGGTTTAAACGTGAAATATGCATTGAATAATAACAAAAATGTAAGCATAAATGATAAATACAATGCACGCAGTTAATATTGCACGGTGAAACTGCTCAAAACCAAACAGATCAATTTTAACTGACAACAAAATATATTTATAAAGCAAAGCTTATTTAACATGTTTAAAACACAGGAAACCATTATACATGAACACATTAAAAGATATTTGAATATACAATAATAAAATACGTTCTAGCATTTAAAATACATAGAGAATGAAGCACATCAATGGATATTACACATGCAGTATGGCAAATGTTTCGCACGAACAGAAAACAGCACTGTGGAATATACATCAAATGGCACAATAACACATTAGGCCTACAATGCATATTGCACGGGGGAAAATGCACAAAAAATGCGATAGCAATCGAGAGCAAAAAAGCATGGTTTAAACGTGAAATATGCATTGAATAAGAACAAAAGAAAGCATAAATGATAAATACTACGCACGCAGATAATAGTGCACGGTGAACTGCTCAAGAACCAAATGGATCAATTTTAAACTGACAACAAAATATACAGCAAAACTGATTTAACATGTTTAAAACACAGGGAACCATTATACAAATAATATATCAGCAGAAGTTCAGTGGTAAAAACAATCAAAAATTAAATCTAAAAGGTTCCAATATCATGATATGCAATTTTGAATAGATGGGTTTTAAGAAGACTTTTGAACTGGGTAATTGATGTGGAAGATCTGATATATTCTGGGAGTTTATTCCATAAGAATGGGGCAGCTATACAGAATGCTCGATCCCCGTAAAACATGGTATTGCTCCTAGCTGGGGGATGGAGAAGGTGCTGAGATGATGAGCGTAGGGATCGGCTAGGTTGATATGGGGTGATTAGATCTTTTATGTATGATGGAGCAAGATCATGCAAGGCTTTGAACGTAATCAGGAGGATCTTGTACTCTATGCGTTGGGTAACTGGAAGCCAGTGTAGATCATAAAGGACTGGTGTCATATGGTCACGATATTTTGCCCGTGAAACAAGCCTGGCAGCTGAATTTTGGATACGCTGCAACTTCGCAATGTCATGCTTAGGGAGGCCAAAAAGCAGGCTGTTACAACTGTCCAAACGAGATGACACAAAGGCATGTACTAGACGCTCTGTTGAATTACTATCCAAATACTTGCATATCTGACCAATTTTGTAAACAGCAAAAGATGCCGATCTCGTGACGGATTTAAGATGATCTTTCATGTCTAAATTGCAATCAATTACAGCACCAAGGTCGCGAGCAGAAGCCGAAGAGTCAATGAATGAATTTCCAATGGTGAGTGCTGGAAGAGCGGGTCTTAACAAAACGGGAACTCAAATGAATGACTTCGGTTTTAGAATCATTAAGCATTAATTTGTTGGTCACAGCCCACGCTTTTACATCAGCAACACATTTTTCAAGTTTACTCACACTCTCCGATCGCTTAGATGGATCTAGCACAAGATAAAGTTGCGTATCGTCGGCATATATCATGTGTTTTAAACCATGAGCGGTGATAATATCACCCAAAGGTGCGGTATACATAGTGAATATGGGTGGGCCCAACACTGAGCCCTGCGGAACACCCTCATCAAGAGAGCAGTCGTCAGATAAAACTCCGCCAATATCAATGCACTGAGTACGGCCCTGCAAATATGTCGAAAACCAGTTTAAGGCAGTGTGTTTGATGCCATAGCGTTGACGCAAGCGCTGAAGGAGAATACTATGATCTATCGTGTCGAACGCTGCAGAAAAGTCCAAAAGGATCAACACAGCTTGCTGGCGTTGATCAACAACACGGTAAATCGCGTTTTGGACACGTAGCAGAGCCGTCTCAGTGCTATGATATTGACGGTAGGCTGACTGCATTGAGGCATATAAATTATTTTCCTGAAGGTAGGCGTTAAGCTGTGACGAGACTACTCTTTCAATGGTCTTGAACAGGAATTTCAAATTTGAAATGGGTCTGTAGTGGTTCAGCTCATCCGGATCAAGGCTGGGCTTTTTGAGTAGCGGAACAACCCGCGCAACTTTTAGTTCAGATGGCATTTGCCCAGATGTCAGTGATTTGTTGATTAAGCGAGTAATACTGGGAAGAAGAACATCCAGACATTGCTTGAGAAGTGATGATGGAATTGGATCTAGAGGACACGATTTTGTCGTAGCACCAACAATAATCTTGCGGACTTCATCTTCTGTAACCACGCTAAATGTACTAAACTCGCTGTCACAATGATCGCGAATATCAACAGATATGCTAGCACAAGTTGACTCATCAAGTGCAGCTCTAAGCTTCTTGATCTTATTCTGAAAGAAGTCACCGAATTTATTTGCCAATACCTTCGCGTCATCATGTGATGGAAACGTATGCGCTGAAGCAGCTCCTGGACGAGACATGCTATCCACGAGTCGAAATAACTGACGGTCGTCGCACTCGGATATTTTAGTGCGATGGTGAATACATTTGGCTTGTTCCAGCATCCGAGTGTAGGTCTTACATTTCTCAACATAAACTTGACGATCTACTTCCAGCTTAGATTTCATCCATGCACGCTCATGACGGCGTTTGGTCTGTTTAGCAACGCGTAGAGCATCATTGTACCATGGCGCGTTAGGTCGGAGTGTTATTGACTTTGACTTGACTGGAGCATGGCGATCTAACAGATTACGAAGAACAAGCTCATACTGTGTGACAATTTGAGAAATGTCTTCAGGCGGACTTATAAACAATGAGGATGCTCTGATGTCATCCTGAAAGCTGTCTGCATTGATCTTTCGCAGCTCGCGATAATGCACCATCTGCTTTACTGGTCTTGGGCGGGAGATATCAATGTTGCACTTTACGGCGTAATGGTCAGAAGGAAGACCTCGAATCACCTTAACATCAGAGACCAATGCCTCGACCCTCCTGGTTATCACCAGGTCAAGGGTGTGTCCATGTCTGTGGGTTGGTTCTGTTACATGTTGCTGGAGACCAGCAGAGTCCAACAAGTCTTTGAAGATGTTGGCATTCCTGTCATCAACAACATCGACATGGAAATTGAAGTCTCCAACCATTACTATTCGAGGCGGGTTCAATTGACACAATCTCCAAGAGAGATGAAAAGTCGTCGAAGAACATCTTCACAGTAAGTTTGTTTACTTTTGAGCGAGGTGGCGGTATATTGCAAGAAGTCTTAATGGAGATGAACCATTGGAAGTCACAGAAAAATCCATGTACTCGAACGATGAAAAATTGGTCATTTTTTCATCCTGGTGGGATCACTTTCTATAGATACCTTCTATTAAAATACCATGTATGATTGGAAAACCGTTGAAATTGTATGAAATTGTATGAAATTGGTTAATTTTCATGTAGTCATACCTATTCATTCAAGCCCTACAAGTAGCTATATGTAAAACTTGGGAGGAGATACATTACATGTAGGGTTGAGGTACTGCTTATAATATTATATCAAATTTTCATCTGCTGGATCATGGTGATCCATGATCTATGGCCAAAGTGAGCTAAGGTGCAGGTCTCGCAAACCTGATGAGTGAGGTCCTGGGTTCAATTCCAGGTAGGATCATTTTACCTGTTTCATCCTTTGAATTATGTTATGATGGTGAAACTGAAATTGGTTAAGGAGCGACTACATACTAGTCTCATTATAAGACTGCTGTACCCCTACCATAAACCCTAACCCTAATCTCAAGTCTTAACAAGTTGTCAGTGCTGTACAGTGCGACCATTTTAGTCGCTTTGGCGACTAGATTTTTTCTGATGGGACTAAACCTTCAAACCATGGCGACCAACTATTTAAGCTTTTAATTGCCAGCAAATAGTATATCATTGGTCAAAAGTTGTTTTTGGATTGTTTTTTAAGTACACAAGATGGCGTCATAATCAAAAAGAACTTTGAATTTGATGAACTTTTTCGGAACAAGGAGAAGGGAGGATGAAACAATAAAATCAGGGAATCCAACAGTTATTGATACTATTAATGACGCTAGTAGTACTAGTGGTGTTATGTAAGGTGATGGAACTGGAAATGGAAGTAATTTGAATATAAGTAGTAAATTTAAACCATTGTGACAGAATGACTTCGATCGGTTGGAATACGAGTTGGCGCCTCTTACTTGGGAGCAAAATTTGGGCACCTAAATTTATAAAGTAAGGAGCCATTGGCTCCTCAATCAGTTTTGGCACCGTTCAGCACTGGAAGTTGTATGTCTCTTTCACTCCAAATGGTGAAAGTAACTGCACATGAAAATTACCCCATGTTTACATGTCTTGTCTTCTAATTGCACATCAATCTAGAGCAAATTATCCAGAGCAAAAATTAATATTATGCTGTTCTGAAGATGATTGCAATGTAATAACCTGGGTAATTTTCAATAAAAAGTTGCCCCTGGTCATGAAGATTTCCATGGGAACCAGGGGCATAAATTTACAGGTGAAATTGTCCCTGGACCTGCTTATTTTAAACCCTGATTCCTAATGTGGAGATAATTTTATATAAATTCCATCATGTTGCACTTACACCATGATAGATCTGATGTTATTCAGTCTATTGGACACCCCCTTTATGATATTTTAATACTGATTTTGTTGCTTTGCTCTCCAACCTGTCAATTTTTCTATATTCATTTTGTTGAGATATGAACCTTCTGAATTGTCTAGCTTTTCAAGTCTTGTCTGTCTTTCACTTCACAATTATCATTCAAGCCTGGCAATGTTGAATGTTCCATGTCGGAACCCACTTTTGTTTGTTTAGACTTTGAACTCGGCTGATGACATGATGTGACATGAATGAACAGTGCTATGAATCCATATGCACATTTGCCAATAAACATGAATAGCTGTCAAGTTGAAAATAATCATGCTCATCATAACAACACATAAATGAATTGTGTTCACTACAGCATGCAAAGCTGATGTGCGGATTAATAAGACAAGCATCGCCAGCCCTGGGGGGAAAAATGGAAATCGGGAAGCTGCTTCCAGGAAATTTTTGTATGTATTTTTAAGAAATAGTGTAAAATTTCCCCATCTTGGTGGGAAATTAAACTCATCTTCCAGGGAACTAAGCATTTTTTCTAAGCCTGAGCACTATAATATGTATGTGATGTAAAATTATGTTCATTTATAAATCAACAAATAGAGCTATGGTATTTTTCTACTACCTCCATGACCATTATTCAAAATTGCATGTTTGTGATTTGTTAAAATATGTGTTTTAAATGTGAAAGACTGCAATAAATAAAAGTGTCAATTTGTCTTTAATTTAATTAAATCACACTATTTTGTGGTAATAGAATGGAAATAAAGGGTAGCAGCATTATCCTTTCCACCCAAATAATATGTCGGCAGTAAAACATTTAAGAGCCAATCTCCTTATTATGTACCCATCTGTGATACAAAAAAAATAGAATTTTCTCTAAAAAATATTTTTGGTACATATTAGCACCAACAACTCACATGTAAAATATGAGCGTGCACAGCGCCCTCGTTCAGCTTAAAAAAATTCTTGAAATTTCAGCCTCTCTGAGCCTTACTTGCAAATGGTAAACTTTGGAGGTGCATAACATCGCATGCGCCATCATCATCCCAACCTGCATTTTGCATTTTTTAAAGTACCAAATGGTTACATTACAAAAACCAAGAAATAAAATTGGGATCTTGATGGCGCACAAAATCAGCAAATCCAATGATTTGATGAAAAGCGCCTCGTGCAAACTTCAAAGCATCATAACGGGCTGCGCCATCAAGATCCCAAGTCCGAACAAGTTTGAAATTAAAGACCTCCATGGCAAGTTTCATTTTTCAGCAAAAATTTTTTGGGATTTCGTTGGCGCACCGAGTTAACAGAGGTCAAAGGTCAAAATTTCCTATTTTTCGCACATATTTGCACGCCTGTATTATTAGCGCCAACGTCACCTGACTCTCCGAATAGCATTTCATCAAAGAAGAAGTAATTCTCTGCAAGAACTGAAAAAATTAGCTTGGGATCTCTTGATCTTCATATTTTTCTGATTTTTTGAAAATGGACTTAGCCTCATTTTGGAGGTCAATTTGACCTCTTTTTCCCACTCGCTGCACAATGTGGGCTTTTTACTGCATCACAAAAGATGCGCCAACAAGATCCCAATTTTATTAGTCATCATCTAGCTTCTTTGGCGACCAGTAGATAAAACACAAGCAACAGCTAATTGGGATCATGTGGGCGCACTAATATAAAAGAGGTCAAAGGTCAAGCTTTGTGCCAAAGTGATGCATATTTGCCTATGTGCAGCACGAAAGTGGAACTTTGACCCACAATAAAAATGTGCGCCAACAAGATCCCATCTTACTTTTTGGATGATTGGATAAAGGGGCTTATGTATAACTAATAACAAGTAAAAAAAAAAGTGGGATCATGTGGGCGCACTAATTCAATAGAGGTCAAAGTTCATACTTTGTGCCGAATTGGCATTATTTTGCCTATGTGCAGCACAAAAGTGGAACTTTGACCCGCAATAAAAATGTACGCCAACAAGATCCCATCTTACTTTTTGGATGATTGGATAAAGGGGCTCATGTATAAGTGATAACAAGTAAAAAAAAAAGTGGGATCATGTGGGCGCACTAATTCAATAGAGGTCAAAGTTCATACTTTGTGCCAAATTTTTTTTTTAATGGGGATCACCAGACATGTCTCATAGAAACTTGTGTGAGTGCATTTCAGATGATGCTGATTCCATCATGCACGGCATCTTTCGGCAAGAAAAAAGATTGCCCATGCCCATAATATCGCGGTCCATGCAGTACGCAAATAAACGGTTACCGCCCATCCCTAATACATTGAAAGCCCACGTAACTGCACGTAATGTAGCCCGAAATGGCAATTTTTTACATTCTTCCTAGAAGAAGATTTAACGAAGAGGTTGTAATGATATAGCTTAATTATAATATTTAAAGTGTTTACTTTACATTTTTTAATAAATCGTCCCGGGGCCAAAAAAAGTGAAATGTATTTCATTCGAGCAAAATACACCATGTTAGGTGGTTTATTGTTTACTCTTGACATGCTCTTGACAGCTGTTGTTGATTTCACACCCAATTCAGGGTAATTGGGTGTAATATTGCGATAAATTGGGCGTTAATATTCATCGACGACTTTTCGCGTACGTAACAGTAAGCGTATGTATGGGTGCTCTACATTAGGCGGAAAAAGTGGACGATCGGGTGTATTCAGAGTCAGACTTCAGACGCACATGTGATGTTGTTACGATTTTCTTCATGTGAATCCGAATTGAATCCGTAAGTAAATCACACAATTCGTAATATATATAGGCTTTTATTGTCTCAAAGTTTAACCATATTACTTGTTGAACGATCGTGGAGTGCACCAGGCCGGTTATAACGCTTGGAAAAGTGGGACATGTTTAACTTGTTGACTTGTCCGGAAAGCTTATAATTTTTTTTTCTATGACATTGACATGTTGACAGTGCAGTATCAGTATTGCAGCATAGCCAGCTGATCAATATTGCAAAACAATCACGGTAAGCTTTACATGATACAAATTACAATGCGTACATTAGATGTGCATGTGGGAAATACAGGAATAAGGGGTGGTGCAATAATTATGTGTACCACCGTCCACCGGGTGGTGAATTATATAGGGGGGGGGGGGCAAGATTTTTTGGCAGGCCAAAAGGGGGGGAAAGCATTTTTGGCAGGTCAAAAAGGGGTCAAGCGATTTTTGCAGGTCGAAAGGGGGGAGCAATTTTGGCACAGATATTTTGTTCCCCAAAATCTTGCTTGTGTAAGGGGGTACACATAATTATTGCACCACCCCTAAGATTATGAGAATGGAGCAGAATTTATGAATAACCATTTCATGATTTACAGAAATTACACGTCACATGTTTACTGTCATGACTGTCTTTGTCGATCAACCTCGACCCATGTAAACGTAAAGTCCTCCCGAGTCATGTACGCCGGCCTGTATCAGGGGTACTAAATTTTAATACATATTTTCTTCATTATCTATTATCATGTTCGGATGCATGATGATGTGAGAATTGATTGAAAGACGTTAAGACGCTGCACTCATGAGTCACGTCATTCGCCACTGATCTGTAAACCACAGGGCATAGCCTATAGCAGGGGACTTGACCAGTAAAAATATCCCCACAGGCCACAGTCGTCAGTCGGGAATCGGTAGACCTAGGCCTAGACAGTGACTCGACAATGCAATTTTGATCTGGTCTTCGACAAAATGCCACAACTTTGCGCATTATAGTTAATGCACACTAGATTCCATTGCTACATGTATTGTTTTTAGCACGATCAGCTTTGATATTTTTTGTAAGGGATATATTATGTAAATGTTGAAATTTGGAACAAATTTAGTTACTTTGACGAGTCAAATGTATCTTTTAAAAGCCCGGTTTTAAACAGTGTAAAATTTTAGATGCAATCGCCCATCGTGAATAGTTGCGTTTATGCTTCAGCGATTTCAGCTATTTTTCGAATGCAATGGTCTCTAGCCTCGAATGTTATCAGTGAGCAAATTTGTGGCTATAGTAGACTTTTTGAGCAAGCCACGCCCTGTATGGAAGTCGATTGACAGAGACGGGAAAATTGTTGATACAAAGATGCCCAGCTCGGCATGGAAGTCGAAGGGGCCTATGGGGATTTTATGGAGTTGGCGTACAGTTCCCTGTATAGCTGTAGTTGCCAGGGTATCCGAGACCCGGTCGTACAATTAGTAGCCCCATTGATGTTGATGATGTACATTGTATGTGTATTAAACACCAACAAAGAGTACAGTTTTTGCAGTTTATTTACCCTAACTATGTTCCATTTGCCACATTGTTATTTTCAGGTGTCATCCAATAATGGAAAGTTACAGTTGCCATTATACCAGAATAGGCCTACTGCAAATTGATGGAGTGTGATTACTACGTTTATGACTAAGTATCGGTATGTAATTAACAATTTGTTGCAATCTATTTAAAACAATAATTCTAGACAACAAAAAAAAAAAAAAAACCTGTTCTACTGGGCCAACAGTCCCATGAGATTTTTTGTGGGTAAGAAATATAAAAAATCCTGACAGACCAGCCCTACAAAAGTCCTTCGGCAGTAGAGCAGGGTTTGTTGATGTTGTCGTCTAGAATTATTGTTTTAAATAGTTTGCAACACTTTATTGGAAAAAAAATGGTGACTAAGGCATGCATTTTCGAGTTATTTTGTATCTGGGTACCCTACACATTTTTCGGGCAGGTAATCGGGTACCTGAAATTGCATAATTGTGTCCCTGTTAGCATCATTCATGGCTGACTGACCCCCCCCCCAAAAAAAAAAAATCTACCACAACATTGTTTTTGTCAACTATGAATGATCGAATGATCGTCATATTAACTATTTAGCATAGGTCCAGGGACACTCCAAAACCAAGAAAATAAATAACATAAATAAATAAATAAAAAAATCAAAAAAAATCATGATGCTGACTCTCTTACCTGGGTAGTGAAATCTTGGTTGGGTACCCGAAAACCGGACCGAAAATACATGTCTTCGCGGTGCCTCAACAATGGGAAGATGGGCCAGGAACATGAGCCTGGATCTTGTCAGGGACTTCAACATGGGGCCAGGACTTCACCATTCAAAGAGTTCATCCTGTTTGGAAGTCGGTGGACAGCGACTAAGTCACTTGGGAAACTTTACCGTGGGCCGGGATTTAGTCGGGGACTTACCATTCGATAAAATGCCCTGCCTTGTGTAGAAGCTGGCAGGGCCATGTGTTGGATTTGTAAATTTTTAAAATTAACACTGTCCATGGCCCTGTGTTGCTGTTGCCCAGGGGACAGTACAGTGTTACAATAGAGAAGGTGCATTATACAAAGTAGCTGGGGGAATATAGAAGCATTAATGAAACTTCCATTGCATTGGTTAGATATGTTTGGGTTCTTACAGTATCGGTTTACAAGAAATTAACTAATTTCCATTTTTATCCTTTTCATTTGATGCAGGTGTCCAGAATTTGATATTGATTCAGCATGAGTGTGGCTCGACATCGCTGTATTCCTGACGCCATCGGGCACCGATCTGCTTTGTTACCAAAATGGGACTTGTTTGGTCTTTTAACAATACAAGCACAGTCAATTACAATCATGGATGTACATGTACCATTATGTGCAGGATCCATTCAACCAACTACTTGTGTATCAAACACAGAGCCATGTACACACAAAGTCCATATTCTGGGCCATTTTTTACACATCATCGTTGGGCAGGAAAAACCTCATATGTGTTATTGGCCCCTGAACATGTTAAAAGCAAAACCTCCTATGTAACCTCTTTGCAGTTTTGTTTTAAACATGTTCAAGGGCCACAAGTACATAGGAGGTTTTTCCTGCCCAGTGATTTATATGTAATTATGTAAACATAAAAATAAGCGCCCACCCAAAATGACTTTGTTACGCGCCCTGGGTTGTTAATGAAATGAATATGGTAGGAGAAAATTGTTCACAGTGGACAGATATGTTGGATTGTTGAAAATTGTAAAATATTCCTGTTTCAAAGGAAAAATATTATAAACTATTAAAATTCAGTAACAAGTTAGACAATCTGTCTTCAGTTCCAGTTACATCGCATTTTGTGTCGTTCACCCACACGGTCTTTGTATACCATGTATACTGCCCTATACATGTGTGTATTGACACTGTCAGCTATGGGGGACTCTTTTGCGAAATTCAGCAACCATACATTTAGCACCTACAGGAACAGAAGAATGGATGAGAAGACAACAAACCAATTTTATTTGAGAACATTATGGAGAAATAATGTCATATGCAAGTATACCCCAGTATGCTTGAAAAATGAATGTGCAGCAATTTACAATGCATGTATTATTGTACAATGCACTTTGAATTTAGTAAAGGGGGAAATGAACATATCAACATATGTACACATGAGCTAAATCCTTGCTCCACAAATGCATTTAGATGGATCAAAGAAATACTGATACAACTTGTGTCAAAGTTTTTTTCAGGAAAGCCCATGCTTTAAGGTAACCCATCACATGGGTAGCATCATGTGACTAAATTGTGCCAGCTGTTTTTTCAGGAATTTTTTAAAATTCATTTTATTGAGCCACAATCAATGATAAAATTGGAAGACAAACAAATTGTGTATTTGTATCTTTAATTCTTTAGTGATTATTGCGATAAAATTGAAATTAAGAATTTGATTTCAATGTTCCGTACCTTTTACGCAAAGCTTTGAGGCCTAAAATCTTGATAAATTCCTTCATTTCAGTGTGCCGTAGCTTTATCGGAATATTAAAATGGAGAATTTTATCAAGATTTTAGGCCTCGTAAAGCTTTACAAAAGGCCTAAAATCTCGCTTGAATTGAAATTGAGAAGTTTTAATTGATTTTAATGTCCTGTAGCTTTTACCCAAAGCTTACGATGCCTAAAATCTTGAAAAAATGCTTGATTTCAATGTGCCGTAGATTTTACGGAACGTGGACAATTTTATCAAGATTTTAAGCCTCGATTTATTAGGCCTAAAATCTCGATAAAATTGAAATTGAGAATTTTAATTGATTCCAATATTCCGTAGCTTTTGCGCAAAGCTTTACGAGGCCTAAAATCTTGATAAAATCCTTGATTTCAATGTGCCGTAGCTTTTACAGAACTTTGAAATCAAGAATTTTATTGAGATTTTAGGCATCGTAAAGCTTTACTAGGCCTAAAATCGGGATAAAATTGAAATTAAGAATTTAAATTGATTTCAATGTTCCGTAGCTTTTACACAAAACTTTACGATGCCTAAAATCTTGATAAAATCTTTGATTTCAATGTGCCGTAGCTTTTACAGAACTTTGAAATCAAGAATTTTATCGAGATTTTAGTCCTCGTAAAGCTTTACTTGGCCTAAAATCGAGATAAAATTGAAATTAAGAATTTAAATTGATTTCAATGTTCCGTAGCTTTTACATAAAACTTTACGATGCCTAAAATCTTGAAAAAATCCTTGATTTCAATGTGCCGTAGCTTTTACAGAACTTTGAAATCAAGAATTTTATCGAGATTTTAGTCCTCGTAAATCTTTACTGGGCCTAAAATCTAGATAAAATTGAAATTAAGAATTTAAATTGATTTCAATGTTCCGTAGCTTTTACGCAAAACTTTACGGTGCCTAAAATCTTGAAAAAATCCTTGATTTCAATGTGCCGTAGCTTTTACAGAACTTTGAAATCAAGAATTTTATCGAGATTTTAGGCATCGTAAGCTTTACTAAACCTAAAATCTAGATAAAATTGAAATTGAGAATTTATTGATTTTTCCGTAGCTTTTACGCAAAACTTTACGATGCCTAAAATCTTGAAAAATCCTTGATTTCAATGTGCGTAGCTTTTACAGAACTTTGAAATCAAGAATTTTATCGAGATTTTAGTCCTCGTAAAGTTGGCCTAAAATCGAGATAAAATTGAAATTAAGAATTTAAATTGATTTCAATGTTCCGTAGCTTTTACATAAACTTTACGATGCCTAAAATCTTGAAAAATCCTTGATTTCAATGTGCCGTAGCTTTTACAGAACTTTGAAATCAAGAATTTATCGAGATTTTAGGCATCATAAAGCTTTACTAGGCCTAAAATCAAGATAAAATTGAAATTAAGAATTTAAATTGATTTCAATGTTCCGTAGCTTTTACGTTAAACTTTACGATGCCTAAAATCTTGATAAAATCTTTGATTTCAATGTGCCGTAGCTTTTACAGAACTTTGAAATCAAGAATTTTATCGAGATTTTAGTCCTCGTAAAGCTTTACTAGGCCTAAAATCTAGATAAAATTGAAATTGAGAATTTATTGATTGTTCCATAGCTTTTACGCAAAGCTTTACGATGACTAAAATCTTAATCAAATCCTTGATTTCAATGTGCCGTAGCTTTTATCGAGATTTTAGGCCTCGTAAAGCTTTACTAGGCCTAAAATCGGGATAAAATTGAAATTAAGAATTTAAATTGATTTCAATGTTCCGTAGCTTTTACATAAAAACTTTACGATGCCTAAAATCTTGATAAAATCTTTGATTTCAATGTGCCGTAGCTTTTACAGAACTTTGAAATCAAGAATTTTATCGAGGTTTTAGTCCTCGTAAAGCTTTACTTGGCCTAAAATCGAGATAAAATTGAAATTAAGAATTTAAATTGATTTCAATGTTCCGTAGCTTTTACGCAAAACTTTACGATGCCTAAAATCTTGAAAAAATCCTTGATTTCAATGTGTCGTAGCTTTTTACAGAACTTTGAAATCAAGAATTTTATCGAGATTTTAGTCCTCGTAAAGTTGGCCTAAAATCGAGATAAAATTGAAATTAAGAATTTAAATTGATTTCAATGTTCGTAGCTTTTACATAAACTTTACGATGCCTAAAATCTTGAAAAATCCTTGATTTCAATGTGCCGTAGCTTTTACAGAACTTTGAAATCAAGAATTTTATCGAGATTTTAGGCATCGTAAAGCTTTACTAGGCCTAAAATCAAGATAAAATTGAAATTGAGAATTTAAATTGATTTCAATGTTCCGTAGCTTTTACGTTAAACTTTACGATGCCTAAAATCTTGATAAAATCTTTGATTTCAATGTGCCGTAGCTTTTACAGAACTTTGAAATCAAGATTTTAGTCCTCGTAAAGTTGGCCTAAAATCGAGATAAAATTGAAATTAAGAATTTAAATTGATTTCAATGTTCCGTAGCTTTTACGCAAACTTTACGATGCCTAAAATCTTGAAAAAATCCTTGATTTCAATGTGCGTAGCTTTTACAGAACTTTGAAATCAAAATTTTTATCGAGATTTTAGGCATCGTAAAGCTTTACTAAGGCCTAAAATCTAGATAAAATTGAAATTGAGAATTTATTGATTGTTCCATAGCTTTTACGCAAAGCTTTACGATGACTAAAATCTTAATCAAATCCTTGATTTCAATGTGCCGTAGCTTTTATCGAGATTTTAGGCCTCGTAAAGCTTTACTAGGCCTAAAATCGGGATAAAATTGAAATTAAGAATTTAAATTGATTTCAATGTTCCGTAGCTTTTACATAAAACTTTACGATGCCTAAAATCTTGATAAAATCTTTGATTTCAATGTGTCGTAGCTTTTACAGAACTTTGAAATCAAGAATTTTATCGAGATTTTAGTCCTCGTAAAGCTTTACTTGGCCTAAAATCGAGATAAAATTGAAATTAAGAATTTAAATTGATTTCAATGTTCCGTAGCTTTTACGCAAAACTTTACGATGCCTAAAATCTTGAAAAAATCCTTGATTTCAATGTGCCGTAGCTTTAACAGAACTTTGAAATCAAGAATTTTATCGAGATTTTAGGCATCGTAAAGCTACTTGGCCTAAAATCTAGATAAAATTGAAATTGAGAATTTATTGATTGTTCCGTAGCTTTTACGCAAAGCTTTACGATGACTAAAATCTTAATCAAATCCTTGATTTCAATGTGCCGTAGCTTTTATCGAGATTTTAGGCCTCGTAAAGCTTTACTAGGCATAAAATCGAGATAAAATTGAAATTAAGAATTTAAATTGATTTCAATGTTCCGTAGCTTTTACGTTAAACTTTACGATGCCTAAAATCTTGATAAAATCTTTGATTTCAATGTGCCGTAGCTTTTACAGAACTTTGAAATCAAGAATTTTATCGAGATTTTAGTCCTCGTAAATCTTTACTGGGCCTAAAATCTAGATAAAATTGAAATTGAGAATTTTAATTGATTGTTCCGTAGCTTTTACGCAAAGCTTTATGATGACTAAAATCTTGATAAAATCCTTGATTTCAATGTGCCGTAGCTTTTACAGAACTTTGAAATCAAGAATTTTATCAAGATTTTAGGCATCGTAAAGCTATACCAGGCCTAAAATCTTGATAAAATTGAGAATTTTAATCGATTTCAATGTTCCGTAGCTTTTACGCAAAGCTTTATGAGGCCTAAAATCTTGATAAAATCCTTGATTTGTAATGTAAAATTTTATTTGCTAAGACTAAAATCTTGATAAAACTGAAATGAAGAATTTTAAATAACTTAATAGCCAGCCACCCAGCATTTCCACTGTGTATAGATTAAGCTTACCTAAATGCTGATGCTACAGTCAATGTAGGCTAGTGTATAAATCACTGTAGAAGTCCAGATTTAAAATAAAATTAAAAATAAAAACACTCGAAAATGTCTCAAACGTGTTTATATTACTAAAATTTGTGAAATAGTATGGCTATTCTGACACAAAAACCTAAACGGTTTCATCAATCAGACGTGTTTGTATGCACTGTGGTGGTCTTTACACTGCGCCGTAACTTCATGCGGCTGCGGTGACATGCATAACACGCGCTGTAATGAGATATGCGAATTGCCCCGTACTATAATGGCGATTTCATCCGTAAATACTGAACAAATCATGCCAAATTTATTCATCTTGAAGTTCTGTCCCGGTAGCACTTTTTAGTATTATTGGAAAGTGTGTAGTGTTCTTTTCCATTTCCATACCACACATTCATATTTCTTTGTGGTTTTTTCTTTAAATTGATGAAATTCTGTACACTATTCTCGGTAAATTGAAAATGCTAATATTGTGCGCGCTATCGGCGGAAAACACGTCTGCAGCGGTATGATTTCAACGTACAATTAATAATTTGTTTAACTCTTAATATTTATTATGTAGCAATTTTACAGCAAAATAAAGTTATTACTACATGAAAATTGAAACGTTAGGTAATTATTTATTTTATTCTTTGAGTTTGATGCATTTTTCCATCTGCAATTTTGTGCTTTCGTTCGTCTTTGCTTGCGCTGCGGGGAAGCCTTTGTTTACGTCATTTGTGTGACGTCACAGTAGTGCTTTCGCGAAATCCCTTACTGGAGGAAACAATTCACTCACCAATAAATCCAAATACTTTATTATCGAAAATGCGTGTATTGGCGATGCCGTGCATGGTAGTTGGTGAGAGTAAAAAAAAAATTTGTCAAAATACTTGCAAAATTTGAGTGAAAGGTTGCTGAATTTGGCAACTTTAGGCTAAAAATCGTTTAATTTTGTATGAAGTAAGAACTTTGACCTCTATTGAATTAGTGCGCCCACATGATCCCACTTTTTTTTTACTTGTTATCAGTTATACATGAGCCCCTTTATCCAATCATCCAAAAAGTAAGATGGGATCTTGTTGGTATTACATTTTTATTCTTGGTCAAAGTTCTACTTTTGTGCTGCACATAGGCAAAGTAATGCCAATTCGGCACAAAGTATGAACTTTGACCTCTATTGAATTAGTGTGCCCACATGATCCCACTTTTTTTTTTTTTACTTGTTATCAGTTATACATAAGCCCCTTTATCCAATCATCCAAAAAGTAAGATGGGATCTTGTTGGTACATTTTTATTTGGTCAAAGATCCACTTTCGTGCTGCACATAGGCAAATATGCATCACTTTGGCACAAAGCGTGACCTTTGACCTCTTTTATATTAGTGCGCCCACATGATCCCAATTAGCTGTTGCTTGTTTTTTGTCTACTGGTCGCCAAAGAAGCTAGACGATGAAAAATAAAATTGGGATCTTGTTGGCGCATCTTTTTGTGATGCACTAAAAAGCCCACATTGTGCAGCGAGTGGGAAAAAGAGGTCAAATTGACCTCCAAAATGAGGCTAAAGTCCATTTTCAAAAAATCAGAAAAATATGAAGATCAAGAGATCCCAAGCTAATTTTTTCAGTTCTTGCAGAGAATTACCTCTTCTTTGATGAAATCCTATTTGGAGAGTCATGTGACGTTGGCGCGCAATAATACAGGCATGCAAATATGTGCGAAAATAGGAAATTTTGACCTTTGACCTCTGTTAACTCTGTGCGCCAACGAAATCCCAAAAATATTTTGCTGAAAAATGAAACTTGCCATGGAGGTCTTTAATTTCAAACTTGTTCGGACTTGGGATCTTGATGGCGCAGCCCGTTATGATGCTTTGAAGTTTGCACGAGGCGCTTTTCATCAAATCATTGGATTTGCTGATTTTGTGCGCCATCAAGATCCCAATTTTTTTCTTGGTTTTTGTAATGTAACCATTTGGTACTTTAAAAAAATGCAAAATGCAGGTTGGGATGATGATGGCGCACGATGTTATGCACCTCCAAAGTTTACCATTTGCAAGTAAGGCTCAGAGAGGCTGAAATTTCAAGAATTTTTTCAAGCTGAATGAGGGCGCTGTGCACGCTCATATTTTACATGTGAGTTGTTGGTGCTAATATGTACCAAAATTATTTTTTAGAGAAAATTTTTTTTTTTTTTGTATCACAACCCCCCTGATTTGGGTACATAATAAGGGAGACTGGCTCTTAAATGATAGATTCGGCTGCGCCTAGCCCATGGATACGTTTTTACTGCCTTGGACACATTATTTGGGTGTAAGGGATAATTACCCTTTATTATTTAAATAATGTTCTAATTAAATTAAATCACAATTGAATTTTAGATTTAAAAGATGGAATATGAGGGTATTTCTGGAAATTCGGAAATGCTCTGAGCATGTTTTAATTTGATTATTTGAGTACGTGTAGGGCAAAGTACACTGATCAATATGTCTTTTGTTTGAAATAAATCTGACATACGTTTTTCATAATATATCAGTGCGGTATGCTATTGTTTTTATCAAAATGTCTGGAAAGGTTCATTAATATTTTTTATGTAATTTTTGGATTTAACATTAATGGAAAGAAAAGTGCAAATGTTTGTTGTGTTTCACATTGAACAACTTGTTACAAGCTCTATAATGACATCACAATGTAAATAACATACGGGTCATTAAAAATTATTAGGTAAGCCCAAACATGGAGGTATCCAGAAGTATGCTAATTAGAAGTTTAACGAATCAGAATACGATCCTGGTATCCAAACTTAATGCAAATAAGTTGAAGGGGGTTACGTGAACATGTACATGTACAATAGTTTGCCTTTTATATTTATACCAGACCTCTGTGCTAGATACACATAGCTGCATTGGAACTAAATCAAGAATATATCTTTCTCCCAAGGTTAAAAGCTATTGCTATGAACCAGCCCTATTAAAATTAACATGCACAATTTTCATCAAGTTTTCATCATTGTTTTATATCACAGCATGTTTTTATTGGTCGTACATGTATGACCATGACATTTTGAAAGTATGATTTTAATCTGATTTGAGCTGAAAATAAAGAAATGTTTAAATTTTGCACACAAAAAAAACCCACCAAGATATTTGAATGTTTATTGCTGCTGCCAGAGAAGATCTAAATTAGATCATAGATCTTCAAGATTTAATAAATTCATGCTTTATCGCAAAATTTACCAGTTTTCCAGGTACCCATGTTTTTGATTACTTTGTAAGGGGTAATTTTCACAGGGTTAATTTTTCCACGATTTCAACTGATCTGACCTATTTTATTCACAGACTTTTCAAACAGCAATATATTGAAGCCCATAGGTTTTAATATAGCAGGTTTTAAATTTGTGGTTGGCTGTTTAATCCCCTTTAACTGCAAAAAGCAAGAAAAATTTGTTTACGATAAATACAGTCTTCCAGGTCATGATAAGAATTCATGTATATTGCCTGGGTATATTGTTCATTAACCCTAACCATACCAAACATCAAAAACCACAGTTCACAAAACATTATATATGCACGGGCCGGGCAGGTATCCCACGTGATGAGATTGCGGAAATACGCGGAAAGCTTGGCAGGCAAAGGCCTGTGCACGTGTCTGGCACCCGAAGGGTCGGTTGTTCCATGTGTCTGGCACCCGAGGGGTTGGTGGTTCAAAACTGCACCTGAGAAATTTCTTGCTCTTCTTCTTCTTCTTTCTCTCTTCCTTCTTTCCTTCCCCTCACCAAAAAGCAACTAGGGCATTAGGTAGGGTTAAGGTTGTTGTGGATTCTTATCATTTACTGTGCATAACTCTACTGCAGGCATCAGTGCAGCTACTTGCAAGGTGAAAAAACATCAGCTGTAAAGACAGTTCTTGATTTAGTGTTTAGTACCGATATATGATTTGTGTTTGTTCACAGGAAATAGTCGGGACTAGAGATTTCACCCAGCATTATCACAGACTGTGCGAATAGCACATAGCTTTTTTGCAATATGTTTGGGCAACGCCGTAGCCAGGGGTATGACGTTCCTCCATACAAATGCTGAGCCAATTAAAAAGGTCCATGTTTTTGTTGACTGTAAAAACATTGACAATCTGTCCTGTTAAGGAAAAATTTACAAAAGGGCTACTTTTTGGCTCCAAGCTTGCTTGAAGAGCCATCGTGATCGCGCTAAGTTAGGCCTGCTAAGAATACGCGATTTTGGAGGCCAAAAACGCACCCCGATTTTTCAAAAACGCAAAAATCCGCGATTTCCGCCAAAAACGCATAAAATCTAAAAAAAAAAAAAAAAAAAAAAAAAAAATTTGGGTTTTTTTGCGATTTTTAATTTTTTTTTCACGGATTTGGAGAGTCCCTGGGCCTAACATCAAGTGCTACCATCATTAAAACAAATTTGAAAAAAAAATTTAAAAAAAAATTTAAGAAAATTAAAAAATATTTTGCGGATTTAGAGAGTCCCTTGACCTAGAGCGAGGTACTGCAATCATTTGTGATTAATTTTTAAAAAATTGGAAAAAAGATACAAAAAAATTACAAGTTTGTATCCAAATGGGACCGATTTGTAACTTGTGTTCACTGCATAGTCTATTGAAGATATAAAAATGCATTGGTTTTCTACACAAGTCTATATCTTAGATAGATTTTGAAGTGAACACAAGTTACAAATTGGTCCCATTTGGATACAAACTTGTAATTTTTTTGTATCTTTTTTCAATTTTTTTTTTTTTAATTTTTTTTAAAATGATGGTAGCACTGGATGTTAGGTCCAGGGACTCTTCAAATATAATTTGACCCGATTGCTTCCGGAAATTAGTAACAACTGTCGTATGGGCATGAAACTGGGTGGTACAGTCAACATTTGAGTCAAATTTTGGAAGGTCAATTCGGGTCACCAGGGTCATTTGAGGTCAAATTAGTAAAAACTATCGTATGGGTATGAAACTTGGTGGGTACCGTCAACATTTATAGCCAAATTTTGTGAAGGTCATTTCGGGGTCACCAGAGGTCATCTGAGGTCAAGTTAGTAAAACTGTCGGATGGACATGAAACTTGGTGGATACAGTCAACATTTGGAGTCAAATTTTTGGAAGGTCATTTCGGGGTCACCAGGGGTCATCTGAGGTCAAATTAGTAAAAACTGTCGGATGGGCATGAAACTTGGTAGCTACAATCAACATTTGGAGTCAAATTTTTGGAAGGTCATTTCGAGGTCACCAGGGGTCATCTGAGGTCAAATTAGTAAAAACTCGTATGGGCATGAAACTTGGTGGGTACAGTTAGAGCCAAATTTTGGGAAGGTCATTTCGGGGTCACCATGGGTCATTTGAGGTCAAATTAGTAAAAACTGTCGTATGGGCATGAAACTTGGTGGGTGCAGTCAACATCTAAAGCCAAATTTTGGGAAGGTCATTTTGGGGTCACAAGGGGTCATTTGAGGTCAAATTAGTAAAAACTGTCGTATGGGCATGAAACTTAGTGGGTACAGTCAACATTTAGAGCCAAATTTGGGGAAGGTCATTTCGGGGTCACCAGGGGTCATCTGAGGTCAAATTAGTAGAAACTGTTAAAAGGGCATGAAACTTGGTGGATACAGTCAACATTTGGAGTCAAAATTTTTGAAAGCCATTTCAGGGTCAGCAGGGGTCAAATTAGTAAAAACTGTTATATGTGCTTGAAACTTGTTAAGTACAGTCAACATTTAGAGTCAAATTTTTGGAAGGTCATTTCAGGGTCACCATGGGCCATCTGAGGTCAAATTAGTAACACTTGTTGTATTGGGCATGAAACTTGGTGGGTACCAGAATGGTCGTCTGCAGATCCGTCGGATAACGCTTTTTCAATGGGAAATGAACTTTGCTGCTTGGATGATGTCACAATGAGGTTAGCATTTATTCCGTATTGAAAAGCGTGTTCTGACGGATCTGCACTCGACAGCCCTCGTACAGTCAACATTTGGAGCAAAATTTGTGGAAGGTCATTTCGGGTCACCAGGGGTCATCTCTAAGGTCAAATTAGTAAAAACTTTTGAACGGGCATGAAACTTTGTGGATACAGTCAACATTTATAGCCAAATTTTGGGAAGGTCATTTTGGGGTCACCAGGGGTCATCTGAGGTCAAATTAGTAAAAACTCATATGGGCATGAAACATGGTGATACAGTCAACATTTGGATTCAAATTTTTGGAAGGTCATTTCAGCTCACCAGGGGTCATCTAAGGTCAAATTAGTAAAAACTTTTGAATGGGCATGAAACTTTGTGGATACAGTCAACATTTATAGCCAAATTTTGGGAAGGTCATTTTGGGGTCACCAGGGGTCATCTGAGGTCAAATTAGTAAAAACTGTCGGATGGGCATGAAACTTGGTGGGTACAGTCAACATTTGGAGTCATATTTTTGGAAGGTCATTTTGGGGTCACTAGGGGTCATTTGAGGTCAAATTAGTAAAAACTGTTGGATGAGCATTAAACTTAGTGGGTACAGTCAACATTTGGAGTTAAATGTTGGGAAGGTCATTTCAGGGTCACCTGAGGTTATCCAGGGGTCATTTAAAGTAAAATTAGTAAAAACTGTTATATGGGCATGAAACATGGTAGGTACAGTCAACATTTAGAGCCAAATGTTTGGAAGGTCATTCCAGGGTCACCATGGGTCATCTGAGGTCAATTTAGTAACAGCTGTCATATGGGTGTGAAACTGTGAGTACCGTCAACATTTGGAGTCAAATTTGTGAAAGGTCATTTCGGGTCACCAGGGGTCATCTGAGGTCAAATTAGTAAAAACATTTGGACAGGCATGAAACTTGGTGGATGCAGTCAACATTTGCAGTCACATTTTTGGAAGGTCATTTTGGGGTCACCAGGGGTTATCTGAGGTCAAATGAGTAAAAACTGTTGGATAGGCATGAAACCTGGTGGGTACAGTCACTATTTAGAGCCAAAGTTTTTGGAAGGCCATTTCAGGGTTACCTGGGGTCATCTGAGATCAAATTAGTATAAACTCGTATAGGTATTAACTTGGTGGGTACAGTCACTAATTAATTATAGCCAAAACCTTATTCAGACAACACTATTGTTGACATTGGCTTATGTATTTTGATACATTTTGATCAGTTTCGGTCCATTTGGACCCATTTCTATCCAATTCCACCAGATTCGATTCATGTCGCTAAATAGTAATTCCCTAAGTTGATTGATGTATTCTTGTATGCTCTGCAAATGAGATAGCTACCACTGATGTACCCATTGAATGTGATCTGTCACATTGCACAATCGACTCCAAGAACAATTACTTTCACTGTCACCAAAAAGCACAGAGCCACAGCGCCATTGGTGCTCTTGTTTGGGGTAAAACAAAGAAATCAGACCGTACTTCACAAAAGGTCCACTTTTGAACCTGCAGCATCCCAAAAAAAATAAATCCTGGCTATGGGCTTGTGTTTGAGAGACCAGCCTTGTTTTTATTTAATTTTGTCTGTTAAAAGGCCTAGATGCTCTATTTTATTTCAAGACTCATGATAGATTAAATAATCATCTGATTCTGGTGTGACTTCATGAGAGTAGCATCTGACGAAATTTCACATTTACGCTGAATGTTCTTGTTTTCTCAAATAATGCATAAAGGGGACGGTATTTGAAATTGTATAAGTTTGAAGACAATCCATAGATTCCATATCCTAAAACTAATAGGGTTACCCTCTTTAAAACATTTTGTGTCTTCAACAAATAGTTTGTCTCATCTATTGCAGACACATTCAAGATTGTGATGTTGACCCAGATATTTCTAGTGAAGTTGTGTCTATCTTTAGAACTACATTGTACCTTTTTAAATAGTAGTTGTCCCATAACATAAACAGTATTCAAGCCAGACAGTATACATGTAGGGAACCCTTAATACATATTTTGTATTCCTCAACAGTATGTATGCTTGAAACCTTCACCCACACAGATATCTATTTCACATTGTCTACTGTTGTGCCTTGCATTCATTTTTGACTCTGGAACTAGCAAAGCTTTTGGCAAAGCAAAGGAAAAGGGTTTTCAATAACACTTGAGACCTACTCAGGTGACAGGTGACTGTGTGGGGTAGCTCAGCTTCTCAGCACAGATAAGTCTTCAGTACAGTTGTTTATGACCTGCCCTCTTTGAGAGCTTTTGAGGTGTATAGACAGTAGACCAGCTAGGGAATCTTGCTTGCGCGGTCACTGAACTTTCACGATCAGTGATCTTGTACCATAGTAGCCCGGGTACCTTAGTAGGAAGGGGCAGAGGATTTTCACCCAAGTCACTAGACATTATTATACAGTGATCACCCAGGATCACACCCATCACTCAGTTTATAACCTGTGTCATCTTATGAGAACTAGTAGTATAGATGCAGGTGGATGTGTGAGAGGTGTTTTTGTATTGGATTGTGTAAAACAATTATGATGATGACAATGATGATGATCCAAGAAAGAGGTACATGTAACCATTCATACAAACAAATGTTTTTATCAAGTTGGTTTTTATTTTCTCTCACCCTTTCTTTTCTTTGTACAGCCTATGGCAAGGTATTCCTGGTGCGCAAACTAGGTGGTCATAAAGGTGGCGAGCTGTTTGCAATGAAAGTGCTGAAGAAAGCTACCATAGTACAGAAAGCCAAGACAGCAGAACATACCATGACAGAGCGACAAGTGTTAGAAGCCGTCAGAAAGTGCCCGTTCCTGGTTACATTACACTATGCATTTCAGACAGATTCGAAACTGCATCTGATATTAGGTAGGTACACATTTAACATGATATGTTGTCATGGTATCCCCCCTCCCTCCCCAAGTTTACAATTTATCATTTAGGGGGTGTAATTTCCTTTGGAAAGGGAGGATCATGAATATGTTAGTGATCAGTCAATTCTTTTTACCCACTTCTCTCAGGATGAAAAAATTTTGTGAGCCCCCTTATGCACACACAGACCCAAAACAAATTATTCCCCTTTTGTTACAGAATGCACACATTGCTGTGAAAATTTGAATTGTAACTGCAAAGAATGTGTAAATAGTGCGCAAAATATGTTGGTCATAAGCACTTGATGATTTTATGGTTTTTCTTGTGCAGTGCAAGCATGTTCCATACAATCATGTTTAAATGTTCATGCAAAGTATATTTGTAAGAAAGTTCCTAAGTTCATGGGTTTGTGCTTTTTAGAATATACACCTGTAGGACTTTTAAGTGTCAGTTGCTTGCTTGCTTGCTTGCTTGCTTCCTTGCTTGCTTGCTTGCTTGCTTGCTTGCATTTATGTAATTATAATATATTTAATTGTTCAAAAAGAATTGTAATAAAATTCCACATCTGCTATCCGATACAATGTTCAATGTTTTAAAATACAATAATACATGCAGATACTGTCTATGCTGGCTTGCACCACTGAATATGTTGCAGTTGTCTACTGTCCCATGATATGATTTTTGTGAACAGTCAAAACAAAATTTTATTTTATGTAAAGGGTAACAAAAGTCAGTGATAAGTCAATCGTTGCAGGGTTTTTCCCACAGCAATTTTGTTGCCACAGAATTGAGCAGGTTTGCACTACATTGGACTGTTGACTGTTCCCAAAATAAATGGTACACCCCTATAGAAGGCATGGAAATTCCCAAGAAAAAGAGCCACATTTCTTCAGAAATGGTAAAGAAGACATGTATGAGAAATGAGAATCCAAAAAGAATAGCCATGTTGCAATATATTGGCTTGAGTCTACCAAAACAATTTGCAGAAATCGGCCCTACCATAAATAACGCAATGTGCCTGCACTTATTTTGTGCTTTGTAATAATTGAGGTGCTGAGCTGTGAGATTGCGATACAGATTTGTACAATTTGTGTCCAAAAAGTTCTGATCAGTTTTGCCAAAAAATAAACTGTTGAGAGCCAACCAAAGCTTCAGTATTTCTAATAATAGGTGTGGCTTGTAGATGATCTAGAATTGTTAAAAGTAACAACACCTAGTGCATTCAAATTTATAAACTCAACCTGGCAGTGCCCATTGGACTATTCCCCTACATGTAGATATGGAAGACATGACCTTAAGGGGGTACTACACCCCTGCCCAATTTTATGCCTATTTTTGCATTTTTTCTCAAAAATTATAGCGCATGTGTGACAAGTAAGATAAGTATATTATAGGGGCAAAACTACAACTAATGCACTGGAAATTTTATTTCAACACCGACAACAGTTGTGGAGTTACAGTCAAAAATGAGGGAAAAACAATATTTGATCAATTAATCAATAACTACTTGCCTTGAGTTGCAGAATTTTCTGTGCAGTAGTTGTAGTCCTTGCCCCTATAATATACATATCTTACTTATCACCAATGCGCTATAATTTTTGAGAAAAATGCAAAAATAGGCACAAAATTTGCCAGGGTGTACTACCCCCTTAATCTAACACACAGGGAATGTAGATTTCAAATGGAGTCACCCATTCAGGTAACCCCATTTCAAATTCACACCCTCTGTTTGGGAGATTAAGGTCATATCTTCCATAGGGGATGTGTGGATTTCAACTGGAATAGCCCAATGTACCATTGAAGGAGACATTCATTTTGTACCACACTCAGTATATTCTACAGTTTTGTACATGTATCCCATAACAATAATTGGGAAAGTCCCATATTACAAATGATTAATGGGCTGTCTATTATATCCAACGGGAAGTGTTGATAATATTTAGCAGTATCGGATATATTACATTGGTATTTTCCGATCCATAGAAACTGTAGTGTAGGAAACGGAGTGAAAATGTATTATCTTAATGTTTGTTGAAGGGGTGGGAAATTCTGAGAAATACATTCAAGGAATTCAATATTTATACATGAGAGTACTTATTAATATCTATTTTCTGATCTACATTCTAAAAATATATCACATGCCAGAGTGTTGCTACACATGTACTGGCAAATTGTCTGCATGCTTTATGATTTTGTTAAATTTGATTCTTAAAATTTCAACAAATATGTAGGCAACTATAGAAAATTCCAGTCAAACATGTCAGTATGTACCCAAATCCTCTTAACTTACATGTGCATTTTAATACATAACCAATATATGCAAGTGAGTTCAAAGCATGTTCGAATGAATATATGCTCTTTGCAATCGCATTTGGTGATTTTAATGGTGAGAAGTGCTCAATTCTGGTTAAAATTTATACAATATCTGTATTTTTGTCTTTCTTATAGATTATGTAAATGGGGTGAGCTGTTCACCCATCTATACCAAAGAGAGCATTTTAAGGAGTCAGAAGTCCGTATCTATATTGGAGAAATAGTACTTGCACTTGAGCACCTCCATAAGGTAAGTTTGACCAAAAATGACATAAATTAATGAATCCATGAATGGGCTTTAATTCTGGCCAAGCTGGTTTTGAAATATTTAGGCCTATAAGGCTAATGAAAGTTGACTCCCAGTTTCCCGTTACCCGACTCCGGTCAGAAAAAAATGCCGATCAAATATTTCATTATTTTCCATTATTTCATTATTTCACATTTTTCAAGTTTTTAAGAAAAAAAGGATAGTTTTAATGTCATCTTTCACGTCCGACACGTATTTTAAGCACTTTTACGCCGACCCTGACCGGTCCGAATAGTCTTTTAAACGCTGGGTTAAACTACGTGGTAAAATGGCGATATCGTAGAGGCGCATTTACTGGAGACTAGAATTCCCTGCATCTAAGTTTCTCCTACCACTAAATGGATAGACCGAACACAAAGAGAGGCAGCCAAGTTCGCGGGAACCAGCGTATGAACAAATATGAAAGCATTTCTACCGTGCACTATGTAGCGCTATATATAGACAACATCAAAATAAATAAAATAAACAAAATTTGAAGTCAAATTTATTCTGCTTTTCTTACAAATATTTATGTATTTAATAAAATAAACTTATAAATAAAATGATTTATTTGTCAATTTCTTGCATGGTTGTTTTATTACGTGCACTCTGTGATGATTTTTACCAGCAACCTCCAGTTTGTGCAAGTAGACAAACTAATTTCCGTGATAAATATTGCTTCCAAAGATGTGCTAGTGGAGAGTAAGTTTGGTTTGTAAAAAGTAGTGTGCAATAGAACACACAGACACCGTGTATTTATATGGAAAAGTGGTTCTCCAAAGACTATCATGGACTTCTGGTGCTTTCATATGTTGCACAACCTATAGGTTAATTTGAAGATTCCAAAGAAGATGTGCTTAATTAAAATTTGTTTTGAAGTGAAGCATGGTCATTACTAACTATACTTTATTATTTTATTTGGGCCTCAAAACATAGCATTCCGTAATTAACTTTGCACCGATAACGAAAGTTTGAAAATAATGAATAATGAATAATGAAACAGTCACCTACCCAGTCATGAAAAACTATGTAACGGGAAACTGGGGATCAACTTTCATTAGCCTAATACCTCACCTCCTGGAGAATTTTAGGAAACAAACATTTTTTGGAACACCTCAAGAAGGGGGGTGAAAATATTTATCGATGGTTCGGGGAGGAGCAACAATTGTAAAATTGGCACAAATTGTGACTTATCAATAATGTGAAGAAATGAATGGTTGAATTCTTGTTTACTAATCATTGGTTACAGACCCCGGGGTTACAGACATATCAAGACAAATGTTTTCTGAATGTGAATTCAGAATCCCATTGAAAAAAAACCTCCAGTTACACAAATTTATTTATTTTGCAATGCTATCTTTGGCCATAATTCAAAGCAAAGCCACATTCGATGACTAATGCCCATTTGATAATATTTTTCAATTAGGTAAAGCAGCTTTATATTGTATTATTCAAATACAAAATTACTCTATCAAAATTACACTTGTTCGTGTGCATCAGTTGTGCAGTGCTGTCAAGTGCCAATTGATAACTGTTTATGATTGATATAAATAAAATGGCAGTCTGAAGTGGTCAATGAAAAGCTAGTGCGGGCAATATTCATATATTCATAATAAACTTTTGGTTTTGTCATTTACATTCTCCACTCAGTACAATAGCCAGGTTTTTCGAGAGGGGGAGATTGGAAGAAAATGAAGATGGTCATAATATGATTGAAAATCATTACAGCCAGCATCCAGGGGGGTGACCCACAGGGGGTGGCGTCCCCCTTTAACCTTTGGCTATGCCACTGTCTCCCCCAGGCTATCTCCATGCAAGTTAAGGGTTAAATTATAATATTATAATGATATTATTCTTTATACCGTACAGTTTGGTACATTTTTCTTGCATCTATTTTCATTTAATATGGGAAGATTGACATGAATCTTGATTCTTAACCCTAACCCTACCCGTGGTTTTTTGCTATCGGAAGGGAAAGAAGAAACAAAAAAGGAGAGAAGATGAGGGAAAAATCACTTGGCACCCCCGGGATTCGAGCCTGGGACCCCTCGCATGCCACGCAGAAGATCCCCAGCATGTAGCCACACAGGTGACGTTGGCCCGGCCAACGATTCCCTGGGTATATATGACTTGGGCTGATTGCGTCATCAAGTCACATGGAATGCTTGCACGCAGAGCGGTTTTAATAGTGAGCTTTAGTGAGACCTAGTTGGGTTAGGGTTAAGGAGGCCTAAGTCTAGGAAAAACATGCATATTAACCCTAACCCTGCCTGTGGTTTTTTGCTATTGGAAGGGAAAGAAGAAACGAAAAAGGAGAGAAGATGAGGAGAAAAGTCACTTGGCGCCCCCGGATTCGAGCCTGGGACCCCTCGCATGCCACGCAGAAGATCCCCAGCATGTAGCCACACAGGTGACGTTGGCCCGGCCAACGATTCCCTGGGTATATATGACTTGGGCTGATTGCGTCATCAAGTCATGTGGAATGCATGCACGCAGAGCGGTTTTAATAGTGAGCTTTAGTGAGACCTAGTTGGGTTAGGGTTAATGCATGGCAGCTTTGCAGTAAGTTTAATAGGTTTGCCTATCTGTCATTTGAGAAAAATTTCCTATCCAAAATTAACCATGATTTTATAGCAGCCTGTATCCCTGCTTGATGTCTTCTTATATAGTAGCTCAGGAGTAGTTTCCATTTGAATGTACAATATATACTAAAAATAACATACTTTTGATTTTATATTTTATATAATTTTCCTCATGTGTCTTGAAATCTTCAAGAGAGTATGAACAAGTGTTTGAAATGTTGTCTCTGCCTTTGTGGATCAATATTTGAAACCTTAAAAGCTCCGATCTCTTAGGGAGGGGGAGTCAGGCATAGGGGATGCATGAACAAAACTGTATGTTCATTCTTCTGTATCTAGTACCAAGCAATCAGTACAGTTTTGGATCAATATCTGAATTTAAATAAATAGAGTATCAGCCTTCCGAGTCATATAAATTAATCTGTGTATTCTTCAAAAGTACCCGGATGACTACAACATTTCAAAAATATTGTATGCACAGATGATTTCGGTGATTGGCTTTACCAATGCACTGAGGTAAATGAAATCGGTCAAATTTAAGTCGGCCTGATAAAATAATAATATTGAATGAACGGCTTAATTGTGATACAAGAATTATATTGCACTTGATACAAAAATTCCTTGTGCATTATATTCTTGTATGTCACTCCAAACCATTGTCAATACTTAATTTGATGTAAATGTGGTATGTTTACCTTGACTCCGACAGGAACAAGTAGCCTTGTATTGACCATTCTAGATTAATGTCTATTGTTTTGTCAAGTGACTTGAACTGTTTTAAAAATCCTTGAAATAAATCAGTAAGAACAATAGGATGACCATGTTATTATCCTCTGAAATTATCAGAATGTCACTGTTGATGGTCTTGGTTTTGACGTAGGTGTAAATTGGCTTTTAAGCGTTAAAACGCATCTCCTCAGTCCAGAGAGGAGTCCACAATAAAATTATTTTAAAGTGGGTTATTTTGTGGCCATTGGGAAACACTTAACATCCCCCGTACATTTTGTCAAATGCAAAGGAAAGAAGGAGGGAATAACGAGGGAAGGTGAACTAGGTAGTGTGTGATTCCCTCAGGATTTGAACCCCAGACCACCTGCATGACAAGCACTTGATCGCCGACTGGTAGCAAACAAAACTGTGCATATATACAGTGTATATGACTAAGTGATTGCATCATGACCTGAGATGCATGCATACGTAGTGGCTTTGTGCTGTTCGATTAAGGAGGATTAGGGTTAATAGTGGCTATGCAGAAAAGCAAATGTTCAGGGTACATTTATTCTGCAGAATTTTGCCTTGAAACTTGATCACAATGTGTTGCAAATAATAATGTATTATATATTGTCTAGCCACCCTCTAATTTGTATTGGTTGATTAATGAGATAATTTACATAAATGTATATCTGATTTGCTTCAGACATATTGACCAGTGTACTACTTTGCCCTGCTCAATTTATCTGTTTATAACATAATGAAAAAGTTTTAAAAGAGAGTTTTACTTCAACACTACACTATTTTTTGCTCAACTGGAATGTTTTCGTTAGGACAAGTTCACTAGTTGACCTAGCGAACACATCCCAGGTGAACGAAAAATAGCGTAGTATTGAAGTAAAACTCTTTCATTATTTTATGTACCACTGCATAACACATAAAATTTACCATGCCTTGAACTTGTGTGCATTTACACACTAACATGTTGAATACTTTAGTTTGGAGGAAGTGCATGGCTAAATATTGCTGTTTTATTCTTCGTTTATTGCCAATATTAACAGAGAAGTCATCAATCTTCTTGTAATGTTGAGTGGCAATGACTAAAGTGACATTCCTCATGAGCTAATCAATAGTAATCATGTGAATTAGACGATCTTTAGCTTGTTTAATTTTTTTCATATTTGAATGGGATTCAATCATGGATCACAATTTAACAATCGCATCCAGTGCATCTGCATGGGTGCAAAGTAAACCACGCAGACGATGTGCATTCATTGTTATTTTAAAAACAGTGATGAAGAACGGGGTGATGGAGTACTATTCAGAGAAGGAGTGAAGCATTCTTTGGGCTCTTGTCGCACAGATAGTATCTGTATTCTCCAGAGAAGAGTGACATGTGCACCCAGGATGTGCACCAAGTCTTTGAATGTCTAGCTACCCTCTAATTTGTATATTTGCGTAATTAATGAGCTAATTTGCATAATTGAGCTAATATTCAAATTAGAGAGTGGATAAGTTAAGTTACAATGACTGGGAAATTGCATGTCAGCAGCATCCCAAGGAATAAAATCGTAAACCATCATTAGGCCACTAACAATCAATTTTGAGTTTCCCATCACATAATTTCTGAAAACAAGTGAGGTAACTTTTTCATTATTCATTATTTTTCTGCCTTTCATTATATGACCAACAGACCAACATTCATGTAAAATGTGTTGTTATTTGCCGCTCACTCACTTGAAGATGGATGTTTAGCCCAAATGAGATTCAAAAGTATATTAAAAAGAGTCTGCAAGGTTGACAGCAAAATGTATGTTTTGATTTTGATTTTTCCACAAAAAATTACTCTGGTATATCTGCCTATGCATGTAATGTTTCCATTTGTAAATTCATGTTTAATTGTGCTAGTGTGCGTATGCGTGGTTCTTCTTTTCCCTGTATATTGATATATTAAGAATACGATTAAGCATCATTAATTTGATCTCGTGCGCTAGTTTGTAATGTTTCCATGTTCCAGTGTATGATGCGTAGGCCTCTTCCCTTGTTTGGATATTCATAATTTTTTTTGCAAATATAACCAGTTTTTATCAGTATTTTTTGGAAAATCACAATAATGAATTCTAGTGAGGGTCAGAAAATGAAGTGAGGGCGGGTGACGGGAAACTCAAAATCGACTTTGCTTGACCTTATGTATCAAAATTTACTGTACTGTAAATATTTCTTACCAGAAGTGCCTTTGTGACATTATTACATAACTATTTTAACACCAAGTCTTGAAAAAACAAGGAATTTGCTTTCTTTCATTTTGAGAAGTGCTGCAATATTCAAAATGATGATGAATGATCATGCTCTGGTAGAATAATATGATTCTGTAATTTGAATTTACATGAAAATAAGTATGATACAGAGCATGAGATCTCTCTTGATACCCAGAATCCACTGGTGGTTCTGCCCCTGGATCCTATCAAGACAGGGTAATCATAATCCATCAGGAACCTTGTAAAAGTCATATGTTTAACTCCGTGAACACCATTTGGTTTACTCTCGGTCCCAGCCGGCTTGTGCACCTTGCTAAACAAACAGTCTGGCGACAAGCTCAAAATTTGATGTACAAAAATTAATTTGTACATGCTCTGATTGGTTATAAATTTCCATACAAAACTGTTTTCAATTGGCTATATGGAACTGTGACTACATAATTAGGGTGTGACTTGTTAGAAGTGGCTCTCAATATTTAACCACCCAGATTTGTAGCTAAACTTAAAAATTGCAAGTGCAACAGTTTTTAATAGTTACAATAGGAATAGACCTGCAACACAGGGCCAATCAGCAACGATGCACTTAGAGCTTTTTGCCAGACGGTTAGTTTAGTGACGAAGTGGCACAAGCTGGCTGAGACTGCGACTACATTAATTGTACTTTGCCATTGGAAAAGTCCCGCTGAGGGTAAAGGCAGCCAGGGATATGAGCGATCATAGACAGACGTATTGATCAGAGAGATCCTAGACAGACACATTTTTGTGATGGACTATTTTTGTGATGGACTATGCTTATTTTATTATATTTATTTTAAACCCTTTCCAAGATTCTGTTGCATATTTCTAAGCTGCACTAAAGTTGGTACGGTATCACAAATTTACATAGTTCTGATACGCTCTGTGATCACATATACATACCCTGACTGAGCTTGGAAGTTGGGGTACATGCACAATTTGGCCGTACAAGACTCATAAGAAACATTGTACATAAAATGTATAAAAGTTGCAAACAATCATATACACACTTGTGTACACACTTGTAATTGTATATCTCTGAAGATTTATGTTATTTATTTGTTCATAAATGTTCACTTCTGTTCTTCGAGCAGTGCACATTACTCAAAACAATTGTGATGGGAGCTAGGGAAAAAATGAAGTAATGTCTATTTTAAACGTAACAATTTATTGAGCAGCAACATCTAGCACAATTTGATTTTAATCTCCATGTTGCTATGGCTGTTTCTATAATGAAGCATCAGTGTCTTGTCTTATACATCCTACGCTTTTATGCATATAATTTGTGTCCCTTGAAATGACCTGACAGAATGGAACTGCCCCTGGAGTTGTGGACAGACAGCAATGACATATCCTTCAAAAAATGAGGTACCTGGTAAATTTGTCACGTTTTTTTGGCTGATCATTGAATGTACATTTGTAACACCTCCAGGGGTGAAGAATCATGTATTTGTATGCGATATTTATCATAAAATTGAGGGCAATTTATCTTTGTGATCCGTGCATGAGTTTTCAAAGACGTTTATGAATATAAACTTACATGTTTTACCATAAGTTAAGGAATAATAAGCAAAAAACAACTGTGGGTAGAATGTTTAAAACTGATTAAAAATGTTAAGTAGTTTCCAATGGGAAGCGATACAGGACATAATGCATTATGTACTTCCAGGGATCAATCCCAGGGTATTGTTGCAATAGCTAGCTAGCTATAGAAGACCTGGCTGACTGGCTGGCTGACTTGCTGGCAGCCTGGAAACTATGGCAGCTAGCCCAGTAGAAAACAGATAGGTTCCCACTTCCCAGGTACCCAAATGCTTTTCTTTAACTCTTTGTGTACTGGAGTCAATAAGTCTCCTCGAACCGGTAAAGTGTTTTATTACAAAATACGATAAATATATTTACAATATTATTTTTATATTTTCGGTTGATTAATATTTTAATTTGATTTGATTTAATATTATTGATTTTGTTTGTTTGTTTGTTCGCATATAATTTTAGGCGCATTATTAGTGCAAGCGTAAACTGAGATATATTAATGAGAATTGATTATAATAATAAGCTTAAATAGAACATTCATGTGTATTTTATAACCAATGACAGCAACATGCACCTGATGTGCATTTTTTTATGCTTCCGCGAAGCATACTGTTCCACTGTACCTCCAGATGCTGTATCTCATGAATGGATAGGTGGTTTGACTTAATATAAAAATTTCTGCCGTTAAAATGACATACTGCTGTTCATGGAACATAATGTTTATGTACAAAAAATTTCTTGCAAATTCATTTGGCAAAAATATTATGAAATTTGAATTACAACACATTTTCTATGGAGCAGTGCACATAATCATGCATAACTAGCAAACGCAAAATAGGAATCAACTGAAATTTTGGGAATAAGCTTTTTTTCATGGATATCTACTGAAAAATGTCATAAAAAGAGGATGCTAGGATCATGAAATATCTTTAAGTTTGAAACCAGTACATGCTGTCATTTTTAGCCCTACTATAGGGCCTTTTAAACATGCTATATCTTGAGAACCGTTAACCTAGTGTTTTCTCCACCTTGGCAAGTCTCTGGATATACATAAGGTTTTAGGGATTGCCACGGTCAAAATGGCTAGTAAGGCTAGTCCCGGGGGGGGTCACTAGCATACCAAAGTGGTCCGCATGCTCGTCCCCAAAAATGTCGAAAAAGGGTTGATTTTTGGCCTCGTGGCGGCGTCGACATTTTTAGAAAAAAGGGTGCTTTTCAGGTAAAGTTTCGACGTTTAGGGTATATTTTTTCAACTTCAGTGGGTTTATTTTACAATTTACGCCATTTAGGGGTCCATTTTAGTTTCTTACGCCGAATTACACCATATTTTAGGGGTAAGATTTACAAAGCCTTACGCCAATAAGGGGTGAAATTTTTCCACACTGATTACGCCATTTAGGGTCCATTTTTGAGTTGCTGGGACGTTAGTCAGTTTTTGCAATTATAATATGGAAATACTGGGAAATACCAGCACCCAGGTACCCATATTTATGGGAATAACTTGACTACACCGGCAGACAGCAAGTGCATACGTGCAAGTGGTGTCTAGCATGTGAACATGGCTGGCAAAGCCTGGCATGTATTGTGGTGCATCTTGTACTGACTGGTATATGTTTAACCCTCTTCCTGCTGAGACATTTTTTGTAACAAGTAATAAAGGGAGGTTGTTGCAATACAATATTATTATCATTGGTGATGATGTATCTACATGTAGATGGGTCTCTTTTTATGCCTCCACCGGAGGTATTATGTTTCCTAGTTGTCCGTCCGTCTGTCCGTCCGTCCGAGCGTGCGAGTGCAATTTCTCGGAACGGGTAAGGCGTATAGTGATGCAATTTGGTGGAGGGGTGGCAATTGCAGGGATGAGATTCTTCCTCGGATTAGAGGAATTCCTCCTGAGTTTTTCTTCTCTGTACAAAAGTATAGGAGATTCATTCATTTTCCTTCTTTTTGGTGCTTTTCCACTTTTTTGATTAAACCTCTGTCTCATGCCTGCAATTGGTAGTCTCCAAATTTTAGCAGGTTTTTGTCGGAAAATATGGTAATTAAGTACCTAATTTGCATAATTTATGCATATCAAGCAAAATAACCTTGTGCACAGATTATCTGGAGATCTGTACGAGTTACAATGATGAAACTTGGTGGAGAGTAGCACAGCCAGAGGTTCTTGACCTGATTTGCTTTTCAGCACAAAATTTGCATAATCGCAAGGTCATTGTGAGGTCATTTGAGGTCATCCGGGGTCAAATCGCCATATATTGTTGTAGGTTCATGAAATTTGGTGGGAACAATTACTGTAGGAGGAAAAAAATGTCAAGGTCATTTTGGGGTCATCCAAGGTCATCCGAGGTGAAATCGCCATAGATTGTCGTGAGGTTCATGAAATTTTGTGGGGACGACCACTGAAATGAGGCAAAAATGTCAAGGTCATTTTGGGGTCATTCAGGGTCATCTGGGGTCAAATCATAAAGAAAGAATAAATAAATAAATAAATAAAATAAATCATACACTGCTGCAGGTTCATGAAATTTGATGGGAACGGCCACCTTAGTGAGGCAAATAATGTGACGGTCATTTTGGGGTCAATTGAAATTGCACCGGTTAAATGATGGGCGTCAAGGTGGAGAACCGCTACCGATCGAGAACCATGAAATTCTAGTTTATACAGTGATACAGCTTAAGTACAAACATTCTCCATATGATCAGTAGCGTACTTTTGTTATTCAGTTTGGGAAAAATGTATCCAGTCTGAGGAAATTTATACCACACTCACTTTAAAAAAAATCAACACCTCCCCCGAACAATATTTTATTGTCTGATTATAGCGAGTAAAGCAAGCCAAAATTGTTTGTAGTCGGGTTATCAAGACCCATCCCCCCACATCCCCCACTCACAGGCCTGATAAATGCAGTCACTGCATGTGAAAATACAAGTGAATCCAAAATGTAATAATAAAACAATGCCCATTGTTATGTACCAAGTTGACATGTAATATTTCCTAGTTACATAAAAGCTGAAAAAAAAAGATGTAGCATTGGGATATTTTGTATATGAAAGTAAAATCAGTCGGAACTTGGAAATATTAAATTTTCAGTTTCTTATAGGATAGTAAAAGCATATAGAATGCTGGATTTTGCAGAAAACCCCCCATTGAAATTGAACAACCAGTTCCAAAGATGCAATTAAAGAGTTTCCAAAACAAAATTGCATTATATATGAGCAACTAAAAAAAAATTACATTATATGCCATTTATTATCATATTTTATATTCTAACCCTGAGTCTAGATGTTTAAATTCATTTTGTTCATAATGAGTATTGTTTGTGATCAATGAATGTAGTAATTGAAGCATAGAATGGCCCCTGCTATAATGATGTCCTAAATAATGCATCATATTGTTGTATATTACATACCATATGAAATGTACTTAGTACTGGGCATACAGATGTACTGCAACCTGTTGTCATTCTACATGTATAATATGGAATGGGCCCTAAGATTTTTCCTGTTAGATGATCTTAAAAATGCAGTCCAGTGGCAGCACCAGAAATTTTATTCCGGGGGTGTGGGAGTAATGAGGGGCATAGTGAATTTCAGAGCGGCATCAAAAACCATAAAATTGCATTGAAAATTGTAAAATTTTTATTTTGTTGTTGTTTTTATATGAGGGGAGACCGGGAGAGCCTTTACTCTGGGTCATTTTCCTCCCATAACCCCACCCTTGTCACTGCTCCCTGAGAAAATAAACGGAATGACACATCCCTATTTCAAAGCTGTATCAAAGGGGTGCGACCCCAATGCCAATTTGAAAAACAAAACAAAAAAACATTGAGAATCAGCCCTTTTTTGAAGGAAAAATTCAGAAAATGTCCACTTTTGGGGGTAAAGATGTGAAAGTTCGTCCTTTTTTGAAGAAAAAAATCAGAAAGGGCTGCAGGTCTGCCCCTTTTTAATGGAAAATTTAGGATAAAATTGTGCAAAATGCAAATAACCTGTTTTGTTTATTATTCTGCAATTTAAACACCTTTTTCTCTCTTTTTTTAGTGAAACAAGTTACAACTAAGTATTGTACCCTAAAATGGATGCAGAATGTAAAACTTTAGTTTCCTGTGCGGTGTTTTTAAGATCTTGAAGCAAAGAATATACATAATTAAGTAAATAGGACTGTGAAGCAAATAGAAGAGCTTAATAAATTATTATGATTTCCAAATCATATCACAACCCAGGATTACAACAAATTCCATTTCTCCATTTGATGTGCAATGCATTGCCAGCTTTTCTCAAAGTGTTCTAAGTGTAAATAGAAGTTTCACTTTTCCTGATGCACCAATTTTGCTATATATATATCCACAATTCCCAGATTGAAGAAGCTCAATCTAGTATTGACCTAGAAATGAGAAAAAAACACCCAGGCTGTAAACGATAATGACCTATCAGCAAGCGCAACCTTCCTTCTACTAGAGAAATACAAGCCTTATTTGCGAATGAGTAAAGATTTTCTCAACACTAAATTTAGATGGCAAGGAGAGTCTGCAAGTGTATAATTTGTGAGAGGAGGTATTGCATTGCAGTTAATTATTATAATAGTCAGCTGTAGTTGAATCTTCAACATGCTATATTTGGAACAGGGCAGGCTAAATGGCTAATTGTTTTGATTCTTTTTTAAAACACAAGCAATTGGTTTTCGAGATGGCTTTGGTTACAAACGATATACTTTAATAATGGTATATTATTGTGTGGAATCAATATCAGTTTGAAGCATTGGGTTATCATGTGTTTTGTGATGTACATCAAATGAAAGCCTTGATTTTGTGATACATCAAACGAAAGCCCAGATTTTGGGGTGTTTACCTCACAACACTACAATGTATGAGACTACAAAATACATTTGTGACCCATTTATATCAAAACATGACAGTTGCAAGAAGCCTTAATTTGAAGATGTTTTAATGAAAATGATAAACAAGCACCCCTATAAACAATTTTAAGTAACAGCTATTTAAGACCCTTTTTGATCAACAAATAAAATGTAGTCACATGTCTAAATAAATTGACCATTTCAGTGGTGCAATTTTGTTGAACTTTCCATGAATCAAAATGGGTTTTGAGTCCTTTTTCATTTCATTCTCGCAAAGTCATCTTGCGAGACTCAAGAGAATCAAATTAACTTACTGCATATGATGTGGAATATGCATGATTTTAGGTGCTCCTTGCAGACGTAAGTGTAGGAGTATTGTTGCGAGAATTTATAGACTTGTATTTATACCTTGCCACTTACATGTAGGATAATTACTTATTTTGATTTAAAATACACAATTCTAAATATTTCTGTATACGTACAAATTCCCCATTTTGACTTTTATCGTTTTAATAAATGCAGCCCTCAAAGTAAATGTGCCTGGGTGCTAATTAGGTAGAATTCACCACAAATGAATTAATGTTTGCCATTAATTTTTGAGTTCCAAGCAATTAAAAACATCTGACATCCAAATGAGGTTAATGACTGGATATAACATCACTGTTACACAACTACTCATTGTCCAGTTTATAATAAAGCTTGCTGATGAAATTAAAATTGGTGATGCTCAAGTGACAAATATCAATGCACTTGCAGGTTAATTGTTTACATCACATCAGGGTTATGTATAGTTCTGTAAAAAATAAAATGGTGTGTGCATTGTTATTTTATCATTTGAACTACAACAAAATCATATCCAGTCGTTAACCTCTATCTAAGAAAGGAAGTTGGATTCACCAGAATATTTGAATATCATTGATATACAAGCAGAATATTATCAATATTTATTATTTACACTGACTGAGGTACCTGGGTACTGCAATTGTTTCTCATGATATCTGTAGCAGGCATTGCAAGGCAGTCAAGCGCAGGTGTTTTCTCTAAACCCTGGATAAAGAGTTGTGTTAGTTGTAATAATTTAAATAATGGCTGCCTCCTGGTGTAATATGGTCATTTTCACGGTAAAGGGTGTAACTTTGGATTTTTAACGTTTTAATCCGTAGTGTTCTAATAAAGCCACAGAATTCCATGATTTTTGGCCACATAAGTTATCTAGTTAGCAGCTACCTTGGGTAGCATAATCAGCTTTGGGAGTTACTGCGTTCAGTTTTAGCAGGCTTAAATGTACTTAATATTTCCATTTTGAAAAACTATAAAAAACAGTAACATTTTTGTAAAACCCTTTGTTTTCTTCAGTTAGTTCATGGATAATTTTTCTTATCCTGAAAGTACAGTCATATGTTCAGTAAACACTGCCACATTAGATTTAATTGTGAACAGCCCTGTATTTTTTTTTTTTGTTCTTCGATATTCTGTGTTTCGGAGGCTTCATTTTCCGTTAACAATTGTTAACAAACTTTGTGGGTGTAGCTTTGGTTCATAATTCTTGGTTATTTCTTCACTTCTTCTTGATTCATAACAGTTGTTATCTTAACTTGAAATGGGTAACAAAAATTAGTCGATTTGCAAGCTTTTAAAATTTTTATAAAATCTTGACTTCAAAAAGAGCCGTTTTTCCGTTAACTTTTTTTAATCCTCCAAAACAAACTGTTCAGCAAGCTTGTGCAAATATAAATAAAAGAGCTCATCCAATCTATTTATCAAAATGTAGCAAAGTAGATCCTCAAGTCACATGTTTTTAAATCGTGGAGATATATATCACCGTTTGAAAATTGGACCCAATACAAACTTTCCGTTAACAATTGAAGCCTCCGAAACAAATGAAGCCTCCGAAACAACAATAAGATTAATTATCATCTATGCATATCTAAATTGGTGTGTTTCATACTGATATCTGCATTGTAATTATTACTTGATATGTGCAGAATGTCATAAATTAAAAAAAAAATTGACATTATGGTTAATGTTTGAAAAATATACTGATATCCAAAAAGCCTGTTTCGGAGGCTTCACATGCAAAAAACACCATGCTTAACAAATGGGTGAAAAAAATAACATGTGATAAATCTACAATATCTGCCGCATAGAATCATTGATTCAATACACACAAGAAAATAACAGCTTAGATGATCCCAACACTGTTGTTTTCAAAAAACTACTTCTGCAATGTTTAACAATTGTTAACATGAAGCCTCCGAAACAAAAAAAATGACTTGCTGTGATAATTTAATTTTTGTCACAACTGAAAATCAATACTTAGAAGCAAAGCATGAAAATTGGTAATTGTGATATTTTTTACCTATTTTTTATGTCAACTTGTAGTAGTTAGCCAAATATTTTACTTTTATGATCACCTGTGTTGTTAACTGAAGCCTCCGAAACACAAATCGCTTGAATTGCCATTTCTAAAAAAATAACTCCAATTTCTGTGAAACTTGGCTGGGAGATTCCTTTCATCAAGTAGTATTTGTACATGAAGTTAGACATTCAAATTATTTTAGGAACCCAATTAAAACTTAAAAAATATGTTTAAGGTTTGGAAATTTCCATTGTAAATGACACTTGATGTTAAAAATTTTCAAAACTGCAATTACAAACATAGCAAAACATGGTATAAAATTTAACTCATACCTGTTCAGGTACTTCGGAATGGGATTTCACATGTATTCCAGCTTTCATGTCATAATTTTCTGAGGTTATGTAAAATACATTTTTCTTAGATTTTAACCAAAATGTTATGGAAATGTCAAATTTGTTATTAGAAATCAAAAGGTTTAAGCCTTGAAACATTATTTTACTGGAATTTAAGTTGCTTCTATGCATGATTTCAGTAAACAGAAACATATTTAAGTGGTTTGAAATTTTGACCCTAAAAATCAAAAGTTACACCTTTACTGTGAAAATGACCATATAGAAGAAGAACCAAGGAAGTTAACATGCCAAATGTGTGTTGGGCGTGTGTGTTTGACGTGAGTCAGCAGCTTGCGAGGTTGTTCAATGTGCTCCCCTGGATTAGTAACTCAGTAAGAACATCCCCGAAATTACTCTTGAGGACATGTTATCTATGAGGTAACAATCTCCCATCTGCAATGTAGCAAAAGCAGGGGCAAGAGGGCAGACGCCCCTCCCCCATCCACCAAGATCAAAATAATATCCTCAAATCCACCCAAGAAAAATCCCATTTTCCAAAAAAACTGCCCCTCTCCAAATAATTCCTGGCCAGGGGCTTGCTTTGGTCAGTTACATTCCATACCACATTCTATATTTTGGACCAAAGTTATCCCAGCAATTGCGATTTTTTTCCTCAAAAATAATTTTTTAAATGTTACATATTGTGGCAATTTTTACTGAGTTTTATGGTCATAACCACTCCAGATATATGCTTGAAACATCGACAGATGCTAACAGTATGGCTAGCGGAGCAGTTTTGGCCTCACTGCATTTTTTCCCATTTTGCTTACCCCCCCCCCCCCCAATCTGACTCCTTTCAATGACCAGGGACTGCACCCATTGCTGAAATCCTGCCCATACCTCCCTCTTGAATATTTGAAGATAAAATCAAAACCCTTCAGTGTCTGAAAATGCTGGCATCAAATGTACAAATCTCTTTGCTCTCATTATAATGAAAATAATATGTATTGCTTGTAAGTGAAAATAATGCAGAGCTAGCACTGCCACAATCAAGGTAGCTTTCATATAATTATTAATATTTAATATTTGACTGTGGGCAGTCGTGTACAAAATGTATATAATGCATCAAGTTCATGAGATGTAGTATTAAATTGGTGTTATGGTTCGGTATTTTGCAGCACGTTTCAACCATTGTTTGTGACTTGCTGGTAGATATCTAGAAATTATTATTATTGTTGTTTGAGGAAGAGAGAGAGAAGGGGAGGGAAAGGAATTGCATTGAGGATAAGATATTGCATATAATTTGTAGCTTAGAAGCTTATATTTTATGGGTTTTTAGCATTCTCAGTAGAAACTGACTCTATGTATCTTCGCTGTCCAAACCTGTGAGAAAAAAAGTATTACCTTAAAGCGTTATCTGTAGTACCCATAACCCCTCCACATAGGTGTTGACTGCAGACGACAAGTTCCAAATTTTCTTTACAAAAATTCTTTAAACATTTGCATGACTCTATGAGTACAAACAAGCACAGTATTTGTTCAGTGGTTCTTGATATTTTGAGAAAACATCTCAAAACTTTGGCTTTTTATGTTGAATCCTATAGCCAGCACACAAAGAATTAAGCTGAATTGATACTTGATCAATGTTGCAAAAAAAGCAATTCTCACACATGCTCTGTGTTTACTTTTGTTTTAGAGTGTCAAGTTGATCGATAGATACCCATCACTGTTGCAAAACTGATGTTGTTTTGCGAAAAAAATTCAACTCTGGAGCAATGTTGTTTATCAACCAATCATTGCCTTCCAACTGGATCTTTTGCTAATTAATTTACTATTCTTGATCATTAACTTTTGGAGGTGAATTTATTCAAAGCAAAAATTATTGAAGCAGTGGATGTTCTATCAGTGTATTTTATGGCATTTTGAATATTATAACATTTTGAATATCATCTACAAATCGTGATTGCTGTGATTAGTATTTAAATGCAAAAGCGGCAGGCAATGCATCCCAAAATTCTGCGATTACCCATCTCTTAAAAATTGCTGCATTGCAATCACTCAGTCACTAATCTAGTGTAAATTCAGCTTTATTGTAAAGTGCTCCGTTCTTTGTGGGGCGCTCAATAAATGCCTATTATGTTATGTTAAGATACTATTTCTGCAAAATTTGGGTAAATTTGATAGTGTGGTAAGGAATTGGTTTTTAAGTAATGCAATATCTTCTGTTATAACATTATTATTTAATCCATAAGCTACTCTGTATCTACTTTTCACAACAATAATTAATGCCATGGTGTCTGAGAAGATAATTTCATGTGCATATTTGATTACATGACAACACTATAATGTCTTGCTATGTCTTTTGAATCTTGTATACAGCTTGGAATAATCTACCGAGACATCAAGCTTGAAAACATCCTGATGGATAGCCAGGGACATGTGGTACTGACAGATTTTGGTCTCAGTAAGGAATTCGTCACAAATGCTGTAAGTTTAATTAGTAATATCTCACTGATTGAGGCAAAGTTCAGGTCCTACATTGACCAATGACAACTTTTGTATCACCTGCAGGTTTTAGGATATGAATGTCGAGACCTGTTTGTTTATAAATGAATGCTGGTTTAATAGTGTCAGGGTGCTACTGCTGAGTGATGTACAGTTCACAGGCATGAGAATTTTCAGTTTCAAAACTGAATTCAGTTTTTTTTGTCAAAATGTCTGTACCTTTATCTAATTTCAGCCTGTTTGGGGTACTTTTTACCCTATTTCAGTTTTTCAGGGTTTTTTTAGGAAAGTGCAGTCTCATGCCTGCGTTCGGTGAATGCAGCTAGCAGTTATCTGCAAGAGGCACTCGCTGTATTCCGCTCAGCGGCAGCAGCATGACTCTGAAACCAGTGTTGTCATCCTTTTGCTCATTGGTAACTCAACTCCCAACGATTCGCCACTTTTGGCAAAGCGATAGAGTGATCAATGTATCAGAATCCTTGCCACTGGTATTACTTATGTTCTGATATAATAAAAATTGTCATCATTACACTACTATGAAACCAGCTTTATGGTAGGTAGCTGAACTTTGCCTTCTAAAGATTGGTGGATTAAAATTTAGAACGTCTATAATGCTGTCATATCTCTGTCTGTAATTGATGAGGAGGGTTTGTGCAAGATGATGATCTGGAGCTGATCGAAGGGATGGAGTAATGAATTTGCAGATCAATTTTGCCATCCATAATTGGAGAGGAATATTTGGAAGGGCAAAAAAACCAAAACAAAATGGAAGTATAAAAGGAAACTGTTTTTTGAGGGCTATGAATATGAATTTAAAAATCATGTTTTCAGAAAGGAAACGCAGTGCAATCAGTACATTGGGACTTATCTTCCAATATTAATTCATTTTCCAAATTTTTAAAATTTCCATCCAGTATTCAAAACCTGCCCACACACTTAAAAAAAGTGTGTGGGCTGAGTTCGAATATACTGGATGAAATTGGGTGACTTACATGTAAGAATAAGACCTGTTTACACAGAGAGAAGTTGACTTCAATTGCGACATCGAATGCAGATTGCGACTAGGGATTAGCATAAATAATTTTTGACAGGGTGCTTACACCATATACCAAGCCAAAAAACGGCAGTCGATTTCATAACAAATTGTGCATTCGACTGTTATGCTCTAACTTGCGTAAAAGTACAACATACATACAGCATTGCAGAGAAAAGTACCTTGTACCGGTACCTTTAAAGGAAGAGAATTTAATTTTTTCCTCAATCTTTGCTGATGAAATATTTTAATCTAACTCAAACGTCAATGTTAATATTGTAAAGATTAATAAAACCATATGAGAGGAACATTATGTTGTAAAGGGAAGGAAATTATGTGATAATCTAATTGTCTGCAGGTTTCAACAGGTAGTAGCTGTAAAACTATAATGCCTGTCAATTGTGCCTCATATTATAATCAATCACAAATACATAGTTCATCAGCTTATGATTAGAACTGCATCATTGTAGCAGCTTTTTTTTTTCATGATGTTTTGTCTCTAGGCATCATTACTAACACACATCGTCAGTCACAACACATAGTGGCACAAGGAAAAAATACATTTCCGAGAAAAACGTTTTTGAAGGATATGTTACAAATAACGGAGTCCGAGTCCATTTGAAATTGAAGTTTAAGGTTCAAACTATTAAAAATGTATCTCTAATAGTTAAAAATTATTAAACTGTACCTTTTAGTAAAAAAGGAATAAAAAAGGAATAGCTTGACACTATGTGAAACGGAAATTATTGAACAACCACTCTACGCCACTATGTGTTGCGACCTACAATGTGATATGACACTGTTATTGAGGATGAGGTTGTGTCAGCTTGTGATCAATTTGATAATGTAAGATAATAGAAACAGGAAGAGCGTGAAATTAGTCTTGATAATCAAATAATTGATGGTAGGTTAGAGTGTAGGTAGTGCTGGCGCATATTGGATTAAAGAATAATAATGCTAATTTGAAATATTTAACCACAGGGAAAAAAGGAAAGGACAACAATTTTATTTTAATTAATTGATTTCTAACAAAGTTATGTTAGAACTGCATCCTTGTAGCACTTTTTTTAAGTTTTAAAAGAAAACATTTTCATCTAGGATTTACTGACCACATTACTAAAAACAAAAAAAGTATATATCCAAGGAAAGGAAAGCAATGACTGACCATTCAGGGAAATTGACATAGGACCTCTGGATCATGCAGTTTTTCAAGACATCAACTTACCTGCTAGCTACTTTGTATCTGCTTTGGAAACTAGATTCCAGATGAAAACAAACAAGCAAACAAATTCACAAATTTTAGTTAATATTGTAAAAACTCAATATTTAGCATATGTGCTTACTATCGAGTGCTTTTAAAACATGAAGAGCCCCATCCAGGGTTCACAGTTTATTGCATTTTTGCGTCCAGGACGCATTTTGAACTCACTGGACCCGGAAAAAGTAAGATTATGTAACCTGAATGGGTCCAGCAGGCTGTGCTTGGACCGGGAAAAAATCCCATCCAAGAAATAGAAAATATCATCATAGATCGCCATTGTGCGATAACCATGATAACCCAGCTCAATCGGCTCACTTTTCATTCATAAATTACATACATGTGCAATTACAAAAATCGCTGCAACATGATACACACCTCATCGCTATTTCATGCACAGATATTTGATCAGCGATACGAGGGGAACTGTGGAAGAGGTTGACTTGCAATTTTTTTTCAGATCGTGCAAATATTATGTTACAATAAAAATGTCAACAAAACCATAGAACAGGGTCAATTCCTGGTGACATCGCGAAAACACGTTTTTTGCGCTAGTTGTATATTTCAACCGAGCAAATATAACAAAATAACCAAATAATTAGATGATTAAAGTAGTAATTGTAGTTCTTTATGAGAAAGTCGGCCTATCGCGGCAAGTCGTCCTTTACCCAGTAATTTGACTCGACTTTGGTAAGTTTTGGGTGCCGAATTCAGCATACTTTAATATTTATCATTTATGCCAGTACTGAAAATGTACATTTCGGTGTTTCTGAAGTTTCAGTACATAAGTACAATTTGGACCCACAAAAATCAATTTGGGACCCGCGAATTTCAACTAAATGGGATCTGAATGGGTCCAGCATAAAAAAGCGGACCCGGTTATTTGAGAGCAAACTGTGAACCCTGGCCCCATCCACAAAAGTGTAAAGGGTTTTGAGCAAGTCATCGATACATATAGTTATATATGAACAAGTAAACCTTTAAATGTGTGTCTCAACCCCATTAGCTCAGTTGGTAAAGCGCCGGACTTTGGTACAATTTTATGTTTTCAAAAGCACTCGATAGTAAGCACATACATACTAGCTATTGAGTTTTTACGGTAATGCAAACAATTAATTTTTTTTGTTTTCTTTCTTTCAAAAAATTATAGTCTGATGGTCGAGCATATTCCTTCTGTGGTACTATAGAATACATGGCTCCAGAAGTAGTGAGAGGGGGCAGTGATGGTCATGACAGATCTGTAGATTGGTGGTCACTTGGTGTGTTGACCTATGAACTCTTGACCGGTGCTTCACCTTTCACTGTGGAAGGGGAGAAAAATACTCAGGGAGAGATATCAAGGTAAAAGTCTTATGACTAATACAAGTCTGTACATTTATACTTTACCATGTTTGTATGGAGGCACCAAAGAATAGTGTAAAAGTATACATGTGGGTACTTTTAGTATACTTAGTACTGCTTTAAATTAGAATGCTATATGTTGCATGACTTTTGCTATTATTATGATAAGTATTGTTGTAACATCTGTCAGAACAGGTTGTATGATTTGTAAAATTAGCAAGGATAAGTGTAGAATCAAGTTTCAAAGATTTCAAGTCAAATAGATTGTCTATAGATAGGGGACTAGATCTGTTGATAAATATACAGTTAGACATTTTATTTCTTGGGGGAAATGCATATGATTCTTTTTTGGTTGATGATGATCATTTTGATAAAACAGGTTAAATTGCTGGGAAGTGTGGTGGAAATGATGTCTGGTGCTTGTGGTCAAGGGTGTAGCCAGAGGTGACATCTGCCTGTCCAAAAATAATTCCCAAGAGGTCCTTGTCGTATGCTAAAATAGCAAGATATGGGTGTACATTTGATACAATCTCACCAAACTTTTGCTTTTGGTTAAAAAATGTAAAAAGTGCAAAGTAATGAAGTTAAATCTTTGTCATTCGACAAGTAGGGCCTGATTCTTTTTAGACACAGATTAAGAGACTGTCTATGGGCAATGAAGATGAACTGCAAAAGTCACCAAGTTTTCACTTGGGTTTCGCGGTTTGTTTATTTATTGGGCAATATAGATGGTCTAAAAAAATCGGGTCCTACTCATCTGACTACTGCTTTGTATAACCCCAACTGCTCTTATGTTTTATGACCCCACATTTAAGTGTTGCGCATCATAATGGCACATTCTTCAGTATGTTAAATAATCATTGTATTCAAGAAAAAATAAATATTCATGTTTCATACGTTTTGTTTAAAATACACAGTCGAATCTTACGCAACAGTCCGCCGATGCTACCCAGCTTTTCTTCTGCTGTGAAAGATTTGATTACCAAGTTACTACAAAAGGACCCCAAGAAACGTCTTGGATCTGGACCAGAGGCAGCCCAAGAAATCAAGAATCATCCATTCTTCAAGGTAATAATAAGGCCTCATTAATTTGAAAGTTTGTCTCAAAGTTCCTCTGATGTTCAAAATATATGTGTGACACTTTTGTTTTTTACAATTTTATTTTTTTAGATAATTAATTTACATCTAAATGCTATACAAATATATCACAGATACAAAATGTATGATTTGAGTCGTGTTCTTTATTTATGCTGTAGGGACACACAAATCATCTATTTGGGCACAATTAACATTTCAATATTCTGAAATTTTTTCTGTCAACTGCAAATCTCAGCCGTTCTGTCATGTTTTCATTGGTAAAAAGTAACAAAAAAAGTAAAATAAAATTGCTTTTTGACAATCCAGACAACTAACATGCACAAATTTTCTAATGCACACAGACCAACCTTTCAATTAATTTGGCCTGAGACGTGGTTACTGTTATAACTTTTATGTTCTTGTGGTGCCCTAAATCAACATCAGCCGATCTACTGCAACCAATGTGTGTCTATTATTGTAGCAACCATTTATAAAACAACAATCGATCGGACTGAAATGCATTGTAGCACAGATAGAAATGCATCCTCTCGGCTCCACCTTTCTCGACTACCATGCTGTTCCATCTTTTGTTTGATGTTTGTTTTGCTAAAAGGACATTTATTTCCCGAAGTGAAAATGTCAAAGTGTAGCAGACGTGTTCAGTAATGGTGTGCATAAAACATTTAAAACTACCTCATGTCTTGAATCACACAAAAAAACAGATCTGTATGCGTAGCCAATAAGGTGTCACAAATTTGATGCAGGTCTAAAACTACACTGTGATTCCCATCTGTAGCACATACCTGTACCAGTGTACCTATGCTAATTTTGATACCACTGTGGAGAAATTATATTGTTAAAATGATTTACTGCAACAATATGGTATGAAAATGTAATATTTGTCAGTGATGTTACAAAATTATTGTTTAAATGAATCGAACAATAAATAAGAAACAAATAACAATAAATTCAGCTAAATTTGGTGGCAGAGCATCACTTTTAGTAACTAGTTGTAATACATTTTATTTGGGTCTCAAATTAAATTTGATAAAACCATTGGCATACATTTTGTATGCTATTGTGCTGTCAGCTTGTCATATGGGATATTGCACTATACTTAATACAGCATGCAGTGTAGCTAGTGTATACATGCATGTAATAATAATGGGCTGAACGCTTCCCTCAGGAACCTAATGGATCAGTGAATTTGTCTTGTAAAGTCATCAGGGGTAGACTATTATTTCCTTATTATAGACCGGCAGACGAAGCAAAATAGATGATGCGATGAATTATTAGGAGGATAATAGTAAAAGTGTCTTCTGAAAACACTTCAAAGCATGATTAGAATGATTTGGTAAGTCCTGGTATCTTTAAAGCAGTACAGTATTTATACGATTTGCTCAAGACGACACCCTCAATTTTCTTAAATCCGGATTTTTACACAATTGTAATCTACTTCAATGAACTTAAATACCCTGCAAAAAGCAAGGCCTAAGGTGCTGTATATTTGACAAAATTTGAGATTTTTATAAAAATAAATCATGTTATTCCCAACTTTAATCAGTCGATCAGATTCGCTAAAATATATGTGGAAAGAAATATATATTTTCTTGTATCTCATTTTATGAAAAAAAAAGTTATCTAAATTGATCAGAAATCATATAATGCTACTTGAAGCAAGTAAATGCTGATGATTATCACTATGGTCTTAGGAGAGTTTTCATAGTTCTTGTATATTTACAGATATGGGATTATGTATTTCAGGGCTTTGCCCAATTATTTGCAATGGTTTTTAAACTTAAAGTTGAATTTAAGGCATTTAGGGCATTATTTAATAGAATCTAGTTGGCCAGAGCATAATTTAGGCTTGCCAGATCATTGAGATCAAGTCATCAATTGATTCTAATTACAGTGAATAGATGCATTAGACATATTCTTGTTACTTGATGATTCTAATCAGAATTTGGTTTTGTGCAATTGTGTTACAAATGAGCCTTTATTGTATTACCATCCCATCTTTTGTGTTGATAGTAAATTTTATACTGATCTGTTAAATTGTGTGCTTTTAAATGCTGGCTTGTATAGATAGTGTTTGATGGACAGTATCCTTTTTAAAAACAACATTTTTGCATTTTTATTCAAGATATTCAACTGATTTTCTATTTTATCAGAATAATCAAATGGATTGTATAAAACAAATAGTAATTGTTTAATGTTTATATTCATGTAATAGTTTAACAACAAAAGAACAGACTCATAAAATGGTTCCATTTCACTTGTCAGTGATCTTGTGAAACTGGTTTAATGGAGCAATCCATCTTTCAGTGTATTAGTATTGTTCACTATCAATGATATTTTTTATTTTATAAGAGCCCAAGATAGCCATTATCAAACCATACCTTATAATCCCATTTGTCCACAGAAACAAGTGTTGTAAACATAATTTGTAAACATTCAGTGCATTAGTAATTAATGATGTAACATGCTTTCAAGCCATTAAATTCACATAACAAGCATGTTCAATACTAATCTTCATGAATCGGTGACCTTTGCATTAACACTAATGAAAAATGTATTGAATTAAAATGCGGTATTTCCATTATTATGATCAATGCTTGTGTATCTCTGAGGTAAAAGCTGAAGGAGGTTTTGATTTTGAATTTGGTAGGGATGTGCGGATGTGCAGTTGGGATTCAGAAAACATGCCCAAAAAATATTAGAGAGACCCAAAATATACTAATTTTTTATTTATTTTTTTATTTTTATTTTTTTATTTTTTTATTTTTTTTGGTTAAAAATTTTGTGTAAATATGCCCAATTCTGGAACATTTTGCTAAAACAAACAGAGAAAAATTTTCCAGAGTTTTAGAAAAAATGGAAAAAACACCCCATAAATGAAAATGAGGACCCAAAGTTTACCAAAAAGTCCAAAATTGCACCCGCAAATCTGCAGTGACATCCCCATAGACATCTTTCCTCTCCCCACCTGGGTCATGGAGTCACTATTAGAAAAAATGCAATAATAAAAACCATGATCTTTATTTGTCACTCTTCATTTTGCAGGGAATCAATTGGCAAGATTTGGCAGACAAGAAAGTGAAGCCACCATTCGACCACACATCAACGGTGAATTAGATACAAGTAATTTTGCTGAGGAGTTTACGTCTCAAATCCCCGCAGACTCCCCAGCAGCAGTGCCAAAGACAGCAGATGGGAGAGTTTTCAGGGTAAGTAAACATGCTTTCAGTGGTTTTGGTGCAGCATGATTTATGTAATACTGTTGTGCCATCTTCAAAGCTTCTTGTTTCCAACAAATGTCATGGACATTATGCTCTTTGAAAGCTATTAAGTCTCTCTGCCCCATGCGGAGTAAAAGGCAGTTTTATGATATTCCGGTTGGCATTTCTTGTTTTCCAAAATTAACTCTTTTACAGTGTACCTTTGAGTGGTTTCATTTACTTTCCACAGTAAAAGAGATTTGCATTAGAAAACAATTGTTTTGTCAAAGAGCACATGAACTGTCCTTCATAGAAATACAAAAAAAAACACACATTCTACATTAGGCTTTCAATTTCCAGGAAGCTTTGAAATTGTTTACATACGATATCAGTATGAATGAATTTATAATTAGATTTTTGAAAACAATAAAAAAGGTTTTTCTTTGTATTCAATTATTTATTTATTTGTTTTTCCTTCATTTCCCACTTGTTTCAAAGACAACTTGTAGATTTGTTGTAATGTTGGTTTTCAGTAGCCAGAAGTCAAATTCAAAATTATAAGAAAGTCATAATTGATACGACTCATGTCACGTTGCTACGCACTATAACAATGCGTATGATGCATAATAATGCATATGACTCTTAGTTCATGGACTCAACAACAGCAGATCGCATCAACAGCCAATCAGAGACAAGTGCGTTTAACAAAGTGGCTACACAACATTTGTCGTATCTCATAAAAGGAATACAACAATTGAGTATAGTGTCAATTTATGTGCAACTACAGTGGCAACCATGTGGCTGAAGTCACTATCATTCATTGGACTCTGTTTGACTGAATTGATCACTTTTGAAACATTTTTGCTATTGTACAAATGAACACATTGTTGTGTATTGTGTTTTTTATCAGTATGACAAGATAGCATCTGTTTGAGTATATCTGGTTGATTAAACTTGAATGAGATTGTGCTTGGTACTGCTGAATTTTATCAAATTTATCATAAAGTTATAGATAAGTGTCCTATATATAACTGTATTGCATTCAAAATGAAGAATTGCTTTTTATATTTTAAGTGCATGGCAGTATTAAAAGGGCATTTCGTGATCCACAGCATCATCCCCCCACTTTTCTCAAAAAAAGTTGAGATTTTTATACCACTGGAAATCTCTGGCTACATAATGTTTATGTAAAAAAAAAAATTATTGCAGATTAATAATTAGTTTAGCAAAAATATCGTGAAATTTGAATTACGCTCTGGTACACCAGAACCAAATTACAACATGGTCATACACATAATCATGCATAACTCGCCAATGCAAAATCGGAATCAAATAATATTTGGGGAATAAGCTTTTTTTGTGGATATCTACTGAAAAATGTCATAAAAAGAGGATGCCAGGATCACAAATTACTCCTTTAAAACATGCAAGCATAGTATATGATTTTTAGCACTGTAACAAATAGTACATTTGATTTTAAGACCACTCAGTGGTGATAGCAAAGCAAATTGTCAGCTTTCCAGAAATCTGTACAAATCCCTAGAATTGAGACTAAAATACAGAATTGACAATATCTAGGTCACATTCACCTAGTCGCAGTCCCAACTGTCTTGTGCTCCTTTGTCCGTAAACCATCTTGGGACATGCTCAAGCACAAGGTCTCTTTATTGGATACCCATAATATGTTAGAACTTGCGCAGGCACACATCAAAAACGGAATGTAACTATAGTTTGAGTCACACATGGGAGTTCCGAAGTGAAAATAATCAAGCCAATTGAAGACGTTTTTATTCAGAAAAAGCTGCGTCATTGGAGATTCAGAGAGTGTCACCAGATGGTTTGTTTTAGTAATGAAAGCACAGGCTGTCTGGGCCCGAGACCATTTGCCTTGATTCTTGGTATTTGGTCTCATACCCTCATGCATGTTGAATCAAATAGGGTGGGAAGTAAGCTGGGAAATCAAAACAGGTATTTTAAATCCTATTAATCTGGGAAAAAACCCTAGGGAAGGAATATGCTCATGAAAATATGTGTAATAAATTAAGAATGGTTATCAATGTTTTCTTTCTGAAGACCAGAAAACAGGCTTGAATTGCAAGTAGTAAGTCTTGCTATTTTTGGTCTTGCAAAGGGGTCACTTTGGACCCCTTGTGCTCTCATGGGTATCCAGCACAAAGCTACAAAACATGACATTTACAAAGAAAACCAGAATGATGTGTGTAGCCTGTCAGTTGCATATGAAGACAGGTTATTCAATGTAATCAGAAAAAGTAAACAATTGATCTGTGAAGTGTTGCGTTCTGCAAATAGCAAGATTTGTCAACATGATGATTAATTTGAACATTTATTTTTAATTCAGATTATTTTACGAAACTTATAATCAATCATAAACATTTTAAAGGGAAATAAGCCATTTCAACAATTGACTATAGTTTCAGGCTGACCTGTCTATTAAAAATTCAATCAGATGGATCACAAAAATAAATATATACAAATGTGAGTGTTCTGAATAGTGTAGTAGGCTTTATCTGATTGTCCTTATTTTATTTTTTATACCTAAAAGAATATCAAGTATGCACAGAAGAAGATTCAACATTACCCATTTGTTATTTTTGTATAATATAACATAAAGAAGTTATTCAAATTGGGAATTTATGTTAAGGGGAAAATGTGTGTTGTGACAATTTGTTGTTTGAAGAACACAATATACCTAAACTAATGAAATAGCCTGAACCTTTGCAAATATGCTGGGAAATCCGTTTTATCTTATCAGGTCTTGTTGAATAAATATTTCTAGATATTTTTAGATTCAAGGAATTTTGTTTCCAGATTGTAATGAGGTGTATTGTCATTGGCAATGCTATCATGCAATAAGATTTTGTCAAACAAAATGACAGTTATGTGCTTTCATACATTTAATATGCACAAGATTATGTATAAATTTGACCTCTTTGAAGTCGGCAAATTTTACGAGATATAAATATAGGTTTAAACTGATTTTCCGGTATCTGATCCAGAGTTTTTTTACTTCTGGAATTATTGAGGTTGGAGAGACTGAAGGGTATTCGAACCACTGCACCCAAATTATTGGGGAACTCAACCCTGTTAAACTGACTTTATGATGCCAAAAATATTAATTGATATTTTGTCAACTTCTTTTCGTGCTAAAATCATTAAATTGCCTAAATGTATTTAAATGCAGGTCAGGTGATATTTACACAATTTCAAACTGATATACTATTCACTGGAGCATGGATCATACATCATGCAACTTGAAAGTACTTTTATGAAACGAAGCAAAACAAAACAATGGCACAGCGGAAACAGTGCGGATGTGACACAAGAACAGAATGCATTTCCTGTATCATAAATTATTACATGAGATGAAATGCCATAAAGCAGTTACAGAATTAAGAAATTACAGAAATAAAAGATATGCAGGAAACCATGGGAATTGTATAAGTGTAAACATTTTATACAAACACTTTTGTTTGTATAAGAAATGAGACAATTTTGTTATTCAAGAATTTAAATGGTTTACAAAAACACTTTTTAATATGTAAGCGTTTATGACCGGTTATAATCATACATGTACTAAAACATGTGTTTTAAATGATATTTGTCAATTCACTTAGATTCGAATTGTAAATGAATAAAACACACTTTAATAATGGCAGTATGTAAACGTGCTGAAAATGCAGGCATGTGTTTTGAAATAGGTGGGTGACCTCGCCAGGAGAATGAGGATACAGTGATATAACTAATTTATTTCAAAATGGACTATTCCAGTTGAAATCCATACACCACTATGGAAGACATGACCTTAGTCTCCAACACATGGGGTGTCATATGAATGGAATCACCCATCCAGGTGACCCCATTTGAAATTTACACTTCATGTGTGGAAGATTTAAGTCATGTCTTCCTTTGGGGGTGTATGGATTTCAACTGGAATAACCCAATGTTTACTATGCTTGTAAAACTTTATAACAAACATTCCTACTGTGAAATATATGGTATGATTTTAGAAGTCTGTAATTTTTTTCTTGGGTTAGTTGGTTGATAAATTGTCTTGTCAAAAAGGTGAAGTAACAGAATAATAGTGCAGATAAACAGTGTACTATGAAACATTTTGTGGAGCAATAATTTCTACATGAAAATAAAAAAACAAATCAGTTCTTTTTATGTAAGAAAACCCTAATTTGTGAATTTAAAAACAAGAGAATTAGATCAGAATTTACTAAGTGCAAAAATTAAATGCGAAAATTACAGCTTTTACGGTATGTTATGTTCTGTGTCATTTATCAACTAGTCCGGTATGTTTTGTTTATCATCAGCTGTTGATGCTGGAGTTTAATTTAGACAAATCCAACTATGTGTATATAGTTTTCAGCAAGGTTCTTCACCAATCTGCCGATTTGGCATGGTGTTTACAGCATAAACACATAAGTAGGTTCTGATTGGCTAATTGAATAAAGTCATCATCACATTAATGACACCTTATTCACCGATTAAGCTGTGTAGCATCATGTGACCCAGGCGTGACCTAGTTTAACACGATAATCAGGAAGAGCAATCGGACAATGCTGAAGGACCTTGCTAAATACTATAGGACAAAATATTTATGTTGACAAGGACATGAGTATGATAATAGTATGTGCATGTATATTATTTTATTATAATTCACATTAATTTGTGTGTGATTTTCATCTTATTTTGCTTTCTATTCTTTTGTGTCCAGGGTTACTCTTTTATAGCTCCGTCCATCATCTACAGTGATAACGTAATAAGCAATGATATGCTGTTTCCATCTGATAAGAACCGTCCATCACAATCGCAAATGTCTCTTATATCATCTATCAAGGTAAGAGGGTGTGCTTATTAGGTGTGTGGGGGGGGTGAGCAAGCGAGTGATTGGATGGATGGGTTGGAGGGTGGGCGATCAATCGAGCAAGCATGTAAGTGGCTTATTTTCCTCAACAGCGAAAACACACTTCATTAAGTTTGAGACACACAGTAATAATTTGTCCCCCATTGGTAGTGCTGTCACCTGTAAATATTTCAATTGGGCGGAAAATTGATATATACAAATTAGTGGAAAACTCCCCTCAATATGGTAATAAGAAACAGGTACACACTGTCTGTATTTGACTGTACAGTTACCAATGACAGCGATACCATGTATTGGTGTGTACGGTAGGGGTGTGTGCATGACTCTAGGTGTTTTGGTGACAGAACTGGGAATGAGATTGTTTGTGTGTGCTTGTTAGGGTGGGAGGAGAGAGTGTATGTATGTTTATTACACGTTGAATACAATTTTCCCAAAAATGCCCAAAATTTGTGATATTCCTCTTTTATGTACAGGATTCTCAATTCAATGAATTATTCACAGTAGACCTGACTACCCCACCATTAGGTGATGGCAGCTTTTCCGTCTGCAGGTAAGTATAGCCTATGGCTCAACTATTTTTTGTTCAACTGGAACATTTTTGCTAGATTGAGTAGCATCTTCCTTCAGCAGATGGTGATGCTGTGATAATATCTTGTCTGCAATCAGGATAGTCCTTTGTGATGATGTCATGTGATTGACGTCATGGGATGTTATGATATTGTACCATGCTTTTTTCATTGTCTTCATTTCTTAATGACTGCTAAGAGAACCAAAGGGAACAAAGGAATTTCTAGCCCAGAGCAGACAAACCAAAATATTTAATGTCCAACAATCTCTATAAGTTTCCTTGTATGTATCATAATTACCTAAGTATGAAATGAAATGTTAACCCCATGAGTACTATCTGCTGATTGGTTACAAGAAGACTAGTATAGTTGAACAAATTCATCAGGATCGGTAGAATAAAGTCAATCAAAGGGTTCTTATTATAGACTAGTATGATTTATGAACCAATCAGCAACATGGTAAGAATGGTGGTAGGGCTGAAGAGGCTTAACCACATGAGTACTACCTGCTGATTGGTTACAAAAAAGCTATTATGATTAATTGAGCCAATCAGCAGCATGGTAAGAATGGTGGTAGGGCTGAAGAGGCTTGACCCCCATGAGTACTACTTGCTGATTGGTTACAAGAAGACTAGTATGATTTATGAGCCAATCAGCAACATGGTATTAAAGAATGGTGGTAGGGCAGAAGAGGCCTAACCCCATGAGTACTACCTGCCGATTGGTTACAAGAAGACTAGTATGATTTATGAGCCAATCAGCAACATGGTATTAAAGAATGGTGGTAGGGCAGAAGAGGCCTAACCCCATGAGTACTACCTGCTGATTGGTTACAAGAAGACTATTAATAATTAATTGAGCCAATCAGCATTGGTAAGAAATGTAGAAGGGCTGAAGAGGATAGAGCTTAAATATCTAGAAGCTGTATTTTAATTGGTCACTCATATGAATAAATTGTATAATAAACCAATCAAAAATGCTGCGAGAAACACAGTAGTTGTCAAAGGTGTCTGATTTTAAACCTGCTGCTGTTTGATTTCAATTTGTACAGAAAATGCACAGAGCGTAAAACAGGTGAAGAATTTGCAGTGAAGATTGTCAGTCGAAGAGTGAGCTGTGTTCAGGAAGTGAAAACACTGAAACTATGCCAGGGTCATCCTAATATTGTTCAGCTACATGGAGAATACAAAGATGAGGTGAGTATACTCTGATAGAGACAAAGGCTAGTGAAAACAAATGTTCAATTATGTGAGTGCTAATTATAGTGAAAGTTTGTTTGCTACTGGTAATTGTAGAGAAAGACCTTGGAATGTTACAATCACTTTTATTCCAGAATGTGTTGCCTCGTTTGCTGTCATTCTTTGTTCCGTTCCTTGCATTGATTAGAGTTACAGAAAGCACCCCAACAGATGAAGTCCCTGTGCAATGAGAATTCTCACACATTTATGATGCCTAATTGTTCTATCGCCTTGTCTAACAACTTCCGCACAATGCTTGCATTGATGCGAAAGATGTCAAGATTGCACTTTGTAAAATATGTGGTAACATGTGCAGAGTGGGAGTAGCATTTTTATCTCACACTTCATGCAATGATAGACTAACTCTATCACTTGTCTACCCTGTGCATGTACTTGCTTCGTAGTGACGACTGAATAACCTTGATATTGTGTCGGACTTATGATAATATTCTCACACAACTTTGGTTGTGCGCCATAGTGCAACTGACTGTGTTTACAATGTGTACGGATTTCATGACCTTGTGACCTTATGTGTATTTTCTGTATATTTTTCCCTTAAAAGTTACACACTTACATAGTAATGGAACTGTGCAAAGGAGGAGAATTGCTCACAAGAATACGAAAAAAGAGGCATTTTGATGAGACAGAAGCAAGTGCCATTATGAAGACGTTAGTATCGGCAGTTAGTTATATGCACGACAGAGGCATAGTTCACAGAGACTTAAAACCAGAGGTGAGTCGCAGTAGGATAACTACAGAATCATCTCAATACTTCCCGGAATTCATGAGTATAAGAACTCGAGACTGATTTGAGAGTTTGCAGACCAACACATATATTCCTGCACACATATTCTGCATTTTGGAAACAGCTCCAGGGAGTGTTAAAAGGAACTCTAATGGAAGACTTAATAATTTGATATATATGTGACATGATCAAGAGGAATGAGTCGGATGTCGCTAATTTTGTTTTTGAGATATTGGCAAAAACAGTGTTCAAATTCTTTTGTTTTATACTGTTTTCAGCCATTGATAATTGCTCATAACTCGGTAACCAGATGTCCGATTTTGATGGGGTTTGCATCAAAATGTAGCATTTATAAACTGTCAGAAAATGATGTAAAAAACTTCTAATTGAAAATTGCAGACATGTGACTCATTCCCCTTGATCATGTCACATATGTGACGTGTCATGTCAAAATCAGACACTTTTGGGCAGGTTATAAATTTTGAGGTTTTTACATATCTTAAATATAGAGATATTTTGCTCCATGACGCCATTTTCCCCAATGAAATCGGACATTCCTAAGCAAAGATAATGAGTTCGTAAGTTATGGTATTATAAAATTGAAAATTGAGATATCGGCCTTTAAAAATATTATTGACAATGTTGAGAGTAGGAATTGAAAAATGTCTCAAAAAATACAAGATGCCAGTTATATTCCGGTCTGAAACTATCAGACAATATTTTTAACATTAATAACAAACCCAAATTGTGAAAAAATTACGATCCATTTATGATCCTGCCCAAAAGTGTCTGCTTTTGACATGACACGTCACATATAACTTAACATATGTGACCTGCTACCACGGAATGAGCTTAAAGTCGCAACTTGTTATTTGAGATGCCCTGGCTACTGTGTTGATGTTCTTTGTTTCACACGCACCTGTTCAAGCCAGTAGTATGTCTGTATATCCTTTGTGAATGGGGGCACAATGAACCATTCATAAAGGACATATTACTAGCTTGTACAGGTGTGCGGCAAACACAGAACATCAACTCAGTCAGCCAGGATGTCTTGAAACTACGAAGTTGCGACTTTATGCTCATTTAATGGTAGCAGGTCACATATTGTAATACAACAGATTTCAGTCAAATTGATTTGCCAAAATTAATTTTTGTTTTTGTTCCATTTGTATATATTTGAGATTTTGTTTTTATTTTGTTTATTTTTGTAGTGAACACAAACAAAAACTATTACAATAGTAATAAAGGAAGTAAAATAGCAACAATTGTAGCAGTAGAATGAGAGTAAAGTTCAATGCTGAATGATGTAGGTCAAAAATAATGATATAATTATGTAGAAAATGGTAATAAAGTATACTGAATAATGTAGAATAGAGAACTATTATTCATGCAGATTGATACAGGTAGAACAATAACAAAACTAACGTTTTCAATGTATTGCAGATATTGCAGCATTAAATCTTGTATTTTTTCTCGCTCATTTGTTCCACAGAACCTACTCTTCACAGACGACTCTGTAGATGCAGATTTAAAGATAGTTGACTTTGGTTTTGCTCGCATCACAAATAGTCAGCCAATGATGACACCATGTTTTACCCTGCCATTTGCTGCACCAGAGGTTCTTCCCAAAGACGTTCACAATAACAGAGATGCTGGGTATGATGCATCTTGTGATATCTGGAGTCTTGGAGTGATCTTGGTAAGTAGTGTATTTGTACCATCAGATGTGGAGGTTACAACTTACTGTGTCAAAGGTTTGATATGTCAAAAAGTAAGGCTGGCTATGTTCAATATAAAATAAAGTTCACTATGTCAAATTTAACCCATACCCAAACCTAAAACCTAGCCCTTGCTAACCTTCTTTCATATTCAACATGTAGCAAATTTTATTTTTGTCTCGCCTGATAAGGCAGGAGACTATATAATCACTTTTCCGTATGTATGTGTGTATGTGGGGGGGGGGGTGTGTGTATGTGACAAATTTGGTTAAAGTTTTGGTTAAAGTTTGCCTTCCGCCTATTTTCTCGGAGACTATGAGTCGCACGTTCCTCAAACTTGGTGGGTGGGTGCATCTTGACCCGAGACAGAACCGGTTTGTATTGGTTAGTGCGTCAAGGTCACTGAGGTCATGTAGGGGTCATCTGAGGTCAAATTAGTAAAAACTGTCGTATGGGCATGAAACTTGGTTGGTACAGTCAACATTTCAAGCCAAATTTTTGGAAGGTCATTTCAAGGTCACTAGGGGTCATCTGAGGTCAAATTAGTAAAAACTGTTGTATGGGCATGAAACTTGGTTGGTACAGTCAACATTTGAAGCCAAATTTTTGGAAGGTCATTTCAAGGTCACCAGGGGTCATCTGAGGTCAAATTAGTAAAAACTGTCGATGGGCATGAAACTTGGTGGGTACAGTCAACATTTAAAGCCAAATTTTTGGAAGGTCATTTCAAGGTCACCAGGGTCATCTGAGGTCAAATTAGTAAAAACTGTTGTAACGGGCATGAAACTTGGTGGGTACAGTCAACATTTTAAAGCCAAATTTTTGGAAGGTCATTTCAAGGTCACCAGGGGTCATCTGAGGTCAAATTAGTAAAAACTGTTGTACGGGCATGAAACTTGGTGTGTACAGTCAACATTTAAAGCCAAATTTTTGGAAGGTCATTTCGAGGTCACTAGGGGTCATCTGAGGTCAAATTAGTAAAACTGTTGTCTGGGCATGAAACTTGGTGGGTACGGTCAACATTTAAAGCCCAATTTTGGAAGGTCATTTGGAGGTCACCAGGGTCATCTGAGGTCAAATTAGTAAAAACTGTTGGTCGGGCATGAATCTTGGTGGGTACAGTCAACATTTAAAGCCAAATTTTTGGAAGGTCATTTCGAGGCCACCAGGGGTCATCTGAGGTCAAATTAGTAAAAACTTTCAGATAGCCATGAAATTCGGTGGGTACAGTCAACATTTGAAGCCAAATTTTTGGAAGGTCATTTCAGGGTCACCAGGGTCATCTGAGGTCAAATTAGTAAACCTGTTGCATGGGCATGAAACTTAATGGGTACGGTCACCATCAGCCAGATAATCATGCCCAGCCGATAACCACCAAATTCATTTACCTCTACCAAAAGTAATCGCGAAAGCAGGCGAGACTCGTGGTTCGAGAACCGCCTTGTTGACATAGCGAACCTTTGACACAGTGGGCGACACAGATATGAACAACTTTAAACCATAGATTCTCAAACAATGGGATGTGTGTAATGGTAGTTTCTCAAACACTTAAATTAAAGCAGTGAAAGATTCCTTCTATTCCCCACTCTCCCTCCCTACTTTCGTCCCTTCCTCCCTTCTCTGTTTTTCCTCTTCCGTTTTCCCTTTACTCCTGTCTATGCCTAGATTTAAAAAAAACCCAGCACCTGGCTGATAATGATAAGTAACCTTTTATCTTGATGATGGATGATGATTTATGTCAAGTGCCAGTTCAACAGATAGTTGGCATAGTATACAGAGAAAACAAAATGTCAAGTGTTCCTTTTGTATATTGAGTAGAGGTTGTGCTTCATTGAAGCAGCCATGCTAATTTGAAATGACCATCGGTTAGTGTTCATATGACTGACTTTCTCTAGCTACTTCGCCACCCGGGGCTGCTCGTGCCCATGATTTGAGGACATTGCTATCTGAACATGCAGGGGTATCTAGATTTTGGTTTTACTTTCATTTAGGCATACTCAGGAATTAGCTTAGTATCAAGACAGGGAACGTGCAGTTTATGGAATAAAGCCATCTAATCCCTCAATCAAGTCTTGGCAATAGGCTAATTTGGTGTATGCTTACATATAGGAAGAACCCAGTTTTCTGTCTCAAATATTGACAGCTATGCGTTGCACTTGCTGGCAGAGAAGGATTGCACTTGTTTACATTTTGAGAACATACACTCTGTAAATACAGAAGTGTGGTTCTGATTGGCTTATTCAATTGGCTGACAATCACAACAGCAGCAGACCGGTAATCTGATTGGCCGATTGCGCATCAAAGAAGATATCAGCCCAGAGCAGCGCTCATCAAAGCCTGGCATATGTCGCTCATTAAACAGGGTGCGTGCCTCAATCAGAGGCTAGTGCAGTTTTCACCACACTAACACCAATTCTTGTTGATTAATTTTTTCCAGTTCACAATGTTATCAGGTAATGTACCATTCCAAACCAAGAGTGGCAGCCGGAATAATAGTGCCAGTGAAATAATGAAAAGGATCAAAGATGGTGATTTTTCACTGGATGGTGAAGAATGGAATTCTGTGTCTGAAGCAGCCAAAGATCTTATACAAGGTATGTGTGAGGGTGTGTGTCTTGGCGTGCATGTCTTGGGGTGCATGTCTTGGGGTGCATGTCTTGGGCTGCTTTGGGGTGTGTGCGCGCATTTGTATTGTATGAAAACACAGTGAACACATATCATGGATATAATCCATCACAAGATCAAGTCCACACTTCCAAGATGCAAGTACACATATGTGACATGATCAAGGGGAATGAGTCAATTAGAAGTTTTTTGCATCATTTTCTAGCAATTTACAAATGCTACATTTTGATGCAAACCCCATCAAAATCGGACATCTGGTTACCGAGTTATGAGCAATATATCAATGGCTGAAAACAAAAGAATTTGAACACTGTTTTTGCCAATATCTCAAAAACAATATTAGCGACATGCGACTCATTCCCCTTGATCATGTCACATATTGTATGCCAGTCAGCTTGGGTTGCACCATTTCCATAATGGGCTATTTCAGTTGAAATCCACACGCCCCCTATGGAAGACATGACCTTCAACACAAGGGGTGTGAATTTCAAATGGGGCTACCTTAATGAGTGACTTTATTTAAAATTTACACCCTTTGTGTGGGAGATTATGGTCATGTCTTCCATTGGAGGTGTATGTTCATTTGGATTAGCTCTATCTTTGGTTGGACAAAAAGGAGGAGAGAAATAAAAAGTGAGAGGAGAATACCAAAGTATCCCAAAATATGTCAATTGTAGATACAGTAATCAATCAAAGTGCAAGTGTAATAATACATTTTTTTTCTTATTTCAGGCCTTCTTACAGTTGAACGAAGTCGACGGCTGACAATGAGAGACCTATTGGAAAACGAATGGATCCAGGGTCCTCAAGCCAATAGCTCCACACCACTGATGACACCCAAACTTCTGTCATTCCGACAGCCCAGAGTAGAATCTGGCGTCAAAGCCACTATGAAAGCTTTCCACAAGGCTCACAGAGAAGGATTCCGTTTAATGGATGTATCTCATGCTCCCTTAGCAAAGAGAAGAAAGCTTAAGAAAGATTCCTCTACGGAAACAAGAAGCTCTTCAGAGAGCATTCATTCTCCTGGTTCCTCTCAAGGTAGGACTACTCCTACACAGCAACTGCCATTTATTAATCCTAATGCAAGGACTTCAACAGTTGGAGGGCTAGATGTAGCCACAAATGCTCTTATAGTACCAAGTTTGTAGCAGGTCAAATCAGTACAAAGTACTGATTCAATAGGATTTTCACCTGTACTGCCTCCATTGGGTACTCTTGATATGGCTGTTCCAATTACTGCAACAAACTCGCATCCCAGAGCAGCAGAAGCAGCCGCTGCAGTAGTATTGGCTGCAGCTGCTTCTGCTGCAGGCAAACCAAACATCAATGCAACAACCTTGGGTACGAATAATAACAATACAGTGACCATTGTGAAAGGTGCGACAGCATCATCAGGAGCATGCTGCATCACTCAACCACAAGCGCCAATTAATTTTCTACAGCTACAGCAGCAACAGCAACAGCAGCAGCATACTATTTCCACAGCATATGCTATTCCATCAAGTTTGACACAATTTACAGTGCCTCTACTAGCTCAGCAGCAATATGCCCCTACTCATGTGACTTTAGCACCTCTACCAACAATCCAGGAGAACCCAACGGCCACCTGGCAGGTTACTCCTGCAGGGCAACTGCTTGTACAGTCAGTGCCAACCACACAATCATCAACCAGAGTCGCCACAAAGAGGACTAGGTAGAAGAAGTGTAACAGCATGGTTATTATTTTAAGCTTCCTCAAAGTAGAGAGACATCAAAACCAGTATTTGCATGCAGATCATGCAGTGACTGACTTTTTCTAGTAGTATTGATTTTAGGTATGCTAACTATAATCCTCGAAAAAAATGTTGCCACACCCAAATCTATTTCCCGGCAATGTTACCCTTACTGTGTCGCAGTGTTATACATTGTTATTTGCATTAAACACCTTGTTCCGCTTCATTGAGTGATTGGAGGTGGGGAAGTGAAGGATGTGGTTTCAAAGATTACTGGCATTAATAAGATGGTGTGCACTGGAGCATGGGAGAAGACCAAAATGATTTTGGTGTGGCATAAATATTTTTGTGCATTGTTTGTTGTAATCATGGAAAATGGTTGAAATAAAATCACAAGGTGAATGGGATATTTCAGTTGAAATCCATACATCCCTATGGAAGACACAACTAATACGAGGGGTGTAGATTTCAAACAGAGTCACCCATTCAGATAACCCCTTTTGAAATTCACACTCCTTGTGTGGGAGATTAAGATCTTGTCTTAAATAGAGGGTATATGAATTTCAACTGCAATCGCCCAGCAATGAATTGTTGGAGAAATGGGATGAGTGATTATATTTCTACAATTAAACAAAATGTTAAATGGTTACTATTTGTTTTATATCACTAGTGGGGGTGTAGTTGTACCAAAGAGATTACCATATTCATTCCAATAAGCACCCAGGTCACTTAGCAAAGTCATTATGGGCGGGCACTGATTTTTTACATGGGTTACCTAATTTGTTCCTAACAGGCATTTATTAGAGACAAATTAACGTACGTTATAAAAGGGTCCTGAGACATTCAAGTAGCTTTTCTGATGCAGAAAATATGTTGCATGTTTACACAGGAATCTAATCCCCCAGCTATTTCACTGTATCGACGTCTATCCGTCACTTCCCTGGGCCTCAAGAAAGAACAGATGATTAATTGTGTTTTTAACTGATTGAGTGTGCCAGGTTAAAGAAGAAATAAAACAAAACAAACAAAAACAAACTTCAACATTAATGGTACCCTTCAGCAAATTGAAAATACCCTGGGTGGGCGCTTATTGGGGCATGGAATGAATACGGTAGTCCCAACTCGGTGCGTAACGCTGTGGTTAATCCACCACATTTGTGAGAGCGAAATAGTGTACCTCTGGCATTTGTCAGTAGAAGCCTGAAATCAAACTACAATTAGCATCTTTAAACTTGAGTGGAATGAAGGTTTGCATATAGTGTACACAGAAGGAAAGCAAGCATGCACTTGACTGGGCGCATGGAAAATGAATCCTGAGGTACACTATTTTGCCCTCCTATAAATCTACAAGCAAACATGGCGAATCAGGATTAAGGTCTGTATGCACAAAACAAGTTAGACCAGGTCCAATCTTAGACCTAGTGGAACTATGGAGGTTAGACTTAGGAAGGGGTCCTTATCACTCTTTTCCTCCTTTACTCACAGCAAAATCCAAAAGTTAACTACAGCCATATAATATTAAGCTCTGTAAATTTTTCCTTAACAGAATCTAATGTTGTAGTATATAGAATAAGGTATGAAAATACCAAAAAGTTTCTTTTCTGTAGGACTAATCTCCATAGTTGGACCAGGCCTAAGACATGTTTAAACTTATTTTGTGCATACAGACCAATTGTCTTAATTTCTATTGGCTAATCCAAGAGGTAACACATGTGTAAGTAGCAGCCTCTTCTGTGCATGTGCACAACATGCTTTATACTGAAGAGTCATAAGTGGATACACTATGCGGATGATGGCATAAGATATTATCCCACTATCTATTGTGTGGACTTGTATGTACTCACCTGTCCTGAATTGGGCAAGGCATTAATCTGCACAGTTGTGGCTGTGTCTAGCCATAAGCATCATCGGGATGATAATGACCATCAAATGCTTGAAAGTGTGTTTTCAACATTGTGACTGATGGTAGAAATTGAATAGAAATAACCAATGAATTTTATGTTTGATTGATGTGATGATTTGGTTGTACATTTTCCAGACACTTATGGCAGATAGGGGAGCGATTGCCGAATAGGGTGCAACTCTACTAGTCTTATTACAAGACTGCCCTACCCCAACCCTAACCCTAAACTCCGTAAACGAGGACTGGACTCAAGTCTAGCAAGTTGCACCCTATTCGGTAATTGTACCCAGATAGGTAATCAACAGATGTTTTATCTGTCAAATATTGTTGCATGACATCGTTGACAATGGCACATGCTGGAAAAAAAAAGCCCAGTGCTTCTACTGCGTAACTTGATCTGGTTTATTTAAGTCCAGGGTTTAATGATATACCAAAGGATTTTGGCAGGGCATTGATGTAATGTAACCAAGATGTTAAATGAGATGTATTTGCCTTTTTAACAAGGATGTGTATTTTTAATCTGCTTATGAATGAATGAAAATTATTGTTAATAGTATGTGAAGATCTTCAGACACTTGTTGTCTAGGAGATATAATTTTCTTGTGTATTTATCATGAACATTTAAAGGTGATTAAGCCTCACTTACCTTCAGATATATACATCCCAGCATGGAATTTTGGCCTCCCTCAGAAGTATTTAATTTAATTTTGAAAAGGCACTTACCTTTTTGTGCCCAAAGCAGTCAATATGTAGGTGTACATGGCTCAAAATACTTGTCACCATTATGAGGTTAATGTTGATGAAATGCTACCTAGCTAAAATCACCCTCATGCAAACTATAGCCTTTGTTAACCCCTTGAGAACTACCTGTCTATTGAACTTAAAGAAGTTTTCATTATCAATTGGACCAATCAGCAGCATTGTTAGAAAAATTTCACCACACAAAAAATTGGGGTGAATTATTTGCAAAGCTCCATTCTGATTGGTGATTAAAATGAAGATATAATGTAATTGACCAATCAGTGAGAATGTTATATTGGCAGGTAGTGCTCAGTGGGTTGATGTATGCATGAATATTTTTCCCCTGTTGCAAGTGGATTGATTTTGACTGAAAAATGCAAGGGAAGCACATGAAAAAATAAAAGCTGGTGATTTTTTCAAGGGTATTTGCAAAATTTAATTTCAGATAACCTACGGACCATACTAGAGTCTGCTGGTTTTGTTGTTTTCTGTCGCAGCAGCCCTCGTGAATTTTGAGCCCTGATCATATTGTCTGCTTGGAGCACACAAATGCCAATTAGCAGTAATGTACTCTAGAAACAGTCAATATTTTGGGAATGATGCAGCTTATACTCGATTTGACTTGCAAACATATTACTGCAGTACGGTAATTCATTTTTGGAATGGAAACACTGTGAGAAATCTATGTAACATAATTATATATGTTGCGAATTTAACTTGCAAATTTGTTTATTCTTGCAAATGGTCACATTTTTGTCCTGCAGTGTATATTTTAATTATTTTTCAGATATTTTAGATCAGTGATATGTGTATACAAATAATGGATTTTCTCATTGAAAATGTCAGGTTGGGATTCTATTGAGTTGTGAATTTAAATTTCCCTTTTTGTATTATAAAAAAATTTTGTAAATATTATGATTTATGTTGAATTTAAAATGACTGTGTATAAAATTATATTGAAAAAAATATTTGCTTTTACATTTTGTACATTATTCAAAATTCCACACAGTATAGTATTGAATTGTTATTTTGTAAAATAGATATCTATTATTGATTTTATATATTATATATCTCAAATAAACTTTGTGCCTTGCTTGGGCAAACAACAAGTCATTACAGAGCTCCATAGATTCATCTACTCTATGTTCATAGGATTTACCAAGGCCTTGGCTGATACTCAACCACCTTAACTAAAAAGCAGGATTCCTTTTAAGCATAGTCCTCGCGTTGGATGATTTCGACATCAAGCTTGTGCCATCTGGCCTCACTCAAAATGCACTGGAATAATTTTTCATTTGTTTGAAAAGGAATCTTGCATTTTAGTTTAGGTGGTTGGCTTTTAAAATAGGTGAAATCAGAAATGAAAATGTTTGTAAATATGTTCTTGAAATAAGAGAGATTTAGTTTGGTTTGGAAACTTGAAATTTCTAGCAGAGACCTTGTGTATTATCAGGGTAATATGGCCTGTTGAAGGACATTGAGGAATGCTGTACCATGTGGTATGTAAGGGACAAGTATAGCAGGGTTTTTTTCATAATCTTTTTGTATAGGGATGTGCCACATAGATTCTGAAATGTTGACCAACTTTATTATGTATCATACAAAGTAAGTATAATGAGTCTTTGACAACCCATCAATGTACCTACTTTTTACATAAAGCACCCAATTTTATCAAAAATAAGGGGAATATTGCCAATATGCCCCAATTTATATATTTTGGGCACATTTGCCGTTGCAGAAACCCACACTGAAAATGGGTATGTGCACGGCAGTGTTATTACAAAATTACTGAAAATACACCCAAAGACTTATATTATAGCCGGCATGCCATCAAACAGAAAGACCAGCATCAGTAGCTTGGTTTGCTGGTCAATCCTTTTGCCCATTGTGACATTTTAATGCAATTTATGCTCAAGTAACATGTTCAGCTAAATTTTATTTTTAGAGAAAGGCACATCACATCCTATGTGAGTGATACTTTATTGGTGCAACATTTCAGTAGATCATCAACAGATGATAGAAAAAGCAACCACAAGCATGAGCATTATGCATCAATTGGGTGATGAAAAAACGTCTGTCAGACAGGTAGGAGGTCGGTCAGGATTTTTTAAAGGCTAAAATGACCCTAAAATATCACCGAAAGCTTGACAAATCTGGCAAAAATTTGGTTTTCAAATATTTTCAAAATGTGTTTGCCAAAAATATCCAAACATATTTTGAAAATATTCTGAATTTTTTCAAAAAACTTTCCAGGGAGATTCTTGATAATATTTGGCAAGATGTCCCATGAAACCTATTGTCCTACTTTGTGTACTGATGAACTGTTTCTGTATAAAATTTCATTACAACCAACGAAATGTGTCAGCCTTTGCAGGAGAAAATTAAAAAAAAAAAAAACTGGAAGTATGCAATATGAAGAGGTTGCAATGACAATGTGTCATTTTTTTTAAAGGTATTTATTTTTTCGGTTTTGGAGTGTCCCTGACCTAGAGCTAAATGCTAGGATCATTTATTAACTTGAACTAGACTTGGACGAATACAGAAATATAAAAAATATCAGATGTTGTGAGAAAATATGGAAAAAGCAATAGTTTTCTGAAATTGCACCCCAAAATGTAAATCCAAGAGTCTGAAAATGCACCCCTAGATCTGACACGCATCCCATACCTACCTTATCATAATAAATTAACCTTGGCTTAATGCTGGCATTGTACAAAGAATTTATTAATCTGGGGCATGGTGGGGTTGAAATCACAGATCTTGTAAACAACTTTGTATCTGGAATTGCTCATCCTCTTTATTACATCTTCACATCCTGTTCTTCAATATTACTCTCTTCCACAACCAGTGGATTGCTCTGAATGAATGCGATTCATATATTATCATTAAGTGTCTTGGAAAAGTTCATCATGAGCTTTATTTTAAAGGGCCAAATTAAGGACAGATATTTTTTAACAATATTTGCAAAATAATGTATGTAATTTTTCTTAGAATGTATATTTTGTGATGGATTTAATTGTAATCATGGTTCTTTATTGCTCAATTATGTAAATTACTTAGAATTTCATGTGGTTGTCAATATTGAAGACATGTCAAAATGGTTATTGAATTGTATCAAGCTACAGTATTAAGTGAGTAATTGTGTGTTTATTGAAGTTCAGTTCTACTTAGAGACTGACAAAGGATAAGGACCAAAAGGACAATGAAGCTTTATGCCTGTATCATACTAGCACTCGCAGTATGCGATTTAAAAATCGCTAGTGCACAATCGCTACCAGCGTTCAGTGACTTCACTCGTTCCTAGCAAATTTATTGATTAGCACATTTTTGAATAAGCGACAGAAGTTATGTCACAAAAAAACGGCTATGCTCCTTGTGATGATAGTATGATACAGGCATTACTCTGTCAGTTGAGTTACTGTGTGCGAGCACTGTTGGAAATAATATGCAGGTACAACCCTGCTAAATCAGTGAGCAGTAAGATACAACAGCATGCTTACTGACCTAGTAATGAAGTATCAAGGGCTGAAGATATCTTGATGTTTACATAAGCCAATTGCAAAACAAACTTGTTATGTTCTGGTGGATCTTAAAATTGTCATTTGAAATGGAATTGCATTGAACAGAAGAGGACTTCTGAAATAAATGTATGAATGTAAAAATTGCTCAGTACAGTTTGCTATGTGTAAAGTGACCAATTTAATTAAAAGGCACGACTTGTGAAATTGAAAATAATGAACGGAAATTAGTCAACATTAATGCTGGGGTGATTCTCTTGGGATATGTTTTTGGTTTCCAAAGGGTAAGTGCAAGAATGCCCCATCTGCAGTAGCTGCCATGTGGCATTATTTAGATGTGGTTAATATAGAATGCAAAAATTGGCAAATGAATACCTGAATACAAAACCCACCCAAGTCCATGAAAAGCGATTTCAAGAAAACTAAATAACAAATGTGTATCATGTATGCTGGATTTCACATGCTCAATAGACACATACATGTAAGAGGGTGGATTTGGGTTCAACTTTTGCACATATGAAAGGCCACTTTCCCATGCTTTTAACTTAATTTGACCAATTTGACTTGGGTGGGTTTTGTTTTCATGTATTCAAATGTTTATAGGGTCGCTCATTGCAGATGCAGACTACTTGCCCTTACCCCTCGGAATGTACTTTTAAAGAATCATTGAAAAGGGATTACAACCTACTGTATTTCTTCGAATATTGACCCCCGGGCCGTTGCATTTTCCAAAAGGGGGGGCGTTTAGTAGAACAATAATTCCCGATAAAATCATAGGTAAGAAAACTTGCACAGAAATGACGAACTATGAACTTAGGAACAATGACTTCCGTGCAACGCTATTAGCGACCATGTGTGCACATTGGTAAGCTTACACAAGATACATGTAACATGGAAATATTAGCAGCAATTTTTTAAACATCTTGGTTGAAAAAAGTGGTGGGGTGAGTTTAATTGAAGGGGGCAACTAATCGAAGAAATACGGTATTTGCAACCTTAAAACCCTTTAGTGGACGGTTTGGCATCTTGGTACCAGATAAAAGACTTTTTTGCATGTCATCACCTGAAGGGTGTATAGGTTTAAAAGTTGAATATTAATTTTGATATTGTGCAGGGTGGTCGATCCCCTGGATATTATGGGTGTTATAAAGAGACTACATTCCTATTCCGGTAAACCGGAGGCCAATTGTACATGTAAAGCAATGTATAGGATTTCAGTAACTTCTGTAACATATTTAGTTTATTTAAGATACACACGGTAAGAAAGAAGGAATGTTTTCAAGGTCAACTATGATCTGTGGACATAGATTTGACTTGTGTAGGTTGAAAATTATAATAATTTTTGTTCTACCTAATCCCAAAATCAGATAGAAATGTTAACCAGTAGTAGCTTGTTTGGATAATTTCCATAGCATCCATACACAATACATTCCACAAGAAGCTAGTTATACTGCAGAGTTTTAATGTCATTCGTTTGCAAAGGAAAGTTAATCCAAATCGTACATGAATCCTGAACTGTACCTACATCAATATTTTGACATGATCTGTGATGATACATGTTTTTGTAGCTCTATTACGGTCAGAATTTGAAATGAATGAACGCAGCGTAACAAATGCCAGGGTTCCGCCACTTCACCAAGATGCACCCACAGGGAGGTTACTGTACACATTGGATGCCCGCAGTTACACCCATGTACAATGGCACACCCCGTTTTCATTTCTTACTGTATTATTGCACAAATACATGTATAATCAGGTGCTGGTGATTCAATGCCAAGATCAATGGAAATTGCATCATTGCTTTTAGAGGAAAACAAAAGGGCTCCAGGTATGAACATAAAGAGGCAATTCAGATTGACATGTAAATTTTCTAAATGAATGTACTGTAGTTAATTATCAATCTCATTTACTTCTATGCTGTATTCTGGGCTGTTTTAATACGATTTCATACTGAAAAATAAAAAAAAAAGAATTCTATTAGGTACCAATCAGTGTCTTCACATGTTTATTTATTGTGTTGGATTTGTCATATTGGGCTATTCCAGTTGAAATTAGACTATGCCATAGTCGAATTTTATTAAAAATATGTTATTATTAGTCATGATGAACCCATTTCGTAGAACTCAAAATTATACCGATGTTTATTAAAATTAAAGTATTCAATAGTATTTAATGGTCATAAAGAGTTAAAAATATCAGACGATTAGTGAAAATAAAAGTAATTGAATGCAACATTATCTTGCATAATTATAACGGCTCACTTAAATACTGAACAATTCTGATTTTGGAATCTACCAGTTTATTGATAGCGAACCCCAAAATTTCGACTATGAACTTTGAATTGTAAGCAGAACTTTACCCCCTGGACTTTGCTCTCTAAAAACACACTGTCAAGCATACTTGTTTATCAGTCCATTAACCACAAGTACGCGCTAGATGTTTGATGAGAGATTAACTTTAGCGTCAACACAGAAGGCGCTGCAAATACGACAGACAGTTGTTTACGGTGTAGTTAATGGTAATGGCGCGGGCCCAGACGATTTAAACCATAGCGAGGTATGGGCGACCAATCACAAGGCAGATCCATTTAAAGATGCATTACATCATGGACAATTTTAGTTAGGCCAGAAATTGGCCTAACTCTCCATAGAGTCCTGTGTTAAAAATCTTAACTGCAAGGCAATGTCAGTAGTCCACTTGGGAAGCTAACAAACAGAGGGAGTAGGGTGACTGATCAGATGTGAAAATCTATCAATTGTGCACACATTAATTAAATCAGAGTTTTAAGCTTAAATACAATATCCAGAGTATGCACAATGGGCAAGTGGACTACGGGGTAGTCTAAGTTGAAATCAATACACACCATATGGAAGATATCATCACAGGGTGGGAAAAACCTCATTCTATAGGTTATTTATGCAAAACATTATGTAACACATGGGCCTCATTTATATGCACCTCACATGTGCAATTTGGATCAAATTTTTTTTCTTATGCCAACTTTATAATGACATGTTTTCCTGCTCAGCGATAATTGTTTGGTCTAGCAGAATCAAATTAGTCATTCACTTCATCTTGGAGGGTGATGAAAAGTGCTGTATAATGTGAGCTGCACATTTATGAATATGCTTATTTGTATATTTTGACTAGAATTCACTGTAATCCACACTACCACCGCCTTAACTGATGAACAGGGAACAACCCAAAAGATGGACAGTCTACAAACAAAATTAGTTTCATTGGGGAGGGAGGTTTAATATGTTGATTACATATGTACATTTGTATGTTTGTCCTACAAACTGTGCATTTAGACTGTACATTTAGCTGTGAATTTAGCTACATGTATACCATTAAAAACATTGATGTTATTTTGACCCACATCCAGTTTGTTATAGACGGGTAGGAGGGGTTAGCAATTAAAAGAAATTAGTTACATTTGTAGGATGTCATTCTTTTGAGTTGATCCCTCAGACATTGTGGATGGTGATCAACATTGGTGTGGGTCACCTATTTCTACCGCATTATTTTTTTTACCAGTGGTTCCATCATGGAAATAGCAGATAATAGCTTGCGATTTCCAAACATATGTTTCAAACGTCCATGCATCTATTAAAAATCCCTGTCACATGAGTGATTTTGAATAGATGCACAGGCCTTTGAAATGTACGTTTGGAAATCGCAAGCTCTCTAGTAGTTCGAGGAGTACTTGTAACTTAAAACACACATTAAACAAATTAGGCCTACACAAACATACACCTTTTTTTTTTTAAATCAAAATTGTTACATTTTATTGAATATCCTGAATTGTCACCAACTCAGTTTGGGGGCACTGTGAATTCACACTTTGTTATATAAGAGGCTGGTCGAGTGCAGATCCGTCGGAACACGCTTTTCAATACGGAATAAATGCTAACCTCATTGTGACATCATCATCAGCAAAGTTAATTTCCCATTGATAAAGCGTTATCCGATGGATCTGCAGTCGACTATTCTGATAAGGTGCTTACATACAGTTTATATTAATGTGGTTTAAACATTTCCTATCTACGTGCTACAACAACATAATATCTTTGAAAATAGAGGACAAAGTTATGCTGCTAGTTTTTCGGATAATTCTGCTAAATATTGCGTCATTTTGCTCTGCTTTGATAAAATTGCAGAGATAAAATTTTGATTTGCATAGATGAATTTGAAGCAAAAAAGCTCTTAAAACTCTCTGATGTACCTGAAGTATTTCCTTGCTACCAAAATTGTAAGCTAAAAAGTATGTGAAATCACAGATCCCTGGTATGTGATTTCACAGACGGATCTGTATGTGAAATCACAGGAGTGTGAATAAGCCAAATCGCTATTGTAACTTCCGGTTTTTTTAGGACACTTTGCCCTTTGACCTATCTGGAAAATTCGGGTTTTGTGCGTACAAAATATAATTAAAAACTTGTTACTAGAATAAAAACAAACTTAAAAAACATTATTATTAAATGAATTAATTATTTAAATATTTTTAATGATAACATTATGACAATAATAAATAAATTATTAATAATTACAGCAATATTCCCGATAGGTCAAAGGACAAAGTGTCCTAAAACTGCAAAAACTGTCCCACAATGCATTGCAAACTTCCAATGCCGATTGGGCTTATTCACTGCACCCCAGAACTGGCCTAACTGATTAACAGATTGGGAGACAAACAAATACCAGCTTTTAAATTTCCATAAGGATACAGGCTGTCGGTCACTTGGAAGTTGATAATGGTAACATCATGTTAATCATGTATATATGGCCGTGTGTCATGAAGTGAAGAAAAAATGAGCAGAAAATACCAGAATACAGCTTGGACTGCTTAAGACTTGCCCCTATTTGAATAGATACCATTTTTGGAAAGAGCAGACCTCTTCCTTTTACAGAATATGTATAGTTTTGTTACGATAAGGTCTATTTTTGTAAATTATGAGCGTTATGCAAGATGATGTGTGAACCGTGTCCCAAGAATTTATACAGAACGTTGCCCTATTGGGTAATTAATGAATTACTTACAGTACTTCATAACAAAAAACCCAAACAATTATATGGTATAAAAGTAGAGTACAACTGATTAGCTTGATAACAGTATCTTATTTAAAGATTATGTATTCATTGTGAAGAGGTCAATTACAAAATATGCAGTGCATAATGGGAAAATGTTGACATCCAAAGCCTGTGTAACATAAATACAATGTACAACACAGGAACATAATGTTACACAAGAATGCACAGTAAAACTGTAATTTATAATATGTGACTCCTCGCCACAACTGAGCCCGGATGTCGCCAATCATCATTTTTGAGATATTCAACCAAAATATTCTGCTTGAAATTAGCTTTAAAATGATGTATATCATGTCTATAGTACTTGACATTTAAGTAGTGAAAAATCAATAAAACAGTCAATAAATCCTTTCTTTCCTATTGTTTATTGTTAAGTTCGATGGAGCATATCTCAATAGTGGCACTGGCGACATCCGGGCTCAGTTGTGGCGAGGAGTCACATATTACAGTAGATCCATTTTCTTCTATTGATCACACAGAATCATTCGTCTATTGATCACTCTTCTATTGATCACACAGAATCATTTGAGGCTGTTTTCAACATTATTATCACACTCTGACACTCACTCACATGAAAATCCAATGGTGGCTTGAACAGCGATGTCAACCTGAAGGTCAAAATTTGGACTAGCAAGAACAACCGCTGGTGGCGCACTGTATTGTGAATTGCCAGAATTATTTTTTTTAATCTGAAATCTCAGAACATTAAGTTTGGTATCAAATGTAAGAGTACTTTCTAGGCTTTAAAATAATGCAAATTTCATTGAAACAGACTAAAGTTGTTTACTTATTACAAATAAGTCATTTGTTACTTCAAGATGAAACAACACCACCCTATTGATTCCCCAGTTCACGACACATGGCCATATACATTGTGTTGATCAGTTTGTTCTGAAGACTGTCACTCACTTGATACTCAACTTGATAACTACTCACTTGGTAACTATATGTATGTGCATACTGTAAACGTTCGCCTAATGGCACACCTGGGCTCCTTTGCTTTGGGGTAAATTTCATGTGCAAATAGAGAGCTCCCTTGTCTGAAATCCCAACAAGGATTAAGGTTCTGTGTCCTTATTTGCTGGTGTAAATTTTACGGGAGGGCACTTTTAGGTTTTGCCTTAAATACCGCTTATGTCAAGGGAGCCCATAGCGCCATTAGGCGAACGTAGCATAAATTTATACCTGAGTAAAATATTAATTACTGTTTTCTGTTTTGCCTTGTTCCTTTACTTCTTTCTCATCTATTTTAGTAGAGTACCATCGTTAATGTTCCATGATCAAATCATTGTAACAAAGGTTTGGAATTGCTTTCAAACCTTTGTTCCAATAATTTGGTCACAAAATATTGGCACTGGTCCTCTCCTTTGAATAAGAATAGTTAACTGGACGCATAGAGCCTAGCAAATTACCATGTGAAACAATTTCTTTAATTTTTTTGGCAGTTTAAATATAATTTGAAGATTTAGTATCTTAGATGGCACTAGACAGCTGTGCCAGTACTAGCTAAACTCTGAATCAAGTTGAAAGGTTATATCACACACGGGTCATGCATACTAAATCTAAAATGCTATCACAAATGCATTGAGTTAAGGGGGTACTACACCCCTGGCCAATAATGTGCCTATTTTTGCATTTTTCTCAAAAAATATAGCGCATTGGTGACAAGTAAGATATGTATATTATAGGGGCAAGGACTACAACTACTGCGCTGAAAATTCAGCAACTCAAGGCAAGTAGTTATTGATTTATTGATCAAATATTGGTTTTCCCTCATTTTTGACTGTAACTCCACAACTGTTGTCTGTGCTGAAATAAAATTTCCAGTGCAGTAGTTGTAGTCCTTGCCCCTATAATATACATATCGTACTTGTCACCAATGCGCTATAATTTTTGAGAAAAATGGAAAAATAGGCACAAAATTGGCCAGGGTTGTAGTACCCCCTTAATACTCTCAGCTTATGTTCGTTGCATTTATACCTGAGTAAAATACTGAATGTCTTCTTGTTTTGCCTTATTTCTTCCTTTTCATCTACTTTAGTGAGGATCGGCGTTAATGTTCCATGATCAAATCACCAAGGTTTTGAATTGTTCCAATGATTTGGTCACAGAACATTGGTGCTGGTCCTCTACTTTGAACAATAAGAATAACTAGTAGATATCACACACGGGTCATGCATACAAAATCCAAAATGCTATCTCAAATGCATTGAGTTAATACTCTCAACTTTCATCAAAATTGAGCACAACTGGCTCATGTCCAGAAGCAGTCACAAAGGTCTTCAAATCCGGTGCAGTTATTCCAACAGTTGCACTATTAACCATTGGGTGGAAGAACATCTGGGGATGGCTACCATCTAAAAAAGCAGCATCGCAGATAAAACGGACATCTCCTGCTTTGTCGTTAAATAAAGCTAATGGAGTCACACATCCATTTCCAACTCCCAGTTTATCCATCAAAATGGATTCGTCTGCAAATCGTAAACCTCCTGGAGCGCCAACCTCTTTGGCCACATCGTTCAGTTTCACCTCTCTGCTATCCAGGGCAGAAAGAAGCCACAGCTTTTTCTTCTTGTCTTTTAGGAATAGGTTCTTAGCCAGTGCACCTTCTCCAAGATGTTCAACATGTGGTCTCATCGTGTCAATAGTGAATACCTGTAAAATGCAATTTTATAAATGAAATCTTGAATTAAAATGACCAGCATATAACATTACGTACAGTTACAATGTGATGGTGATGTGTGCAATACCACTAATATTTTATAGTTCCCCACATTCATCATGGAGTGTCGGTACAACTTAGGGCCTGGTGAAAAATTCAGGGACAACAATTAACAATTTCTTGTGCACTGCTTGTGCTGGTAAAGTGAAGAAACAAAGGTACATGTTGAAAAAAAGGAGTTTTTTTTAATTTTAAATTGGTCCCCTCAATGTTAATTTGATCCTTTCTAGGCAAGACTGATTTGTTCTGTAAAATTTGCGTAAAAGTTTTGTAGATTCCACTTACAATTTACATCTAGAACTACAACTGGTAGCCAGCCAAAGCTTCTGATAATTTTTTGAGATCACTGTATTGCAATTTGCATGTGTGGCCGAGTGATATGCCAGTATTTACTGATTGTGTAAAGATTACCAATTAATTGGTGACATTAATTATTTGTAATCTTTACACAATTGATGTAAATTTCAAATACCACACGCGCTGGCCACACCCTATATAGGTAAGAAGTGTAAGAAGATGTGTAAGAAGTATTCCGACAAAGAGGCAATTATTAGGCCAAGTAAAATATATAACATATGTATATTGTCTGGACTTTCTCAAAATTTGGTGAGATAGGGAGGCTCTTATCATTTGTTATTGTTTACAAATTAAATTAGCAAATTTGAAATTTGCTATTGATTCATTTACGGTGTGGAAAATTGCAATTGCAAAGGCTTTGTCAACACATCATAAAAACGGGGAAGCTCCTAATGTTATTTCCCCAAAGCCCTACCCCTAGCTTGAAGAAAGTGTTAATGTGTTTAAATATTAAAAATCAAATGATTTTTTTCTTAATAACATGTGATGTCTTTTATCAGGCGGTGGTGGAAGCGATTTTCGCCATTTTTGACGTCTCCATTGGATTAACACATAATCATGAAATCTTCACAAACAATTCTAAATTTGTTATGTGGTGTCAAAGCAAAATTATCTTACTCTAAAACCGCTGGGTAGTGCGCAAAGTACCCCACTGCAAGTATGTTAATTTTCCAGGGCTCGAAATAAGGAGGGCCCAAGGGCCCTCCGAAAATCAGTGAAGGCCCGCAAAAGGCACATCCAGCGGGCCCAAATGGCCCGCAAAATTTGTGGCAATTTTTCTCACTTTTTTGTGGTGTTCATCTTAAAACCAATGGCCCAAATCCAGGCCCACAAAAATGTGCGAGAGCCCTCAAACATTTAAGATCACCTGTATTCACCTGTATTCACCTGTCTTGTCGGGCTCTTGGGAAGGTAGAAAAACCTTATTATGCCCACCTTAGTACATCCTAACACTCACTGCACATTTAATACATAAAAAGGGTATTGGCTGAAGAGGACTTAAGTTTAGCAAAAATATCGCCAAATTTGAATTTTGTTCTGGTGCACCAGAACGAAATTACAACACATTGTCTTTGGAGCAGTGTAATACACATAATCATGCATAACTCGCAAACGCAAAATCGGAATCAACTGAAGCTTTTTTCGTGGATATCTACTGAAAAATGTCATAAAAAGAGGATGCTAGTAGGATCACGAAATCCTCCTTTAAGAAACAAAGTAAAGGAACAAATAATAAGAAAAATAACAAAAATTGTTATTGTATCTTGTTCCCCATATTAAGTTGTATCAGTACTATAGTACTGGCATGATTGCCTTTTTGTTTTTTAAAACTTAAGCTTCCCTACACAATACACATGACCTACCTCTGGATGTTCTACAGATGCAGTGAACTCGATGCCAAGCTTTTTCATCTCTTCCATGAGTTCATTGCGACCTCCATTCTTATTTTGATCTCCACCTTCAGTTGCCATTGTGTGTTTTCTAATTAATCTGCAATTAATGTGATTAAACAAATACCGGTGATGCTGAGACCCGGTGCTGAGACTAGACTGGATCCTTCAGTCTTTCAACAACTACGCACGGTCATCGGGTTGTGCTGTTGGTGAAGACTGAACTGTTCTGCGTTCCAAATCAGGAGCAGTGAAAAATGAATATTTAGTAGAATTTGATTACGTCATTGCTTTCAGCGACTATGTATCTCATATCATGCTACTATGGGAATATAAAGACAAACGGAGCCCTGATCTGACACTTTTGAAACCAGACATTTGGCTGATTTGGCTAGCTTTTGTTCGCTATACATAAAGCAAGCTTGAAAACAAACAGCTGAGTACCGTCGCAGGGAATAAACCTTATTTCCTTTCAATTTGGTAGCCGATGTTTAAAAAAAAATTTTTGTTGCGTCCGCCATTAGTGGTTTCTACAATTTTTCCATTTTTAAACCAAAATAATGAACTTTACACGATTTTTAGTCATCATGGTGAAACTTATGTGGATTTGTAACACACTGAGTCCATTGCACACTGACAGATCGCAATATTCAACTTGATTTTGAGAAGGAAAGTTCGTCACACAAACCCCGCTCAGAGCACACACCGGGACCACACGTAGTGACATGCACCGACTGCACAGCACAGCTTCGGTATTCACGGCGCGGCACTGGTCATGCATGCATGGTAAGCAATGTAAGTATAAAAGCTGAAGTTATTTCAATTATTTTCACGTAGGATGTGCATCTTTTACACTAAAACAAGAGCAGTGTCGTGACTCATGACTGAGTCAATATTGTAAATGTAATTTGTACATGCATGCATGTGTAGGCTAAAGTAAAGGCCACGAAAAAACCGTGATGACATGATGACATTTAGTCTTTTACTTTAGATTGACTGGTACTGTAAACATGATTTACAAAATAACAAATACAATCATCATCATACTGTTCATCATGTGTTGTGAATGTTTTCTTGGACACGGACAACCCCGGGTGGACAACATGATGTTTGAAGGCACCTAAAGTTTGTTTGGTTTAATATAAGGCAAAAAAAAAAATGACTCGTAACAACGACCAATTTGCTGATTATACAATAAATAATACATGTAGAATGGCATGTACGCACTGCCACGCAGTTGGGCGCAATTGTGGCCGTAAGCAATGCTTAAATCAAATGCTAGTTGTGCGTTGCGTAATGCGTGACTGGCGCACGCTTATGTGAATTTATGTGAGCATGAGTGAGTTTGGACTTTATTGACGAGCGCAGTAACAAAAGCCGAATAATTTCCGCCTAAAAAGGCGCTGCGCCCAGCTGTGTACGCAATCCACGATAGACCATGATGAGTCCTGCAGTTTTTTCTGCATTGCGGATTTTCCGCGACAATCTCGGAATTCGGGAAGAAACATGGGAAAAAGCAGTTTTGCTAAAAAAATTCACTGAAAAAAGCTTTAAAAAAGAAAATTGAAAAAAAAGGGAGTCTCGGGCAATCATAACATTATGCCTTGTAAGAAAAATAATGATCACGAATCACATGGTTTTATTTAAAACAAACTCATATTGACCATAAAAACGAATAAACTGTCGGCTCTGAACACGCGATATTCAAAAATTCCCGTGCTGAAATTGTCTAAGTGCAATGACGTAATGGTTATTTTGTGCTCAATTGTTGTCAGCCTTCATTGTCTCATTTGTCTGGGACGTCATTGCACTCGACAAATTCAGCGCCCGGGAATTTTGAATATCCCGTGTTGAGAGACGGATGTTTTTATTCATTTTTATGGTCATGGTCACTATGAATTTGTTGAAATAAAACCATACATGTGATTTGTGCTTGATAATTATTTTTCTTACATAAGGCATTGTGATTACTGGAGACTTCCTTTATTTTTGGCCCAAAATCCCCAAAAAATTGGCCCACTTCTTTTTCGTGCATCCGATCCTACCAAAAAAATTCTTGGGCCAAATTTTTTTTTATTAATTTTTAAAAACTAGATAAAAATATCTAGGAGCCGTTTTTTCATTTTTTTGAATTTCGACCAACTTTATAAATTTGCACCAAATATGGTCAAAAAATGCTGAATTTTCAAAAAAAAATGATAAAAAAGCCTGATTTTCGCCCAAATTTCAAATATTTTTGGTGAAGTTGGTCATAATTAAAAAAAATAAAAAAATGGCTCCTAGATATTTTTATCTAGTTTTTAAAAATTAATAAAAAAAAAATTTTAGCCCAAGAATTTTTTTGGTAGGATGCTGAAAAAGAAGTGGGCCAAAAACGTTTTTTTAGATTTTGGGCCAAAATGAGCATTTTGGCCCAAATTTGACCTCACAGATGAACTTATCAAGTCTTTGCCATTCTAAATATGTATACTTTTATATACTTTAGACCAACAGTTTAGCAGTTATGAGGCCCAAAAGTTTCCATAATTCCAGGGTTCAGACCAACCTTAAATACCGGTAATAAAAACAGTTTCAAAATTCGACATAAATTGTTAATAAAGGCCGTGTGTCCTGAACTCGCCACCCTTAGCGTTACATGACAAATATTATGAATTTTTACACCAACCGGGTTTCTAATTAGATTATCTCGACAATCATCAACCCTAAACTAGCAAAAGTATACATTTTCGGAAAGCTGAAGGCATCAGCAATTCCAATATACATTTCAACTCATTATACAGGGTGACCTGCAAGTTATAAAAAAGATTTTGATAAAAAATGGGTCACTCAATGCATTGCTTATTACCAACTTACAGTAATAAACTGTAAGTAAACAACATTCATTTGGTTAGAGGAAATAAAGAGCCAACTGACTTCGGAAGAAACCTAAATCACAGCTGTTTGGTAATCTCGGAATATAGGGTGTCCCAAAGTATGTTAGAATTTTTTACAATTCAACATATTTTGAACCTAAACATTTCCCCTAACCCATACAGAAAAAATATGTCCATATTTAGATTCCTCGTCAAATTTCCCTTCAGAAAATCTATACTTTGACTACGATAGGGTAAGTAATTAAAATTTTACAGTAACTTTCAGATTTTGAAGACATCTGCATTACTTACTACAGTGTTCAATATGACAACGGGTAGTTTTTTATGGAAACGTTTGTATTTTCTACACTAAACCAATCATAAATGATTAAAAACAATTAGTAGAATTGTTTAGCTGTAAGGCCGTGAGTCGTTTAGATGCTAATATAGAGGCCAAATCCAATTTACAGCCTTTACAGAAGCAGATTACGCTCTAAAAATACCAATCCCATAGAGTTTGTGTGTACCACATCCCCCACCACCACATCCCCCACCACCGCCACCCTGCCCATTCTGAATTCTATGAAGCACAGTGTCAGTATTAAAAAAGTTCCAAGTATTTCTTTTTACAGGGTTGAAAGTGCATTTTATTTAGCAATAAAATGAGACCACAAGCATGACAATAACTTCTTGCTTGACAGAGATATCATCATTTGTTTTGAGTCGACTTTGGCAAAATGTAACGTCGCCACCTTTTTTTTTTGGTGGCGAGCTCAAGACACACAACCTAAACCATCATTTCACCCGCATAGGCCCTATATTTGATCGTAAGGTTTTTTTTGTGAAAATATTTTTATCGCAAAATTTACAAAGGCTACAAAGCGGAAAAAAGCGAATTTGACATTTGTAAAACATTTTGGGCTTTTTTTATAGTTAGTCCTGAATCCCATCTCACACATGATGACGAGCTGATCATAGTAGGCAAAATGCCAAATTGCAATATATGACTTCTTCAACACAACTCGCATACACATCACATATGGATGCAATGATCAAATAATTTGCGGCACTTTTATCTAATAGGTGCGCAGTAAATCCGCAGTTTACTGTTGTGTGCAAATAAATGGTACGGTAAAACAATTTCCAAAAATATATTTTGAATTGGTACTTAGGCCTCCCATGTAACTCTGGGGCTAGGATTGCAGCATGGAGAAGCCCAAGTTCAGAAACCAAGAGGCAAAGCATGTTTGTTCTTGTAAAACGTTTCTTCAAATTAAGATATTCTTTCTTGAATTTTCCCAACTAGGCGGTACCAGTGATGTCAACTTGATGTGAACTGTACAGGTGCAGCAACTGCTTTCAGGAGTGGCTTTTAATCAGAAATGTATAGTGATGAACTCAACAGTACTGGACAAGCTGGTATGTACTATGATTAACCAGGGACTGCCTTTTGAAGAGAGTAAGAGCATTGCTCAGTCAGTGTTCGATTTAGAGGGGTTTTACATGCACAAATGCATGTAACTTTAGCTCTGTGCATGTAGAATTTTGCCTGTGCATGCAAAATTTTGTGTTATTCAGCCCATTTTGAGGAAAAAATCAGAGTTGTGCATGTAAAATTTATTTTCTAAATCGAACCCCGATTGCTCTCTATTGCTCTCCTTAAAATCTGATATAAGAGAGTGATGTTTGATTTTCATGTGTGTATTTAGGGGGGCTTTGGGGGCACCTGCAGGGGGCGGCCAAATCGAAGGGGCGGCGAAAGAAGGGCCGGCAAAAAGAATTGGTAAAGAAAAAAGGGCGGAAAAAATATAAAGTATAAAAAATTTGACAAAATTACAAGTACTCCTCTGGGGGGTCACTTCCATTGTGGCCTGTACACAATAACTACACCATCCGCGATAATAAAAATCTGTAAAAAGGGTAGTTTTTTGTGGGTAGGTGGCACGATACGCGCGTATCGTGTTTAGGGTGTCAAAAACATGAAAAATTGGAAAAAAGGGTTGCAAAATTGCAATTCCTGATACGCGGAAATGAAATTTAAGGGTATGAAATTTGATGCAATGAATAAAATCCCTGTTTAGGCCCGCCTAATTTATGGTGTGAAACAGGTGCGTGTTACATGTACCTGTTTAGGGTATCGTTTTAGCCAAGGGTTAGATCCTTGTTTAGGGTGCTTTTCAAAAGTTGATTATCGCGGATGGTGTACAATGGGAGTGACCCCGGGGCAAGTACTATACAATGTACATCAAAATATGTTGCTATTAGGGCGCTAGCGCTTATAATCCTTTTTTTTTTTGCTCTTCCCTTTTCAAACCACAAAAAAAAATGTTGTTGAGGAAGGGGCGGCAAAATTGAATTTTCTTCTTCCCGGGAAGGAGCTCTCGAAGTGACATGGAAAGAAAAAAATAATCATGGGCCCTACATACTATCCCTGACTTGGTAACTCTGTTCCAATCTGGTAATTTGGGTCCCGGACTTGGTAACTTGGGACCCGACTTAGTAACTCAGGCCCCCAAGACAGTAACTTCAAGTTCAAGCCCAAAGATAGTATCTGACTTAGTGGCACAGGCCCCCAATTTATAGTCAGGCCTGAGCTATTAAGTCAGGTTCCAAGATTTTTTTTCCATGTCACTTTTGGGGGATCTGTAGGTTGTTAATTTTAAAATCTTGATAAGAAAAACACCTAAATATTTTCAATTGATATTTTGGTTATTTCTTTACAGATGAAATTTGAACTTATTGGAAGGAACCACTTGCAGCAACAAGCTAAAGCAAGAGACAGATCGAGATGATGATATAGTGATGATGTGTAAAGTAAATGCTCCATAGCAATCACCTGTGCCATATAGAATGTCTGCGCTTCAACTAAGTTCAAGTGAATTTTACTATTGACAGAAAAAAGCCTACATGTAGGCCTACACCTACCTATCAATTAGGTTTGGTGGACTAGCTAGCTGGTAGCCATCGCTTACTGATAATTTGATATTTTACCACAGTGGAACTCATAATTTATAATTATGCTAATGTGGACTACAATTAAGTCAACAAATCCTGGACACAGTGGTAACTAGGCAAGTTAAAAAAGGCGAGTTAAAAAGAAAGGCAACTTAAAGAAAAGGCGAGTTACCCCCAGAGATTAGGGATTTTTTCAATTACTCCCATAAAGTAAGCTAAAGGCGAGTTACGGCAAAGCCATGAAGTCCGAACGCCGAGTTACAACAACATAATCAAGTCGACGAGTTATGACAACATTATCAAGATAGTTACAGCAATGCCGTTATATGATGACACTATGACAGGGAAATTGCTTTCACTAGTTGAGGTTCATGATGGTGAGAAAAAATCCATTTTACCCTAAATCAGATTGTAATCTTAACTTGCTGATAAGACTTGCCATAACTCGCTGATGGGACTTGCCATAAATTTTAACTCATCGATGGGACTTGCCATCACTCATCAGTCCGGTCCGACTGCCTGATCAGGAAGTACAGGCAGCATGGTATCCCACAATGCAATGCTCTATTTCAAATAGAGCATCTTTTAATATACTGTTATTTCTTGGTTTAGAGTACATGTATAAGAAGTAGGTGAAATACATGAAATTATCAATGAATGTACAATTAGTAGTATTTTTTCATCAATTTTAGTTAAAATAAAGTTAATTTGCATATTTAAATCAAATTTTTTAAAAACCGTAAGAAAATGTTTTGTTATTTAAATTATTTTCCTCCTGGTGGAATTCTTCTTCGCCCGGTGAAAAATTGTCAACTTACATGTAGCTCATGTGTGTCAAAGTAAAATTTCCCCAGATCTTTTATAAAATCACCATGAACAATTTAGTCCTTAGTCCTGATGCAAAAAGGGGGGGCCCTGAAATTTTTTGACCTTCCTAAGGGGGGCCCTGAAAAAAATGACCATACATTTTTCTGGAAAAATTGAGTTTATATGCTTTTCTATGGGGTTGACCCATAATTTTCATGTTAAAAAGGGGGCCTTGAAATTTTCGAGGTCTGTAAAGGGGGGCCCCGAAAAATTTTCGCGATAAAATTTTTTTGCATCAGGCCCCCCCTTACAAGTGTTTGTGAACGGTCCCTTAGTCTGTCAAATTCGGAAGGGTTACCAAAACCTGTGTTGCCTGACTCAGCAACATACTGCCTGATTTGGCAGTACTTCCTGATCAGGCAGTAGGACCGGACTGGTCATAACTCGTCTGCTGGACTTGCCATAAAAATCTTAACTCACCGGCGAGACTTCCCGTATTCTCAGCAGGGGTCAATCTTTAATCTCTGCAGGGGCCAGGGGAGTAACTTATCTAACTCGCCATTTTCTTTCGATCTAACTCGCCCATTTTTAACTTGCCATTAATTAGCTGTCCCCTTACCCTGGTAAGCTACATGACTTTTGTATGTGCCCATTTTACAGACTGAATTATAATAATAAATAAATAATTAATAACCTAGTAGGTTATACATGTACCTGTATGTATTAAAGAGTGGACAATAATTATATCTTTTTATATCATTTTTAAGTAGATATCCACAAAAGAGGTTATTCCCAAAATTTCAGTTGATTCCAATTTTGCATTTGTGAGGTACAATGTATGCATGATTTTGTGTATGACACTAATGCATGATGCTTAGGCTATTGTATAAGTGGAAATTTTCGCGAGGGTTTTATTTTCGCGATTAGAGCTCCAACCGCGAAAATAACACCTCGTGAATGTATGCAATAATGTATTACAAGTATAGAGGAGGACTGGGCAATCGCGAAAATAACATTCGCGAAAATGTGTCTCTCACTCCAAATCGCGAAAATAAGCTTGTGAGAAATTGAAAACCTAATGCGGAATGCGGTGTTTTTTACTGTATTTTTTATGTGTCAGTACAGGATTTCGGACAAGCATTTTGTGCAAAATATATCCAATGTTGGAATAACAGACAAAAAAGTCACTGCTATAAACTATTCTTCTCTTTTATTATATTTGTACATTTGTCAGTACAATGTATATCATGTATTATTGAAGTTGTGAATTGTGAAATGAATGTTTCTTGAATTGAATTGAATATATTTGTGTTCAAAGTTTGCGAAACTCAAAAACTTGATTCTTGAGTTTTATTTTCGCCTTTTTGTTAAAAAAAATTAATTTCTTGATTTTCGAAGAGGACTACGCGCATGATTTTACTAACACACGCGGTAGCTTGAGACACCGGATTTAGTTAAGATGGACTTGGACATTATTTGTTGTAATTTTGTTCTACAGCCTGTCTCAAAAAATTATCTCCTGTATCAATAAATTCAATTTATAGATGTATTTACTAGCATCTTTCAAAAATAAGTTAACTGAGTCCTGGGAACTGAGTAATCTGAATACCAGTTATTTCATGTAAAAAGCAGGGTTTTTTTCTCTAATTTTTTATTGATTTTTATTTAAAATGCAAATTTTCTTAGTGTATTTTTCCAATTAAAATAAATTGATGCTTGTTTGAATCATATTGACCATATCAAGTTGTAATTCTTTTTTGTGTGTGCTTTGTGCACCATGTCAGTCATGTGATAGAAAAATAAAATGAAAAGAAGTATCATGTACCAGTATCTGTGTGCTTGTTTTCCTTTTTTGTTGAGTCTTTTAGGGACTTACTGGTATCAATATTGGGTGTATTTGTGGGTAATGATTTTTTCAGTTTAAGGGGGTACTACACCCCTGCCCAATTTTGTGCCTATATTTTGCATTTTTCTCAACTAGCGCATTGGTGACAAGTAAGATATGTATATTATAGGGGCAAGGGCTACAACTACTGCACTGGAAATTTTATTTCAACACATTGAACACAGACAACAGTTGTGGAGTAACAGTCAAAAATGAGGGAAAACCAATTTGATCAATAAGTCAATAACTACTTTCCTTGAGTTCCTGAATTTTTAGTGCAGTAATTGTAGTCCTTGCCCCTATAATATATCTTGTCACCAATATGCGCAATCATTTTTTAGAAAAATGCAAAAATAGGCACAAAATTGGCCAGGGGTGTAGACAGTATCCCCTTAAGAGGGAATCAAACATGATTAAAAAACCCTATAAACTTGTAAATATAAGATTTTATATAATTAAACGCGATTTTTCATCAAATGAATGTAAATATTTTGAGCCAAGCAACTGAATAAACGGTTTCCATCAAAATCAGGCCTCTAGTCAAAATATTGATTGGTTTCTTTTGTGATGCGTTCACATTCACTTCACTGCTTGTACAACAAAAAAGGCATACCAGCAATTAAACATTTGCGTGCTTGCTGGAATGCTGGTATGCCTTTTTTTGTACAAAAATAATAATTTTCATATAAACAGTTTGGTTTTGGTAAAAAAATCTGTTAAAAGGGAGGGTTCATAAATACTTTGGTGGGTGGGGGTGTTGGAAAAGTTGGAACCTCGGACATCAAAAATTTTTGATACCCCTAAAAAATGCGTCGATTTATTTATTTATTTCCCTTTATGGTCTAAACTTTTTTATCCCCCCCCCTTTATGTCCTAAAAAAGAACTCATTAGCCAAAAATTACCGTTAGTGTTTTGCACCCAAAGTTAGTGTGAAGTGCGCAAACTTTCTTGATATTTTGATCCCCCTATGAACTGAATTTTTGTTCCCCCTTTTTCGGACCCAAAATGTTTTTGATCCCCTATATTTTCCACCCCAAGGTATTTATGAACACTTCCTAAGAACATTCAAATGTCTGATTTAATATAGGCCTATAAAGGTCATAAAAATGTGTTAAATTTATTTAAAACTCCACAATAGGCCTATAAACACTTTTTAAATGTCAAAATATTTTTTGTAAATTATTGATTTTATTAAAACGTTCAATGCCCATTATAAACCCGACATTCTGTCTCACTTTTAGCGGTTGCTTAAAGAAAAATCTTGTGAAGGAACGAGGGGGGGCAAAATTCTTTTGTTGAAAGTAGGACAGCGTGATTTTTTGTTCTTAGTTTTTTGGGACTAATATGATACCCAATCAATTAAAGTCGAGAGTCATGGCTTTTTGTGATTGAGTCTTTTATTTTTAACCAAAAAGTTAATAGTTAAAAGTAAGAAAAATATCCCATATGTTTATAAATGATAAACGTGTTTCTGTGCCAAAACATTAATAATAATGATACGAAGAAGAATATTAAAGAATAACTTGGAATAATACCCGGGAATAATAATGATTCTGGCAATGAAAGTGAATAACTAGATCTGGTTACAGATCTGGACCTAGCCGGAGCCGGAAATGCCAGTCTTAAAGTTTATGGACATCTCACACCATTAATGGTGCATCACTGTAGCATGTAGGGGCTTTATCAGTCTTCCATAGGCTGAGATACAGTTCCTTTTCCGTAATTTTAAACATTTTTTTGCAAATTTGACGTTTTGACCTCCTTAATGACCTTTGACCCCAATATAAAAAAAAAACCTCATATACACCGAGAAAATGCATTGTTACAATTTAAATTTAAAAATCTACTATGCTTAGCTATGGAGATAAAAATTCTTAAAGTTATTTAGCTTAAAACCGGAAATGACGTCTAAATGACCTTTGACCAACAAAATAAAAATACCGTACATACATCGGATAACACTAATGCATATATGAAGTTTATGTCACTCTGGTCTGGTTACGTTTCGAGATAAAAAAATGAAAATATTTGATGATTTTTGGTTTTTTTCCGGAAGCGACCCCTTAATGACCTTTGACCCTTAATCTTTAGACACCCCAAAGACCCTGGTTAGTAACAATGCATGTGTGCTAATGACAAGCCTCTGCTATGTAATTTCTAACAACAGTGATTTTTTGAATATTTTTAGCTTTCAGACCGGAAATGACCCCCTTAATGACCTTTGACCCAAAATCGGAGAATAACTTTTGTGTACCTGTAATAGCCGATGCATATGTGTAAGTGACATCATCGTACTATGTAATTTGTGGCAGAAGAAGCATTTTGAAGATATTTGGTTTTATACCGGAAATGAACCCTTAATGACCTTTGACCCCAAATTTGTGAATATCCTATAGACACTGGATATAGCCGATGCATATGTGCAAGTGACGTCATTGTAGGATGTAACGTGTAGGAGAAGAAGCATTTTGAAATTTGTTGCCAGAAGAAAGAAGACGAAGAAAGATCCGATAGCATCACAAGACCTAGCCGGTGTCCCGGCTAGGTAAAGAAAGAAGAACTAGATCTGGTTACAGATCTGGACCTAGCCGGGGCCGGAAATGCCAGTCTTAAAGTTTATGGACATCTCACACCATTAGTGGTGCATCACTGTAGCATGTAGGGGCTTTATCCGTCTTTCATACGCTGAGATACAGCTACTTTTCCGTAATTTTAAACATTTTTTTGCAAATTTGACGTTTTGACCACCTTAATGACCTTTGACCCCAATATAAAAAAAACCTCATATACACCACGAAAATGCATTGTTACAGTTTAAATAAAAAAAATCTACTATGCTTAGTTATGGAGATAAAAATTCTTGAAGTTATTTAGCTTAAAACCGGAAATGACGTTTAAATGACCTTTGACCAAAAAAATAAAAATACTGTGCATACATCGGGTAACACTAATGCATATATGAAGTTTATGTCACTCTGGTCTGGTTACGTTTTGAGATTTAAAAAAATGAACATATTTGATGATTTTTGGTTTTTGACCGGAAGCGACCCCTTAATGACCTTTGACCCCAAAACTATAGACACCCCAAAGACCCTGGTTGGTAGCAATGCATGTGTGCTAATGACAACACTCTGCTATGTAATTTGTAAAAACAGTGATTTTTTGAATATTTTTAGCTTTCAGACCGGAAATGACCCCCTTAATGACCTTTGACCCAAATTCTGTGAATAATTTATAGGCACTGGATATAGCCGATGCATATGTGTAAGTGACATCATCGTACTATGTAATTTGTGGCAGAAGAAGCATTTTGAAGATATTTGGTTTAATACCGGAAATGACCCCTTAATGACCTTTGACCCCAAATTTGTGAACATCTTATAGACACTGGATATAGCCGATGCATATGTGCAAGTGACGTCATTGTAGGATGTAACATGTAGGAGAAGAAGCATTTTGAAATTTGTTGCCAGAAGAAAGAAGACCAAGAAAGATCCGATAGCATCACAAGACCTAGCCGGTGTCCCGGCTAGGTAAATAACGAAACCATTCAAACTCGGCTGTTGCTTTCCAAAAATCTATAAAGTAGGCCTAGCCTAGGCCTACTGTCTCAGTACCGCTACCCGCTGGCAGATAACATGATTGTCCAGACTTCGACAATATGCAAGCCATGACGTAAGCTCATTACTTATTCATGATATAGTCTCCTGAGCCGCCATGTAGTTTGGCGCCATGAGCGGAATAAAACTGGCGGCGTTAGAGACTACGTCATATAAACAAGTGCATACTGCGCAAACTCAAGCCCAAAATCTGGGCTTGGAGCGCTAGACTGCTGCCCTCAGTCGTCAACCGTCTGGATTGACGACTGAGAAAACTACGTGGAAAAAAAGTGACGGATTTTGCAACAGGATTCCTGTGGCATAGAGCATGCGCAGTTGTGTCCAAATTGACCTTTTGACCGAGTTTGTTGTTTTTAGAAGTTCCAGAGCGCGATCTTGTCACAGCGGCGCGGTACAGCGACGCGGTACACGGGCGCCGCTAGTCAGTCGCGCTGCGGCGCATAACCAAAGTCGCATTGAATATTTTTCAGAAGTCCGTCATGATATGGCCTGTAAGATAATCAGTCGTCACTACGAAGCATACACAGTATGCGAAGTGTAGACGGCTGATTGGAATTAGTCTATTGGAGCGCTCCTGTTTTTTTCGTGTTTGGAATTCAGGCCTCGAATAAGGCAACGTGAAGGATTGTGGGTAAATAAAAGGCGCCGCCATTAGAGGCCAGATGGATTCAGGCTATGCTGAGACCGGGGCTGAGACTATTATAATACTAGTCTCAGGGTGATGTGTGTACATAAATGTGCCACGCGAACAAAATCATGGATCATTATTATTCAGAAACAGTTACGCATTACGTAATCAGTGCGGTCACTTGCAAACCACCAAAATTCGCCATATATTTGCGTTGGAAAAAAACCCACGTGGATTTAGGGAGTGTTCAGAAATACTTAGGTGGGGTGGTCATAAATTTTTTGGAGTTCTTGTTTGTTTGTTAAAGCGGTCGCTCCGTGTGGAGACATGGGACCAGACTCAAAAGTTCTGAATAAAAGAGCCCGGGGGGGGGGGGTAAAAAAGTTTTAAAACAGATGACACAGAGATATATGTTGACAACAATATATTTATTTTACATGAGAAGTCCTTAAATGCAAAGTGGTGGAGGTGGTCTAGCAAGGAGCTGGCATGTTGGAGACCAGAGCTAGACTGACAAACATACCATGTCAAAAACAAAGGGAGCATTATGCTAATTATTAAATCTCTACTACAAATTTTATTATCACCAAAACATATAATAACCATAGGCACTGAGTGGCATTGACCTTGTTAAAGAGATGGGTGACCTATGCAAATAAGAGCAAACATGAAACTGGAAAGTGGAAAGGTCAACTTACATTACATAATCAGTTTCAGGCAGAGAACATGAGATAGGCACATGTCTTAAAGCATGACTGGGGTCAAATTGATGTAAACAAACCTTGACTGAACTTGGAATAACTCATGCATTTTGAAGAAAGAAACACAAATAATTTGCAATACAAGTAAACTTCCAAAATGAAAACAACATTTGTCACTTCCAACACATGAGGAAGTATACCTTAATTAATAAGATGACACAAAATAATAGATAAATTAAGATCAGGTGATGACCTTAATAAAAAGTTTCTAAATTTAGCAATGTTGTCACTTGGTAGAACATTTTTAAGTCCTACCATAATCATGTCTTTCAAAATGACATATCCAAACAACAAAACTAATAAACTTTCAAAATATCAAAACAAAACAATGCATAATCAAATTCTGCTGATTGCTATTAATTACATAACTTGGTTGTGCACACAATTAGATCAATATTTTTTTATGATCCTCAACCAAACACAATCATAAAACTTTCAGCCAAACAACATAATATTAATTAGTGACCAAAGTTGATGACCTTACGAATTTACAGTAAGGGCGCATACTACCAAAAACTGTTCAGGGCACATAACACTATAATAACATAAAAATAATACACATCAAGAAACAGCTGATCGTTAACAATGCCGGGTATTACATGATTGCAGAAATGATGGATTTGACACCATGCGAAAAGATAAATAAACAAGAAAATTTGGAAAGTTCAAGACATGTCCTTTAGCAGCCCTATTAATTTTGCGGGAAGAGATCATTAAGGTTTTTCAGGCAGACCACACAGAAAATGACCAAGTTTAATGATTGGCGGAGCATACTTCTCCCTAAACACAGGCTAGTCCTCTTTAAAAATCATACTGCAGTCACACTCATACAGTTCCTTTAATTCGTTATCTAAATTAACCGTCAAAATTCCGTGCGAAAAAATACCCTATTTTTGTCTTAATTACTCGGCCCAAATTTTGTTACAGAGCCCCCACCGAAGACGATGCCGCCCCGGCATAAAAAGGCTGACTGACGACACCAACAAAAAGGGACAAAATTTGGGCTGCTACACATCATGTAACTTTAAAAAAATGGGTTAAACAAAACAAGAGTTAACGATCAGTGTATGACATAATAATAATGATAACAGCACCAACCAGTACACAATAATAAATGAGCATATAAATTTCTACATATTTCCAAAGGTATAAAAACGATGAAAACAATGTCACTTTACACATTTTGCCAACCCATCCCACACAACAAAACAATACTATCCAAAAAACCTCATCCCACTTCTGACACCATTTTTGTAAAAGAATGGGGGTTCCGAAAAAAATAAGGAGGCGTGGGCCGGGATTTTTAAGTCCCTCTGGATATAAATAAAAATAAATAAACAGTGCAAATATTCGCACTCTATAAATTGGCTAGTTTTAGCGTGGTTTTACACCAAAACATTTTCGTGCACATACTTGCCAAACCAATAAACAAACATACATTGTATTTCGAACAGACATTACGATAAACAAACAACACAAACCTTTTCTTCCCACAAACAAAACTAAAGTATATATCCCAAGTTCATATCACAAATAAAAGCAATTTATAGTCCGATTTTTCAGTCAAAAGTCAGTATAAAAATGAATTCTGTATATTTTATAGTTCAGCATGTTATTAACTGGTCTCTGGCATATATTTATAGTGGCGAAGATGAAAATCGTGAAACAAATGTCCTCCAGACCGGAATAGAGTTTTCAGATTCTGATGATACGCGTTGTGGTTCAGGTTCACGATGATAGTCAGTTGCCTTAGAAGAAATATAATTGCACGGAGTACGAGAAGAGATGGGCATCCCAGATGGTGGAGTTGAAATGTCCAAACTCCGTGGTTGTGATGAATCCATGGTCCTACCTGTACACTTGTCAACAGCTGGGGTGGATGAAGTGACTTGTACTGGTGAACTTGACATTGAAAGTTGTGTAGTTCTGAACATTGATGATCCATTTGAAGGAATTGTTTTAGCATGTTTAGTGGGTAATTTACTACCAGTGACACAGTTGCCATCACGCCCAGTTATATTTACTGCTTCTGAAGTCCTTCCTGAAACACTGATAATGTCAAAGACAATAATTTCACCTTGTCCAACACTGGCACGCTTGTGTCTAGGGTTCGGTTTAGCAATTCCTGATTTATGAATAAAAATGTCTTCTGCATTGTCTGTTCTGGTAACAAATCCATACCCTTTAGTCACGTTAAACCATTTCACAGTTCCCTCAACATTTGTTGCAATCATTGGTACAGGTGTATTATCTGGTGAGGTAGAAACATTTGAAGTCGAAGAAACATTCACTGTCTTTGGATTCTTGCATTTGCAAGGCTGCTGATGCACAAGTTGATTTTCCAGTTCTTTAACTTTGCTTTCCAGTTGCTGTACTCTCTTCAATAAAGTCTCCATTGTAAAAACTGATGATGATATAAAACGATGAACTTGGTGACAAAATGAAGAATAAAACAGATGACACAGAGATATATGTTGACAACAATATATTTATTTTACATGAGAAGTCCTTAAATGCAAAGTGGTGGAGGTGGTCTAGCAAGGAGCTGGCATGTTGGAGACCAGAGCTAGACTGACAAACATACCATGTCAAAAACAAAGGGAGCATTATGCTAATTATTAAATCTCTACTACAAATTTTATTATCACCAAAACATATAATAACCATAGGCACTGAGTGGCATTGACCTTGTTAAAGAGATGGGTGACCTATGCAAATAAGAGCAAACATGAAACTGGAAAGTGGAAAGGTCAACTTACATTACATAATCAGTTTCCAGGCAGAGAACATGAGATAGGCACATGTCTTAAAGCATGACTGGGGTCAAATTGATGTAAACAAACCTTGACTGAACTTGGAATAACTCATGCATTTTTGAAGAAAGAAACACAAATAATTTGCAATACAAGTAAACTTCCAAAATGAAAACAACATTTGTCACTTCCAACACATGAGGAAGTATACCTTAATTAATAAGATGACACAAAATAATAGATAAATTAAGATCAGGTGATGACCTTAATAAAAAGTTTCTAAATTTAGAAATGTTGTCATTTTGTAGAACATTTTTAAGTCCTACCATAATCATGTCTTTCAAAATGACATATCCAAACAACAAAACTAATAAACTTTCAAAATATCAAAACAAAACAATGCATAATCAAATTCTGCTGATTGCTATTAATTACATAACTTGGTTGTGCACACAATTAGATCAATATTTTTTTATGATCCTCAACCAAACACAATCATAAAACTTTCAGCCAAACAACATAATATTAATTAGTGACCAAAGTTGATGACCTTACGAATTTACAGTAAGGGCGCATACTACAAAAAACTGTTCAGGGCACATAACACTATAATAACATAAAAATAATACACATCAAGAAACAGCTGATCGTTAACAATGCCGGGTATTACATGATTGCAGAAATGATGGATTTGACACCATGCGAAAAGATAAATAAACAAGAAAATTTGGAAAGTTCAAGACATGTCCTTTAGCAGCCCTATTAATTTTGCGGGAAGAGATCATTAAGGTTTTTCAGGCAGACCACACAGAAAATGACCAAGTTTAATGATTGGCGGAGCATACTTCTCCCTAAACACAGGCTAGTCCTCTTTAAAAATCATACTGCAGTCACACTCATACAGTTCCTTTAATTCGTTATCTAAATTAACCGTCAAAATTCCGTGCGAAAAAATACCCTATTTTTGTCTTAATTACTCGGCCCAAATTTTGTTACAGTAGTATGAAACCAGCATAAGACAATGCCGGAACCAAGGTAAAGAAAGTGCGCGGAGCGAGTTAACATTTTGATCGTAAGTGCAAAGAAGGCCCGCGGAGCGCGTAAAAATTTTGCATTTATTTTACACACATTTTGATTGTGAAGTTAAAGATGCGTGCATAGTGCGCGAAAATTTTGAATCACCGGCCCTTAATAATTCTATAGCCCCCTATTTGTGTTAAAAAAATTATAACCCCCCTATTTTTGGTCTGAAAATTCTACGACCCCCCTGTATTTTTGGGACCCCCCTTCCGAAGAAAATGGCAGCCCCTAAAAACCAGAACAAATAATGGGCTATTCCAGATAAAACATGCACCCCCCTATAGAGGGCAAAATTTTTTTCTTCTAAAATGTCTGGAATTCCAAAGCATACTTGAGGAAGAAACCTGGATTTCCAGCCCTGTTTAGTGCATGTAAAATCTGGAAATCCATGGAGGGGTATAGAGGGTTTTTAAAAATTGTCAAAAAAAAGTTGGAATTTTCAATTGACTTACCCAAAAAAATCTGGAATTCCATCGCCCTCTATAGAGGGTTTCTAAAAAAATCCAAATAAAAAGTTGGAATTTTTCAATTGACTAGCAAAAAAGTCTGGAATTCCATGGAGGGGTATAGAGGATTTTTAAAAATAATTTTTAAAAAAGTTGGAATTTTCAATTGACTTACCAAAAAAATCTGGAATTCCATCGCCCTCTATAGAGGGTATCTAAAATTACACAAATAAGTTGGAATTTTTCAATTGGCTACCAAAAAGTCTGGAATTCCATGTTAGGGTTTTGAGGTATTTTAGGCTTGTATAGGTGTTTATTGTTCTAAAGGTTTCATTATATTGGCTTTATCTGCATTTATTCAAAGTCATCTATGATGTTTTACATGTATAATGCAGGCCCACCACCAAGGCATGTGTTTAGCAGTAACGTACGCAGGTTTTCAAAGTCGGGGACAGGGGTCTCGATTCTCTGACTGTTTTAAAATTTAATAACTAATTCCCCAGTTTCCCCCTGATTGGGTGCATTATTTCCCCGAACTTTTTGACAAAAGTGGGGGGGGGGGCACATCCCCCTGTCCCCTTTGTGCACGCCACTGGTGTTGGTATCCTAGGTAACCACTAAAATTAAGCTTCTCTTTTGTGAAGGGTTGCTGTTCTCCTTACGGGTTTTCAATAATAATGTGTGGTATGTAAGCCTACTAGTTTCTATATTAGGCCTAAAAAATGTTTGATTGGCGTAACATAATTTTAACATTTTTGTTTAACTGGGTCTTTAGGTCCATGAACTGAACCACACAAAGGGACGCCTACTCTGTCGGCAGCACACATTTCGAACTATAAAAGGATTGTATTGTGAAACTCAGTTTCTTGCTTCAGCTCTTTCTAAAAATTCATTAGGGCAAAATTCTTTCTTTATGTCCTTAATTATTCTTTATTTAATCCTGTTCTTTCTTTCTTGAGGCCTAGATCTTTTTCCCTACTTTACAACCTGAATATTGTTGTATTGTCAATGGATATACCGTAGAACGTTCGCCTAGTAATGGCGCTATGGGCCCACTTGATATAACTGGTATTTTAGACACAAACTTAAAGTGCCCTCCCACAAAAATCCCACCAGCAAATAAGGGCACATACCCTTAATTCTTGTTGTGATTTTTAGAGGAGGTAGCTCTCTCTTTGTACATGAAATTTACCCCAAGGCAAAGGAGCCCATGTGCGCCATTAGGCGAACGTTTGCGGTACATAAGAATTCAAACTTTCTTAATTTGGTTTGAGCTGAGATTAAAATACCTAAAGCCTCAAATGTTGTTTTTATATTAAATATATACCTGTATTTGAATGAAATAGATTTACAATAGGCTACATGATAAATACATGAAGCCACAGCAAGTAGGCCTAGAACGAGTGTGATCTTGTAGCGCCGAGGGTGCTTGCTAATTGCTGCAGTACCATGTACTATGCAGGTGCTCCTTTGTTAAAAGGGAATTCCCTGATTGGGGAGTGGACGATCAAAGCGAAGTAAGAGCTCATATCTAAATTCGTTGGGGACTGTTACTTTTTTCAACGTCCGTATACATACGACATGTATGAATAAAATACGACATGAATAAAGTAATCGTCTTCCAAATCTAGGTATATCAATTTAGTAACCAGATTGGGAAGATAGAGGAAATGGTCCTTTTATTGTTACCAAAAATAAATAACTTGACTCATAAATGCTAGTATTTCGAACGCAATGCAACTTCTTTTCTAAAATTTGCAAGTTTCTTGAGTTTTCTTGAGTAAACACGACCAAGCTGAGTTGTCCACACTTGCGTTTTACTTGACTTTGTTTATGTAAATATATTCAAGGTTTTTATAATTGACACCTGTCTATTTCTTTCCTTGCCCTGTTGTATAGCTATTATTATAAGATGAGCTCAAAGTGTATATTTCTACATTTTGAGCTCAAAATATTTAATAGGGATATCATATGTCTATACTTTGATGCGCATGCGTTGTGTGTGCTGTGTGGGAGTGTGGGCTGTGGGAGCGAGTGTGATGCTGTTTAAAAAATGTATAGGCCTATAAAAACAAAATCTTCGCACAAGCTAGAATGAAGAGTGAAGACCCAAGTCAAGCTGGGGATCACCATTGCAGGGGATGAACCTATAGACCCACACCACTCTTCGTCATACATAAATTCTCCCAGCCACATTTCCCTAACATACTATGAAATTTAAAAAAAAAAGGAAATTTAGTTCGGCAGAGGTGGGGCTCGAACCCACGCTGCACCGCTATCATGTATACAGTATCGACATATTACCAGCGCCTTTACCGCTCAGCCAACTGACTTGTTGGGGCCATCTTGAAAATTTGAACATATAATCACAACTTCAATTACTTCAACATACCATGTGAGAAGCAAAGACAGAAAACGTACCATATTTTGGAATTTTATCTGGTTAAAAACATTAATGTGTAGAGCTACCATTATTAATATTGAATTCTCAGGCGCATACAGACAATACGAGGGGCCTATGATACATACACAATTGATTTCGTGCACGCACATGCTCTGCAAGGTAGGGAGCCTAGTCAGCCTACCATTTTTCTTGTAAGACTGTCTGGATTTTTGCAATTTATAGTAAAAGTCCACGTAGGTCCCCAAAGTCCTTTCAGATATTAAAGATAAAATTCCCATAAAGACGAAACAGTAATCTTTAGTGGGGACCTACGTAAATTTTACATAAAATTTCCGCCATCAATTCAGTGTTAATTTTTTTATTCAGAAAATATTTTGGCGTATATAAAATTGAAATAAAATTCTCTGCTTCCTAAACCACATAAACTGAAGCATGATTGGGTATCACGAATCGTTATATATGATGTAGGCTACAGTTAATATTCAAATATTCTTTTACACATATGATGCTTCAGTTTTTACACAAACAAGAATTTGTCTTAAAAAAACAAGTTCAGGATCCAAAACTTTTTGGATCAGGTGTATAGTACATGTACTTTGAGCTACTTTGGTCTAACATTTAATATTCATATCTAACCTACTCTGCACTTATTCGACAATAAATAAGTGATATGAGGCTTAATAATGATACATGTGTCTTGACTCTGAAAAACAATATTTTTAAAACCTCATTTTGCATTTAGTTTTTAAGCCACCGCGGAAGCCACCTACAGGATCTCATTTTGCATTTAGGGTTTTTATTGCGTCGCAAAGTAGCAAAACTTTCTTTAGGCCTATATATGGCACATTCCGTGCCTGGAAAAGGCTATGGATTCCCTCTTACAACCTATCAACAGGTCTGATTTCTATAATGAGGTGTCACCGGGTTTCATGAGATAATAATACCAAATCTAAACACCATGAAATTCAACACATCACGCGTCACGACCAAGCTCACATTGGGCGCCCATTCCTTTTTTAAAGGAATTTTTATTAAGCCACCTAAAGGAAACAAATTTGGCTATAAACTACGAAGAAAATTGTACATGTATGCAAGATGCCTTATCACTAAAGTAAACAAATTACACAGCCATTTGCTCTTGCTAGCTTTTGTCAGGGTCAGGGATATTTGTCTCATAGTCCTGCTTTTATGAACACCAATATTATACAGGTTTATAGGCCTACACATGGGTTATTACAAGAGTCAATAAACATTTGACCAATTAACTATAGATAATGGGCTTAGTTTTATGCAATGTAGTTATATTGAACTTTTTCTGAAGTAAGTCGCCTGCTGCATAGTTTTCTATACAGATGATATGTTTACTTTGTGATTAGGCCTGATCATGAACTGCTAGTTTGATTAACCAATCGGGTATGTGTATTGGCAGCATGAGACGGCTATAAGCCAATTACAAACATATTTATAAAAAAGGCTAAAAAATTCCTACACTGAGTAGACTCTTTGCCGGGTTTAAGGGCTAAATAGTAATATGAGATGTGGGGGCAAGTGGCATCATTTCACTGCTGTGAAAAAATATTTCATTGAAAACCCTCCCACTCAGCTATTTTAAAAAGGTAATCAGGCTTCCTCAGCATGTGCAATAAATTAGCATTACATTTTTTCTTACTCATCTGGAAACTCATCTGGAATGGATAACAATTGAAATGGCAGACATGTTGGTTTTAAGTTCTAAGTGCAGTGACAGAGGGCTATTTCCCTAGTTCGATTCCACAACCATTCGCTACTTGCACGGTTCCGCCATTATGCACTATGTGCGGGAGAGCCTCGAACTGGCAGCATACATGAAAGGAAGAATTATGTAACCTTACACAGAACGTTATGACTAGTTCAATTCCCATTCATGTATGCTGCCAGTTCGAGGCTCTCCCGCACATTGTGCATAATGGCGGAACTGTGCAAGTAGCGAATTCACACTTATCACCTGTGTTATGGTATTATTTTGTGAATTGTCCCGTGGTACTTTATGGAGGGGAGACTTTTATTTAAATACAAAGGACGAGTGGCCAGAATTCGGTAGGGTCTATAAATTCAGAGTCTTGCAATTATGATTTTAGAGCCAAATGGGTAACTATATATTATAAAATTATAAAAGGTTAGAAAGTCGGTATTAAAAGCAAGTCAGTAAGATACACCTCTACACTACAGGCTGCACTCCATAGTAGGCCCACAGCTAAAAACTACACTGACAGAAAAAAAATTAAAAAAGAGGAGAACCTTTTTATTTTTATTTTTTTCTACAATGCAAAATTGATCGTTAAGAGGAGGAAGCAAATTATGTTGCCAATACCGTATGTTAACTTTAATTTTCCACTTTTATGAAAGAAATAAAAGAAGAAGATAAAATTCCCTTTTAAAGGGAAAGCCAGCTTCAATGCAGAAGAGGTCTTGTAATTAGTTTGGGTGGAAGGCATTTTTAGGATCACTCTTTTTTATGATCCATCGTGTTTCATGACAGTCCACCAAACCAGGTGGTGTTCGCATTGCATTTTCATCGTCAACCGTGTAATTGAACAAATATTAACTCCTATAACTTCCTGTCAACTCTTCAATTAATTATTCCAAATTGTTCTGTCTTTTTGTCTTTTCTGCCTTGCTCATTATTAATATAAAGAAATACACTGCAGTTTTTAGTTAATTGGCTAAAAACTGTCATCCTACTTGTCTTATACATGCACATTAATTTTATATTAATTTATATATTAATTCGCAATTTATGCATATCACATTATAAAATGTATAAAGACTGATATTGTTCAATAGGCCTACATGTATATAAATTATACCCATATCAAAAATAGGCCCTGAAATTACATCGAATTTTTCCCGTTGAAAAGACAAAACTGATGTTTAAGATATATCAATTATTTCATAAATTACATTTTGAGTCATTTTTATCCATAAAACGATACAGGATATAGGATATTTTTACTTTGACTTTTACGTCCATAAAGGTTTTAATCATGTTATCAATACACACATCTCATGCTGTGCTGATCTCCAGGAGGTCTGAAAATGTAAATCTAAAGAATGCCTGATAACAAGGATACTATCATGTTCTTCAGTTTCAGTTTCAGTTTATTTATTTACCATATCAACGCAATGAAAATATATATAATACATAATGGTAGGATGACCAAAAAAGAGCAAAGCTCGAGAAGACTTTGGCCACCCTGAAAGGTAATAACAAAATACAAAACAGTGCAAAGACAAAGACACCATTTATGTGTAGACAAAGACATTACCTACAGGTGGGACAGACATTCGCTACATGTTGGCAACAAAGGCAGATCCATGTGTAAACCACACTCCCAGACAGTTGGTTAGGTCCATAAGGATGAACGAAACAAGCGTGCAAAATGGAAAAGCAAAAGCAGCATAACAAGAGAGCAAATGACACGAAAAGGACAGAAATGTCTGGAAGTGCGGACTACAAATAGATAACACTATTAAATAACATGAATAATATTCAGAGTATAAAATAATCACCACTTAATGATAATTAGAGAGTAAATTCACTTTATACATTAGTTTAAATTTTTTAACTGATAAGGAATTACGAGTACATGTCTCAATAGCATTCCATAGAATGGGACCCTGTCTTCTGATCGTATTTCTGGCAAGATCAGAGACAAAATTATGAGGGCGAAACAATTCAGAAGACCTGGTACCATAATTATGAATTCTATTGACAGTAACAAAATAATCAGAAAAATTGACAGGCAGTAAATTATTCGTAAATTTATACATAAACACAGCTTTAGATAATTTATGAATATCATATACAGTAAGAGTATTAAGTCTGGCAAATAAAGGTGTCGAATGGTCAAGAAAATGAGACTTCGTACAGAGACGCATAATACGCTTTTGTTTGCGATGAACTAAATCTAAATTGCAATTATTACGGTCGGCCCAAATTAAACTACAATACTGAATATGTGGGAGAACTAAGGTATTATATAATGAAAACAAAATGTTCACGTGTAAAACGTGCTTTAGTCTGAAGAGTATGCCAGAATACTTTGAAACAATATTTGCAACTTGGACATTGTGATCTTTCCAAGTTCTTTCGTTGACATGCTGTGGAAACTATTATAGGCCTGGCATATAACTTTTAATGTCATATTTCCTTCAAACCATAACTTTTGAAATTCTCACTCGTTTTCATTCGTTGAAACGGCAAAACATACTTTCTTTTTCTTACAAATCGAATAACATGTCTTTTATATATTTTCACCATAAAAATTTCCGCTAAGTAATTCAAACCAATGCTAGTACCCCGTAATCACTTTATCAAACAAAGATGATCTCCGAATTAGATAGCCAGCTCTTAGCTGGCGAAAATCAGAATCCCTCAAAGGGACAGGGATAAAATGTTTGTTTGTTGTTGTTGTTTTGGCCAAATAATTATTTTATTGTTTTGATTACGTTCGATAAATTTGGTTTTACCATAGACCACTTATCTTTCCTATTTTGGAGATTGATGATAAAAGACATAATGTACAATTTTAGTAAAATTTTAATTTTGTTCTTCTTTTTTGTCAAAAATTACTATGATTACATAATATTACTACTGTACTAGTAACACTTTATCTGTCAAGGGGGTCTTCTGATCATTTTAACCTGAGACTAGTAAACCAACAGTCTCAAGTTTACTAGTCTCAGTTTTAACTAAGCGAAAATAATGAGGTAAAAAGTAAAAAACCGACTTAGCCGCTTAACTGTGGAGCTTTGGGGATCCCAGTTTTATTATAAAAACTCAAAATTTTACTTTGGAGGTTTAGTCCTTTACATGGTATTTCAGATAGCATTGGGCAACTATATGTAAGAAGTACAAATTTGAGCAAAATATGCAGCAAATGATAGCTTTACTGTAATACCAGAAGATGGGAGAAATATCTCTTCTGCTGATCAAGCAGATCCCCCCCATCCAAAACATAGCCTGGAGTGACTGTGAAGACTGCATGTATTATAAACACAAGCGTGTATAACTTTGTTTGCCAAGTCATGGAACCATTTTTTTAAGAGCATAATTATCTTTATCCATGGTTAAACAAACAACCATGAACAAGATCTTGTTCTGTTACACATACATGTACTGCTCTGTGGTTAAAGTTTTGCAAATTACCAGATTTGATTTTGTTTACTTACGTTTTTTTAATCTCCATGTGTTATTCAACCTTTTTATGTTCAACCAGCATGCAGGAGTATTTTAGATGTGCTAAGAACATTGTAGGTTTTACAAAAGCAAAACTTCAATTATAATTATAATAAGTTAATTAAATAAAGCCTAGTAGAAACGAGATGCAGGGTATCTTAATATTTTAATGGCATTATCAATCAAAGTTTTTTCCTCCATCCCTACACAAAACCCAATGGCATATAAATATTAAAATTCCTCATCAAATTTATAATATGCTAATTAATCACATCCCGTGAATAAAAGGGATGATATTTGATATTACTATATTTTGCATAACATCAGAGAAGATGTATTTCGATTGAACATCTGCATTTTGTTCCATTCAAAGAACAGTAGTTTTAGCTAGTATGATATTGGATTCATATATCCCTCAGAAGCCTATCCATAGAGACGAATTCGTCTGACATTTGGTTTGTAATGGAACATTTTCCAAATGCAAAACATGCAAAAAAAACCCCAATGGCCGGATTTTTTAGGCGGGGAGCATCATTTGATATAAACCAAAGAGTCCCTCTTTCAAATTTTATATTTATGTGTAATCTCGCTATATCATAATTTACTGATACTTTGGTCAAAATTTACATTAAAATGATCAGAAAAAAACTATTTATTGTCAAAATTTCTGTTTTTGGTGTCATGTTATTTATTGTATTTTTGGCGACAAAAGAAAAACCCACCCTATTCTACGGGCGGACCTTTCAACTTCAAGTATAGGGTCGGGTGTTTTTTGTACTTGTTTTTCTAGAGAGAGGCTATCTTGAAATTACGCTAAAATATCACCAAAATCTGAAGAATTTTTACAAACATATTTTCTATGATTTAAGCAAAATAAATGTGTTTTTTAATTCTCAAAAACACAAATTCCAGGTCGGTAGAGAAGGGTTTATTCATAGCCTTTGATACTTATTAATTTTTTTTTATTTGCAACATTTTATAAAACTTAACTAAATATTAACAAAAACTGACGCTAAACTAATTTGTATCCATCATTGAAAATCAATCAATTCCGGAAATTAAACTTGTAATTAAAACCCCAAGCCACGATGGGTTGATTTGTTTTTAATACCCAAATCTGCTAAAAATATTCTAAAAGCACAAATCTGAAAACAGATAACACTTTGTACTGCATGGATGGTAGTGTGTGTGCACTATCTATGTGTGCAATGTACCATGAACAAACAATTACGTAATAGTATTGACTTGGTCAGTCCAGAGAGTTCCTACTATAATTACTGTTTAAGTGGTAATTTTCGCGTACAGTTTTTTTTTGCGATTTGGAGTTCAGTACAGAATCATTTTTGCAATTGTTATTTTCGCGATGCTTAGTCTTGCCCTATACTTGTAATACATTATTATATATACTAGTATTCGCGAGGTGTTAATGGAACTCCATTCGCGAAATCCGCGAAAATAAAACCCTCGTGAAGTGCGCTTGCTTTCTGTGAACTTGTTTTCATTAACTTAAAGGTGGGTAACCTGGTTGACAATCTCATCCCCCACTCAGTTACCTCATGAAAATGCTGATTTTGTTATCAGATGAAAGCTCATATTTTTCTCATAAGCATATTGACATTTGGCATTCCAAATCGTTATATTTCCGTAGAAATCATCAAAAAACTGTCAAATTAGTCTCAAATATGGTATACCATATTTTGAGACTAATTAGGCAGTTTTTGATGATATCTTCAGAAATACACTGAGTTGGAACTTCTAATTTCAATATGTTTATGAGAAAAATAGAACCTTTCACTTGAAATCAATATATTACATGATCATGATGATTATCATTAATAAAAACACTGTAGACTACCAATAGCATGCTGTATAAATGTCCGTAATTCCATTAGGAATTAGGCATATTGACAAAAACATTTACATGTTCTTTTTTGCATGAGTGCTTGAAAGGGATGACATTTTATATTATACATAAGTTTTAAAGAATTTGATTTTCCAAATATATCAGGTCACCTTCCTTTAAGGTAGTGTACTTGTTTTAAGCTGTTTCTTTACTCAATGAAACTTTCATTAATTGAGTAAAGAAACAGCTTATTTTCAGGGTAACAATTTTCTTGGGGGGTGACTTCATTTGAAATCTACACCCCCTGTGTGAGAGACTAAAGTAATGTCTTCCATACAGGGTGTATGTCTTTCAACTGGAATAGCCTAAAATGTGTATATCATATGGCCGGGTTTGCCTTTTGATGGTCCTGTGGGCAAGGCAACATGATTGTCGCAATCTACTCATTCAAATGGCTTTACCAAGATTGTGCGCAAAGTGCGGCAATTTAGCATTTTAATACGAATGGGCCAATCTAGGGTTAATTTTGGTCTAAAATAGACCAAAAGGGAGATGCAAATTGTAAATTTTGTCACAACATATCTGTCAACTGAGTAGGGGAGGGGTCTGATTCGCCACCCTGCGACTTGTTTTCCGTCAAGTTGGTGTACCTTTGTCTTTTTCTTTCCTACTAATAATTAAGGCTTACTCAACAAGAATGTTGGTTGTCATGGTCACTTGGACTCTCAATCATGATGATTATAACTAGTACGGTACCCACCGTGCCAACTTGTGGGGTGGGAGAAAACACCCCCAACATACATATGCACATATATAATGACAAATTGCATTGAACTGGAAGAGAATGGAATTCCTGATATCTATTTGCACAAAAGGCTGGAAATCCCGACAAATTACTAACAAAACCATCTGGAATTCCAGCAACTCATGGACAAAAATATGGATTATTTTGTTGACCAGAGGCAAAAAAGTCTGGAAATCCAACCAAGGATAAACACAATAAACCTGGAATTCCAACACCCTCTATGCCTTCAGACTAACAAAATGGTGGAAAAATCTGGAAATTTTGTTGACCAGAGGCAAAAAAGTCTGGAAATCCAACCAAGGATAAACACAATAAACCTGGAATTCCAACACCCTCTATGCCTTCAGACTAACAAAACGGTGGAAAAATCTGGAAATTTTGCGCCAAGCATAGGCAGAATAGGCTGGAATTTGGAACAGCATAAGTAGAATAGGCTGGAATTCCGAGCCCCAAAGACCACCAAAAAATCTGGATTTCCGTTGCCCTCTATAGGGGGGGGGTGCATGTTTTATCTGGAATAGCCCAATGGCATCAATTGGCAGTTAAGTTTAACAGGAAGCCCCGCTTGGCCAGTTCCCCACAGAAGCTCACAGAAGAACTGACTTAGGCCTACACCCGGGTATCCGTTCCCTTGATGATAGACAGAACCGAATTTACATGGATAAATTTTAAACTTGATTGTATCCCTAAGGAACTTACCTATGAATACGAAGAATGCCTTTCTGATATCAAATAATTTTCATTTTATGAAATTCACGATAAATACAAATTTTATGACAAATTATTACAATTTGATATTTTTCACATTTTGGAGATATAACAGTCCTCGAAGTAAATTTTATAAATTGATATAGTCTTAAAGTGTATGTAGCTGGGAGGAAAAGCCGACGATCAATTGAAAATTTTGACATTTCATATTGAAGATATGGTTTTTTTTCCCAAAAAAGACCTTTTTTTTTTTGGTGTTTTGGGAAAAAAATCCATATCTTCAATACGAAAAGGTCAAAATTTTCAATTGATCGTCGGCTTTTCATCCCACCTACATACACTTTAGGTAGAAATCATCAGATTTATAAAGTTTACTTCGAGTACTGTTAAATATCAAAATATCAATTTTTAATGATTTGCCATAAAATGTGTATTACATTGCGAATTTCAAAAATCAAAATTATTTGATATCAGAAGGCCATTCTTCGTATTCAGAATGCAATTCGATATGTCTGATGTGCTCTGATGTCCCAAAATAAATACTGTCCAAACGTTCATACCCCAGCCCTTAAGTATGAACTGAAGAAGTAAAATTTCTGCATGAGTGGATAAAGGCAACGGGTACCTATAATATGTGATAAATATAATTTGAAAATACATTACAATTTGCATAATAATTAGTATTATGTTAATTAGTTTTAGGGGCCACAATTACCCCGTCCGTTGGAGTAATAGTGGCCCCGAATAAAATAGAGAATTTAAAGGGTATTCTGAATCCAATTCTTCCTGATAACAATTTATAACGTGTTTTATTGTCATTGCAATAATTTCAGGCCATTTGAATTGGTTACTTTGTCCAGAAAAAGCCATTTTAAGGTATTTTGAACAAAAGTGGTTAAAAGTGTTTAAATTTGTTGCTGCAAAGTGCAAATGAACTTTATTTTGAAGTTCCCAAGGCATAACATTATATATTACACCACCTAATTATGATGTTCTTAATAATTAAAACAGTTTGGAATAATTTGCATTCACTCAAAGGGATAGAACTAACACTTTTGACCCATATTTTAATTTATACATATTAAGGCGCATGTACAATGCGAAAAACATTAATTTTGAATTTGTCACGCAAGTTTAAATGTCGTTATGTCCTGTGGTAATTTTACAATTTAAAGTCTATTTCTTTTTCTTTAAGTAATTTACATAAGACATGAACAGGGGCCATATCCCAAGCCGGGTATTACATAATATCCTAATTTAGCTCATTAAATAAACAATTTTTTTATAATATTGTTATGTCATGGGAACTGTTACCTAGGCCTTTCATGTCAAAATAGTAAATGATATAACAAGTAAGTATCGCCCCTATGAATAAAAAGTGCACTTGCCACTTTTTTAAGCCATTTGCCTTGTCTTGAAAGAGCTATCCAGAATAAAGAAAGATTAAATAAATAAATAAAAATTTGAATGCTATTTGAATAATTGTTTCACTAAACAGTAGCATAAAAACCACTCTTTCATAATCACCTTGACCAAAGCATAGTATAAAGACACCCTGATCATAGATATTTGGTCTCTTCAAATACCTATGATTTATTATGTCAATGACAAATTTGACTAAACAGTAAGTACTCCTGATGTTGATTTGACGTAAACATTTTTCACATTTCCTGAGACTTTACGACTAGAGCTTCATTTATTACTCACATCACATCCTTTGGAATCTGGCAAATCATGTGCGTCAGTCTCCAGTATAACATGTTATACTTGACGTGTGTCAGTGTGCTTTTACATGAACAGGGCTAATGTGTGAAGTATTTGCTACTTTCCTTGCCATGTCTATCGATGCCCATTTATAATAACTCATTCTTTTACCTTTTGAAACTAGCAAGTCATGTACGTCGGTTTCTAGTACAACGTTTACTTGACGTGTGTAAGTGTGCTTTTACTCAAGCGTCAGCTTTGCGTAGGGTTTTGTGAGGTTTGGTAATTTGTTTGCTATGTATATTCGTTCATCATGCAGTCTTTGAAAAAACGGCAAATCATGTACGTCAGAAAAAATTGCTAATCATGTACGTCCATTTTCGTTTACTTGGCGTATGTAAGTATGCCTTTTACTCAGGCATCCAACCACTGTAAGATTTTGTGAGATTTTGTGGTCCGCTTACCATGCCCATATAGCTTATCATGTATTCTTTGGGGAATGGCTAAACATGTACGTCGGTTTCTACTTCAACATTTATTTGACGTATGTTAGTGTGTTTTTACTTAAGGTATTAGACCTGGGATTGGGTGATAAAAATGTCATTTTTTGAGGGATTTTGTATGAAATTCCCCAAACTTTCAGCTTTCTTTTACCTTTTATTTGATCAAAATTGAACATTCCGTTCAAATTTTACAAATGAAAAACTGTCAACAGAAAATGCGAAAATAATCCATAATGAGCGTTAGGCTTATCCCATATTAATACATGCATTCTATTTCTTATGTACTGTATTGTTTTCAGGCAGTGAAATTTTAGAAATCATTGAATACAAATTAATTACGGATCCAAAATGCACCAGTTAACCATGTATATTGTCGCATTGAATATCAAAATGTAATTACAACAGTAAAAATATTCATTCTAATTATCAAAATTATGTTAATTAGCTAATTAATATTCATTATTGATTTTGTAAACTTTAAAGTCAATTTTCTCGTATTTCATATTTTCACCAATATTGGAATTGCAAAAAAATGTGGACGCAAAACTACACCCCCTACTGGCCTGAAATTTCGAATGAATATGCTTTAATCCCTGATCTGTGCATTGAGCCTACTTTTGAAAATGTTAACTGCATACTTCAATGTGAAATGTCTGCCATACAAAAGTTGTCCATGACGAAAATTTCACAAGACATGATTCTTGGACACAGTTGATAGCCTTACCCTCCTAAGTCTCTACAAATAGGCTCAATGCACAGATCTTGTTGAGAGCTTTAATTTGATGCCTTAATGAGCTTCATACGATGTTTAGTTCTTGCTCTATATTTTTTGGCGTTTCTTGGTTTTTCAGCTAATTAAATATGCAAATTAGCTAATTAATATTCATAAAACTATGCACAAATGTATTTCTCCATATGGTCATCATATATGTATAACCTAAGAATGATGTGCTGTTTAGTTACCAAAATAAGTCAATCCCAGGTCTAACACCTTAAATCAGCGACTTTACACTACGGGATGCCGTTGCTCTTTGATATTGTGCATACACTTTGCATCATGTCAAATCATCGCGTACGGTTTTAGAGGACGTTTACCCCCCACTCGTTTATAATAGTGTTTGTTAAAATGCTTTAATAATAAGATGGAACAGTAACTTTTTTTTTTTTTTTTCGAGATTCTATAATTTGCTTCCACTATGTTAAATTGATATTTATTTGCTTAAAATCTTTGACGTTGTAAGTCAGTACGGTGTAAAACCTACATGACGTATGTTTTACAACTGTGTCATACGGATAACCTATCTGGTAATTTTTCTTACCATTGTAATATTATAACAAAGTTATGTTAACGTACGTCTCCTACAAAACCATTATCATTTAGGTGAAATTCAATGGTCGCCTCCCCCCCTTTTTTTAATAGTGTGAATAAACGTACGTGAAGATACCTAAATTATACGCATTTCCAGAAGAGGTACGCACACAATTCGAATTTGATGGGAGCACAATAATAGTACGCTTCCGCAAACAGGAAGTGCAACGTCGCTGTAGATCTTTAAGTTTAAATGTCGTTATGTCCTGTGGTAATTTTACAATTTAAAGTCTATTTCTTTTTCTTATTATAGTTATCATAGTTACCTACTATTCATTCTAATTTTTGTACTGATTAATGACCAAAATAGCTTTGGGGGAGGTCAGATGCAAGCAATTTACATAAGACATGAACAGGGGCCATATCCCAACCAGGGTATTACATAATATGCTAATTTAGCTCATTAAATAAACTTTTTTATATAATATTGTCATGTCAATGGGAACTGTTATGATTACCTAGGCCTTTCATGTCAAAATAGTAAGTGATACAACAAGTAAGTACCGCCCCTATGAATAAAAAGTGCACTTGCCACTTTTTTTAAGCCATTTGCCAAGTTTGGGAGACCAGTACATATATATTGAAAGAGCTATCCAGAATAAAGAAAGATTAAATAAATAAATAAATACAAATTTGAATCCTATTTGAATAATTGTTTCACTAAACAGTAGCATAAAAACCACTCTTTCATAATCACCTTGACCAAAGCATAGTATAAAGACACCCTGATCATAGATATTTGGTCTCTTCAAATACCTATGATGTATTATGTCAATGACAAATTTGACTAAACAGTAAGTACTCCTGATGTTGATTTGACGTAAACATTTTTCACATTTCCTGAGACTTTACGACTAGCGCTTCATTTATTACTCACATCACATCCTTTGGAATCTGGCAAATCATGTGCGTCAGTCTCCAGTATAACATGTTATACTTGACGTGTGTCAGTGTGCTTTTACATGAACAGGGCTTATGTGTGAAGTATTTGCTACTTTCCTTGCCATGTCTATCGATGCCCATTTATAATAACTCATTCTTTTACCTTTTGGAAACTAGCAAGTCATGTACGTCGGTTTCTAGTACAACGTTTACTTGACGTGTGTAAGTGTGCTTTTACTCAAGCGTCAGCTTTGCGTAGGGTTTTGTGAGGTTTGGTAATTTGTTTGCTATGTATATTCGTTCATCATGCAGTCTTTGAAAAAACGGCAAATCATGTACGTCAGTTAGTACTTGACGCATAGAGGCGTCGTTTATTTAAGGCGCCGACAAGAGGTACCATTTTGTTGAGTTGGTGCTTAATATCATGCACTCTTAGAAAAAATTGCTAATCATGTACGTCCATTTTCGTTTACTTGGCGTATGTAAGTATGCCTTTTACTCAGGCATCCAACCACTGTAAGATTTTGTGAGATTTTGTGGTCCGCTTACCATGCCCATTAGCTTATCATGTATTCTTTGGGGAATGGCTAAACATGTACGTCGGTTTCTACTTCAACATTTATTTGACGTATGTTAGTGTGTTTTTACTTAAATCAGCGACTTTACACTACGGGATGCCGTTGCTCTTTGATATTGTGCATACACTTTGCATCATGTCAAATCATCGCGTACGGTTTTAGAGGACGTTTACCCCCCCACTCGTTTATAATAGTGTTTGTTAAAATGCTTTAATAATAAGATGGAACAGTAACTTTTTCCTTGATTTTGCGAGATTCTATAATTTGCTTCCACTATGTGAAATTGATATTTATTTGCTTAAAATCTTTGACGTTGTAAGTCAGTACGGTGTAAAACCTACATGACGTATGTTTTACAACTGTGTCATACGGATAACCTATCTGGTAATTTTTCTTACCATTGTAATATTATAACAAAGTTATGTTAACGTACGTCTCCTACAAAACCATTATCATTTAGGTGAAATTCAATGGTCGCCTCCCCCCCCTTTTTTTTAATAGTGTGAATAAACGTACGTGAAGATACCTAAATTATACGCATTTCCAGAAGAGGTACGCACACAATTCGAATTTGATGGGAGCACAATAATAGTACGCTTCCGCAAACCGGAAGTGCAACGTCGCTGTAGATCTTTAAGTTTAAATGTCGTTATGTCCTGTGGTAATTTTACAATTTAGAGTCTATTTCTTTTTCTTATGATAGTCATCATAGTTACCTACTATTCATTCTAATTTTTGTACTGATTAATGACCAAAATAGCTTTGGGGGATGTCAGATGCAAGTAATTTACATAAGACATGAACAGGGGCCATATCCCAACCCGGGTATTACATAATATGCTAATTTAGCTCATTAAATAAACTTTTTTATATAATATTGTTATGTCAATGGGAACTGTTATGATTACCTAGGCCTTTCATGTCAAAATAGTAAGTGATACAACAAGTAAGTATCGCCCCTATGAATAAAAAGTGCACTTGCCACTTTTTTAAGCCATTTGCCAAGTTTGGGAGACCAGTACATATATATTGAAAGAGCTATCCAGAATAAAGAAAGATTAAATAAATAAATAAATAAAAATTTGAATCCTATTTGAATAATTGTTTCACTAAACAGTAGCATAAAAACCACTCTTTCATAATCACCATGACCGTGGCATAGTATAAAGACACCCTGATCATAGATATTTGGTCTCTTCAAATACCTATGATGTATTATGTCAATGACAAATTTGACTAAACAGTAAGTACTCCTGATGTTGATTTGACGTAAACATTTTTCTTTTTTCCTGAGACTTTACGACTAGAGCTTCATTTATTACTCACATCACATCCTTTGGAATCTGGCAAATCATGTGCGTCAGTCTCCAGTATAACATGTTATACTTGACGTGTGTCAGTGTGCTTTTACATGAACAGGGCTTATGTGTGAAGTATTTGCTACTTTCCTTGCCATGTCTATCGATGCCCATTTATAATAACTCATTCTTTTACCTTTTGGAAACTAGCAAGTCATGTACGTCGGTTTCTAGTACAACGTTTACTTGACGTGTGTAAGTGTGCTTTTACTCAAGCGTCAGCTTTGCGTAGGGTTTTGTGAGGTTTGGTAATTTGTTTGCTATGTATATTCGTTCATCATGCAGTCTTTGAAAAAACGGCAAATCATGTACGTCAGTTAGTACTTGACGCATAGAGGCGTCGTTTATTTAAGGCGCCGACAAGAGGTACCATTTTGTTGAGTTGGTGCTTAATATCATGCACTCTTAGAAAAATTGCTAATCATGTACGTCCATTTTCGTTTACTTGGCGTATGTAAGTATGCCTTTTACTCAGGCATCCAACCACTGTAAGATTTTGTGAGATTTTGTGGTCCGCTTACCATGCCCATTAGCTTATCATGTATTCTTTGGGGAATGGCTAAACATGTACGTCGGTTTCTACTTCAACATTTATTTGACGTATGTTAGTGTGTTTTACTTAAATCAGCGACTTTACACTACGGGATGCCGTTGCTCTTTGATATTGTGCATACACTTTGCATCATGTCAAATCATCGCGTACGGTTTTAGAGGACGTTTACCCCCCCACTCGTTTATAATAGTGTTTGTTAAAATGCTTTAATAATAAGATGGAACAGTAACTTTTTCCTTGATTTTGCGAGATTCTATAATTTGCTTCCACTATGTTAAATTGATATTTATTTGCTTAAAATCTTTGACGTTGTAAGTCAGTACGGTGTAAAACCTACATGACGTATGTTTTACAACTGTGTCATACGGATAACCTATCTGGTAATTTTTCTTACCATTGTAATATTATAACAAAGTTATGTTAACGTACGTCTCCTACAAAACCATTATCATTTAGGTGAAATTCAATGGTCGCCCCCCCCTTTTTTTTAATAGTGTGAATAAACGTACGTGAAGATACCTAAATTATACGCATTTCCAGAAGAGGTACGCACACAATTTGAATTTGATGGGAGCACAATAATAGTACGCTTCCGCAAACCGGAAGTGCAACGTCGCTGTAGATCTTTAAGTTTAAATGTCGTTATGTCCTGTGGTAATTTTACAATTTAAAGTCTATTTATTTTTCTTATGATAGTTATCATAGTTACCTACTATTCATTCTAATTTTTGTACTGATTAATGACCAAAATAGCTTTGGGGGAGGTCAGATGCAAGTAATTTACATAAGACATGAACAGGGGCCATATCCCAACCCGGGTATTACATAATATGCTAATTTAGCTCATTAAATAAACTTTTTTTTTATAATATTGTTATGTCAATGGGAACTGTTATGATTACCTAGGCCTTTCATGTCAAAATAGTAAGTGATACAACAAGTAAGTATCGCCCCTATGAATAAAAAGTGCACTTGCCACTTTTTTTAAGCCATTTGCCAAGTTTGGGAGACCAGTACATATATATTGAAAGAGCTATCCAGAATAAAGAAAGATTAAATAAATAAATAAATAAAAATTTGAATGCTATTTGAATAATTGTTTCACTAAACAGTAGCATAAAAACCACTCTTTCATAATCACCTTGACCAAAGCATAGTATAAAGACACCCTGATCATAGATATTTGGTCTCTTCAAATACCTAGATGATATATTATGTCAATGCCAAATTTGACTAAACAGTAAGTACTCCTGATGTTGATTTGACGTAAACATTTTTCACATTTCCTGAGACTTTACGACTAGCGCTTCATTTATTACTCACATCACATCCTTTGGAATCTGGCAAATCATGTGCGTCAGTCTCCAGTATAACATTTTATACTTGACGTTTGTCAGTGTGCTTTTACATGAACAGGGCTAATGTGTGAAGTATTTGCTACTTTCCTTGCCATGTCTATCGATGCCCATTTATAATTCTTTTACCTTTTGGAAACTAGCCAGTCATGTACGTCGGTTTCTAGTACAACGTTTACTTGACGTGTGTAAGTGTGCTTTTACTCAAGCGTCAGCTTTGCGTAGGGTTTTGTGAGGTTTGGTAATTTGTTTGCTACAATGTATATTCGTTTATCATGCAGTCTTTGAAAAAACGGCAAATCATGTACGTCAGTTAGTACTTGACGCATAGAGGCGTCGTTTATTAAAGGCGCCGACAAGAGGTACCATTTTGTTGAGTTGGTGCTTAATATCATGCACTCTTAGAAAAAATTGCTAATCATGTACGTCCATTTTCGTTTATGTAAGTACGTATGCCTTTTACTCAGGCATCCAACTAGCTTTGCTCCAAAGCCAACCTATTTTCCATCCAATTGAAAGAAAAAATGAAAAAACCATGCCATATGCCCTCTGACACTATCGGTCACTGGACTTTCGCGGTTGGTGTGTGGAGTAGACCAATATCTCAGGTAGACAGTGATCTATAAGTGGTCCTACTTTACTTGTTGGTGACTTGCCTATAGTGAAGCTTGCCTTCGGCAAGCTCTGTACAAATACATGTACTGGTGGGTGATGCATGGGAGTGGTATTAATTTTTTACAGAATGGATTGGCCTATATACATTTTCTTTTACTAATACTAGTCACTTGCTTGGGTTTATTTTACTTGGGGATCTCTGGATCTTCTAAGGTACTGCGAGGGCTCTGATCAAGAGCTAGCATCCAACCACTGTAAGATTTTGTGAGATTTTGTGGTCCGCCCTCCATGCCCATTAGCTTATCATGTATTCTTTGGGGAATGGCTAAACATGTACGTCGGTTTCTACTTCAACATTTATTTGACGTATGTTAGTGTGTTTTTACTTAATCAGCGACTTTACACTACGGGATGCCGTTGCTCTCTGATATTGTGCATACACTTTGCATCATGTCAAATCATCGCGTACGGCACATTTTAGAGGGACGTTTACCCCCCCCCACTTGTTTATTGTTTGTTAAAATGCTTTAAGATGGAACAGTAATTTTTCCTTGATTTTGCGAGATTCTATAATTTGCTACCACTATGTTAAATTGATATTTATTTGCTTAAAATCTTTGACGTTGTAAGTCAGTACGGTGTAAAACCTACATGACGTATGTTTTACAACTGTGTCATACGGATAACCTTTCTGGTAATTTTTCTTACCATTGTAATATTATAACAAAGTTATGTTAACGTACGTCTCCTACAAAACCATTATCATTTAGGTGAAATTCAATGGTCGCCTCCCCCCTTTTTTAATAGTGTGAATAAACGTACGTGAAGATACCTAAATTATACGCATTTTTAGAAGAGGTACGCACACAATTCGAATTTGATGGGAGCACAATAATAGTACGCTTCCGATGGTTTGGTTTGGTATTGTTATATTCAATGGGAACTGTTATGATTACCTAGGCCTTTCATGTCAAAATAGTAAGTGATACAACAAGTAAGTATCGCCCCTATGAATAAAAAGTGCACTTGCCACTTTTTTAAAGCCACTAGTGCACCTGCAGCTGTAATTAGCCTGTAGCTATTGGGGCACCGGCTGCATGATAGAGATACTGCGTGACCCCCGATGACCCTTTTTGACGTCATGACATGTTCCTGACATATCAATGATTCTTTTTTACCATGTTTAAGCCCAATTGGCCATACTCTAACATTTAACCCCATACGACCTTTGACCTCAAGTGACCTCGATTGGATTTTGTTCATACTCCTGTGATATGGAGAATATTTTTAGCCAGATTGGGCGAAGTTTGAAATTTTGACCCGGGTGACCTTTGACCTCGGATGACCTCAATTTTGTTTTGCACATATATTCCCCTCATATCAAGGATTCCACCCACCAAGTTTGAGCCTGATAGGACAAAGTTTGAAATCCATGACCTTTGACCTTTAACCTTGGATGACCTCCATATAATGTTTTCATGCTCCCCTCATACAAAGGATTCGACCCACCAAGTTTGAGCCCGATCGGACAAAGTTTGAAATTTGACCCCCTCCGTAATGACCTTTGACCTCGGTTGACCTCGATTTTATTTCGGGCATACATTCCCCTCGTATCAAGGATTCCACCTACCAAGTTTGGGCCCGATCGGACAAAGTTTGAAATCCATGACCTTTGACCTTGACCTCCGATGACCTTTAAAACTACCCGATAAACAGCGCCCTCCCAGTACCCATCTAAATCTGAAATATTGGAACGATGCGTCGAAGCGCGGCGAAGCGCGGCGAAACGCATAGCCGGACAAACGGACAGACAGACAGCTTACGATTTTATTAATACTAGTGCACCTGCAGCTGTGAGAGCCCTGATGCTGTGAGAGCACTGGCATGATAGCGATACTGTTTGATGACCTAAGACCTCGGTGTAATTTTTTTCATGCTCCCCTCATACGAAGGATTCCACCTATCAAGTTTAAGCCCAATAGGGCAAAGTTTAAATTTAGCCCCTACATGACCTTTGACCTCAATTTTGTTTTGCGCATATATTCCCCTCGTATCAAGGATTCCACCCACCAAGTTTGAGCCTGATAGGACAAAGTTTGAAATCCATGACCTTTGACCTTTGACCTCGGATGCCCTCCATATAATGATTTTCATGCGCCCCTCATACGAAGGTTTCGACCCACCAAGTATGAGCCCGATCGGACAAAGTTTGAAATTTGACCCCCTCCGTAATGACCTTTGACCTCGGTCGACCTCGATTTTATTTCGCCCCTATATTTCCCTTGTATCAAGGGTCCCACCCACCAAGTTTGGGCGCGATCGGACAAAGTTTGAAATTTTGACCTTTGACCTTGACCTCCGATGACCTTCAAAACTACCCGGTAAACAGCGCCCGCCTGGTACCCATATATGTCTGAAATATCGGAACCATGCGTCGAAGCGCGGCGAAATGCATAGCCGGACAGACACACAGACACACAACGGCTATTATTTTAGTAGTATAGATTTCAGCAATGAATGCTGGGAAGACATTACAGCATATCCTGGAATCTATGAATGAATGACCTTGTTCACCGGCTTGGGCAGCTTGAAACTTGTTGTAGATTGTCTAGTGGATTCTTTTTATCCATGTGCACTTGCTGCTTTGTATCCACGTGGGGTATTTTCCCCCATGACCTTTGACCTTGACCTCCGATGACCTTCAAAACTACCCGGTAAACAGCGCACGCCCGATACCCATCTATGTGTGAAATATCGGAACGATGCGTCGAAGCGCGGCGGAATGCATAGCCGGACAGACAGACAGACAGACAGACACACACACAACGGCTATTATTTTAGTAGTACTAGTGCACCTGCAGTTGTAATGGACCTGTAGCTATAATTATGGCACCAGGTGCATGGTAGAGATACTTTTAACCAGATTGGGCAAAGTTTGAAATTTTGACCCCAGATGACCTTTGACCTCTGATGACCTCAATGTAATTTTTTTCATGCTCCTCTCATACGAAGGATTCCACCCACCAAGTTTGAGCCCGATCGGACAAAGTTTAAAATCCATGACCTTTAACCTTTGACCTCGGATGACCTTCATATAATGTTTTTCATGCTCCCCTCATACGAAGGATTCGACCCACCAAGTTTGAGGCCAATCGGACAAAGTTTGAAATTTGACCCCTCCGTAATGACCTTTGACCTGGGTTGACCTCTATTTTATTTCGCGCATTATATTCCCCTCCTATCAAGGATTACACCCACCAAATTTGGGCCCGATCGGACAAAGTTTGAAATTTTGACCTTTGACCTTGACCTCCGATGACCTTCGAAACTACCCGGTAAACAGCGCACGCCCGATACCCATCTATGTGTGAAATATCGGAACGATGCGTCGAAGCGCGGCGGAACGCATAGCCAGACAGACGGACAGATGGACAGACAGACAGACAGACAACTAACGGCTATTATTTTAGTAGTATAGATAGATAGATTTGCCATGTTTTGGGAGACCAGTACATATATATTGAAAGAGCTATCCAGAATAAAGAAAGATTAAATAAATAAATAAATAAATAAAAATTTGAATGCTATTTGAATAATTGTTTCACTAAACAGTAGCATAAAAACCACTCTTTCATAATCACCTTGACCAAAGCATAATATAAAGACACCCTGATCATAGATATTTGGTCTCTTCAAATACCTATGATGTATTATGTCAATGACAAATTTGACTAAACAGTAAGTACTCCTGATGTTGATTTGACGTAAACATTTTTCACATTTCCTGAGACTTTACGACTAGCGCTTCATTTATTACTCACATCACATCCTTTGGAATCTGGCAAATCATGTGCGTCAGTCTCCAGTATAACATTTTATACTTGACGTTTGTCAGTGTGCTTTTACATGAACAGGGCTAATGTGCTATTTGCTACTTTCCTTGCCATGTCTATCGATGCCCATTTATAATAACTCATTCTTTTACCTTTTGGAAACTAGCAAGTCATGTACGTCGGTCTCTAGTACAACGTTTACTTGACGTGTGTAAGTGTGCTTTTACTCAAGCGTCAGCTTTGCGTAGGGTTTTGTGAGGTTTGGTAATTTGTTTGCTATGTATATGGTCCTGTGTCACAACCTGGGGTACTTTTGTGTTACATAGTAAAAAAATGAAATGGTTCAAACATTTTACCTACACATCTCATTTAAAGTGGTTCATCCTTCTGAGCATTTTGACACCTCTTTTATGGAAATCGGTTAAAAATGAGAGAGTGCAGGCAAAAACAATTACAAAGTAGGGAGGATGTAACCCCACCTCTTTTTTCCACATTTACAATCATTCTGAGCAAGTATTGGTCTTTTAAATGAACTTCTGTATTTATTTACTTGGTTTAGATGTCTGGGAGTCCATTTAGGCATTTTTTTCCTAGATTCAAATTTTTAATAGGGTTTTAAATCAAATTTACAATATAAATCCCTCCCCCTAATCCTCCTCCCCCTAATCCTCAGCCACCCTTGGCACATTTCATGCCAAACGTCATAAGAAAATAATTGAAAAATATTTTTAAACAGGATAAAAACATGAGTAATATAGAATAAATTAGCCTCAATTTAAGACCTAATTGAATCTTCTAAGTGAAGGAATAATCAAGAGACAGTGTTTTGAAATCCAAACTGCACATCAAAATGTAACAAAGCCACCTTTTTGGGTACCCCAGTATATGGCACAGGATCATATTCGTTTATCATGCAGTCTTTGAAAAAACGGCAAATCCTGTACGTCAGTTAGTACTTGACGCATAGAGGCGTCGTTTATTTAAGGCGCCGACAAAAGGTACCATTTTGTTGAGTTGGTGCTTAATATCATGCACTCTTAGAAAAAATTGCTAATCATGTACGTCCATTTTCGTTTACTTGGCGTATGTAAGTATGCCTTTTACTCAGGCATCCAACCACTGTAAGATTTTGTGGTCCGCTTACCATGCCCATTAGCTTATCATGTATTCTTTGGGGAATGGCTAAACATGTACGTCGGTTTCTACTTCAACATTTATCTGACGTATGTTAGTGTGTTTTTACTTAATCAGCGAATTTACACTACGGGATGCCGTTGCTCTCTGATATTGTGCATACACTTTGCATCATGTCAAATCATCGCGTACGGCACATTTTAGAGGGACGTTTACCCCCCCCCCCCCCCACACACACACACACAAACACACACTCGTTTATTGTTTGTTAAAATGCTTTAAGATGGAACAGTAACTTTTTCCTTGATTTGCGAGATTCTATAATTTGCTTCCACTATGTTAAATTGATATTTATTTGCTTAAAATCTTTGACGTTGTAAGTCAGTACGGTGTAAAACCTACATGACGTATGTTTTACAACTGTGTCATACGGATAACCTATCTGGTAATTTTTCTTACCATTGTAATATTATAACAAAGTTATGTTAACGTACGTCTCCTACAAAACCATTATCATTTAGGTGAAATTCAATGGTCGCCTCCCCCCCCTTTTTTTTTAATAGTGTGAATAAACGTACGTGAAGATACCTAAATTATACGCATTTTCAGAAGAGGTACGCACACAATTCGAATTTGATGGGAGCACAATAATAGTACGCTTCCGCAAACCGGAAGTGCAACGTCGCTGTAGATCTTTAAGTTTAAATGTCGTTATGTCCTGTGGTAATTTTACAATTTAAAGTCTATTTCTTTTTCTTATGATAGTTATCATAGTTACCTACTATTCATTCTAATTTTTGTACTGATTAATGACCAAAATAGCTTTGGGGGAGGTCAGATGCAAGCAATTTACATAAGACATGAACAGGGGCCATATCCCAACCCGGGTATTACATAATATGCTAATTTAGCTCATTAAATAAACTTTTTTTATAATATTGTTATGTCAATGGGAACTGTTATGATTACCTTTTATGGCCACATGTCAAAATAGTCAGTGATACAACAAGTAAGTATCGCCCTCTATGTATAAAAAGTGCACTTGCCACTTTTTTTAAGCCATTGCCAAGTTTGGGAGACCAGTACATATATATTGAAAGAGCTATCCAGAATAAAGAAAGATTAAATAAATAAATAAATAAAAATTTGAATCCTATTTGAATAATTGTTTCACTAAACAGTAGCATAAAAACCACTCTTTCATAATCACCATGACCGTGGCATAGTATAAAGACACCCTGATCATAGATATTTGGTCTCTTCAAATACCTATGATGTATTATGTCAATGACAAATTTGACTAAACAGTAAGTACTCCTGATGTTGATTTGACGTAAACATTTTTCACATTTCCTGAGACTTTACGACTAGAGCTTCATTTATTACTCACATCACATCCTTTGGAATCTGGCAAATCATGTGCGTCAGTCTCCAGTATAACATGTTATACTTGACGTGTGTCAGTGTGCTTTTACATGAACAGGGCTAATGTGTGAAGTATTTGCTACTTTCCTTGCCATGTCTATCGATGCCCATTTATAATAACTCATTCTTTTACCTTTTGGAAACTAGCAAGTCATGTACGTCGGTTTCTAGTACAACGTTTACTTGACGTGTGTAAGTGTGCTTTTACTCAAGCGTCAGCTTTGCGTAGGGTTTTGTGAGGTTTGGTAATTTGTTTGCTATGTATATTCGTTCATTATGCAGTCTTTGAAAAAACGGCAAATCATGTACGTCAGTTAGTACTTGACGCATAGAGGCGTCGTTTATTTAAGGCGCCGACAAGAGGTACCATTTTGTTGAGTTGGTGCTTAATATCATGCACTCTTAGAAAAAATTGCTAATCATGTACGTCCATTTTCGTTTACTTGGCGTATGTAAGTATGCCTTTTACTCAGGCATCCAACCACTGTAAGATTTTGTGGTCCGCTTACCATGCCCATTAGCTTATCATGTATTCTTTGGGGAATGGCTAAACATGTACGTCGGTTTCTACTTCAACATTTGTTTGACGTATGTTAGTGTGTTTTACTTAATCAGCGACTTTACACTACGGGATGCCGTTGCTCTCTGATATTGTGCATACACTTTGCATCATGTCAAATCATCGCGTACGGCACATTTTAGAGGGACGTTTACCCCCACACACACACACTCGTTTATTGTTTGTTAAAATGCTTTAAGATGGAACAGTAATTTTTCCTTGATTTTGCGAGATTCTATAATTTGCTTCCACTATGTTAAATTGATATTTATTTGCTTAAAATCTTTGACGTTGTAAGTCAGTACGGTGTAAACCTACATGACGTATGTTTTACAACTGTGTCATACGGATAACCTTTCTGGTAATTTTTCTTACCATTGTAATATTATAACAAAGTTATGTTAACGTACGTCTCCTACAAAACCATTATCATTTAGGTGAAATTCAATGGTCGCCTCCCCCTTTTTAATAGTGTGAATAAACGTACGTGAAGATACCTAAATTATACGCATTTTTAGAAGAGGTACGCACACAATTCGAATTTGATGGGAGCACAATAATAGTACGCTTCCGCAAACCGGAAGTGCTACGTCGCTGTAGATCTTTAAAGTACATCGAATTTAGGGTCAAATAATGTGCGTATTTCAACCAAAATATTTGTATTACAATCATTTTATGATGTTATATTGAATTTCACCTAAATGATATGGTTTTGTAGGAGACGTACGTTAACATAACTTTGTTATCACCTATAATATGTGATAAATATAATTTGAAAATACATTACAATTTGCATAATAATTAGTATTATGTTAATTAATTAGTGTCAGGGGCCACAATTACCCCGTCCGTTGGAGTAATCATGGTAATAGTGGCCCCGAACAAAATAAAGAATTTAAAGGGTATTATTGTGAATCCAATTCTTCCTGATAACAATTTATAACGTGTTTTATTGTCATTGCAATAATTTCAGGCCATTTGAATTGGTTACTCTGTCCAGAAAAGGCCATTTTAAGGTATTTTGAACAAAAGTGGTTAAAAGTGTTTAAATTTGTTGCTGCAAAGTGCAAATGAACTTTATTTTGAAGTTCCCAAGGCATAAAATTATGAATTATACCTAATTATGATGTTCTTAATAATTAAAACAGTTTGGAATAATTTGCATTCACTCAAAAGGGATAGAACTAACACTTTTGACCCATATTTTAATTTATATATTAAGGCGCATGTACAATGCGAAAAACATTAATTTTGAATTTGTCAACGCAAGTTTAAATGTCGTTATGTCCTGTGGTAATTTTACAATTTAAAGTCCATTTCTTTTTCTTATGATAGTTATCATAGTTACCTACTATTCATTTTAATTTTTGTACTGATTAATGACCAAAATAGCTTTGGGGGGGGAGGTCAGATGCAAGTAATTTACATAAGACATGAACAGGGGCCACATCCCAAGCCGGGTATTACATAATATGCTAATTTAGCTCATTATAAATAAACTTTTTTTTTAATAATATTGTTATGTCAATGGGAACTGTTATGATTACCTAGGCCTTTCATGTCAAAATAGTAAGTGATACAACAAGTAAGTATCGCCCCTATGAATAAAAAGTGCACTTGCCACTTTTTTTTTTTAAGCCATTTGCCATGTCTTGGGAGACCAGTACATATATATTGAAAGAGCTATCCAGAATAAAGAAAGATTGATCAAATAAATAAATAAATAAAAATTTGAATGCTATTTGAATAATTGTTTCACTAAACAGTAGCATAAAAACCACTCTTTCATAATCACCTTGACCAAAGCATAGTATAAAGACACCCTGATCATAGATATTTGGTCTCTTCAAATACCTATGATGTATTATGTCAATGACAAATTTGACTAAACAGTAACTACTCCTGATGTTGATTTGATGTAAACATTTTTCACTTTTCCTGAGACTTTACGACTAGCGCTTCATTTATACTCACATCACATCCTTTGGAATCTGGCACTGAATCATGTGCGTCAGTCTCCAGTATAACATGTTATACTTGACGTTTGTCAGTGTGCTTTTACATGAACAGGGCTAATGTGTAGTATTTTGAAGTAAATGTGTAGTATTTTGAAGTGTTTGGTACTTTCCTTGCCATGTCGGATTGTCTATCGATGCCCATTTTTATATAATAACAACTCATTCTTATACCTTTTGGAAACTAGCAAGTCGTGTACGTCGGTTTCTAGTAGGCCTACAACGTTTACTTGACGTGTGTAAGTGTGCTTTTACTCAAGCGTCAGCTTTGCGTAGGGTTTTGTGAGGTTTGGTAATTTGTTTGCTATGTATATTCGTTGATCATGCAGTCTTTGAAAAAACGGCAAATCATGTACGTCAGTTAGTACTTGGGCGTCGTTTATTTAAGGCGCCGACAAGAGGTACCATCATTTTGTTGAGTTGGTGCTTAGTATCATGCACTGTCAGAAAAAATTGCTAATCATGTACGTCCATTTTCGTTTACTTGGCGTATGTAAGTATGCTTTTTACCAGAGGATGATTTAAGGAAGCCCCATCATGCACTGTAAAAGTGTTATCACTAGAGTTTCAACTGCCACTTTACGTCTCAAATCCCATTGAACTCTGTGCAAAAGATGTTGTTTTAGAATTGCCCGTGTGTCATTATTACTTGGTCGATTTCAGATCTAAAGTGATGTATGCATGAAGGATAATTCACACCTACTGTAGATAACATAAAATGTGAAATCGACCAACCTTTAGAAGGTGTTTTTTATTGTAAATATATCTGTCAAAATTCAAATTTCACCATGCACGTGTGTATGCAGTGGGCGGGCAGTGGTGTCATGTTCACTCACACAGCTGTGCTAACCGCAAGACTTGCTGGGAAGTGCTTAAATCATCCTCTGGCTTTTTACTCAGGCATCTAACCACTGTAAGATTTTGTGAGATTTTGTGGTCCGCTTACCATGCCCATTTGCTTATTATGCATTCTTTGGGGAATGACTAAACATGTACGTCGGTTTCTACTTCAACATTTATTTGACGTATGTTAGTGTCTTTTTACTTAATCAGCGACTTTACACTACGGAATGCCGTTGCTCTTTGATATTGTGCATACACTTAGCATCAGGTCAAATCGCGTACGGCAGTTTTTAGGGGGACGTTCCCGGTCCCCGCACTCCGTGCATCCGCGGGTATTCATGCTTGTCGGTGAACTTTAAAAACACCCCCTTTTGCATCTCATTTCGCGAAGTTTTTAAGGGAAAAACACCCCTTTTTTTAGCGATTTCGCGAATTATTTGCCCTTCGAAAATACCCCTATTTTCCCTAAAACGCGAACGATATTTCTAATAATACTCGTTTCTGGCAGAAACGTGTAGGCTGCTCGATGAAAATACCCTTTTTTTTTCAATTTCGCGAACACGTGGTTTGAAAAAACACCCCTTTTTTGTGTGTTTCGCGAATCGCGTTTCTTCATCTGAAAACACCCCTTATTTCGCGAAATTTTCGACGAGCATGAATACCCGCGGATGAACGGAGTGCGGGGGCCGGGGGGACGTTCCGGGGACGTAACCCCCCCCCTTCCCCCCACTCGTTATAGTGTTTGTTAAAATGCTTTATGATGAAACAGTAACTTTTTCCTTGATTTTGCGAGATTCTATAATTTGCTTCCACTATGTTTAAGTGATATTTATTTGCTTAAAATCTTTGACGTTGTAAGTCAATACAGTGTAAAACCTACATGACGTATGTTTTACAACTGTGTCATACGGATAATCTTTCTGGTAATTTTTCTTACCATTGTAATATGATCATTAACAAAGTTATGTTAACGTACGTCTCCTACAAAACCATTATCATTTAGGTGAAATTCAATGGTCGCCTCCCCCTTTTTTTAATAGTGTGAATAAACGTACGTGATCCGTGAAGATACCTAAATTATACGCATTTTCAGAAGAGGTACGCACACAATTCGAATTTGATGGGAGTACAATAAACGGAAACCGGAAGTGCAACGTCGCTGTAGATCTATAAAATACTAGTATTCAGGCCCGTACGCAGGGGGGGGGGGGTGCGGGAGGTGCGACCAAAAGTATACAAAAAGTCCCAAAATTTAAGAATTTGCGAGCGTAGCGAGCAAAAAAAATCAGGTTTTTACGGTTTTTTGGTCAAAAAGGTCCAATTTTGGGGGGAAAAGTCCACTTTTTACAAAATCGCCCCCCCCCCCTTTGGAAAAAAGTCCACTTTTTCAAAATCAGCACCCCCAAAAAAAATCCTGCGTACGGGCCTGCTAGTATTCGTGTTGCCCATAGAACTTTATTAAAATGTAATTAATACAATTTGTACAATTTGTGAATAATGGCTGGCTACAAATACACTTTGTAAAAAAAAACCTATGGGGAGACTGTGATAATTGTGGCCCTTTTTTTACATTTTTACCATGTAATTCTTTAAGTATGAACTGAAGAAGTAAAATTTCTGCTTAAGTGGATAGAGGCAACGGGTACCTATAATATGTGATAAATATAATTTGAAAATATATTACTATTTGCATAATATTTAACATTATGTTAATTGGTTTTAGGGGGCACAATTACCCCGTCCGTTGGAGTAATAGTGGCCCCGAACAAAATAGAGAATTTAAAGGGTATTGTGAATCCAATTCTTCCTGATAACAATTTACAATATTTATATCATAACAAATAAAAATTCCTTTATAAAGGGAATGGGCGCCCAATGTGAGCTTGTTCGTGATGTGGTGAATTCCATGGTGTTTAGATTTGGTATTAGAATGATTCTTTCTAGAGAAGAGGGGAAGATGATTAAATGTAAAAGATATGTGTTTGAGTGGGGGAGGTGTATGACAGGACCGTTTTGGATTGAATTAAATTTTATTGAAATGATGGTATGAAGCTTCCGTGTCAATTTGTGATCATATTGGGTGGGGGGTTTTGTTTTTATTGTAGTGAGGATACTAATTGCATTGGATATTGAATATTGTTCAATTTCGTTAAGCAGGGGTAAGACTGTTATGATTGATAGTATAGATGACGAGAATAATTATTTTGATTTTATAAAGTACCTTTCATTTCATTCATTTAAACAGATGCAATAAGCACTGATAATGTTTACAAAAAATACATTGATACTAAGCAACCCAAAATTATTAACATCTCCCAATCCGCAAAACGAAACCACGAAAACACACCAAGCGCCTGTCTGCCCTCGCTGGCACCAACAGCCAAAGCTGCACAGCGCCATCGGTTTATTTGGTGTTTTTAGGAGTCCATTAATTTTGTATTTTAAACAAAGGATAACGGGCTTATACGCACAAGATTACACTCGTGCATATTAGTAAACAATAATAAAATCAAGCAAGTTGTGTTTTTATTTCTAAGCTGGGCATACTTTTAAGCAAAACAGTTGCGAAGTAAATCTAGCAAGACCGAAATTAGAAGCTTTTTGCAAAGTTAAGCCAAATAAGGGGGCCGCCGTAGCGAGCGCTCCGAAAAGGGCCCGAACTCAATTGTAAAAATTTTAATGTTACACTGGTCCACTGACACTTTTAAGACTTGAGACTCGGCTGACTCGCAAATATATATCTAAAGCATGCATGATGGAGTCAGTATTGATTCCGTCTTAATACTGACCCGCAGAAATGTTCACATGCTTTTGGACCGAGGACCCACCTTTAAGGTAAGCCTAAAATAATCACAGGCCTGCATATTATACATTTATGCTTACGATCGTCCAGTTTTTTAAGGCATTTGGTCTACTCAATTACGTGCAATTTACCGTTTTCTCTTCTCTTCTCGTTTTCCCCTTTCCCTTCTCTCCATTGTTTTTGGAAGGAGGGTGGCCGGGCCCGCCCCCCCCCCTCATCCGCGCCTGGGGTGTCCGCCCTCCACTGAATTAAAAATATGGTGTACATTAATCACACAATTATCACGCATGTATCATCCCTTCATCCATTTCAAATTTTATTACAAAAAAACACATACATGCAAATACATCATACATTTTGGTGTGCAGAATTTTGACTTCTGCTAACGATCCGTCCCACGAAATTCCCCACAACTTACGATTATTAGCATTTCATGCTTTGTTTAATTGGTTTAAAAATCTGATAAATGATTTCGTGTCACAATACACTAAATGTAAATTTACTAAAACAGTGGAGACCGTATCACTTTTACAAAATACAAAATTTTTTACAGACAGAAATACACACTAACAACCCTCGGAGCAGCATTATATTGACAAAGCAAGACACATTCACACATTACAACATTTAATACATATATTATAAATAAATGCACAAAAATATCAAACCGTAGTTTGTTTTGACTAATACTATACAATATAATCATAATTTATATATACGAACAGGTTACTTAGTAAAAATTTCATATTGAGAACAAAAGGTTAACGAAACAAATAGAAAACCAAGATAGCACCAATTCTCAAACTGCTTAATTGGTTTCAAATAAATGTTATTGGTTTAGGACTGATTATTATTACTACACGCATGGCTTTATCATACGCTACAAACACAATAAATAAATATACAGCCATGTATAATGTTAAGTTGTTTTCAAATCTATAGGAGTAATTAGTCTAAATTAAAGTTGTAGTTCAAAACTTTACTTTTTTCCAAAAAAATATTATTGCTGCGTGCAGGTATTCGTATAATCTTTCACAATTGCTTATTTTGCAATTGGTTAATTTAATATGTTTATTGTTTAGTGTATAACCATGCCTTATTAAACGTTTGTACAAATCATATTTTCAACAATTAAAGATATGACTACACCATAAAACCCTATTACAATCATGAAATATTCTGAATTAGCTGAACTTGATGCAGACACATTATGTCTCAATTCATTCCCAGAGAAAATCACAGATACAAGAATACGTAATCTGTGAATAAATGCATAGATTAGATTTCAAAAAATGTAAACAAAATAGAATAGTAAATCGATAATAATAATTATAGAATATTTTTGTCGTGCATTAATATGCTATTATACAAGGCGGTGTTTTTCTCCTCTTTTTCTGATGGTAAGACACGTCGAATATTAAGACACAATATAAAGTTTCCTTTTTGTCCCTGAATAATTATCTTCAACCTTTTGCTCATTAATGTAAACTAACTATGAAGTAAACACAAACTAATATTTTCGTTTATTTCACAGTTTGTTTCAGGCACGACATCTAATTAGTGCCGATAAAGCTATCGGCGCACCACTGGGGACGATAATGTTTTAATTTGTGATCCAGCAAGCCAAAAGGAATAAGATTAAACTGTGCACCGGACATGGTTTACATCTTGTGAAGGGTTTAACACTTTAAACCCTTCTGGCTTGCTGTTTGCTTTAAAACATTATTATCCCTGACAGAACATTGATAATGCTGATAGCTTTATCAGCGCTAATTAGATGTATTGCCTTTAATACAACACATAAATCATTATAAATGTACTCAGCAATCTGTGGTCATCTGCCATACACCTTAACACCACAAGTCATATATACCTCTTTTTAAAATAATATCATAATTATCCAGATTTTTTTGCATATATACATTTACATTAAACAATAATACATGTACACTGTACAATTTTTTGAAGAGACAAATATTATAATTTTCATCACTAAAAGAAGCAGTCAAATTGGGTAAAACCACATCCAAATCAATGGATTCAATGTAAGCTTGCAGAGACCTTTCCCGAGATTCCCGATAATGCTCACATCAGTGATGAAGGAATTCGGAATCCATTGAAAGCTCCCTGCTTTCCCTTCAGCCGCCTTTGGGTCTTCATAGTAGTAACAACAGAGCACAAGGATGTTTTCATAACTTTGCAGATTTGGTATCACATCTTTTGAAATTTCAGTTCCCAAGAAGGTCTAATTAATGAGACTTTTGGTAAGTGTCAAGTTTTAAAATCCACAAAGAAGAGCCGTGTCATGGCTTAGTTAATACTCTGTGAAACTGTACGTACTGCATGGCTATCTCACATCTACGATGTTCTGTTGAAGCTGTGATAGAAATAATATAAAGGTACGAAATTAATATAATTACATGTTTCAGTAAGTTTATACAAGTTTTTTTTGTTGACATGACCTTTACCAGAATGAACGATTGTTAATTATAATATTTCCATGCTACTTACTATGTTCAGTCCCAGAACACCAAATATGGAAAGCATGACCTTTGACCTTGGCTGTTCAGCAGCACGTGGTGTGGTGATGTATTATGGGAAATGTACACACCAAGAAATCACATATAATTGAAATGACAAGGGTTGGTTCTCTTTGAATAAGCTTCAGATTTTTGACCGTATTCACCAGAAAGTTAGCTTCCACAGTAAAGGATATGGTGTATCTACTGAATACATGTGCATATCATGGTTGACCTTGTGGAATTGCCGGTCCAGTCATGAAGGGGATAATGAGATTAACCCAGTGCAGCCATTACTCTGGGCGGGTATCAATAATGCACTACTAATTTTCCATATTTGGCACTCTTATGGACTGATAATATATACTGCGCCAATAAAATATCCTTACACTTGGAAAAATAATCACAATTCCCAAACTGAACAATATTGGGGTAAATTTGTTTTTTTAATAGATGCACTAGCTAATCCTGCACATTATGACACCACATTGAATCCAATGTGACTTCAAGAAGCAAAGTTACAAGCATTTGATTAGACGAAGGTCCCGTTTTGAAAGTGACAAACTGGCCTATTCAAAACTCCACTGACTAGACATCTGGTTTGGGAGTGGTGAATGGCTAATTTATGCGTTTGGCTTTAATTTAAAACAAAAGGAACAAAAGAAAACTGAAACAAAAGAACTGACAAATAACATGAAAGTTATGAAAAGTATAGAGAAGTAAAAACTGAAATAAAAACTGTTTTAAATAACGCTTCATTGAAGAAACTGTGTTGTCTCTTTGGTTCGCTTGTTGGAATCTTTTTGAGCCTTGTATAGGCCAGTTTGTCACTTTTAAAACTGGACCTTCGTCTATTCAATTGCTTGTAACTTTACTTCCTGAGGTCACATTGGATTCAATGTGTTGTCATAATGTGCAGGATTAGATAGTGCATCTATTAAAAAAACAAATTTAACCCAATATTGCCCAGTTTTGAAATTGTGATTATTTTTCCAAGTGTAAGGATACTTTATTGGCGCAGTATAGAAATCGGACTAAGTGAATGATTAAAATAAGTAAATACATTATCAGTGTAATGACATTAATATAATACTCACTTATTCATCATCCAGCTCCGAATCACATCTAAATTCCAGATCTGAGAAGAAGACCATTTCTTGTGAGAAGCAATAGAGACCAAGCCTGCCCCCTCTTAACGTTGTATCATACTGTGGCCCAGAATCTGCTAACACTCGAGCACCTTCAAAAACTTTTACTCTGTGGACAGATAAAGATATAGGAGTAAGTACTGAATTTGTTTTTTTGTATGTGTGTTGTGTTGCTTTTTATTTACAAAAATAAATATTTGAAAGAAAAATTTTAAAATTTGTAAAAAAAAAGAGGAAAAAAAATGAAATTTGTAAATTTTGACCATTCTTCAAAGATTATTGTATTATTGGTTTCACTGTTTGTTCGCCGTAGAACATACTTGGGTCCTGATATGATAAGATCAGAATCAAGACTTGACGAAGCCAGGAGCTCCTCTTTAAAGGAATGTTTATGTGTTTATGAAACATTATCTCAGAGTCACTGTACATTTTGTTTGAAGTGCACAGATGTCAGAGGAATTACATGAGAAAAATATTGCACCTTAGAACAAAGATCTTGACCATGGTCATAATGGAGAAATCGAATTATTTATTTAATAACTAGCGTCGAAATGAGGCAAGCAGACAAATTATTTTGATTTGTGCGTTGACATTGGATTGTTTTCATGATTTCAAATTACCTCATATAGCCTGTTTCTGGTTTATGTACTAATATCCATCTGTAAGCTGTAAAATCTTTCCAGCCAATTTCTTTAGGATCACTCCATATCGTTGTGACCTGCAGAGAGATAGAAAATCATATGTAATATTTTCCTTAAAATTGAATAATAATGAAATATTAATGCTGTGACTGAGTTTTTATTCTGCAGCAGAGTTTTGAGGATATTGGATTCGTTTATCGGCACTGAGACATATGCAATATACTATCAACTGAAGATAAAGTGAAATCAAGGTCGATACCATCACAACCCTTCTGCAGAATGAAGGATTCGTCGAAACGTTGGTGTGCCTAGTTGGAATAGGTATGTCTGGTTCTTTTTCTTGGCATATCTGCCTTTATATGATATTACACAACAGCTATATAACAACTCAGCCCACAGCTCACATGCTCAGTAAATGGCTTTAAAATAATGATTAGTAAGTTCAATTCACTCTTACATGAAACCTGTGGTGGCTGCATAATAATCAAATGCACTCATGTGAGGTTGTATGCAACCTTAAAACATTACAAGGGAAATACAATGACATTGCCAGGTTCTTTCAGATACACCTTGGTTATGCAAGATGCCATTCAACACAACCTATTATTACTTTATGGTGTCTCCCAAAGGACAACAACGTTGCACAGAGATTACAAACGCCCTCTTCTCAATAAAGTCCCAGAGATTTTCTCTACATCCCGGACCTAAATAACCGGTTATTCTCATATCCGTAATAAACGTTTAATAGAGTCCAAGCTAATTACCGTCTAGCTTAGCAATCTCTATGGATATCAAAGCTAAATTTGATACTTTAAACCCATGGGATGCGTGACATCGGTTAGCCAATAGTATTAGAAGATATTTGAAGGGGTTTTCAGTTGAATGAAACAACGTTGACTATAATTGGTTGGAAGAAATTTAAAGCCGAGAAATAGTGTTGTGTCTGTCCGAAACGTTTCTTTGCAAAAAAAAGGTCAACGGGTGGGACAGGAGTAGAACTCCAATTACCGTTCTATTAGCCACGGCGTATTCGAGATTCGAAGCCACACTTTCGATCTTGGTTAGGGTTGAAAGTGGCATGCAATAATTCAGCCAGTTGGCAAATGGTCGGGCAATGTGATATTTTACCTTTGGATTTGATTTGACTAGGTTTATGAAAGGAAAAACTTTTCAAATCAAACTTAAGCTTCAGATTTCCAAATACAATCTTCTATTAAATTTAAAAAGGGGGAATTAACAAAGTAGTGAGCTTACCTGGCCTTCTGTATCTCCCGTATGCCACATAGCATTTCTCAAATTTTCTCCAGGTCCTGTGGTCGAGTTGATTAACTAAAGAAAATATAAATATAACAACAAATGAGACATCAAGTTACCCTTGCTACAAACCTTCAAATCAATGACAAGCATACCAAGAAAATGATCGGATGTCGTGAAAGTATGGATGTCATTGGTAAAATTCAAAGCAATTCAGATACTGCATTGTCAGCACAACAGGTGTGATTTTTTTTCCAGTTTCAAGCAGAGGGCCTATGCTGCAAATGCAATACTTGACTTCATCATGTTCATTAAAAATTCAGGCATGCAAGTTCTTATAAAGCAATCTGGTTTTCGTATAATTTGTCCAAAGATCAGCGTAACCTTAATCAAATTCTGTATTGTAAGTATCAATACTTATGAAGAGCAGAGGATGTAGGTCACGTGAGAGGTGACGAGGGACGTTATTCCTGAGCGGGAAATTAATAAGTTTCCTGAACAGCTTGCAATCTAGCCATTCCAATGAAAGCAGCTTATCCTTTTGCACAAGACAAATTTCCTGTCATTTTCCCCCCCCTCCTTCTTGTTGGCTGTCATTTGCTGTGTCAGTTCATTTTAGGTAAAACTGACTAGCTACGTAAGGATTGTCACCAATACTTGTTACTGTTGTTTAATTTGTTTGTGCCTTAATAGAATTGACTGAGAATGATTGAGATGTTCATATTTTAAGTTATTCTCCAGAATAAAGCGTTTCTTTTCAGTTGTACCTTTGGCACAATAAGCTAGCTGCAATATATATGAGCAGCGATGTTGCACCCAAGCATCCAATACGATTTTATGCCGAATTAGGAAACGAGTATTTGATCTTGTCTAATTAACGCCCATGAATAAATAACACTAGTTCCTTTGATCACCTGTTGACGATTAGTTTAGAATAGGCCCCTACACTTGCACATGGCAAGAACACATGACATTGAACCATATATAAATAGGTTGCTTCTATTTCAATTGGTCACAATCAGCCATGTGCTCTATGAACTATCTGAGGGGAAGCCACATTCCGTCACCTGTTCAACGTTCATCAAGTGTGTCCACAGATTTAACATTCCATACATATCTGACAATGACTTCTACATTCGGGCGGAATAAGTGAAGCCTCAGGTGAGACTAGTTTCATAGAAGCTATTTGCAACAGCTTCCTCGACTTCCCGGAGTTGCCTAATGTGGTTTACATTGTATCCTGAATGTTGCATTGAGCATTGGGTCTTGATTTTATCACGGGCTGCCTCTATGGAGCCCCCGGGTGGGGTGGCGGGCTTCCGAGTCACAGTATGCCAATTGCCACGACAGGTGATCTGTCAGACATTACACAACACAGGCAACCGGAGGAACCCGGGAATGGAAACAAGATACAAACCAAAACGTGATCACTACTTCTGATCATTCAAGTTGGCAATATAGGAACTAAAAATAGATCTGCCCTCCTATCTGGCAAATATCTGTTACAATGAGTTTGCAAAATATTCAACGTAATAAAAAATTGTTGGACTCATTCCACTATCTATACCTCTCACGTATATTTCTAATTACTCGGAAGTTTTCTTTTCTAAACTGTACAAGTTATCTGTAGTGTTTTATTTTCTTTCATTCTTTCTCCGCCGGCGGAGTTTGTTTTGTTACTACTGAGAGAACCACATTGCCTCTAGATCATGGTGGCATTTTTAACCTCTGGATATTGGTATCAATATCATTGAGTAAATAAGTATAGATAAGCGGTAATTCTTGATGGGAATTCGTAGGTATTATACTATTTCTGCGAGTACGCCGTTGGTTATCAGAGTACCGGTGCAACAGATCCCTGTGAGAGTTGTTGAGCTTTTGTCAGATGTGTCTCGACCACGTACTGTAATAATCGACGGCGTACTCGTAAAAATATTATAACCTATCATTGAGTAACTTTGCATCCGAGAACCTTTGTGACCATCCGGAGCGAAGTGGTTCTCCGGAACCACACCTTGGAGACCACCGTAACTCGGTCTAAATAAAGCCTTAACTATTTTGCGATTCTGATCTATAAGTACTGAAATATTCATTGATTCAATTTCTGCTGCCAGTGATTTGGAGGATCACCTAATCGTAACATATTATTCAATTCATAACGACTTGTCTACGATAAGACTCAATCTTACTTACATTTTGTGAGTTTCAACATTGGAAATTGATCAGAAAGGGCAAATATATTGTTGAAAGTTATATAAATGTGAAATGACTTTATAACAACATTGTTTTCCCCTAGAAGCTTTCAGCAAAGTTCAAAGTATTTATAGTTGACTGTTTACAGGTGATGGCGTAGGCGATAGATGTAGACATGTCATTTTGATTGGCCATGTTCTTGCAACTCATTTCCTACCCAAACAGGAATGTCAACTCAGCACTTTGTAAAGTGCAGCATGTATCCTTCTTGGACGTCGAGTTTAATTTTCATCAGCTCATAACTTCTATGAGTGCAGAATATAGTATGTATGACATGCAATTTTAATAATTTATAGTTGCAATAATTGTAATTGTATCATTCAATCAAACTTACTGTTCCAAGTACTTCCCAAAGCAAATCACACTTTGAGATAACTGTTTTGTTGTTTGTTTATTTTAAATGGGACATTCGGCAGGTTAAGTTTGTCAAAGTCTTGCATTCACATCTGGTAAACCAGCCAAACAAACATATTTTTCATCGTTCAGGAATGTCATGACAAATGCTTTTCAGAAAGTGCAGTATTTACTCTAGCCCTATGTAAATTTGCTCCTGATAAACTTTACAGAGGTGGTCACTGCTTGTCTCTTGTTCATAGTGTGATTTGTATTCTATTCCAAGGTCATAGTAATACTGCAAAACCGATGAAACAATAAATGATTTCTTACCTTAAGTTGTAAGCCGGCAGTAGCATTTGCCATCTTGTCATCATCCAATGTATGCCAATATGGTTGTGAAATCTGTTTCCACATGACTGCATAGAATCTATGACTTGATTGGTAACCAAAGATAAAACCTGCATAATCGTCATCTTTTTCGGTGTTCACATAGAAGGTACCACTAAATTTAACCTCTTCGAATTCATCATAACCTTGAAAGTGAAAACAAAGAGCACCACAGGTTAACACCCTCTTCATCAAGAATAGTAATTTTAGTTTGCCATTTGCTTTACTCCAATAAGTAGTTACCACACCAGTTTTATATTCACTGCACAAGTTATATTCAACATTATGTTGATAAAATTATGTTCACCCTGTCATAACTTGGTCATGCATCTTTGATTTAGAAAAAGAACCAGTCAACTGTCAATTGCACAGAACAAGAAGGAACAGCAAGGTGTAATTCTTACCAATAGCAAGTCCAGGGTCTCCGTTGACAGTCTGTACCACTTCTTTGCCTCTATTCCTGACAATCCAATGCGGATCATGTTGAGCCACTCCGGATGGATCCATGAGGATAGATTGGAATTTAGAAACATCTGTGGTTGAGATAAGGGCGTTCTCTGGACAGGTATCTTGATAATCTGGGACACCATCCCCATCAAAGTCAAACTCACATGGATCACCTCTGCCGTTATCTGTAAAAAGGTAAGACGTGGAATTACGTACAGCTCTTAGGACACATGTACAGAATTCACACATTATACAATCAAAGAGAAAGGGTGAAATGGTAATAAGATAAATTCATCAATTAAAAATGTAATCTTTACTCCCATAAAGCATGTATAATAATTATGTATGGGAGATCATGTATCTGATAATTGCCTGGTAATATTTGTATACCTTATCATTTTCTATGCCTTACCATTGGTGTCATTTTGGCCTGGATTGTAGATGAGTTTACAGTTATCAGCATAATCTGGGATACCATCATTGTCATCGTCTTCGTCACAGGCGTCACCTAAAAGTAAGATAACAATATGGGTTACCATTACTTAATAACCATTTGCATAAACTTGTTTATTTTTTCTGCAGAACCTATTACAGGCACTTTGTGAGATGCTCTTTGGTCTTTCATTCAGTGTTTCATTCAAATGTACGGCATCAATATTTCATGCAAAAGAAGGTAACAGATTTGAACGTTAAAATCAAAGATAAACAATAAGGAAAGCTTACCGATTCCATCGTAGTCGTGATCTAGTTGACTGGCATTGGGAATGTATGGACAATTGTCCAGATCATCTTGATGTCCATCATCATCAATGTCCAAGTCTGTGTCACATTCATCACCTACATTGTCAGAATCACTATCAGTCTATGAATTAAAAAAAAAACACCACATACATAATTATTCAAATGGCATATATCCTATATATTTGCGACTTTTAATAGAATCAATGTCTACTATGAAAACATCTGAAACACCTAAAATGTTACTAATCCATTTTTTACTAATACTATCAGACTATTGTTTTTAATACAACAGTATATATACCCTTTCTGCTAAGCAGCATACAGCAAAAAAATAGAAAAAATGTGATATGGAATGATGAAGCTGTCTTACCTGGTCAGGGTTGAGGATGAAGGGGCAGTTGTCACAGAGGTCACCCCAGCCATCTTCATCACTATCGACTTGATTGGCGTTCGCCACGTATGGACAGTTATCCCATTCATTCAAGAAGCCTGCAAGACAATAAAAAATATGAACAGATGCAGATGACATGATAAGCTCGAAATACAAGATGATTTGCTTATGATCCCGTTCGGGTAAATGATCCAAGTATTCTGTGAGTATGTTTTATACTTTGTCTACCAACATGATTGATAATTTCACTGATTCCTATTAATCATAAACAATTTCCTTTTTTTTCCACTAGTTTCTTTTGGATAAATGGGTTATCATTATAATCATTGTTTCCCTTTATGAAATTCATGTTAATGAAACGAGTAAAAACATTAAAAACTATGTATATGATAATTTTATGATACTCACCATCATTATCAATATCTGGATCACAAGCATCTCCTTTTGAATCTTTGTCTGTGTCTTCTTGGAAGGTATTAGAATCCCATTTACAATTATCACAGATATTACCAACACCATCATTGTCATCATCTTGTTGGTATGTATTGGCTATGAATGGACAGTTATCCTGTAAAGAGAGGAAGACAGTCAAATATGAATGTCTAGGATTATAGAAAGCCTTCTCAAGTTAACTATTAATACGATATAGATCCTTGATAATGATATTTAAAATGAAGTTTTGAAGTCACGCCATTTTGATTGGAATGAAAAATGAAGTTACAGCATTGTTGAGAGAGAAAGACTCATAGAGAGAAAGAAATAATGAGAATGAGAAGAAGATGGAAAGAATAAGGAGGAGGAGAAAAGTAAGGAAAAAAATTAAAAGAAGTGTTCTGATTTGTCCAAATGAAACTTTAGAAGAATGTCACGCTAATATTATAGATCGTATTGCAGGATCTTACCAAAGAATCTACAATGCCATCATCATCATCGTCCTCATCGCAGACATCACCTTGTCCATCACCGTCGTTGTCTTCTTGACCACTGTTAGGTACACTGGGGCAGTTATCCTACATGTGAATCAAAGAAATCAAAAGGTAAGACTTTGGCCAACATTTACTAATCAAACCCTAGATCATACTTGATTTTTATTCAGATGAATAGATTTTTAAAGAGGTAAATTACTGCAAGTGGCGACAAGAAATAATCTTGGTTACCACATACGTACCTGCTGGCAATGGGTGTAGTCGTCTTTAGCTTGACAAGGTAGTCCAACATCTGGCCATGAATCCAAATCACTATCATGCGCACAATGGTAACCATCCCCAGCAAAACCTGTGTGACACTGTGCGGAACAGATGAAACAATCATTTGTTAACAGAAATGATACAGTATGAATGAAAAATACTAATTACACTGAAATACCATACTGTTCCTTCTTCACGTCATATATGTTTGCCATATATGTTTGTCATCGTCTATTTGCTCGTCCCTTGTGGCTTGTGGGGGTTTTGCATGAATAACATTAACATGATTAAATTTAAAGAAAACCCATGGAGCCCCGATCAGGGACTTCAAAAATTGAACTTCAAATCTCTGCAATCCAGAATGCACATAGCTTTTTAAGAATATGTCTGGTCAAGAATTATGAGTAAAAGTGTCTTTGAAGGGTTGACTATTCATTATTGGTCGAGTCAGCCAAAAAGATCGATTTTCATTATCTAGATCAATATATAATTCAATGTTTTGCAGAAGTTCATTCTACAAATCACATACTTTGAAAACTTGCTTGATTTATTGTTGTTAATGAGTTATGTACGTTTTACACAAGTGATGTTGTTTCAGCCCTCTTTGCAACATAACTCAAGAGCCACAGGTCCTATACAAAAGTATAGGCCTATCTGTGATATTTGAATTCTTCTTTACGCTCTCTATTTGAAATAATCAATGCAATTTTTGCCAAAGCTCACTACCATTCGTAAGATACTGCGAACTAAACCTGAACATGTTTAAGTTGATATCGATTGTGACCTTCGACTTCGATGGAAACCAGGAAACATGCTATTAAACCCACTAAAGTACCAAATCGATCGTATTGAATACTGTCGTCTGCTGATAAATGTGTTTTTATTTCACTTTCGAATTTGTGCTCATTCACTTGAATTAATTTGAGATCAATAAGTGGAAGTCCAAAATAAAAACCCTGAGTAGGACTAGAAAATAGATTAATAAATGAAACTATTTGAAAATGCTTTGATTTATTGATCTACTTTGTTATCCTACTCAGATTCAGGATGTTTGCTGATAAAAATCACAACCGTTTAAAGTTGAATTAATTCCGGAAAGAATTAACAATTATAACTACAATTGAAATGTATGAAGATACATGAAAATGACAAGTGCCGTGTCTGGCAATACACAAGTACTTGTCCAATTTAACTCTTTGTCATCTAAAGGATTTCTTTGTCATATGATTTAATAACTTCAACGTGCTTGATAAAACAGGGAAGTGTCACGACACTGTCTTGTCTGCTCCTGGCTCTTGTTAGATACTTATGAAGTATCTATACATAGTTTCCTCTTGAGAATCTTTGACGTATGTCAGATTATCGTCCTGATCTTCCAATTTTGTCATTCCTAGGCTCACACACTTAAAAATGTCAAGTCCTTGTACATGTTGTATAAGGGTTTTACCCTGAAATACCTTTTAGGTTTCAATTCGGTTTTACAGTTTTCACAGCTTCGACATATAAATGCCCAAATTATTGATAATTTGTAATGTTCTCATAAAATATTGTAACAAATAACTAAAAGACAAAAATATTACTTGTTATATTGGGCAAGATCCCGAAGTTTAATTTTACTACATAAATGCTATTCTTACATTAAGGTTAGCAACTATTTTAAACTGTTGCGATTTGGTAGGTCACAGCATCTTGCGAATGGTAGTGAGCTTTGGCAAAAATTGCATTGATCATTTTCATAGCGATTGTGTAGAAGAATTCAAATATACTTTTGTAGGTCCTATGGTTCTTAAGTTATGTTATAAAGAGGACTGAAACAACAACACTTTTGTAAAACGCATATAACTCATCAACAATAATAAATCAAGCAAGTTTTTCAAGTATATGATTTGTAGAATGAACTTTTGCAAAACATTAAAGTGTTATTTTTCAATAATATATTTATTTAGATAATGAAAATAGAATTATTTTGGCTGCTTCGACCAACAATAGATAATCTACCCTTAACCTGAGTTAGAAGTAGGTTGCTCACTAAACAGAATTGTTAATGAAGATTTTCTAACTCTACACATATTTTCCAAAATATAACTTCCGAACATTTTGGATATTATCTTGACGTGTCCATTGAAATGAAGAATCATGATCGATAATTAAAAATATGATTTTATATTCTAAATTGATTTAATTAGAGATTAATTGTCTTAATTAATTAACACAAGAGGGAGACATGATATTTTAACAGTATAGAATGTTTTTCATGGAGTTATTAACATCGTTATCATGGTCATGGAGCTATTAACCTCAAGGCTTTATGATAACAAAACAAATTTCTTAGAAATAAAGATTTCCTAAATATGAAGAAAAACAATGGATGGCAGTGGACCACAAGAATTGTTCCTAATCAACCACTTGCTCATCTTGGAAATTGAATCTAATGAATATTAATTATTAATATGATTGGTTAATAAAGAGGACACCTCTTACTTTTGAAAATCCTCATTGGTGAACAGCTTATTATGGGGTGACCTATTATTAAAATTAGTTCTATATAATTTTAAACAATCACAAATTAAGTTAGTCTGCTTTTGAGATTCTGAAGAAGTTGAATCTACTACAAGTATACTGACAAATAAATTTATCTTTATATATATAACACAACTGTGTGAAGAAGTCTTGATGTACTCTATCTCGATCTACACATTTATCTGCCATTTAGAAGTGTGATATTTTATTGGACAAGTTATGAATCAATGAGAAACTGGCTTCTTATCGACTTTAATTAAGCAATAGAAGTGATTGCAACGTTTTTCTTGTTTCACAGGGAGAGAATTGATAGCACCCATAAGATTGCTGTGGTGAGTGTTATACGTTTTGTATGTTTAAACAAGCGTATTTCTGTACACTAATCTAATTTATATCATTCTCTGAACCTTTGTTTCACTTACTGGGACATTTTTACTCGTAGTAAGATTGTGCACAATGACATGACAGTCTACAAGCTGTTATCAGCTCGGAGGTGGTCACGTGCGTATTTATAAATACGTATTCGAAGCAGCTGTGTGTACTTCACTGGACAAATGAATGCTGCTATATATAGCGTTGACCGTGACATGCTATTGGGTAATGATGTTGCTACTGGTGCAGCACTGACTTTAAAAGCCCCTTCGAACTGTTGAGAGGGAGCAAAATGCAATGTCCGAATAGGTGTTACTAAAAGCCTGTTTTAACAGTTAAAAAAAGGTACAATTTAACCTGTCAGTCTTACCTTGCATCCATATTGTGGTTCATTGTAAGGTCCGTAAAACATACATTTTGCGTCTCTTGCACAACGATGAGTCCCCTCTACACATGGGTTAATTGGAATACATTGCTGTAAAAGAAAGTAAATAAATCTGATTAAGTATTACAATGTAGTTTTACATGGCAATTTATACGAGTAAAATGTATTATACCATATAGATAATAGTAGTTTATGTCATAAAACTTCTCTCAACGAGTCCCATCATTTCATAAATGTTTCTCCAGTTATCCGACCTGGAGTGTTCACCCATGTCACCATATGCGCGTATGATATAATAATGATTAATGATCTTTCTGAAATCCGTGAAAACTTTCAAAAGTGACAGCAGCAGAATTAGCGTAAAAACGCTTACGGGTACCATTTTGTCACTTTGAGTCACCGTGGCATTAAACGTCACCTGTAAGTAGCATACTTTCCTACTTTGAATGTACAATGTAAATCTGTCTGGGGGTATTTCCTTCTGCATACTCAAATCTAAGTTTGTGGTATACAATTTTGCGATATGTTAGTATGTCACGGACTTCTTCGCTCATCATACTCATATCGGTAATTTCAAATATCATGCTCGGTTGCTTCAATAAATCTGATGCATACTGTTAAATACATTTTGTCTAGTTGGGTCCCTTGTCCAAATATATTGCTGCCACCACCACGTATTTGAGTTGTTCGTGTTATATTGTATAAATGTTGCCTGATTTGTAACTTGACCAAAAATGAACCGAACCAGATTTTAGCATCTCGTTACCTCTGACTTTTATGTTGAATGAGAATATCCAGATTATTTTCTTGCGTGCGCTATTCCCATTACTTTTAACTCGGGTTGAGAATGCGGCTCTACCCAGTTAGTAATTCATTATTTTATAGCTTCAAGTTTATGATCATTATTAGACCAGGTTACAAAATGATAGATGCCTCACAAAACTGTCAGTATTATGAGATGTTACAAGCATTAGTCATGGGCCAATAGTTAATTCAGAATAGCTGTCATTTCACATTGCCACTGATCCATTGCGATACTTCCATCACGTATCCCTGACAAAATATCACATCGTATCAAATATGATATAGCATTCCATCACTAGGTTATATAATCCTATAACAACACTACGCGAATCCTGATGTGATATAAACGAGGCTGCTCAACTGTCAGCTTTGATTGACCCGCGAAAAACTCTTCACTTAAAGTCAACATAGTTGGCATGTATTTTTGGTATTGAATTGCCTATAATAAAAGTTTAAATCATAAATTGTAGGCATAATTCTTAATATAGGTGCCATAAATCTTTTTCGCAAATACTGGTGTTATGTGCTGTTATTTTAGTTTAATAGGAATGATGCTGCGTTGTTCGTTTGCTTGAGTAATAATACATAGAGATAAATATGTATATATCGGGTTCTCCCTATTAAATTAGCTCTGAAACTTAGATATTAGCTTACCAAACACGGCAAAAATATCAATATAATCGTAAATCACTCCTCATTGACTTAAATTACTGCGCCTATTAGAATACCAAGTAGCACTCTCTTATTTCCATGACCATGATGACGAAAACAAACAAACAAAATAAAGAAACACAAAAGAATATACCCCTTTTATGCCAATACTAATCAAGGCATTGACATCAGTTATCTATCCTATAGCGCTGACGGGATGGCGCCAAGATAGCGGTTTATCTCCCGCGAATCCTTAAGAAACATATAATAACTAAAAAATGTTTACCTGTGGGTATCTTCGGGCATGATATATTCCAATACCAGTCGGCTGATTTCCACGGAATCCCAAGGGGCAGAATCTGCATTGATAGCCAGGCTCGAGATTCACACATCGATGCTCGCCGTGATTGTTGAAGCAGGCATTAGGAACTTCGTTACACTAGAACGAAATGAAAAAATAAATCATAAGTTTACCTAAACATTTTGTTAAAATGTTTGTTTATACAAACTAACTGTATATACATGGTATATGTATTACTAACATTTTCAAGTTCATTTGAGTTCAGAACTCGGGATTTGTTGATCAGTAGGAAATTCACAGTAGAAAAAGGAGCGGGCGTATTCAAACTTGAACAGTAACCTTAAATAAATGTCGTTTTCAAATCACAAGTGTTGAGAAGAATTTACTTTATTGACGGATAGAGAGGCATTCCTACTATAACAACTTGGCTACTAGTAATAATCTTTTCTGCTTTGCGTCATGCTCATTACGATATACGAATGCCTCAAATAATGACATTCTCAAAATAGAGTATCATAACTATTTGGTCTGTCCCCTGTTTCATGTAATTCATACATGTCCTGACGTAAAGAATTTCTTTCTTAAAATGATTGCGCTTTCCGGACGAAAGGAACCCGTACTTTTGACAAATTAGTTTGTCCTTTGCCATGATATTACTATTCACTAATCAGTGCTATTTGTCAGCAAGTCGTTACTGCGCAAGGTTTATGCATCTCCAAATTGGACCTCTGTCGAATATATTTCAATAATTTCACTTGATTCGTCAAATAATTATTATACTCTGGCATGCGACACACCGTTCGGTACTTAGCTCGTGGATATTACAAAATATCATTACATTAGTTTAAATAAAGAAACGATATGTCACCAAAGTATATATACAATGAACTACGAATGCCTCAGATAATAAGATTCTCATATTAAGAGCATATAACTATTTGGTCTGTCCTATAAATTATGACCGACAAAAAAAGACTCGGAATTTCTTTCTTAAAATGTTCGCACTTTCCAAACGAAAAGAGCCCCCCTACTTTTATCCCGCGACTTTCAACGCGTAGTTTATCTTTTGCAAAGGACTGCAGTACTTTTCACTAATCAGTGCTATTTGTCATTAAGTCATTACCATGATTGCTGCGCAAGGTTTATGCCTCTGCGACTTGGACTCTGTCAAATATATTTCAATAATTTCACTCAATTTATCCAATATAATGTGCTAATACTCCGGCACGCCGTTCGGTATTAGCTCTGAGTATTAGTGGCAAGACTGTGTTATGCGGAGTTATGTCACAAGTCGGTGCAAAACTTTTGTTTTGAGAACTGAATTCAAATAACAGATATGTCACCAAATTGCACTTCTATGTTATAGTTATCATAGACCATGGAAGAAATATCTTCCAGGGTTTATGCTTATATAGGAAAAGCAAATTATACTGGATGAAGTAAAAGTCCACCGCGCGCGGAAATACCATAATTTCTGACGTGAGAACTTTTGCATGAACCGGACAGAACTGCCACATGGCGATGACAGGAATATGACAGTTACAGAACAATATTTAGAATGATTTTTATAGCATATAAGGAAAACAAACATTTTGTATTTTGAAGCTCTATCATGTCTATGTCGGAAGGCTATCAAAGTTGATAATCAACAAAGGAGATTTAAAAGGATATCCAATGTTAGAGTGTGATTTCCATATGATTATGAAAAGTCTCCGAGTGTTTGAATGTCAGAAAGCATCAACTATTGCCAGTAATATAGTGCTTATTAGTATTCGGAATTGAAATTGAATTCAAAACAAAGAGGCGAACATGCAGACGACACTTGTTTCGAGGCAATTATGATGTTTGGGTGAAATCAAACTAAATACTTGAATTACAAAAAATAACATCTTAATAAATAACATTGACTTTGAAGATTCAGAATCATGCATATAGTTACAGAACTTACAGGATAAATATAAATATTTACTATTTGAAACATTAGCACATAAAAGAATACTGCATTTAGGGTTCTAGACCAAATTTTCGTAAACTGAGTGAATTAGGAACAATAATCATTTTCAAATTGCATTCTGACCATTTTGAGCATATGAAATAGAGAGACATTGGAGAGTTTTCTGGGAGAGTTTTCAATATGCAGTATTCAAACATATCCGTCGTCTATCCATTCAAACCACTCAACCGTAAAGTCTGCTAAAATGAACGAACAATGACTTAAATAGAAGACGAAGTGCATTTGGAACGCGGGCGTTTCAAACACTCCCCATTTATGTACTTTCTTTCATACATAAATTATTATTGAAGGCATAAGGGCAGAGAGTATCAGTATAACATGAAACTACAATGTATCACGCGTATGCTGCTTTTATAGTAACTACCCATTTTTATCAAAATATTATACGCTTACTGATGATCTTTAAAACATCATCTTACATTTTGTCTATTCGTGGTTGATGGTTCATTCAAATGCAGTATTGTCCCTGACTCACGTTTGAGTTGGTATAAAATCTGGGGTATGCTGTCTTACCTCGTTAACGTCGTGACATTTCCTTCCATCACCTCTGTAACCCATGGGGCAAGCATCACATTGATAAGTTCCATCATCAAAACTTGTACATTTGACACCCTCGAAACAAGGACTAGACAAACAAGCATCTGGGGAATCAAATACATGAGGAGTCATCAGTTTAGAGCTAATGGTGAACTACAGAACTAGACGTGAACTGTCGGCATTAATACATTTTTGAAATATTACGACATCTCATGAGGTTCATATTATGTAAATTATGTGACAAAGGAGCATCTTCTTAACATTCACCAGGTATGTTGAACGTGTTCCGCTGCATATATTCCAATGTAAACGTAATCATAAGTTGAAACTAAGGCTGTTGTCATGGTTGTCAACAAGGCTGTTGTTGATGTCGGAAATTGTCGACAAAGCAATTTCCTGATTGTCTACAAGCATGGACTAATTATCTGCAAAGACTTAATTTTCATTTAAAATATTACATAAGCTTAAGATGACCATTATTTACCATGAAATAACTTCTAGGTGCAAAAAAGTAATAATTGAGCATAAGATATATGATGTGGATTAATAGACTTCATTTTGTAGAGGTAAGTTACCGATTTGATTACGTGTAGTTGACAATAATATTTTGATGTAAATAAACGACGCATAACGTGGTCTCTGAGCTTAATTTTGACGATTGTCGATAATGAAAATTCTACTCGACATTAGCCCTAGTTGCAACACATCAACACTCGGATACAATGGTATAATAAAAATTATGATGTCTGTATTATTTTAAGTGCGTGCCTGCAATACAAACGAATTTTGACAACATAATCATGCTAGTTATCCGCCGTGATGATGTAATATTAAATGCTACTTACCGACAGGGCATGGATGCTCATTGCAAAGGCGTTCCTCCTCAGCTAAGCCGACACAATCACGCCCGCCATGACCTGGAGCAGGACTATCGCAGAATCTCGATCTCGATTGCCAGCCTCCGTCACAAGTCTTGGAACATGCAGACCATTCAGAGAACAATCCCCAATGTCCATCAACTGCAAAATGGTAAATTACGATAGAATCATATTTCTTTAAGTTGAATAGCTAATGTTAATCGAAGTAATTCAAAATAATTTAAGAAATACTAATACAAACAAACAATCTAACTAGTAAACCTTGACCATTGGCTAACAAACCTAATACGCTACAAATGTCATGATATTTACCTGGGCACGGCGGTCTAACACACACGCGCTCATCCCGTCCCAAACCGTCACATTTTCTTCCTCCATTTTTGGCATAAGGTGAGTTGCAAGACCGGACTCTGGTCTCTGTACCATTGCCGCAAGTAACACGACACGACCACGGTGTCCATTTACTCCAACCGCCATCGATGATTTCTGAAAGAAAAGAGCACCAAGTTTGAATTCATGGTTTATATGCATGACAAAGAATAATTATTCTCAGATCAAACAAAATTCCTTATACAAAAATACTTTATGAAAAAAAGTACTGACAATTTACCACTGATTACGCAGAATAACAAGATTGGATGAGGAAGTGTGTTAAAATGTTCTGATTATGGTACCACACATCAGGAAATCTGTCCTTGTTTTTGTTGCAATTTCAGAGCTGAACAATGGACCATAATCTTTAACCCCATTATAGTATATCAATGTACCGATCAACCATAATTTAGGTCACATTGTTTATAAAATCCAGTCTGAGTTCTAAATTTGTACATTGTTGAAACATGTAGGTATGTGATCTCTCTTTATCACCATTAATAACATGGTTAATATGTCAATATGGTAGATCTTGGCAAAACAATAATTGTGAACCAAAAAAAAACCCACACATATCAACGTGTTGAGAAGTATTTGCTTCTTTCTTACCGACACATTTGGGCATTTTGCAATTTCTTGTTTGTACATCCGGGCCATTGCAATCAAAACTTGTTCGATCACAGGATCGTCCCCTCTGCTGTGTACCATCTCCACAAGACACTGAACACGATGTCCATTCAGACCATGTACCCCAACCAATTTCTTGATCCACCTGGTCTGAAAAATATATGAAACAAAAATAAGTGAATCTTAATGAAGAGACAATGTAATGCAGCAATTAGTAAGAGCAAAATTACCTTATATGCTGAATAAATTATATGACATATTGGATGTATAAACTGACCATTAGATACCAGTTACAGTCCTACTAATGCAGGACATATTGGACGGCCTCGAGGAAAGTTAGCCTATATCCATGCCTTCAAGGTGAAATAAACCTACTCACGTTACCGTCTGGCCATATGCTGGCCTGCTGTCTGCTGTTTTTCTTGGGAAACGAGGATTTTCAATGTGGGGCTTTAAGTAACAATTTGTATAAGGGGTGTAATTTTAAGAGTAAAAATATACCCAAACTAAGGTCATCCAAAATTTGATAAATCAAACCTATTATGCTATGGTCTATGTTATACCAATTACCATGAAAGTACGAAACACTTTCCATGGTTATACCTAACATGCCTAAGTACATTAGCTATACTTTGGTTATACCATACCAACTTCATATATCATAACATATATAACTTCACACACACAAAAATGAATAAGTCATGCCAAAATTAAACGTCCTCGCTCAACAACTAATAATTGCTTTATTTCATTTGAGAAACAACCAATTATGTTTGCGAATAACGTGCTCGATAACGTGACTGAAAAAATGTATTTTGGACTATTAAAGATAAACTCACCACTTGGGCATCGAGGACAACAATCTCCGTCTTCAATAATTGCATTTCTGCAAGGTACATGTTGACACTCCATTACGCTGCATTTCACAGATGGTGCCTGGTAAAAAAAAATAACACACATTTTATAAGCTGCTTCAATTTTATTTGTGCGTTATTAACCAGCATTTATGTGTTTTTCTTTAAATTATTCAAGTCTTGCATATTTCTATTACATGCCAAGTTTTCATCAAACATATTTTTCCCAGGAAACATCAAATGATATCCTTGTCACTTAAGCATTATTAATTTGTTGGATTATATTGATGACTAGATCAATTTGAACCACGACTGTTGAAAGAGTTTATACATTGAATTTCACAAAGAGCTTGTTAATTATTTAATTATAATGAGGTTTTCGGTCTAGACATACGTAGTAACATTCATACATATACAATCATGATTACTATGTAATATTCTTCCTGTTTCATTATTTTCATATGTTGCTGACCATTGCTCATCAATTAAAACAATTAGAATGCAAGTGTTCATGTGTGTCTCCAAGGACGTAATTGGAATACTAGTAGTTTTTTAATAATATTGGATCTTCTTTCAAGATTGTAGTTGTAAATTGCATCTTGTAAAATAATAATAGTTCATACCGATGATACAGCATTTCATTTCATTCATTTATGTTTCATTTACTTGTGGCTTCAAAAATACTGACACATACTGGAGAATATGATTATTTTGTTTCAAAAATCTGCTTTAGACAATAGATCTGGGTAGGTAAAAGTAATCATCGCTTTTATCTAATAGATTTAGTTCCAGAACAATTTCTCGCCATTCTTAATTGTTTTATTTTTAAAAGTGGAATTATGCTACAACAAGGAGCGCATCCTCTTAAACGACGTCGCGTCGCAATCTTTGCGGCCATGAACGCATTGGCACCTAAGGGACGATATCTCTATCGGTATACTGTGGTAGAGTATGCATGGATAGTTCCATTTTAACTTCCATGCGATGTAATGATAGAGGATTATATTTAAGTAATTTTGGGACTATTATCAGCAGTATACATCTTGCTTACTCTTCCTGATTTCATAATTTGTCAACACCTATATGGAATTAGGAGGCTCCAGGTTTTCAGCACTTTTGATGAACAGTCGCCAGTTGGTATGGTCAAGCTTACTTTGGTATCAAAGACTTATTGTATTTGTCAACATTATTATTTAGCGCTTTATTCTTCAGTGTTTCTAGGGAACCTTTATTTATCATGTTTATTAAGAGTTGTCTCATTACTCCAGGGACCACAAAGTCATATTGTCTCGTTAACATGGTTAAGAATCTGTATTATCTTTGTCAAGTTTTTAATTCATTGCCTTTAATTGACAGATATATCTAAGTTGAACCCTGGTGTGAACGGTGATTTAATGAAGTCACCACCTAAATAAACTTACATGCATTAAATCATCATACAATTTATATTTACGCCACTTACGTAGTTAAAGTAATGATTTTATGAAAGCCATGTCAAACAGGGGGAGATACTGGGATTCAAAAAAATACATATGTGTACTTTTATATGTAATGTCTATGTTTAACTAGCTTTAACTGTATTTTATTCAGTAATATTGCGGATCCGCGGAGAGTCAATTGGAAATTTACCATATAAAAGATTAAGGAAGCCGACGAATACTTACATTACAAGAACAAGTTGTACACCTGTCAACCTTCCAACTAGCACCATCATTGTGATACTGATTGTCAAAGAAACATTGAGTGGGTAGATTGCCAATGTTTAAATCGGATGGGATCTGATGCTCCTGTGATAAGTAAACCAAAAGCAAGAATCATGATGAGATTAAGAATAAACCATATTTTAACAGTAAATGTGTTTTGAATATAAACATGATAAAGGGCGCATGGAAAAAACATATCCATCTTGGACATGTTTATAGTGTCAGTGCTTAACATACTCCACTTACCAATACGTCCACTTTGTCATAAATCTCGTTGTATGATTCGGAAAGAATTTGAATCTTGTTCTGAAGCGCCTCAATCTCGTCACATGTGTAGCCGCAATAGCCGAGATTGGTGTTCAAGTTGGGAACCACACCTCCAGGTAATGCATTTGGTCCAATTTGGTGCGGATCACCAAAGGGAAGCCCGTGATTGTTGAAGGGGATCTGGCAGAGTCCTCGACTTGTTCGGGTCCTGGGCCTGTCCCTGTTGAGATTAAATCAAAATGCACGAAATAACATAAGCTAACATATTAATGACAAACGTTCTTTATACACACAAGTTTCACTGTAGTATTTATGGTATTTAAAACGTGCATTTTATAGCGATCATTGGTTAAGCAGCATTGTTTCATTATTATAAAACTTGCCATTATCTTTGTGATGAATCCAAATCAATAAAGTGCAACGCGGGTATTTTACTTTAAAAATACTACTATCGTGACTATGTTGCTAATATTGAAAAAGACGTTGGACGTATAGAAGTATCAAAATGCGGGCAAATAAACCATCGTTCTTTCTGTGTTAAATTATTATGAATACGATTATTAGTTCTGAAGTTACAGGGCGTATTTATAACGACTGCGTTACTTGTTGTGAAGGCTTTAATATAATAACTTCGTTATACCACGACCTGTACAAATGCCCATAAGTTTTAAGCGACGTATTGGTGATCAAAAAGGCTAGATTATATTATGCTTTCTTTCTTCCCATCTTGATACCCCGGGCTTGATACCTCACTTATCTTATGTTGACATTAATTTCATTTTATTTTACACTTCAAATTTACAAAAGGCAAGTTCAAACTTTTTGTTTACGTGAAACCCGACAGTAAAGAATGAACATAAACACTAATCATCAAGTATACACGAATTTAATATATATATTTAACAGAAAACAACATAAATTTCAAGGCATGCAGAAGATGATATAGGTCATTTCAACAATCCTGACAAGACAACCATGACAACAATCAACATAGACAAATGGCTGAATCTTTATTGACATGACACGGAAACGACAATTTAAACTTATGTAATCACACAATCACAAGATGGAGGAGAAATTGGTACCCGATTCAAAGTTTGCTATAGATCGTATCCGGGGATCGTATCTACCTCATTAAAATTAGCCTAACCCATTATAATGAATAACGAACGAAATGTTATAAATAGATAAACGATCAAAATAGTTCAGGCAAGATCGTTTTCTTAGAATGCGCGGTTGCTGTGTGTAAGATACATGTAACAGCAACAGATACACGCTCAATTAAGCCACTCTATTAGCGTACCACTGTGTCTCCAACAGAGGCATAGCCAAGTCATGGACATACTTGACGCGCCGAAGATAATAGTTGCTTCGTCATTGGGACAAAAAACAGTAAGGACGTAGGTCATAAAATAGAATCATTTTTCTTCTCCCCATCATCTTCGTTTTTCTTTAAAAAGATTCACTATAGGGATAAGATAATTATTTAAAGAAATGCGAGATGAAAACCACAGCTGCAATTATGGTTTGTTGACCACACACGCTTGCAGGACGACTAGATTATACAACATTTTATTGAACGTCCCTATAGGCGGTACGAACCTATTAACCGAATTTCATTTAATATTCAAAAGAAAAATATTCCAAAAAAAGGGATCATCTATTAAGGGGACGGTCCCAGTATTTTTGTGGGGCCTGAGAGCACATCAGACACACGAAATTGTATTCTGAATACGACGAATGTCCTTCTGATATCAAATAATACAAATTTTATGACAAATTATTAAAAAATTAGTTTGATATAACAGCCCTCGAAGTAAATTTAGGCATATACATCTCATGATCTGTACTTAAAGTGTATGTAGCTAGGAGGAAAAGCCGTCCATCATATGAAACAATATTGTGCAAACATCGCTCTCCGAGCCCTTAATAGGTCGTTATTTAGCCATAGAGTCCATTTCCTAAGATTCATAGAATCAATACAGTGTACTGAATACTTTAATAATTATGATGTCGTTATGAGTCTATTTCCCCAAACCATCGAGATGCCCAAACTATTCACAGATAGGCCCCAGTATAATGAATGCTTAATATACCGATCAGAAATATTCCATTTTATACACAAAGGTGTGATTGAATCTAAAATCGATTTGCGTCTATTGAGGAAGTAATATAAAGAGTTTATTGATATAATATTATGAATGAGCTGTCGAGACAATTGTAAATTTTGAATCAAAATGAGGTGAAGACACATACATGACATATCAGATCTATTCAGACGGTATTCACATTTGCAAAATAGATAATATCATGCATTGTTATCATTGGTAACGTGGCATAAACAATAAAAAAGTCGTGATCCATGATTACCTTGATATATAAGTAAATTGCAGGAACAAGGTCTGTGAATTTCAAATTATCACACTTTTAGGATCCACATGAAATATGCGAGGTTGCGAAATTATAGTTAAATATTGCAAAATAATGTAGGTCAAAGTAGACAGTGTTCAGGAACTGGTAACTGGTCGTCAATGGCATATTATTATATTTATATTTTACTGAAATTATCCTATACCATGTATACAGGGGAAATCGCATTTGATATCATGAGAACAACAAGTCATTTGACACATTGAAGCCTGTGTTGAACATAGAAAAACAACATCGGACAAATTATATTATGTGCATCATCATGATACAGTCTTTTAACATTTATGTGATACGACCTCAAACCAATGATATTTTTCGCATTACATGAACAAACAGGGGATAACTAATAGTATGTCATCTACAGAGAACATTAAGAAAGTACACGAAGTGCATTGGCCATAAGTTCCATGACAGAGTTTGTAATGGGAAGAGCAAAGATACATTGCATGAATGGCTCATGATTTGTCAGCAAGCTCGGTGGGCAAGTCACTATAGTTGCTGTTCAATGGGATTCCCAACATATTTGCAATAGCACTTGAGCAGATTACCTCACCTAGACTAACATGAATAATGAACCAACCTTTGTCTTATTATAGTTCTACCACCAAAACAACTGTCCGACTAGACTAAATAGGTGCGAAATATCAGTTTTGGATTCGCCATAATCGGATAATAATATTTGGATTGATTTTATTCAGCGTTGCGTTCGATAATATCATCTTTATAAAAATACGATCTCATGGTGTGTAAACTACTTAAACTGGGCTCAAAAAGAAACTTATAATTTTTCACGAGGTCACATCTTAAAATCCTGTCCATTAAATGAACCAAATTTACACACATTACTTTAATACTCTACTCTAAACACATGTCAGTAACCAAGCAGTTGTCCAACTGACACAACAGCAAAATGCACTGACACGGAACAGCTTCCTGGACCACATTCACAGGCGAATAATTGGCACCCAGCAAAAGAAATCTGTGAGAATGCGTACAAGATCCTTACACAGGTGATTATTTCCAAAGAATAAGTGGATTATTGTGGAACGGTGCTGCTTCTGCTTTTTACAGACTTTCTTCAAGAAACAGGTCTTGTTCCACACTATTCTACTTACTCACGGATTTCTTGTGTTGGGTGCCAATTATTGGCTGTGAATGTGGTCCAGGAAGCTGTTCCACGTCAGTGCATTTTGCTGTTGTGTCAGTTGGACAACTGTTTGGTTAACTGACCAGTATTTAGAGTAGAGTATTGAAGTAATCTTGTGTGCAATTTTGGTTCATTTATATGGACAGGATGTTAAGATACGACCTTGTGAAAAATTATAAGTTCCTTTTTTAGCCCAGTTTACTACTGTCATACCGGTACTAAACAACTTGTGCATTCGAACATTATTGCTTTTGAAATAATATGTTTGGATTACATTACAGCATGTACCTTGCTGTGACTTCACGCATGGCAAGTGAAGTGCGCATTGCTTGTCGCAAAATATCATCATCTTTAATGGAATGTATAAGAACAATGCAACCAACAAACATTATCCTTTAACTTGATTGAACAAAAAGTATAAGAAAAAAAGAGCGCAATATGTTGTACTTAATATGTTTCGCTCGTGTGGTTAAAATTGATAATAATAATAATAATAATAATAATAATAATAATAATAATAATAATAATAATAATAATAATAATAATAATAATAATAACACTAATAATAATAATAATAACGAGTAAGCTACGGTAATACTAAATATATAGGACAAACAAGAAAAGTCAAAGTGTATTGTATCTGGTAAGATACTTTATCGCTTCATGGTTCCGTAGCTTCTAAGTTCTAGTTAATATTAGATATTCAAGACTTGTATTCATTTGCGAGGGAGTATATGATTCCTGCAGGAACTATTTCTTTAATGTATATGCTTAATTAAAGTAAAGTTTATCCAGATAAGATATAATTACTAAAAATTAGGCCAAAGAATGCGTCTTTCAATTCAACCCCGCTAAGTCTTTTTTACAGGCTTTGTTTTTTAGGTATTAAAAAAGTACCCGGGTAGCAGTAAAAAAAGAAAAGAACAAGTTGTCCAAATTAGTCTAGTTCAAGGGATCTTAATATTGGAAAAATACTATATAAATCAAGCTAGCAATGACAAATTTCAAAAAGAACTTTTCATGTTCCTATCAGAACTAGGCATATGACTGACTTAATCGTAAACATCTCCACGTATATACGATCCCGATAAAATAATGAAGTAAAACGAGCATAATAAAGAAATAACTAAAACATCTCGTATTTTAAGTTTTAACATATCCACGGGAACATTTGGTTTTTTTAATACATATCGATGGATTCCATGAAAAAGAGCAACATTGAATAAACGATGTGCATTTAAAACGACGCCTTATATATAGATCCAATCATACTGATATTGACTTTTCAGTCGCATGTACTGTCTTATACTATTTAACATTAATGATATAGATTCATAGCCGTAGAATGCTGCATTATCAGTTAAGATACTTAGTTTGATGTGGGCTAACAGATTTGATATCATATGGATTATGTTATTATATGAATTATAGATCAAAATGCTTTATATATTAAAAATACCGAAGTATGCCAATTAGGCTATAGATGATCGTATTATTGAGTATAGCATTTGAGTATGTAGTATACCACTGAAATGATTTCCATTTTGTGTATTTACTACAGGCTACTGAGAACTAGGTAACAGGAGTAAATGGAACGTCTAATTTTATTTCTAATTTACACCAGTATTTTGTCTTTGACCGTGTTGACGTTAAAGAGTTATATTTCTTTACTTTAAATGTTCATTAAATGACAAGCTGATTAACAATTGTTATCGTGAGTGTTTTAGGATGCGCGTTTACGTCAGATGAAGCATAATTATTTAAAGATACCTTTGCGAATACTGAAGCACAACAATTATACCATTCCGTTTATTTCTCCCACGTTAAATTAAAAACAAACATAAATGGATTAATAAGATATAGGCTAGATAATATAAATCACGAAACACGAGAAAAATGAGGAAAATACATAGATAAATGGAACGTTGAACTTTTTCCTGTACGAAGTATATGCCCGGAGTATTTGTGTTGGTTGTAAGCTTCCTATGACCAAAAAGACCACTTTATGACCAACCTTGTGACAAATAACGTTTGTTATGATTTTTCCACATCAACGCATTTTCAAATCTCGATGCGAACTTGTACTGACAGTTGTTCACCTTAAGCCCGGGCCTTAAGCAAGGGAAGTGATTGACGTAATGTGAGGAAATTACGCGTTGAAGCCCACAGATTCTCTTGAGATGTCATTTTAGAGAGATCAAACCTGATCAGAAGTTTGATCTTCAAGTATAAAATCCCCAGAACGGTAAGCTGACAAGCCTAAAGGAATTCTCTAATTTTTATGCTTGTTTTATTAATTGTTCAAATCCGGACCGCAAAAGTGTAAATCGCCAAAAGATAAATAGGTGTTTTTTTTACTTTGATGAGTAACTTTTGTGCCCTCTGACCCAATATTTTATTAATCCCAAAATCATGATAATGGCTAATCACGTTCTTGCATCTTTTGACCAATTTTGCTCTTGTCCAACCTTATGAACATGATGAAGATGAATGCATTGCTGGTTGATCACACGGCAGATAACAAGACTACAACACATTAACAGTTTACATGGTTTAGCAGACTTTTATAGACAACAATGACTTACTTTTCACTTGCTTTAGTATAGCAGTGGAAATGAAAGGGTGTGAACAAAGTACAGAAACTTAATAAAACGTTCAATAGATACATGCAGAAGTTTAAAAAATCATTATTTTAGGAGATCTATAACAAAGGAACGGATATACTGAACATATTTGGAACATACGTACAGAAAAAGTAATCGAAAATACTCTCGTTTTCTGTGGCGATGAAAAGCGTGTTACAAAAATGTAATATATGAAAACGCATTATTAAATATAACAACTAACCTTACGTACTTTTTTACACAATAGTCTTAGGTAACTTTGGGTAAGTATTACACGGATTAGATCAATTAAGACAGTATTTTTAAAGATAGGAAGTTGTTTTACGTAACTTGTTTAATGCCAATATAATACTAAACCTATAGCCACGTGTATCATGTATAGCCTATTATGTTTGAAAACAGACGCATGTCCCGTAGAAAGTCATTTCAAAATATATGATTTTTTTTACAGTGTTCCGTCTCCACACACAGACTCTCAACTTTTAAAACATCGCAACATCGCGCGATGAAATTAAAATGTACATTTCAATTTCATCGCACGATGCTGCCAGTTGTTTAAAAGCATGTGGGGCCTGCATCTCCTTTTATGGTCATTCTGCCTACCTTTATTTTGCAGCAGCCAATCACAAGCGTGCACGGCTGCGATATCACAGCGTGATGCTATAAAGTTGAACAAAATCCAACCCCATCGCCATGATCGCGGACCGAAATCGCATCGCGCTGCGATGTGGAGTCAGGGTCGGACTTGAATCGGACTTAACTCGCGCATTTGACTCGTGATTTTAAATAAATATGAAGGCTAGAAAAGCCCTTAATGTCGTAACAACCAGTTTAATTAAATGTCATTTTGGTGAGTCCGAGTCTTAACAGGTTTCACCGGCACCTGGTTCAAACATGCAATTATTGTCTCTTGCTTCCATGATTCAAACAGGTGAAAGCTGGTTAATTCAATGGTGATTCAATGTAAAAACATTGGTCATTACATTTCTAAAAGAAATTGAACTTCTTTAACAATAACGATTAGAGTTGACTGCAAATTTTATATGATTTAACCAGCCTCTGACCATGTAAAAGTGCATGATCACATTATACTTTAATTCGTCTCAGCTTTGATTAGCTCGTAATCGGCGGAAATTATTAGGCATTTATCACTGCGCCTTAAAGTAGACCCACGTTAAGAGTGATAGTTGATCTGCCTGGTCTATATTTTGCGTGTTAAAGAACGTAGACAAAGTACAGGTCAATTAATAATTTGTAATAGTTCTGGCGCGATGTCACAAGAAAATTCTTCAAATAGAATATATTGATATTAATACGCGATGTGATAAGGCCCGCCGATTACGAGCTTATCAAAACTGTAAGGCTTTTCCACTACATTGTAAGCATGTAAATATTATTACTTTTATTTCCAAAAGGATAAGCGTCTTCGAAAGGGTGTCATGTTAACTCTCATTAACACACATTTCTTGTGCTATCGATGGTGAACTTCAATTAAGGTACGGGAAGCCAATTACTTACGGTATTGCAATACGTAACCATTAACCGCCCACTCAACACAAGAGATTTGACACTAAATATCAGTTTGAAATGTCATCAAATTAGACTTCAAAATTGATTCTCATTAAACAATACAAATAAAAGAGCCTAATTAATTCAATAAATTGATAGAAATAAGTTCATGCTTTAACAACAAAATAAGTGATCTTTAAAAAAAAAATAACAATGCAATTTTGAACATGTATTTTTCCACCGGTTCCATCTATCAACAAGTAAGGCTTGTAAAAAAGACAACCCATTGACATAGACGTAACCGGGAATGTAAATAACAGTTATTACACTCTACTATAATTTTGATTGTCTAATTTTCATTGATATGTGTAAAACATTTACTTACCATGTCGGAAGAAAAATTCCGGGTCTACCATAACAGGATTATGACTGAACTGCCAACTATCCAGAAATATATCATTTTCTGGAATATCTCCACGTTCTGTGCCTATCACTACACCAGGTCCAACTTCACCCGTCACTATATCCTGAAGATTAGGTCGGCCGGGTGTTACTCCAAGACTAGATGGAGGTACCCCGGGCACTTTATTTTCAGGAGTTGCTACTTCAGGAGATACTACTGGACTATTTATTCCGGATGTTGTGCTAGCATCAGGTATTGGTTGTTTAGCATCGGGGATTGGTGGTCGTTGAGTTCGTGGTTTCTTCTTTCCTTTTTTCTTGGGTGTGGATGTTTTCACTGGTGGTTGGGTTTCGATTGGGTCAGTTGGTTCGATAGGTATTGGTTCAGTTTGAAAAGATAGACATCCCTTTTGGACTAGAACAGGTCTGGCGTTTGTACCAATGTACATTGAGACGCTATCGACGTTTCCCTGCAAATAACAAGATACACATAAACATAAAATTGTACTCTTGATTTCCTAAACAAAATATCGTAAAACATTATTATACCGTCATTCAAATAGCACAAATAAATTGGACGGTACAGGAACATCACCATGATATTGAGAGCATTCTTGCATAATATAAACGCTCAGCAAAATACTATTTTAATGAACTAAGGCGAAGATGCTCTTGCATCATGTACCCAACGCATTATGCTCTACGTGGACATGGTGGAAAGCCCATACGATTATCATTGTAAGCAAAGGCAGAGATTCGATTCAAAAATTTAAAATTCATTTCTGAGATGATGGTGATGTTTTCCAAATAAAAAGTACTGCAAAATTTAAATACTTCAGTCTTTTGATATTGCGTACAGCAACTGAACTCTAAATTTTGCTACGGTTAATGTAGTTGTGAACAAATGGTTGAACCGTTTGTTGCACTCTTTTGATGCTACATACTTTGAATAAACCTGTGTACATGCAGTGCTTATTATGATATAATTACCATTAATGTGTCAAAATTAGTATTTTGGTTAAGGGCTCGTAATTGTTAGAAGACAATTTCTTTGCTCGTTATACAAATTACACCATGTATTTTCGGGACAACTATGATGTTAGTGCACTAACACACAGTTGTCCCGAAAGTATGCGTTTATATTTTCGGGACAATTATGTGTCAGTGCAATATCAATAGTTGGATTTATATTGCCAATGCACTATTATGTACACAGGTTTATTCAAAGTACGTAGCATCAAGTCAGTGCAACAAACGGTTCAACCATTTTGTTCACAACTACATTGTCCGTTGCAAAATTTAGAGTGTGGTACATAACTCATCAGTGGCGGACCGGGAGGGCGCCCCGGTAAATTTGCAAAATGATGGTATATCAACATATTTTCAGCCAATTGCATAACAACTTTTGAGCACCGCGCTAATTTCAAACTCCGGCATGGGTCCGCGATTGTTCATTAATCTGTTAATTATTGTCTGTAGTCATTTGTCACATGTTTACTCCGAATAAACTGCTTTATGATAAAAGGTTTAATAATAATTAGCTTCAAGCAAACAAACTTACCCTGAAATCGGCAATATCATTTTTTCCTACGACTCCTTTCCCGATTCGTAAATGCCATTCATCGTTAATGTCTAAATCCCTATAAAAAGCGCTTTCCAAATTGCGCATGCCTCGCAACTCACAATCCACATAAATGGTAGCCAGGTTGTTGTTAATCTCCAGTATATAGGTGTGCCATTCCTTTAATGCTTTATTTGAATTCTCATGTAACCTGTCGAAATAAAGCGACGCTTCAAATGGCCTATTATAGGTATCCAAGGTTGTATATTGCAGTATAGCTTCATTGGTTCTTCTGTCGATGTGAAGAGCAAAGGCTCTTGTGTCAAAATTTTTATCGATAGACACAATAGTGCCTCTATTTCTAGGGTCTTGTTGAACACTTGCCGCAACAACAAAACCAGTGTCTTGACGAGTAAGAACGGCGAGGAGTTCCCTGGTTCTCTCTAAACTAGCACTGATGTCTCTTTTACTGGGTTTTAATTTAAAAGCATCCTGTCCATCGGGTCCAGTGGCGGGCTTTACACCTACCATGTCCGCTGAAAGCCCTACTTCTCGCAGAAGATTTATTTCAGTTATTGCTGGAAATACAGGAAAATAGTTTTGTTATTATTCAGTTGTAGTGAAAGCCTTATTTTTTGTCAGAAAATATTATGTAGATTACTATGTATTATAGATCATCGGTTGACAATATCTCTGCTTTTCATACCACTTGAACGAAGTACAAAAAAATTTCGTATTTATAAAAACCCATAAAAGCACAATTTGCAGTATTATACATTGCACCTATAAATCTGATCATGGAGATCTCTTTCATCCATGATCTGATGAAAGAACCTACAGCGTTAAATCTAATGAACCACTTACGACATTCTTCCTTTTTACAGATTTAACAAGCATGCATTCAATGATATTAAATCATATCTGATAATTGGACGATATGAATAGCAAATGGGTCTCTATAAAGTATTATATTACTCCATACAACCTTCATGAATATTGAAAAACCCAAATGAGAGAGGCACACTGTGGGCTAATGTGCTATTCATGCTTTGTAAGTTTAATATATATATATATATATTATGTTATGCTTATAGATCATCACCGTAATTATGAGCTGTAACATGAACAGATAAATGTTCTTACCATTCGTGACGCATAAAAACAAGGTTGTGAAGTATGCCACAACAGTGGCTAGACGAATCACCTTATCCATATTAACTAAGGTGTTATGTGTTTATCCTAAATAACGCCCCTTGTGTTTGCTCCTATCCACCTCTCCGATGACGAGTTGGTTGGTCTATCCCAAAAGTAAATTATCTGTGAACATTTAACGAGAGGGTAACGTTATTTCATTTTAAACTAAGAAATCATGCTTAATTAATAATATTTCCCCTTTCTATCATGTTTATATTTGAAGGACCCTCCAAAAACACTCTTAGAAAATATGGTCCCAAGTGGAACCTTAAATATTATTTACAGCTAAAAAGGTTCTGAAAAGGTCAGAGAGAACCACTAGACATGAAAAGGTTCTTTTAATGTCAGAAAGAACCGCTTTTGGGTTCTTGCAATTTCCTAGAATCCTTGTAGAACACCATGAACCATTTTTATAAGAGTAAATAAACTCCTTTTTTACTAAATTATTGTCGTATAACATGTATAACCATTTCACCTTAAAATTTGCCAATTTTGACGGCATATTTGACCATTTTAACTTCTAAATGGCAAATGTTCACGAGCATTTGTTATAGAAAAGTTAATATGGAAGCGAAAGACAGTCTATTCACTCTGCTTCACCAACACCATCCTCCTCCTCCCCCTCCCCAAACGTTTAAAAGAAACCTGCGCCACTGGTGTGTCGCATGTTGCTCTATTATAAAACTAGTTAAACTCGCAATACAGTCGCCAGTCATACGAAAATAATTTGGGAAAATTAACAGATGATTTTCGTAAATATGTTTTTTACTACTATCAATATTATCGCAAAAAAAAAAATCAATGCCATTAGATGGGCATATGGTACATCTACTGCTCCGCCCTTCGGATACCATTTATGGCACCTGCGTAAGCTGATACTCATATTGCCATCCTTGCAACTGTTTGCCTTAATTTACCTCATTTAATTTGGATATTTTTCAGCAGCCTTTGAAGTTGAAAAACAAACGAACAATTTTTCACAATTTCTCTTGAATAAGCTAAAACACATTGATAGTTAAATACATATAATATATTCTGCGATCTAACGATATAACATAATTACGGGCGTATACATTTATTTTTAAAAAAAACCAGGAAAACATCTTCCTCGACAAGCCTGATGCTTTGAAATTTTAATTCGACATCATAGTCATAGTAGTCAAAAGACAAAGGCATTTGTGAGCAACCTTATAAACCGTAATAAAAAATCCTGATATAACTGTTCAAGTCGTTAAGCATACAGAGAAAATAGGTCCTTTGAACCTCTAAAGATTCATATTCCAATTTCAGATTGAGTTATAATCCATATCAAAAAGATCGTTAGTGAAGTATTCACGGCATTTATTCTTCTTTAAATCTTGATATACAGCCTTCTCGGTTCACGTTGTAAATTATATTGTACACATCATAATCATATAGGGATAGCATCGTCGTATCATATTTGCACCTTCAAGAATTTTAAGAAAAAAGGCGCACTGAACTTTTCCAGATGGCTCGAAGTTTTAAAAATGTAAATCACCTTCTATATTCCTTGCAACCTCGGCCTGAAAGGCCGTCACAGTATCAGCGACGTCCACTTGAGGTGAAAAGTGTATTATCTTGTCTCAGATAGAGAACTCCGATCCTTCGCAAAATCCAACGAAATAAATTAATCCAAATTAGTGCCAATCTCTATACAGATAAACGCAAATCTGCAGTTACTCAATATTATTATATTCCTGTATTGCTTCTTTGGTGACGTTACATTCATCTGACTGGAATCAGCCGAGTGTTTTATTCTTATTGGCAAATTCCGTGGTGGAGTAGGCGGTGACGGGCAAAAACACAATCAGAAGTTAGTCTAGCCAAGCATGTCCGCCCGCGCACCTACCGGTGAGAATATACTGCGCCACCTGTCGTTTGCTTTCACAGAAACTATAGATAAAACTAGAGAGGGAATTCACAGCTAAGCATCAATACCTCCCTGCACTACAAAATGGAATTACCATGAATTAGAATTTGATCTGCACAAGACTACCATGACTACGCAAAAAGTTTCGGCACACAACATGTGGGCGGGGCTTGTTACTTTTTCAACCAATTGAGAGTAGGGTGTAGAACATAGTATTATATTGGTGGGGTGTGAATTCTAAATGAAACTGAGCCGGCGATTGTTGTCCAACTTTCTTTAACAGTTTTAAGTTTAATTTCGTTTCTGAATACTATAGGTTTCCCAGAGTATTTCGCACTTTAGTACAGGGCGCTATGGTTTGAGTTAGCATTTTGTCTTACTACATAAGTGGAAAAATGATAAAAGTAGAATTGGTTCCATTTTTTCTATACCCCCTATGCTTCCCACGAGGGGTCGGAAGGTCATAATGGGGAAAAATATAAAATTTGTTCTATCATGTTGTAATATGTTGTTCTCAAATTGGTCCTCTCATCGCTAGGAATATATAAGTCAATTGCCATATTACACTAGGGCGCTTAGTTCAGGAGTTAAAGAGTAAATTATGCCAAATGGCAAATATATCATGCATAGATGCCAAATTTTCTAAATGCACCGCTTCATTCGCGTTTTGTCTCAAATTGCTCCTCTCGACAAACGAAATAGGAAAATAATATATTTGAGAAATGTTCAACCTCGGAATCGGACGATGATGAGTTAAAGGTTATGCATGCACATGATATTTCTATTAGACTTTGGCTGCATTAACATGGCAATACAAATTGCACCAAAATTGTGAATTAAGCACATGTTTCAGATTTCTTATGTTAACGGCAGTAATTTGACACCAATTTCAATGACATCGGACCATTTTTTAAAATTTTGACCTTTGTGTATGAAAGTTTTGACATTTGACCTATTCGACCTTATAACTCCTGAACTAAGCACCGTAGAAAGATATAACGATTGACTTTTTTTTATTCCGTGTGATGAGAGGAACAATTTGAAATACGTTACAACATGCTGAGATTATTTTTTTCTCCACTGTGACCTTCGACCCCTCGTGGGAACCACGGGGGGGGGGGGGGGCATAGAAAAATTGGAACCAATTACAACTTTCAGGTTTAAGGATGCCAAAAAACATTGGTTCCACTAATGTAGCAAAAGAAAATCCCAAACCCATAGCGCCCTGTACTTCTTGTGTCATTAAAGCAATAATGTGTGATTTGCATAAAGAATAGATTCCTATTTAAATGTTTGTTTTCACTGATCACGTTAACCCCTTTTAATTTCGAGCCAAACAAATGAGGTGCCATATTTTCAAACCGAGCAATATTGTTTTTAGTCATATTTGGTGTCATTTTGTTAAGTCATATATTTGGAAGAAATAATAGTCTCTGATGTCCAATCTCCTCAAAATTGACGAAATAATTGGCATTTTTGACCAAAAATTAGAGCATTTTTTTACACTTTTTTCAGAAAAAATAAAAATCGATATTTGTGAACAAGGATAGTTGCTTAATTACGTAATTAAGTAATTTGCAAGGGGTCAAAAATCATAAAAAACAACAATTTGCCCATATACAGCGAAGATCAATTCTTTTTCCAACAAAATGATTGAAGAGAAAACACACAAGGCACTAGGCAGACTGTTATAGAATGGAGTATGTAAGATGCCATGTCCATAGCTTCGCAGGAGTTTCCGACTAGCAATCAACATGATCAGCACATTCAGAAAAACACAGTTTAAGAGTGAAGATTGTAGTGAGTAACCAGTTTTTTATAAATGTGCTGGCCACTATCTATTATAATATAGTAGGCTTAAACTATACATTGCGAATTAATTAAGTTATTTTAAAATAAAATGTACATGTAAGTTAACTCAAACCGGCAGTGTATATATCGAAAGCAGTGAAATCGGACATTCCTAAGCGAAGATATTGAGTTCGTAAGTTCTGGTATTACAAAATTGGAAATTGAGATATCGTGGGTAAAAAGCTGAAAAGACAAAAAACCAACGACAACAACAACAACAACAACAACAAAACAAACAGACCAGAACAATTTGGAGTACATGTAATGAATTAAAAGAGTTGACATGAGATTAGGAATTAATGTTTTCTGCTGTTTCAGTGTGCATGTTCTCATCGTTGATGGTTTGGTGGACTGTCATGTAGATGTAAGCGTGATCCTAAAAATGCCTTTCACATTGACCAAAACTAATTACAAGACCTCTTCTACATTGAGGCTGGCTTTCCTTTTAAAGGAATTTTTATCAACTATACTCTGACCAAAGTTGCCCCAAATGCGGGGTAACTTTGGTCAGGCTATTTTAACCCCTAGGGCACCCTTAAAAAATTATTTAAAAATGTTTTTCATCTTCAAGGTGTAGAAGGGAACCCTAATGTCATAAAAAAGAGTTAATTAGAATATAATTGGTTTTGTTTGGAAGCAGTGGTTTAAAAACTCTGAAAAGTGCCCAAAGTTACCCCCATTTTACGGTACTCTGTCTTACGAAACGTATTGTTTTTGTTAGAAACAATATATTATGATCAATGGTATCAAAGGCTTTGGATAAGTCCAAAAAATACCTATGGTGTACATTCCATTATCAATTGCCCTGCTGATATCATTTACAATATCTAATACAGACATGTATGTGAAATGGTTAGTGCAAAAACCATATTGTTTTTTACACAAAATATTATGCTTGGATAAAAATATCGTAAGTACGATTATATACTAAACGCTCGAGAATTGTTATTCAAGAATCAACAGTTTCTCGTGTATTCTCCTTAACGTAATTACCAAATATTTGAGGGTTTTCATTTTTGTTGATGGGAACTACTTTAGCTGTTTTAAGATCATCAGGTACATCTCCACTTGGCTATTGACTTAATGGCTATTTGTTGACGAAAGACCATGTCAAAACAGGCATTAATGCTAGATCATCTTTACAGACATTTTACAATAGATTGAGAAAAGATTTGAATTTGTTCTTATTAAAATAAAAAGAAATTTGTCATTTTTGTAATCATCCAAAATATGATGTGGTAATCCTTAAATTTCCATTGTTTACTACATCCTCCTACTACTAAAAAACTAGTTTTTCATATCAGACGTTTTAAAAACGTCTTCATGATGTATAGGGTGTCCCAAAAGTCTCAATACCTTCTGCAAGCGACAACAAAGATGAATTTATCGTTGCACAGAGAAACTCGATCGTGCAATTGTTTTGACACCAAATTTGACATATATATAAAGCCACTAACATATGTTTTTATATCAACAGTGTCACTGGGGATTCTTTTACATTTTCCAAATTTGATAAAATGTTTGGTATCAGGGATACCTCAGAACATGACCTGTGTATTAATTTCCTTTTTCTGTGCCTTAAATTTTACATTCATAAGTGCAGATTTAAACAGACTAACCTTAGTTTCAATGCTTTTCTGAATATGGTCAAATTGAAGCAGAAAATTGAGTATAAAATTGCTGAAAGTAAAGGTAAACTGCGGCTCCATTTCAAAAAATGGACCATTGATCTTGAAGCATCTTAAATTGTTGTCCTTTTCTTCAATTATTTTCAAACTGATTATGGCAGGATCAAGATGGGTGTAACCAAGTAATGTGTGCACTTGTTTGACACAAGACTGGTGCTTGTGTTTTGTTTGTAAGAGTGAACGTTCTCTTTGTCCATCGTCTTTGTCTCTTTTGTGATTGTCCTTTGTACCTGTTCTTAAAAATTTTGACTATAATATTATGTTTTAATTCATGATCGTTGGGAACTGGTGGCCCATTGTGTATGTTTTTTCTCCCTCCACCAGTTCCAAGAACAGGGAATAAAAAACTTCAAAAAACTACAGCACATCTCCGGATCTCAAGTATCCACTACCTCCTCTCTACTTCTAGACCAATGCCCTCCCCTCCCCCATTCAATTGCAATATCAACGAGTTCTCGTATCAATTCTCTGCTCTGTCACAAGACTCCTGCACCAGGACTGTAAGCGACCATTCACAAACACTTGTTAAGGGGTGGGGGTCAACATTGAACATAAGTGTCGTTCCTTCATACTGCAGTGTAAATGCAAACCCACAGGAAAACAATCCGGTGTTATCATGGTTATAGTGGTTTTCTATTAAACATGTTAAAAGTGTTCCAAAGTCAGTCAAGGCACATTCTAAACATCAATTGTCACATTTGATCTTCAGTTGGTGTTTCATCATCACCCGGCATCATCAGTGTGATCAGGGCCAGGTAGTTGAAACTACTATTTGAATATATAACTATTCTTAGATTGGAAATGATTTCATTCTATCATCATCAACAGATTAAGATAATATATGTCTTCGAATTTTTACAAGAACTGAGCTATTAGCGATTGCTTTTTAGCCAATGATTGTTTTTAACCAATCTTTCACCGAGCGCGGAGTATAAGTATATGTAAATAGAAGCTATTCTCAGCAGCCGGCGCGGGCAGTATAATTATAAAGACACGTGCTTTATTCTTTACCTGGCGTGGACGATGTGCAGCATCAGAAAAGATTTCGAAAAATATGGGCTCTTTTGATGATAATTTAAATATATACTGATGGATTTGTTCGGGGGAGGCGGACCGACAGGGGATATTTCATGTAACACATAATGGACGTGGACGTCGTGCTCTCGGACGTGAATGGAGGGATAGTTGTGACGTGAATTTTCCCCATCAATGCTTAGGCCTACGCGTACGCCAATTCGATCAATTGAAACTACGTTACAGTACTCTACGGTGATTGATTTAACTGGTGTACTCACGTAGAAGTACTACTATGCATTGGCGTAGGAAATGAAGTAGCATCATCATGATCATAGGAGCACTTGGCATGGCCTAATTCTATAGAATAATATCAAAACCACTAGTTCTCCCTCAAAGAATCAGACCCAGTGCCCCTCCCCTCAATTAGTCCTGGCTCCCACATCGGATCGGACTCATGATACTGTGTAAATCAATTTTAAAGTCACCCTTGTTCATCCACAAGGCGTGCATGATAGGAGCCGTCCTTGTAAAGCATCGGACCCAGAGAATCCAACAACAATGTAATCACATTTTTGCTATTGTGCGATTTTTAAATACTATTATAACTGTCGAAATATTTATTAAATGACCACAACAGTCTATTTGCATGTAGACGTAACATTTCCAAAGAAACAATTGGATTGTGATGATTTATTTATGTGTTATGCATTTAAATCGATTAGGCTATGATCTATTTTGCTCGATATTGGATTTACTCTGTATGCTCTGACGTGCCAAGGATATATTCAGGAAGATTAACCACTTAAAATAACGACAAGTGTTCATCACAATATTGTATAGAAATGAACATATCACTTGCGATTATAGGTTATTGATATCTAACCAAATGAGCATTTATTAGCTTTCATTATCGCATATAATAGCAAAACATTCATAATTTACCACACACACAGCTTTAGTTAGAATACGCTTGTATGGGACCCTTTTACATCATCGGATATCCATCGTCTTGAGATGATAGTACAGTACATCAGGGCAGCGCGCTTTGTTACCAAGAGCTACAACAGAACAGAAGGCTCCGTGACACCATGGAAATAGTAGTTGAGACACAGATTCTCAATTGCAATAGCACTGGAACAAAGAAGAAAACAAGGCCGGCTTACGACTATTTTTAAAATACAACATGGGTCTCTTGCAATTCCCAAACCAGAATACGTCTAACTTCAGATTGATAACAACACTATCACAATAGGCCTACCATCCCAGATACCATCCAGCTAAATACAGAATTATGAGATCCAGAATCAGCAGCTAAGTTATAAATTCAATTTTTGGCCCCGTACAATAGTTCAGTGAAATGATCTCTCACCAAACACTCTCAACATCACCAATATTTCAGCCTTCAAAACAGTTGACTTTTTTGTAAGATTTTTAGTGCCTATATAGCTCTATATGTAGGCTATAATGTGTGTTTTATTTTTCATTCAATTCCACCGCACTGTTTTTCAAGTAGATATTGCTTCGGCAACGTTTTTGAGTATGAGATAGATGTAGATCTGAGAAATGAAAAACCATTTTTATTATTATTATTATTTCAGAAATGTTGGATAAAACCACACACAATGCTTGCATATTATTATACTCTTGTTTTGATCTGAGTGTTAAAATTAGGCGCAAAATGTACTCATTTAGCATGGAAGTGAACCTGGCTCGCGAGCAGTTTTTTCAGGTACGATTTTAGCTTTGAAAATTATGTCCCATCTCTAGTACAACGTTTGTTAACCAGTGTTAACAAGTTGTGTGGATTTTGACTGCACATTTTAAATATTTGAATGTTTCAGTACCAGAAACGAGATCAAGAATGAGTTCAATTCTCCGGTTCATGTTCGGCCGTGATTTAATAGTATCGCGGTCGTCGACTTGAGTTCGATTATTAATGAATAGTAACAATTTGACGCTGGTCATGCACTAGCGACTTCTGATCATGATCAATCGGTAATTTGTTAGTAGATGTCAAAACAACGTCAACAAAAAGCGCTACATAAACAATTTTTTTTTTCAATTGTATATTACCGTATATTTTGGAATAACCCGCAATACATTACAATAATATGTCGGAATAACCCATACTAAATCAGGTCATTTCTTGGTTGGTGAAGCAAATCAATTTTAAATGGAATGTTTAAAATATTCAAAAGGATTTCCGAGCCATTAATATTGGATGTCTTGAAGTAGTCGGTTTGAAAATCACAAAAACATGAACCACATAATAATTCTGCGTTATCCTCTTTTTTCCTTCTTCTTCTTCTTTTGCAGAAGGACATCACTTTGTTTTCAATCAATACAATTAAATTGTAAGCATTTTTGTTCTCGCGCATTCCAATAGAACAAAATAATGCTCACCATCGCCGTGACGTCATCGCCCTGTTATCGGAAGTGAATCGTACTGATCGTCTCCGCTGATCACTGTTGGCGACTTGAGCATCAAATTATATAAAAATGCCACAATTTGGAAAATGCAGCAAAATATGTCAAATATGAAATGAAAATAGATATATCAGACATTGAGAAAATGGATGGAAATGAAGTTAATTAGAGATGTGCGTGATAAGTGTAGATTAAAGTCAGCCCGTCATGGTAAAACAACATGATGTATTTGGGTCTCGCTATATAATAGCACGAAAGAGATGTGGATCAGAAATGTGAAAAAAAGGAGAAAACAAGACAATCGCAATGTAATTGTGCTTAGTCAAATACGTACTAATGACCCTGACCCAGTCTGCTATTTCAATTCAAAATGATAAGTTAGAAGTCTGCCCCCCCCCCCCCAAAAAAAAACCCGTTTGGATTATAATCATATGTGATTATGACTTATGTATATGCTCTTACTCCACATTCCAGAAAAATACAGCACTAATTTGTTTGGAATTCAAAAAAAATATTATCAAGTTCTGCCAAATGAAGCATAGCTAAATCCTAATCATTCATTTAGTACTAACTGAAGTTGAAAGAAAAAGTTCAATAATTTACTTATTTCTTGAAGAAAGCGCCAATTTTCGGCATGTTTTCTGACAGTCGAGTCACTAAAATCAAAGACTTGGAACAAGTCAAAGCATTCAAAATCTTGAATTAATATACTGAAATTTAGCTATAATTTTCACTTTTTCGTGTTAAATTAAATGATTGATTATAAGAAGGAACCATATCTTTTCCAAAATATAGAATGCATAAGTTGAAATTAGATATACAAGCCTTTAGACTTGATTGTCACAGCATGTGACACCCTAAAAATGCATATTTTTGGGCCTTAATTCATAAATATGGTCAACTAAATAAAGGATTATAAGATTTAGCTAATATGTTTCATTTGGGAATATTTTTAATTCAAAAACATTTAGTGGTGTATATACAATTTCAGCAGCATTTCTTGAATTAAAACAAAATTATCTTGCATGACAAATTTTAAAGTAGTCCAATTAGACCACGTTTTTGACTAATTAATTCTAAAAGTGTAAAGTTAGCAGTGGCTTAGCCAATTAAGGGGCAGTTGCCCAGACTTTTGGATATCTCTCCCCTGCCCCGATTTTTGGATATAGGCATGCACATTTCAGCCCAAGTTGAAATTTCATCTATCGTGCTCCCCTCCCCTAAAGTCACCTTGCCACACGGAAAAAGATGTTACTGCTTTTTTATCGATCGGCGGTGATAGAAGTTGATATTAGTTTTTTTTTATTACTTAATAATTGATAAATTAATTTTACTTACCAGAATATGATGTACTTAATTGGTAATAGTACTGTAATACCATAGAATCAACATATAATTATAAGACAGTTGCACGACCTCCTGTTTTTAATGGGTTTCAATAGTCTAGACCGTTACTATCCTCAGCATTTTTGTAATTGAATAATTTAGCTGGCCAGTGCACTCGAGATCCTACGGTGTGCAACGCAGGTATTCCCGTGCATCCGTAACCTATAGACCTTTTTCCCTCTTTCCCGTCATGCACTATTCCAGGGGGGTATGAGTGTCGCAAAATACATCATCTCCCCGGGGGAGTACAGAGTTATGTTCATTACAGTCTGGAATACGGACATTTCGACTGGTGCCTTCATCACAAAAAAAGGAATCCCCGATAATGATGATAATGGCGCCACGATCACTGATACCTTTCGGGGCAAAAACAACATTTCTATGCCTTATGGACATGGTGTATTCACCCAAAAAGTTTCCCGTTATTGAAACCTAACTTTGTATACATTTTATAGACCTAATGGTGAAAAACTGATGACGGGACACGCAGTGGTATTTTACCGGCGTCCGTTTCACTTTTTTTTCGGAGTTGAAAATAAAACGAACACAAAATCTCTTACACAGATGTTCTGCATCGCTCCGTAACTGCAGCACTCGTGTATTCAATAATTGCATAATTAGTAACATCGATGGTCTTTACGATAATCCGCATATATGGAATCAGTATGCCCATATTAAGACAAAATAATTGCAACGGCCTGGCAAAGACCATCGGATGCACACGATCTATGAGGTTGATGAACTACGTCATACCCCCCTGGAATAGTGCATTGTGGGATAGAGGGAAAAAGGTCTATAGACCTATCAATAATCGTGGAATTTTAATAATTTTAATATTATATGATTATTGACTGGTACACATTACATTGTGACTAAACAGGTTACGCTTCGTCAATGAAGCCAAGCAATAGATATTATGATTGAAATTTAATGACTTATGTGAACATAAAGAGTAAGCATTCGAACATTAAAATTTTTAAAGTCCAATATCCTTATATTATTATTATCAGTATAAATAATGATTATTTTCAGTATTTATATTTCGTCTTAAGAACTATATGATAACGTCATGTTTGTTTAATATTTATATGGAATAGCATACATATGAATTAAAGAATTAATGAACGAAATAAGACAGAAGTGTCACCATATAATTCAATGAATAATTCATCTTTGAAATTAATAATAACAATATTCGTTAAAAACAAACTATAGTGTGAAGTTGTAGTTAATTTAGAAGTTTGTTATTTTGAGCTGACATGGTATAGGCCTATATAATGAATAAATAAAAACACGGCTATCGAATAATTTTAACTTCCCGTGGTGCATTTATAATATTCAAGGTAGGCTATTAAGATTTTAAGATTTTTAACATAAAAACTACATTTTACGAAAATCTCCAGTCTGATGAACGTGACACAAAGTGACCTTTTATTTCATCATTACACCTGTGTATCATTGAAACATTTGGTCCGCGCGGAAACTCATGTGGAAATGCCACAAGGATCCGTTGTTAGGCTGGCTGGATCAAGCCATTTCCTGGAGTGTAACCTGTACCTCATGTATTGGACAGCACCGAGCCAAGCTTCGTGCAGGTGCTTTAAGATGGCTTTATGGTATCAGAACTACAATGTTTTGAATTGATGGAAGTAAGAAAGAAGTCCAGCCTTCACGTCAGGAGAGGATGATCAATTTGGGACAATTATCAAGTTCGTTAACAAAATTAAGAATGTTTTAAATTATGGACATCTTAATTACTTACGTTGCAATCTATTAAATGACAATATATTGAATGACTGCAGGAATCTTTGAGAATAAATTATTATATACAAAAACAATGTTTAGAAATCGGGGAGAAATTGGTGTTTAGAAAGTTAAATGTTTAGCATTTTAAACATTTTAGTGATTAGATCCTTAACCCTTTAATGTGATATGTGTTTATATGTTTAAAACATTTTAATCACCAATCTGTCCCGATTTCTAAGTTTTTGCAGTGTATCAGTAAAAATGGGAGAGGTAGGTAAGTCATGTAACCATTTTGATAATCTTCATTAAAATTAGTTTGCATTATCTATTATTTATACTAATTACATGAATTAAGCTTGCGAAATGGTCATGGACGACTTAAACAGGTGTTTAATTTGTGGTCATTTAGAAAGCCATATCTTAATCAACCAGTTCAGAAGTTATTCGTTAAAAATAGAAAACGAGAAAATTCAAGGCATATCAGAACAAGGAGGTTGCAAAGACTCGTGATCAGAGCACGATAGACCGAAACACTGCCAATTGCTTTAATTAATGTGTTCAAATATTTTCATTGATTACCGATTTTTGACCTTATTTACCTTGAACAACAATATGTATATTTTACTAATTTTCTTACCAATATTTACCGTTTTACGTAAAACGGGGCATTTTCCTGGCCAAACTAGCTACTGACCATCCCATGCCATGTTGGGTGACCGGCCGCCTGCTCCGTGACACAACACGACAATGCGTTCAAGGAAATTCCGCAAAGTGACAAAATACTAGAATATGGAAATCGGGTTGTCAAAAAAGGTGGTATTTGAGGCTTTTTGGAAATGCTCTATTCATATTTTTAACAGATTAATTGAGTAGGGAAATGAACACTAATCAACATGGTTTTAATTTGAAGCTAGTCGGACATACGGTTTTCATAATACAAACATTTCTTTTTATTGTATTGTTTTTATCAATAATCAATATAGTTAATGATCTAATATGACTTGAAAGTGCTCATTAATATGTAATTTCTACCAATATTTTCCTAAAAGCAATGCATAGATGTTCATAACATTGTTATTTAACCAAATACCGTATTGGCTTCAAACTTGGTCAAAGTGCATGTTCCTGATGACTTCCAGATAATTTATGCATAATTAATTAGCTAGCCATCCTAATTTACATAAATAATTAGCATTTACGCAAATTAACTCATTAATTATGCAAATATGCAAATTCGTGGACGGCTTCACTATATAATACATTAGAACATAATCCACTTTCAAGTTTCAAGGCAAAAGTATGCTAAATAAAAATTCCCTGAACATTTATGCATTGATTTTTAGCAACATATTGGCAAAAATTACATATTAATGAGCCCTCTCAGTTGAACTCATTACCTACATTGATCATGTTGATTATTGATAACAACTATAAGATAAAAAGAAAATATAAATAGATATATTATGAAAACCGTATGTCAGATTTGCTTTAAACAAAAGGCATGTTGGTCAGTGTACTTTACGCAATTAGCCTGTTTAAAACATGCTCAGACCATTTTCTCATACGATAAATACTGCGAAATAGTTAATTAATAGAAAGTGACACATGGACGTACATACCTGGCAGCCACACCACGTGGTTATGGGTAATCGATCAGCAACTATATTTAATTTATTTAAATGAGGCGCCTAAATTAAGGTCACGGTAAATAACTGTACATCGACGGTAAAGTGTGCTTTTGTGTGCTGACGAAGACTCAATCACACGGCGTAGGCTGTATGAGAACAAAAGGTACCTCTCGCTCATGTGGGCGCTTTCAGATCATTATTGACAGTAGCCTGCCTGGTGGAATGTGTTCATATGCTGTCAGGCCAGTTACCGATATAATGACGGAACCCTTTTGTCCTGAACAAAAGGTACCTCTCGATGAATAGCTTGTCGGCAAATCAAATCGGCACAAATGAACAATGCGTTACGTAATCTATTGCTTCTCCGCGTTATATTAATCCTCCTTGGCCACATCGGTATGTGGAAATATATTCAATATAATTATATCTGTATTATAGTCAAGTATTAAAAAAATGTAATCGATACTTTATTTACAATAAAGCCAGACAGACAGTTACTTACATGATATTGTTTCTTATACCGTTTACTAATTTAAACATGGCGATCTATCTAATTTGTATAACCTGTCTTTCATTCCATCGATGTAGAAAGTTAGAGACCACCTGCAGCTGTAGATTTAATTATTTGACTCATTAATTTTCGAGCTTAAGGTGAGCAACTATTTTTAACTGTTGCGATTTGGTAGTTCACAGCATCTTGCGATTGGTAGTGAGCTTTGGCAAATATTGCATTGATCATTTCATAGCGAGTGTGTGGAAGAATTCAAATATCACAGATATACTTTTGTAGGTCCTGTGGTTCTTGAGTTATGTTGTAAAGAGGGCTGAAACAACATCACTTTTGTAAAACATAACTCATTAACAACAATAAATCAAGCAAGTTTTTAAAGTATATGATTTGTAGAATGAACTTTTGCAAAATATCAAAATGTTATTTTTCAATAATATGTGATGCGATCAAGCAAAATCAGTCGGAACTCGGAAATATTGATTTTGAGATACAGCCAAACAAAGGAAATATTTTCTTTTGTTTCGTATTGTTTTGGAAACACTTTAATTGCTCGCATCTTTTGAACTGGTTGTTCAATTTCAATGGGGTTTTCTGCAAAAGGCAGCTTTGTAAATGCTTTTTACTATACTATTCGAAACTGAAAATTCAATATTTCCGAGTTCCGACTGATTTTGCTTGATCGCATCACATATATTGATTTAGACAATGAAATTCGATTTTATTTGGCTGCTTCGACCAATAGTACCGTATCTACTAAATAGGCATAATTTTTCATCCGGTTCGCCGTCACAAATAATAAAGGAGACAAGTAGAAAAAGTGGTCCCGCCTGGGAATCGAACCCAGGATCTCAGGTTTACGAGACCTGCGCCTTAGGGCCTAAACACTGGATCACGGGAGCTTCATGATTAGGCTGGTTGAAATTCGAACCCATAAGCGGTCATACGTCACTTAAACTTATCTCCTCCCCGCAAATGGCAGTGAAACTCATGTTGGTTTGGTGTGAGAGTGTGTATTTTGTAATTGGTGTGGGGTGTGTGGATTTCCCCTGCCTGCCATGCCTGGTCCGAGACCTTTTAAGAATGAGACTATGCCATGCACTACGTGTAGAATATACATATAGTATGGTGTGATTTTGCTAACCAACCATTGCTTCTGGTCCCTCATCATATCCTGTAGCAGTAGGCGTGTGTAATTAACCATAAGATAAGCCACATGATATTATAATACATCATATAAGTTATTAAACAGATAATATTAATATCGTGAAGTGTCCCGTTGAAATCTGTCATCATAGAGGATATCATGGTTTACCTTTTCTTTGCAGTTCAATTATACAAAAACGGCGGAAACCTTAAAGGAAGACAAGGACCATATTTATAGACGTAGATCTGGGGGGGGGGGGGGTAGTCCATACAATCAACCCCCCCAATGTTGACGCCTGTATATGGGTTTCTGACCAAATGACCTCATATTTGGCCAATTTAGCCCCAAAAGTGCAAATTTTTGCGTGCTTCGCGCGAATTTATTCCACTTTTGTGCACCATATTAATCAGTTTAGCTTCAATTTGTCAAAATAGTTAATACAATCATCCCCCAATGTTGACGTTGTATGTGGGTTTCTGACCAAATTAACCTCATATTTGCCCATTTTGCCCCCCAAAAATGCTAATTTGTGCGTGCTTCGCGCGAATTAATTCCACTTTTGTGCACCATATATCATCAGTTTAGCTTCAATAAGGCAATTTTTTCGCTCACTTCGCGCGCATTTGAACCATAACCGTATTCTGTCGCCAAAAGGGGCTGGATGCACTACATGTATACTTTTTTTCCAACCCCATCCCCTCCAATGTCAGAAAGAAATCTACGCCACTGACAAGGACGGGCGATAAGGATAAGTTGTTACTGAGTACGAGTATTTTGTACTAATTTTGAAGTGCATCCGCTAGCCAGACATGCCAGTAACGATCCGACACACAACTAGTCCGGACATGCACAGTGCGCCAGTCCGACACGTCACTAGTCCGAAACGTCGTTAGTCCAACACGCCGCTAGTCCGAATCTGGAAAACACTGCTTCAGTCCGACACTGCGTTTGTCCGAAACTGAAAACCACTGCGGCGATTCTGGAAAACACTACGCTATTAAATCTGAATCTAAAAAACACCGCGCTTTTATTTTCATCGCAGTTGAAAACATGCGTGTGTTTTACACCTCCACACACTGTTATTTATCGCCACTTGAGCTATTTTGGTTTTTAGGACGAACACCAGAGAAAGTTAACCTCATTTACCAAGGAATGCAAGTTATCTATTTAATTTACGAAAATATATGGATATAATCACCACGGGTAGTTGTCTTCATCTGAGACACAAAGTTTCAATTGTCTACTATTGTAGAAACCACACATGTAGATAGAAAATTAGATTATGGTGTTTTATATTATTAAGTGTCATCAATTCCATATGTGTAATGTGATTCGTAAACTGTTGTAAACTATTTACTTTTCATTTATACTATACCGTACAATTACATTATTATTTTGCTTAGAAGTAGAACGTAAACATTAAACTGAACAAGAAAACGACAGGTGGTTGCCTCATTATCATTAGCATAGGAGATATTGTCAAAATGGTCATACTGGAAGCTACACAATATATTTAAACGCATTATGATACTTCATTCCTGATATTTCATGAAGGTCATTCACAAATAAATCAAGTCATTTCTATGCAAAGTTGGTTGTAATAAATATGTTTAATTGCGTAAAATTGTTTGGTTTCTTTCTTTGTGTGAGACTATATACATTCAAAACCGTAGAGAATACAAAGTAATTTCATCTGCTACGCGAAACTGTTTGCTATGAACTGATGAAAGGAATCGAACTCCGGGCTATACATGTCACAAAACCCAACAAAAATACCCAACATTGGTTGTAATTAGGAAATAAATAGGCCTATAATAAAAGTAATAACGGAAAGATGGTTCACATTATAAAGGCTAGGATTAAAAACAGGAAGATATTACTTGATTAGACATGCTAATAGACCAATACGGATTACCGCTGTCGCAGTTAATTTAGCGCAATTTGCACAAATAGATAAGAAATATCCTGACAAAGTTAAAATATAGATGCTTACATCATTAAATAACGTAGGTTAAGGCACTCTAGGGTTAGATAGTCCGACGAGTAGGACCTGTTTTTTTCTTAGTTTACCAACTATACTCTAACTCTGATCGCTCAAGAAAGATATTACCACAAAAGTCCACTATCCTCCCGAAAAAGGGAGGATATTATTATTTTGGGGGGCGCGGTCACTGGACTTTCGCGATTCGTCTTTCTTGCGCCATGTGAGATAGTGATCATAGTGTGAAAAGTGTATAGTCTGGTAACTTTAAATAAAAGGTCCTACTCGTCGGACTAGGGTTAGACTGGAATTCATTTTCAGCGTGAACCTTGGGCCAGTAATAAAAGAAAATATCAAGTTAGCCCCTGTCTTTATTTAATAAACTTGCAACGTAGACGAGTAATCAGCGGTAATCAGTCAGTGATTATTGTTACATTAACATGGTCATTTGCTGCTGGTATCGAAATATGTCCTAACACATATCAAAAAGTTATTCAAGGACAACGCATCCCGCTGTTAAAGGGCATATCTATTGCAAAAACAAGTTTAACTCTATTCGAAGAGAATACTTATTATATTATAAGTTGACACTCGTTGCAATTTTTTTATTCGCATTTCTCCTGAAAAAAAGAGAATTTGTGTTGGTAAAATACTGGCTCGTACGGGTCCTCCACCCGTTTAAAGCGAAATTGATTTCCAAGGTAGCGGGCTGATGACGTAGGTAAACATGGTAAATGAAGAGGACACTATATTCACCAGCCTTGTTCAAGGCCTTCTAAGATTTCTTCCCTGCTTGAACTATTTTTGGGCTCGCGAAGTCAGTGAGCAGGTGAGGGCCACAGATTACGGCTATTAATGACCGTGCGTATGCTGAAAAATCGAACATGGGCTTAGTCTACGAACCGCCAAAACGTTCGCCCAAAACTGTTTATTATTATGCTTGATACAATTTATTGTATCTCCAGGGAGTGATGTTAAGAGTCATCGGTACCTAATCGGGCACGGGTAGTTCTATAGGATCAAATTGGATGTGGTGCCTAAGTTTATCTCATTATCTCCACATGTGGTCAGTTTGGCTGGACCAGATAATTCACAAGGTCAGCCAGTCAGCCGATGTCTATATATCCAGTACACGCACCCTATCCTTTACTGTGTGAGTTACTTTCTGGTTGGTTTAATTTCAAATGGATATGATCACGTGCTTATCTTTTTTTCTTCTTTTAGGGACATTCTGCTTAGACCACTCCCACGATGATCGGTTCAAGAAAGAGCCAAATGTGGAACATGAGTATGAGTATTTTCATAATAATACCCTATGACAATGGCTGCACTGTCATCTCCCCCATGTGGTCAGTTAGACTGAACCAGTAGAGGGCCCACACCACAAAAATTAATGCGCCATTTATGTTACCCTAATTTTTATATCACTGGAAACCTCTGGCTACATAATGTTTATGTACAAAATATTTCTTGCAGATTAATTCGTTTAGCAAAGATATCGTGAAATTTGAATTTCGTTCTGGTGCACCAGAACGAAATTACAACGTATTGTCTATGGAGCAGTGTAATACACATAATCATGCATAACTCGCAAACGCAATATCGGAATCAACTGAAATTTTGGGAATATGCTTTTTTCGTGGATATGTACTGAAAATTGTCATAAAAAGAGGATGCTAGGATCACGAAATACTCCTTTAAGCTTAAAACTCCGATTTAATTAATTTGTGCACAATTGATAGATTTTCACAACTGATCATCTTTTCAGTCACGGTACTCCCTCTGTATGTTAACTTCCCAAGTGGACTACTGACTTTGGATTGCGGTTAACATTTTTAACATGGGACTATGGAGAGTTAGGCCAATTTCTGGCCTAACTAGAATTGGTCATGATGTAATGCATCTTTAAATGAATCTGGCTTGTGATTGGTCGCCCAGATCTCGTTATTGTTTAAATCCTCCCGACACGTACCATTACCATTAACTATACATGGTACTCATCTATCTTTGGAATGCGGCGCTTTTGTGCTTGCGCGAAAGTTGGTGATGAACGTACGCATCTAGCGCGTATTGTACCACCATGCTTAGTCTTGTGGTTAGATTTGATTGATAAACAAGTATGATTGACAGTGTGTTTTAGAGAACGAAGTCCCTGGGTAAAGTTCTGCTTAAAAGTGAAAGTCCATAGTCGATTTTTAACTCGTAATAAACTGGCAGATTCTAAAATTAGAATTGTTTAGTATTGAAGTGCCATTATAGTTATGCCATTATGATATGTTGCATTCAATAATATAAGCCTGCGTATACTTTACTTTTACTGTCACAAATATAATTATATAAACTTTTTCATAACCATTTTATACTAGTATTTTGATGTAATAAATATCATTCTTAAACACTTGAGAACGTTCCTGCAATCTTATTGGTTCTTAACCAGCTTTACCCGTGTGATATGACACGATATCACACGGGACAGCGCGTGTGCGTCGACGCGATACGCGTACTCGCTATTTGAACCAATCGGTGGCGCACAGCAACAACGGGACTGATCGATTTTAAGCCCTAGGTAATTCCTTGTAAAATGTAGGATTTAATTTGATTAAAATTTGTATGATATTTTTATTTGAATTGAAGTGTTTAAGAATGAGAATAAAGGTATTGTTTTTAGCCGCTGTCGTGCATCTATCGTCTCATATAACACGGGCGACATCATTATTTTGGCGTAAAATAACTCGGCTTCGCCTCGTTGTTTTACTTAAAATAATGATGTCGCCCGTGTTATATGAGACGATAGATGCACTCCAGGGGCTAAAAACAATACCTTTATTCTCTAAGTATAATTTCGAGTTCAACTGAATGCGTTCATCATGATTAATAACGTATTTTTATTTATCAAAAATCGACTATGGCATAGTCTAGCTAGCACCAGGAGTTAGCATCAGTAGTGAAGGCGGATGTGTTACGACCTCCAAAGTCAACGGCAGTCCACTGGTGGATGAACAGAGGAGAAGGGAAATGGTGGTCATCCTTAGTCCCCGGGCTTAGTCCACACTGTAGAAGGCTACAGTATTAGCCTAGAGGTAGAGGGTGGTGACCACCCGGTGGTCATGTAGTTTGGTGTGCTAGGCTATAGGAAGGTTGTAATATCATGAGCTTTCTCATTTATCCTCTATCCCACTCATTGTGATTTCACATCACCAAATAATGTCTCTTGTGGGATTCCGTCCTGATCTGCGGTCTTTTTACATTTCGGTAAAAGTTACCCACCTATAAATCAATATTAAAAACCAAAAAAATTGTGCAGATTTTGGGAAAAAATTGTGCCAGGTAATAAATGTAGGCTTGAATCTAAGCATCTGCCAAGATTGGAAAAGATTCTGGGCTTTTATTCAGATTTTTGATGTATTTCTCAAACCGGCTGCTTCTAGGTAAAATCACAAGTGCTTCTATTTTGAAAATTGGGTGAAAAAAGTGTATTGCATTCGTGGTCCGGTAGCTCGAAAATTCAATGGTCACCAATATATTTAATTTAGTTTGTTTACTTGCTTGTTTGTTTGTCAGTCAGGAAAACATCACTTTGAAAAATTGAGTCGCTTCGTAAGGTAGGTAGAGCCATTTGAATAGAGGCCATTTTGTACACAAAGTATAGGGAAATTTATTATTGTGCACCCTTGTGGCCCTAAACGTGCAGACACCATAGTGGGTGCATAGCATGCCGTGGTTCGGAGAGTCACGTAAAATGGTGGTCCCATGGACCAGAGCAATATCTGGACATGTGAAAGTTGCAGGCCTTTTTCGTAGAGCAGGGGATCAGCCCGGGCCTGTTGTCTGTCACACTCAGCATTGAGGTCAACTTGTGCTGCCCTTTGGGGCTTGGCAGCATATCGACCCGCGCTTTGAGGAATCTGAGTATTCAGAAAGCGTGGATAAATGCCGTTTTATTATTATTATTATGTAGCGGTTGTGTCCAGTGCCCTATCCTTAACTGAAGGAGGTAACCTCTGGTTTGTTATAATTTCAAATGGATACGGTGAAATTTCTAAAGCTTTATCCAAATCCATGAATAGAGCATGTAGTTATTAATGTCATTCATGGATCTAATTATTGGATTCATATTTGACGTGATGATATGCGATGATTGCAATCACACTCCGGTGAACGAAGTCTTGATAGTACCACGCATTGATGGTCAAAGTGTCATTACAGACGTGCAAGAATGTACAATTATTAATTAAAGTTACGTTGTACATTGCTTTAACAGGTGCTTCCTCTATATGGTCAATTCATTAACATTGAATTCGCATATTATCATGATTACTCAAATTTCATTTATTCAATTTCCGTGTGAATTACCCTACGCATTTCTAGGGAAACGTGTTAGTGGCACACTTAGTTACACAAATCTTCATTGACAGTATCAGCTAGTATCGGATCTAAAAAGATGCCGAAAGCCAAGCAGAGGTTTATTAACCAGGGGTGACAGATGAGAAAATTTGGTTATTGCAGTTGAAATCGACACACCTCATTTGGAAGACATGACCTTAATCTTCCACACAGAGAGTGTGAATTTCAAATGGGATTACCTGAATGGGTTAATCCATTTGAAATCTAGTGTGGGAGATTTGTGATTACTCAGAGTGTTAGGTGCCCGTGTCTCGGGTCATTCCTCTCCTCCTGAGCCATATGGAGCATCGCTTGATACGTACCTCTTCATCAATAACTCTCGACTCCTCCCATTGGCTTCATCAGACTGGCCACTCATCATGGCCCCCTCGTCCTTGTAGCTGATAAGACTACCAGGTGGCTCAAGGAAGCCATTTGGATCCGCAGAAAAGGACATGACACTCTAAACAAGGACGAGGGGGCCTACACACTCAACAACATCTTTGACCAACTCATCACGTCCTCTACGATGTCTCCTGTTACCCATAAAAGGAAACAGTCAGATGTGATGAGTTGCCAGTCTGATGAAGCCACTAGTGTAGTGGTGAAACGTCACTAAAACGTGAGTCAAAAACTTCGTTTTTCTTAGGAATTGTTCAAAATGAACAAAATTTACAGTTCATGGTATTGGTTTTGTAAAAACAATCTTCAATAGTTGAACAATAATAAACATGGTGAATCTCTACAGTGACCTCAATAGTCCAGAAAAAAAAGGCCAGAAAGAACCATTTTAGACATGAAAAGGGTCATGTAAAGGCCGGAAAACCATTTTGGGGTTCTTACTATTTCCCAGAACCCGAGCTCTCCTGTATATATAACCCCATAACATTTTTTCTAAGAGTGCAAATATACAGCTATCTCCTCTTGCGTGCCCCATGCCCTTTCCTTGATGAAACTGACGACATAGTTTTCCATGAAAATTGCGACACGTATCTCTTTTATAGAGTTTAAACGTTTAATTTAGAGACACTATCATCAATCGGAAGGACGTCACATAACTTGCAATAAGTTAATAACGCTCTAAGTGTATGATCTTTGTTATGACCTATAAAATCAATGCAATTATGACCATCATAATATTATAACACAAAGTTCAGAATACTACCATAAAAGCTTATAAAAAGCCACACTGCTACTGTGATATGCCCAATGGTTTCCGTCTTATTCTTGAGGCAAAAATAGTAAGTTCATAGATGCATACGAGCGTAATGAAGGATATCGAGGAAGACCGCAAGTAATCTAACAGGTCTGATATTATGTAAGTACGCGAGTCCTAGCGTTTTTACCAGAACCGAGGAATAAAAAAACCCAATCCTTTAAAGACAGTATGAAGATATAAAAGTTTCTGACAAGGCAAACTTTCACCCACCTGATAATAATGCTATACTCATTAGACCAGGGATATGAGACGCACTTACATCGCAAATGGCTTTTGTTTCCGTAATTGATTCGGACGGCTTGTCGCAATATTGTCATTTGAAATTAATCCCAGAAGATTAGATAGCACATCAAGTCGTAAGTGAGCATGTTGCCAATCCATGACCGTCTGCGCAGATTTTTCCCAAGTTCTAAGTATTTCCCCTATAAATCGGACCAGTTCCCCCATATTCCTCTCCAGTATTGTCTGGTCCACTTTAATGTGTTATAGTTGCATTCAAATAAGCTTCACAACAGCGCCTGATAGAGGAGATCAACTTGGTGGATGATAAGTCATAATATGAATTATATTTATATAAATTATATTATAAATCCCTGTATTTTTTTTCAACAGATAAATTTATCTTATTTCATGATCTTTAATGGTTAAGAAAATTACATATAAACTTCGTACTCGTTCATAATAACTGAGACCAGGCGGTATATTTTAGTCTAAGGAAATAACCATGATAATGGTATAATGGTGGTTATGAGTGAGGATATGCGGTTGCATTCAGGTCAGTAATGACCTTTCGTAGAGACAAGCTTAGTGGCCTCTCCAACAGGAAATCTTGTCTTGTTGGTAGCATTTGCTGAGATAGAATTGATTACGACAGCGATAATCCGATTCTGCCTGAATGTATAAACTTAACGTTGTTGATTTTCATTATATAACATCACATGAATTGGGTCACGCCAAGAGTTGCGTCACTGAACTGTCAAGATGATGTTCAGTTTGTAAGCTATCACGTTCCGCCTGCATAAAGTACTTTATCGCCAATGTAGTAATTTGTTCTGGGTTATGCAATCATTAATGGCAATGAGTTTGATATCGTATTATTGCACCTGATTAGTGTGTCAGTGGCGTGCGCAAGGGGCCCGTGCCTCCCCACACTTTTGTCAGTTAGTCGGGGGAAATGCACCCAATCGGGGAAAACTTGTGGAATTAGCTATTACAGCGAGCGAGGCCCGTGCCCCCACCCCACCCCCACATTCCCGTGTCTTATACCGGGCTCATTCCAGGTCACCCCTGTTGAGCCCTACAATAAGCCCACACTCCCGCACCTTCAATGTAGCGGACTTATCCAAGACCACACATGTGCAATATTCAGTGTTTGAACAGCGACCTTCGTCGTTTCAATACAAAGTCAATGCGAATTCGTCACTTTGCGTACTTCTCTTCTGGCCGGTTTCTTGGCGTTGAATAGAATACAGACTTGTTCTACGTGCGTACTCGTGCACGTATTTATAAAATGACTCCTCTCTACACTCCGATGTTATGATAAAGTTGACAGATAATGCTGAAGAATTTTATTCAAGAAGATCGGTGATATTAGTAACGCAGAACTGCAGTGGCAACAAATTGTGGAGATTTGTTGGGATATTGATTTCGGGAAAAAGTCGGAGAGAAGTTTAAGCCGATGGTCCCATGTACGGAGATCCATATCTATACCTGTACCTGTATCTTACAATCAGTTTCGATAAGAGTAGGATGTTAACCTCTGTTCCCAACCCGTCCCTGTGTCCAAATGGACCCCAACGGAAATAAGCTTCACAAGAGCATTTCTTGAGTTATCCAGATTTGTCAAACCCGAACACTGTTTGATAGCATATAAAACTGCGTCATTTAAAGTAAAAGTGAACACTGATGGCGCTATTTATTTTAAATCGTATTTGCATCTTTATAAGGTGTATATACTAGTATAATGGAATTAAAACACCAGAAAAAGAGTAATAAATAGTATGGACATTTTCAAAAAACTTTTTATCATGAAATGTACGGGAAAAGTTATATTATTTGGCTAAATTAAATTTAAAATATACGTAAATAGCGCCCTCAATTTGAACACAAATATACAATTTATAGAATATAAATTACTACAAAAAAGCAGAAAAGGATGAATACGTTGATAAAGAAACGAAAATCTATGTTAAAAATAACTAAAAATATATGTATAGTGTAATAGCTGTTGGTATTGTCCAGGTGTAGAATAGAACATTAGTTTTTTTATAGAAAATTTGATAAATGATCACATCAAACAACCAAGAACAAATAAAAAAAAAAGTTTTCATTTCTGTCAATAAATTCGGAGCCAAATTCTGTCAACCTTTCAATATGCTGTTGCTAAAAAAAATCGAAAAATCAAACGTACATAAATGTATACATAAATGTAAACGCAGCCACCACTTTTGTACATAAATGTAGGATCTTACACAAAGAATACAACAAGTTATGTAGTTCAAAATATACTTATTTATCTCAGAGTATTATTTATTTGAAATATTGAAATACAGGGTGGCCTAAATGTCTTGATACCATTTTAACCGTTCTTAACTTTAGTATACAACAACCGACAACAAACAAGACAAAAATGAAGATATTGTTACACAGAGAAAACTTGTGGAATTATTTTGACACCAAATTTGACATACAAACCCACCAACATGATAAATAACCATACAAAATGTTTGGTTATCAGTATGGTATAGACGCGTCGCGTTTGAGGTGTATGTCATATTAAGGAAGGAAAATGTATCATGTTTGGTATCCAAATAATTGCATAAATTTACTTTTTCCAAATATGTAACTCATTGAAATTTACATTAAATCAAGATAAGATGATGACTAATTCGACAAATTGCACATTCATTTCAAAGTTTAGCCGGGTTGAGATGGTCACAAATTATGTCCTTTGGAATGACCGAGTTTCATTAAGTCATCAGCAAGACGTCATAACCCGGTCAGCAATCCTTCAGTCCAATTCCTGAAGTTCCTGGAAAGATATCCGACGATGAAATTGACACATGTTGATTAACATTATGAAACATACAAATATGCAAAATCATTATTATACACTCAAGTAAATTGGTTCATTGCCCAAGTAAATATGAAAATGAGGATGCATGCGAAACATCTCACCCGTCTCATTTTTTTTCTGGTTAATCCAGGGTAGATATGGAAGTTGAATGTCTTTGTTAACATAGATAACATGGGTTCAACTTAACATGGGCTAATGTTTGTGCATAACCTACGCGTCTGATTCTGTGTTCTAGTTCATAATATTCCAGACATGTAGGCCCTATAATACTTTACGCCTATTTCCCCATGAGGTATTTGTGGGTGCTGCCATGGTTGTTTTATCTGAGACAAGGATATATAGAATGATATCTAAATCAGTTTATTTTGGTTAGTGTCGGGTTTAATCGAATGAGATGCCTAAATGGAAAGTTGAACCATGAAGAAAGATTAGAATCATTTCGTGGGGGAACCTGGATTAAATGAACCTGTAACATACACGTTTCTCAAAGTCGTATTCAAAGAAACAGGTCCTGGGAATTTAGTGGGTGAGCTCTAGGCATGCTCATGATGTGCTACATGAGCACGATCATAATAATGATGATGGGTTTGATATTACTTTGCTCGACACCCGGGCTCGACACTCATATTGCCTTGCTCCACTAAGGGAGCCAAAAACACTATAAATGTCACTATTGTGTCGGAATGTATGTACGTGCGTAACGAAATCTTTTTGGGGCGCCCTCTACGGAGGCGTCCCACAATATTGGCATGTACTTGTGAGTAGCTTCTAATTTCAGTCTTACTAGATTTACTCCGCAATTGTTGTGCTATTTTGCTAAAATTATGCCCTTGCTCAGAAATAAATCCACAATATGCTTGGATTTTATTTTATTATTGTTTTCTGTTATGCACAGGATAAAATGGTGTGCGTATATTCTTTGTTTAAAAGACAAAATTAATGGATTTGTAAAACACCAAATAAATCGAGACCTTTGACCTTTGTAACCACTTTGACCTTTGTAACCAGTTTACCGCCTCTTAGAACCCGATAGACGGTGACCAACACTTTGGATTACAATAGCCTAATCTGAATGGCATAGTCCAATAAGCTCAAATAAACAATCATAGTGCAAAATTTGACCTAACTTGCAGAGTATGAGTTTTTGTACCCAAAGTTTCAAAGTCAGGCATCTTATCAAGATCAAGATAGTGATAGTGACATAACAATTAACACGCTTATCTTACCAAGGTCTTATCTATCTGCATGGGGTAATTGGAAATTATGGTGTAGCCTATTTGTTTTAAGGATGAAACAACTGGCTCCTTTTGCATGGAAATTAGAACAAATTACTATACAAGCTGTATCAAAAGTTTGGTACCCAGCAGTTTTGATAGTAATTGAAAAGCCTGGTTCTTCCAAATGCAATATCGGGTCCCCTTAAAATGATAAAATGATCAGACCATAAATCTTTTGTGACTGTTTATGACATTAATCAACAAATTATGCGGATCCTAGATGTGTCGAGGATGTTATGTTTATGAACAAAACGTTACGTTTGTATTTTCAACATTGTTAATCATTGCTACGTGTATGTTAACAAATGAAAGTTCTGTAATTATTTTAATTCTTCAATGCTAAGTTAGTAGGTATTCTTTTGGATATCATCAAATTGTAAATCTCTAGTCAGATTTTCAGTGTGTTAACAACTATGTATCAAAGATGTTACGTTCATGTACAAAACATTAACGTTCTTATCTTGTAAACATTGTATACCCATATAGCTACTTTTGAAGAATGAATGTTCTGTAATTGTCTTTTATCCTTCATCTCTATTAGATTTTCAGTGTATTAGCAAGTAGATGATGTATATGTATCACAGACGTTATGATGTATATGTATCACAGACGTTATACATTCATAAAAACTTTTCTTTTGGTCAACATAGGGTAGATCCTCTTCTATACTATCCATCATATACCCCCTGCATAACGAAATTCAACAATATTCAATATCCAAAGCAATATCATCACTACAATATGCCCCAAAATTGAACTCCCCCACCCCACATAATCGCAAATTGACACGACAGCTTCATTCCAATTCAATGTATTTCATCCAAAAGGGTCCTGTGATACACCTTCCCCAATCAAACACATTTGTCTTGCATTTGATCATCTTCTACTCTTCCCTAGAAAAAATCATTATGATACCAAATCCCCGGGACCAAATCTAAACACCATGCCATGGAATTCACCATATCACGTCCAAGCTCACATAATTTGGGCGCCCCATTCCTTTTTAAAGGAATTTTTATTTTTTTTTAAATATTCACTCAATTATACACACAGTGGCACTACACAAAAGTATTGCAACATTGCAATACCCTGACAATTTCCCCGGGGGTGGGGGGGGGGGGCACTTCAATATGAAATGGATATAGGTGTGGGGCTGGCACTTTCGCAGTAAGGAGCATTCTGTGAGAGCAAAATGTAAAAAATATGGGGTCATTGGGTGAGAACGTGACCTTTTTTTGAATGGTAACTTTACTCCACTACTGTCAATGCCTTTAGAATTGTCGCCAAATGGCTCTGTGATTTCTGTAGGGAATAAGGGAATTGGTTACGGGATTCGCGGAAGAAGGTTGCACGGAAGTAGTGATTGAACGAAAATAACAGTAACATGCATGGCTAACGTTTTCGTCTTGCAAGAGGTTAGAGACACAAAATTTAAATTGCAATAATAAGGTCACGTGGTTACTCCATAAAGAACATAATGACACTTAAACGCATAATGAACATATAAGGCAATCACTTTTGGTACGATTCATTCAAGGTCATCCGGTGACTTATGGGCTAGACACGTGACCTTTCTTTATCTGAATCCTCCAGACCTTGAAGGACCTTTGTCTTCTAAGATAGGTAATTTCTTCCATTACCCGTCACATCCATGAATCATTCTCCCACCACTGATACCTTGCAGAAACCAATTAAAACATTTATAGAGCATTGTAAAGGCATCGGGACATTTTGTGGACTATTTCTTTGCCTCTGCATTCAAATGGATTCCCGTCTTTCCGTCATTGTAAGCACTGGAAAAGGCGCATGATGTCACACTTTTAGCCTAATCTTACTTATTTCAACAACAAAACATCTCCATCCAGTATGTTATGTGAAATCGACATGATTGGGTCAATGTTCGACATACAGTTCGACTACAACAAACAAAAAACGAGTTTTCCCCTATTATATTCTGTAAAAATCTTAAAAACAAAATAACTCAGCCATATACAGCACACTTTTCTCTTAAACCCGAGCGTAGGCTGCGTCTGTTACAGCAAAGTCATAGCTGCATACGGCACATTTAATTTGAAATGTCAGATATTGGCAATTTGTATGCATAACGAGATCGCTTCATAATCCTGTTCGAAGAATTCAAGCTAATGCAGGTAATTTGAGCGATGCTTATGTTTACGTTAAAACTTCATAATAATGCTAATTTTTAGTCACTTCGTTATTTAAATGAACATGATAAACATACACCCCACCCCACCCCACTACAGTACACATTACACACAACCACACCACAACCCTGAGACGAAAAAAGTATTTTCGTCTCAGCCCCAACCTGGAAAGCGAAGACGGAAGATCGAAGACCGTCGAAGATCGTAGCTAGACGGAAGATCAAAGACCAAAGATGGAAGATCAAAAGCCAAACGCCAATAAGCACTACTACTGAAATCATTATATTACTAAGGTATAGCGCTATATCATGCATATCTACCTGTCTTCGGTCATCGCTTTCCAGACGCATAACCGTTATAATGAAACGAATATTAACATTTCATAAGAAGAGTTTTCTTCGTACAAACAGTCTAATAACATTACATTAGAATCTCTTTACAAAAGGGTGTTACGAAAACACATCAAAAGATATTACCTATGTAAATGAAATTTGACAAGATGATTTAAAAATGCGGACGTCATTACCTGGACATGGGCTGCAAATATCCTTACGATGAAAGGGGTGGGCGGTGCTAACATATAACATTAATAATTATGATCATCAAGGTCATGAGAATGACTTTTGAATTTCGTTATGAAGTTGATGAATAAGGATATCTTTACCACGCATTTCGTTATTATGAATAATAATATTATTCATAATAACGAAATGCGTGGTAAAGATATCCTTATGAGGTCAATGGTTAATATAAGGTCATTTTTTCGGTACTATAAAACACTAACAATGGAAGCAAAAATGAAATTATTTTACCATGTTTATATGAAAAAACCGTATGAATATAATCAATCATCACACTAGTAAATACTGAACAATAAGAGACGAAAGGCAGGCACCCTCCACAAAAACATTAAGAGTATTTGGAATTTGAGCAACTATATTACTGATAATTATATTGACTATTGTAATGTTTTGTGGATGGTGTCTGCCTTTCGTCTCTTTCGTCACAAAACCTCTCATTTAGAGGCATATAATGTTTACAGATGAAATTCTACGATAGTGTTAAGTTCCCTTAGGCTAAACGAAATCATGTCACAAAGCACTCGCGCGCATGCGTGTTCCTTAGCACATCTATATCAGCTGAAACGCCAATTCATTTTAAATTTTTTTTTTTCATGAAATTCTGAGACATATTTTAAAGAAAATTTACTTGATTCTATGTTCGCGTTGTTTAGGTATAAAATAATTAATATTTGCACTTCACTTGTGTAATCAGCCACAATTTTATGCTGTCTACTTTTGAACACTCGAAAATGACATCTTAATTCAAAATCAAATTTAAAACAATCTTAAAAGAAAACGCGCATTCCGCTTTCGTTTTTGAAACTGCCAAGAGCTTTGAGGCATAGCATTATTTTTTAGCCCTATCAGAAGTATAATGTCAAACTTTCCCCCAGATAGAGGGACACAGGGAAAAACAATATGCAAATATTCCACAACATGTGTGTTATCATTAGTGTCTATTTTACTCGTGTTTTGTGTACATTTTACATTTATTTTTATGGAGTTCTAGAGTTTTCTGGGTGTAATTTACATAATTATAAGTAAATTATAGTTACTTTGACCGTTTCGCTTCATACTTCATGTGGAAAATGGACCTATCTATAATAAATTCATTTTACCTTGACAGATGAGCCCAGGCAGATGAGGAGGAGCGTTTAGAACCAGGGATGTTAGAACACTGCAATAGTCCAATAATCGTAACTGACGACTTCGTTGCCGTTGGCGGCGTTTGGCTCTACTAACTCCAATTAGGCTGGAATTAGCGAAGTGGAAAACTGAAAGTGAGTCCAAAGATGTAGATTATGTTAATTTGCCAAGTAACTAATTTAGAAGGACTATCTAGCTGAGACCTGGTACTTATGTAGTACAAGCACAATAGAAGTATATATTGTGTTTAACATTTTGCTAATTTTAATCTGTATAATTAATTAGGGTTAATTTCTTGAAAACTTAAAATGAACTCTAATTTATTATGCGGATTAAAATTAGCAAAATATTAAACGTAATTATTGCGTGGACTAAGTTACTGACTTAACATAATGATTATATGTTTTGAAAATTAAGTCGAAAAAAGGAGTCAATGTATAAATTTTCACGAATTCAAGGTCAAATCATAATCCCGAAGAATACATTCCCTCATTTTAGGTGAAAATATCTTTTTCCCAATTTCGTGGATATTTTACACAATTCGAATGATGGTGATGTTTTAATAAATTAAAAGTTCGAAAGAACATTACACACCATGATCACGTGGGAACTTCATGTATCATTCCGGGCCATCATTGCCGTCAAACCTGTGCGCAGATGACATAAAGTACAAAAATAAAAAACGTCTTGAGGAAAAATAAAATTTTGAAAGGCTGGTACTAGCCAAGGGTACTCTCTATAATGTCCTTAAACTTGGTTTATTAATCGTCACTAAAAGCAATTAAATTACCGGAATATAGAGACCTACAGGCGTCTCCCAATATTAGCCAGGAATAGAACGACCCTTCAAACCCTGCCAACATCCGATAATTCCACACAAATGGGAAAAGAGCAAGGAAATCAATCAGTAATACCTGATATATGAGTTTACGTTGTTATTAAAAATAACTTAGCAAAGTGACAAAGCTGTAACTTAGCAGGAAATATAGCACTATGAAAATATCCAATCAGCAGCCTTTTTATGTTGTGCCTATTTATACCGCTTTATAACGTCACTGATATTATAGTTTTAAAAAAATTGCATAAATAAACTGGTATTAGCAGATACCGTTTATATCATTCTGGGAGAATTTATGTATTTTTTGGTCAAGTTATACTTTCCACCTCCTTATTTCTCCGACAGTTGTGTTCCCTGTTCTTGTCTCGTCATTCCAACTGGGGCATGGTGGCACAGCGGCACAGGCTCTGCCTTGCAATAGATGGATTGCGAGTTCGAGCCCCGGCAGTGCCATCGTGTTATGCTCTTGAGCAAGGCGCTTTACCTTACTTGCCTCTCTCTACCCAGGGGTGAAATGGGAAGCTGTTATGAATATTGTCCATGGAGCACCATCCAAAGGTATGATTGGGCATTGACGGCAGGTGACTTATTCTTACGACAGCGGAATAATTGTAAAGAGCTCGTGTTGATACACGTGAAATAAATACCAACATTTATTTTTTATTCATTTATCCTCGATTCAACTCTCGATCCAGAAAAAGTTAAATTTGACTTTATCTGGTTATATGGTGACCTCTTTATTTCCATGATGCTAGATCTAACCTTAAGCCTAAGTTGATTAACAGTATACATATATTTTAAAAACACAAAGTCTGAGACATGTTGGCGGGTATGTGGTCATCCTTATTATCCACTCCGCAGACGGTCACCGCAGACACATCTCTTTTACTGAATGTCCTTAGCTTATGTCTCAGCACATGCACTTTTTACTTTGGATCCTTTTCGGGTCATGTTCTCGTCGCTGGCTATGTTATAAAATAAACAAACATAACATGTTTTGTGGGTTTTTTTGAAGGAAAGCACTGCATAATACTTTCCTGAAAATAAAAATTATATTAGCCACAGTATCTGCGTATTAGCCATCTCAAATCTTTCAAGGCCATGCCATTGCAACATCAGTCTTCATGGCTGGTCAAAACTACGCGTATGATGAGAACAGAAAACAAAGAATGCAATCAGTATTATCAGTTTATGATCCTTTTAATTGCTTTGAGTAGTGTGGTCATGATGGTCACGGGCACCACAGTGTCCACTTTTGAACATATTGAATGTACAATCAGAAAAGATGCAAGGACATTTTCTCTGTCGCAGTAGAGCTCAATAGCATGAATGATCTCGGGAATGAAGTGATTTTCAGTGTCAAATGATTTTTAAGTACTTGGAAGTTCAATTAGTGTATGTTGCCTGACTCTGATTACAAATGTTGGTTTTGAAAAATGCTAATAAATAATCTGACCCCTTAATTTTGTTCGAGTATGTGTAGTGTTTATCAAAAGCTTAAAAATACACATATTGACTCGTCTTTCCAATACGTCAATGGCTGTTAACGTGGTAAATAAGCGCACCAAAGCATTATATGGTTGAATCCAACCAAAAGTGTCCACGGGCCAAAAATAAAAGTCCAAAATAAAAATGTCTCCACAATTTTTTCCTTTTGCCCATTGAATGATGGCATGTTGGAACCAAAAGCGCCATCACTAATCTTGAAAAATAAATCCAGGACGTGTGATAGTAAATGTGACATCAAAATGGAAAAACAAAAACAAATGGAATATTCCCATTAACATTTTTTTCGTGTAATGTAGACCACGGGGTGTCAGGAAAATGCTAGCTCAACCAGAAAATATTTGTTTTTATTTTTATAACGCGATCAATATGACCTTAGTCAATTTATGCTAGTTTATTTTTGAAAATGAAGTTTAGGTCAGTTTCTGTATTTTATTTATCAAATGAGTATGAATAAATTTACATATTGTATAAGAACGAGTGGGATATCTGTTTTCAGGAATATTAGGAATTATACGCATACATCTAATGCTTTATAAAATGATAGGTGAAGAAACCCGGGTATTCGTAGGTAACATGAGCGATTTAACAATTTCTATATTGAGTTTAGAGGTTCAAATTTTGTTATTATGATAATGAATGAATAAAATGGTAGTTTTTAGATCTCTTTCAGATGGTACGTCCAAATGAATAAGTGCTTTTACCTTAGATCAAAAAAATTTTGATGCTTTTAGCAAGATTTTGAACACTTCATTTTGATATACAAGTAGTTAAACAGCAAATTTACATAATAAATAATTGTTGAATGAATCCGTATATGGGTAATAATATTGTCCGGGGTACCGCTTAAAGTTTTTGACAATTAATTTCCATTGGTAGGGACACTTCATTACACATGTCATGTATTATGCTGTATTCGTAAGTAACATTTCAGTATTTGTGGGTAAGAATTAGACTTTTGGTGGATATCGCAATCAAATCTTCATTTTATAAAGCACTTTGAATGTATTATTTTCTTTATGTGCGTTTATTGATACTTGAGACCCTATCATGTATATTTAATGTCGGTTCACAGTGGTTGAAAGAGGATTGAAGTAAGAAACAAAGGCACTAAAGTGACTTTAATTTGCTTAATTGCACACAAATCGCTTAAAACCGTTATTGCAGACTTGTGAAGTCCATCTTGGAGTCAGTTACGTCTTGTGACCTTTCGTTTGAGGGCAACTATAATTAGCTTTATACTAGGGTCCACCACTGTGTTGTCTAGATCACGAGACAATGAGAAAAGTCGTTTTTGTCCATGGTATAAACTATTCGTGGGTAAACTTAGCGAAAACGTCAAAACTTACCTTCGAATAAACCAATTGGGACACAAATTACTCAGAAACCAGAAGGTCGGTAAACGTTTAAAATGAAACACACATGACAGCTGACAAATCCAAGTATTTATCCCCTTCTAATCTTCTTCGAATCTGATTTTTCTTTCAAACGAGCAGACCGTCGTCTATTTCAGTACATATTTTTCAACAATTAAGCCGTATTCAGTTTTGCATGGTGGGCATGTATGTGAATTCGCAACTTTCATTGACATATGATTTGATAGCAAACATAGAGGCCTTCGTTATGTACCAATATGGGCATTGGCATGAATGGCGGTGTTTCACAATACTGTCATGATGTCAAATTGTATTCGTAGGTAACATTCGGTTACCGAAATTTACCTACGAATACTTGCTTTTATTGTTGACATCTCAGAAATATTTAAACGCAGGCTATTGAAACTTGGTAGAAATAAAGAGTGTATTACCCTGCACCTATTGCTTAACTATTGTTTACTATTCTCTCACTTTGTGGAAATGACACAGCTTTTAACATGTATTCGGAGGTAATGCATATTTTTACCAAACCTACCTTTGTGCCATTTAGAATTTCTGGCAGCTAAACACAATAATAAAGATGTCCGAATGCAATGCATTTCAGTATTGGACATATCAAAGCTTGTATCAACTGCGCATTTATTAGTGATTTCCATTTTTTAAAGATATATCTAGTGCTATGAAAAATTGTATTCGTAGTTAATGTAAACAAATACCACTCAAAAAATTATCACAAAAAATTCATAATTATGTACAAATATGGAAAAATTTAACAGGCAATCTTTGAATACACACCTTTCAGGAAATTAATTTAGATTCAATCCAATGACTTCTTTTCATAACTGATTTAGATGTTTTAAAATTCTTTAAGAAATATTTTGAAAAAATGGGTAAAAATAGCATGTTTTGGGGTATCTGTGTCTAAGTTTTTCACAGAAGGGGGTCTTATTATATATGGCGCGAAGCGTATGATCAAGGCGAATAAACACAATACAAAAACGAATGCCAATTGATTAATACTTTTAAGTTATGGCCTTGAACATGCCGTGTACACTTTTCGTTGGATTCGACCATATACGCTAACGCTCCCATAAAATCGTCTCAAAATGGCGGAAAAGCTCTTTTGACTATTTGAGTATAAAAAAGCGATATTTTTTTACTTTTTAATTCTTGCCTTTATTCATGTCGTATGCAAAATGCATAGAACAAATTTCGGCAACTTTTTATTTCTTTACCTTTTTATAAGTAATTGCCTCTTATGCAACAAATTTATGTGCATCGGTATTTTCTTTGTACTTTCTGTGTTTGGCCATTGACCTATTCTAAGAGTTGTAGCACGTTTAGTATCTAATTTTTACACATGATATAAAATGATGTGACGGATTAATCAATTCAAACAATCTGTTTTAGCTCTTACAAACGATTAAGTGCTAATTTGAAGATTCTTAACTCCGTCTATTAACTTCATGGCTTGCTGCTGTCACGCAATACTTCTGCTACTAATGCTGAAATATCACACGCGTATAATATGCACTACATAAACACATGATAAATGTCTGGTGTAATAGTTTCAAATATATCACATACTGTACTTAAAAGGGAAGTCATTAGGAGCTTAATGACAAACTGTTAATGTATCAATGTCTGCAAATTAAGTGAGGTGCTAGTGCGTGACGAATTGTTACGCAGAATTGTCGGTTGACTTCAAACAAAATATTGGAGCTAACGCCGTTGCCTGTAATGCAGTCTATTCACAATAAAATGTATATTTTCTGTGGAATAAACTGGTGTGTAAGTTAGAATTATCGGCATGCTTCTATTGAACAGACGTCAACTACGTCACATGTAGGGTCTCTATAATAGACAATGTGATTGCCTCGGCTAAACATGTTTGAACAGATTCAGACTTCGGAAACATATTCTCATGATTAAAGGTTAGCAAATATTCTAAGTTGAATTGATCATTTCATAGCAAGTGTGTTTCTACACACAATTCAAATATCACAGATATACTTTTGTAGGTCCTGTGGTTCTTTAGTTTTATGTTGTAAAGAGGACTGAAACAACAACACTTTTGTAAAACGTACATAACTCATTAACAACAAATCAAGCAAGTTTCTAAAGTATATGATTTAGTAGAATAAACTTTTGCAAAACATCAAGTGTTATTTTTTAATAATATATTGATTTAGATAATGAAAATCTATTTTTTTGGCTGTTTCGACCAACAATACCTAGTGTACTCTTAAAGGATTGATATTCCATATAAATTGTATACATTCTCTGCCACTTAATTTAGTCTCAATTGACCCTTTTCCCTCTATCCCACAATGCACTATTCCAGGGGGGTATGACGTAGTTCATCAAACTCATAGATCGTGTGCATCCGATCAGGCATCCGATGGTCTTTGCCAGAATTTGCAATTATTTTGTCTTAATATGGGCATACTGATTCCATATATGCGGATTATCGTAAAGGCCATCGATGTTACTAATTATGCAATTATTGAATACACGAGTGATGCAGTTACGGAGCGATGCAGAACATCTGTGTCAGATATTTTTGTTTACGTCTTATTTTCATCTCCGAAAAAAAAGTGAAACGGACGCCGACAAAATATCACTGCGTGTCCCGTCATTAGTTTTTCACCATTAGGTCTATAAAATGTATTCAAAGTTAGGTTTCAATAGCAGGAAACTTTTTTGGGTGACGACACCATGTCAATAAGGCATAGAAATGTTGTTTTTTGCCTCCGAAAGGTATTAGTGATCGCGCGCCATTATCGTGATTATCGGGGATTCCTTTTTTGTGATGAAGGCACCAGCCGAAATGTCCGTATTCCAGAATGTAATGAACATAACTCTGTACTCCCCCGGGGAGATGATGTATTTTGCGACACCCCCCTGGAATAGTGCATGATGGGAAAGAGGGAAAAAGGTCTATACGCGGACCAATTGCTACGACAACGAAAAATCGATATGACAAAATCATAGCAAGAAAGTGTAGCAAAATATGAAACTAATCAAACTTGTCAAGGGGTATTTCTAGAACAGTTCGAGTTAAAACTTCAAGTTTTTCTATTTCTGAGAATCTACGGAAGGGGTTCTACAAAAAGAAGAGGACCAGTGCAGTCTGTCAGTGCACTGGTCGCGTGCGGGACCTGCGATGGAAATCCAGGGATGAACACGTGTAATCCTTATTGAAAACAGACACGTACCATTTGTTCAAGATCTTCATAAGGACTTCTGTTCACAAACAAAAGTTAAAGTGTGTAAATTTGTTGCATCAAACAGTCTACTAAAGTGCTAACAACGTGCAGACATTTCAGCAAGGCTGCCTCTGTCATGGTCATGCTGCAAATGAAACCGTCTTAAAATGGCGGAAAAGAGCTTTTGAGTAACAAAGAGCAACATTTTTGTTACTTTATAATTCTTGCCTTCATGTCGTTTTAGTCATGATCAACCTTCGGCTGTGGAGCAGGCAACCACAAGATGTCTCCATGCAAACCGATCTTTGGCAAGTGCGGCTATCTGTTCTGCTTGAATCGTGCCTTCATCGTATCCATGAAACATATCATGAGACTATGCTATAGTCGATTTTTCATAAATAAAATATGTTATTAATCATGATGAACTCGAAATTATACTGATGTTTATCACAATTAAAGTATTCAATAAATGGCTAATTGTATTAGTGACAGTAAAATGTTATTGAATGCAACCTATCTTGACATAATTACAATGAGGGCTCACTTACTGAACAATTTTGATTTTGGGCTCTACCAGTTAATTGATCACGAAAGCCCGAGTAAAAAATATCGACTACGTACGTTCATGCACCGGGTAAGAGTTTAACTTTCGCGCCAACACAAATCGCCGCAAATTTCACGGATAGATGTGTACGCTATAGTTAATGGTAATGACACGTGCGTGGAGGATTAAAATAATCATGAGATCTGGGCGACCAATCACAAGCCAGATCCATTTAAGGATGCATTTTCAATGATTATTGCATAGCCCAGAAATCCGACGACAATGTTTCCATAGACACACGTGTTAAGCATGTTAACCGCAATCCAAAGTAGTTCACTTGGGAAGCTAGCAAATAGATATACAAATAGAGTACGGTGACTGAAAAGATCAGATGTGAAAATGCATTAACTGTACACAAATTATGTTTAAAGAAGAAGCCCCGCCAGAGCAGTTCTTCTGGGGTGAATCAAACCTGCCGGTTTATCAAATTAATCAGTGACAATGTAATCTCTGAATTTGATAGGTGCTAATTGATGCAATAACACTGAATGTGACAATGTCAAATTCAGAGATAACCTTCTCACTGATTAATTTTATAACCAGGCAGGTTTTTTCACCCCAGAAGAACTCCTCTGGCGGGGCTTCCTCTTTAAGAGTATGCACAATGGGCAAGTGGACTACGGAGAAATCTATGAAGATAAGAAAAGGCATAGAACAAACCTTGCCATCTGTAGAAATGTCTTTACTTGTTAATTTCTAAAAGTACTAGTAATAGTATCCATATTCATTTGCCGCAGTCTTAAAATCTCAGTCTCTATTAAAATGGCAATGATATTTTGTTTGCGCGATCTAAATTACATACGTTTGGTCATTGACCTATTCTAAGATAATTTAGCATTATCAAAGTAATTTTTTACACACGATATGAAGGATTAATCAATTCAAACAATCTGTTTTAGCTCTTACAAACGATTAAGCGCTAATTTGAAGATTCTTAACTCCGTCTATTAACTTCATGGCTTGCTGCTGTCACGCAATATTTGTGTTACTAATGCTGAAATAACACACGCGTATAATATGTACTACGTAAAAGTCTGGCGTAGTGTAAAGTTTCAAACACATTACGTACTCATAAAGGAAGTCATTAGGAGCTTAATGACAAACTGTTAATGTGTCAATGTCTCCGAATTAAATGAGGTGCTAGTGCGTGACAAATTGTTACGTAGAATTGGCGGCTGCATGGTTGTCAAAAGCGATGCTACGATTAAATATACATTCATGCAAGCCAACAAAAATATATGTATTTTGTTATGTGTTAACCTGGTTAATGACAGAAACCGGTATACTCATCCGGCTATTAAAAACACCCTTTTGTTGTCAGTACTTACTAGTTAATTTGTGCTCTGTTTGGGCGAAAAAATGAGCAAATTAGCGTGGAATTGCATGGGTGAAAATATTGCATTGCATTGCATTGCATTGTATTGCATCTGTAGAACTGTAATTTTCTCATGTATTTCGAAAAGTAATTGTCTCTTTAAAAGTTTAAGGGATCTGGAATGAGCGTTTTGAGCGTTTCGACAGTATTTTTGTGGGACATGAGAGCACATCAGACATATCGAATTGCATTCTGAATACGCAGAATGTCTTTCTGATATCAAATAATTTTCATTTTTTGAAATTCACGACCTATAATACAAATTTTATGACAAATTATTAAAATTTGATATTTTTCACATTTTTGATATATAACAGTCCTGGAAGTAAATTTTATAAATCTAATGATACATTCTTAAAGTGTATGTAGCTGGGAGGAAAAGCCGACGATCAATTGAAAATGTTGACCTTTCATATTGAAGATATGGATTTGTTTCCCAAAAAGACCTAATTTTTTTGGGTGTTTTGGAAAAAATCCATATCTTCAATACGGAAGGTCAAAATTTTCAATTGATCGTCGGCTTTTCATCCCAGCTACATACACTTTAAGTACATATCATTCGATTTATAAAGTTTACTTCGAGGACTGTTAAATATCAAAAATATCAATTTTTAATCATTTGCCATAAAATGTGTATTATATCGCGAATTTTAAAAAAAATCAAAATTATTTGATATCAGAAGGACATTCTTCGTATTCAGAAGGCAATTCGATATGTCTGATGTGCTCTAATGTCCCATAATAAATACTGTCCAAACGTTCATACCCCAGGCCTTAAGTGCAACGATATTTTTGCGCGATCTAAATTATGTTTGGTCATTGACCTATTCTAAGAGTGCTGGTGCCTAACGAATTGTTACCCATAATAAGCTGGTTATCAAACGTTACGTTGGGCTGCTCTCTCAAAACACATTCATGTAAGCCAACACAAATGTTATTGTCTTTTCATATGTTAACAGAGTTGGACTCGAAAACGTATAGGTAACATACTTTTTGTGATTTTATCTGCCACTTTATTGTTTCAACAAAGCTAACAATAGCTTACTTCAACAGAGCAATATTCACTTATCTTGCGTGACAAAATCATAGCAAGAAAGCGTTGCAAAAATTACGTTTCTGAAAATAATCTGCTTTAAGTTACAGGTTCAATTGGTAACGCTCTAATCAAACGTGATATGGAGTATCCCGAAAAGAAGATCTTGGAGGAAAGAAGACATCGCAAACAGACACACATTGGGTCAATAAGTAATGAATCAAATCCTACCCTGGTGTTCTTCAGTTAAAAACTGTCATTATTGGTGCTATTTCTGGAACAGTTCGGGTCATATTTGCTTATATTATGGCTAGAATTAGTAAGAATAAGGGGTTCTACAGAAAGGGGAGGACCAGTCGGTCAGTGCACTGGTCGCGTGCGGGACCTGCGATGGAAATCCAGGGATGAACACGTGTAATAATTATTGAAAACAGACAAGTATCTCTTGTTCAAGATTTTCATGAAATCAGGACTTCTGTTTATCTCGATGCTCCAACCTTAATGTTTTGGTAAATGTATAGCTGGCGATGACATTATCTAAAAATACATCTCTGGCCCTTCTCTACCATGTCTACTCTCTGAATATCCATTTATTTTTGTTCAAAGTTCGTTGTCCCAACTTCCATAGATTTATTAGCACTTATATCAGTCACTCGACTTTATTTGTGCTAGTTTCCAATACCGGTACCTTTAATATAATCATTTAAATAGGAGACAAGGTTGATCGGTAATACTCAGGGGGGAAAGCCCAGGTTTAGACGCAAGAGGAACACGGTGGGGAACCCGGAGAAAACATGCGAGCTCGAGTATAGACTGAAAACCAAATGCACATAGAATCATCTGGAATGGCTGGGGTTCGAACCCGGGACATCGGTGGTGAACTAGAAATGACAGAACCGCTCGCGTGCGTATTTTTAACATCTGACATAATATTACCGTGCCTTCATATGCATTATGTGTGTGTTTTATCAGCATCAGTAACACTAATAAAGACAGACAACAAAAGATCAACATGACAAATAATGGTAATGGTTGTGGAAAGGTGACGTTTACAAGAAAGTAGTTTCCGACCTCAATATTGTCCACTGCAATATCCGCGTGATCCACCGGCAAAAGCTCTCTAGTGTATTCACTTTTGAGCACAGACCCCGAACGCACGGGAATTCAATGAAATTACGTGCAAAATGATTGCATAATATTTTTATACAGGTTTAAAAAATATTTCTGTAAGATGTTAACATTAAGTGGCCTTGTTACATCAACTTGGACATGTTGGAAGAGAATTTTACCATGGTGACATATGTCACTTGTCGTTGCAATATTGAAAAGTATATTTCCGTAGAGGAAGGGTGTAGCTTTTGATTAGCGTGACCATTACAGGAATTAACAGTTAGCAACTCGCAATTGTTCAATCTTTTCAACTGGTTAACAGGGTATTTCTGTAAGATGTTAACATAAAGTGACCTTGAGAACATAATACTTGGACAATTTCGAAGTTTTTGTCACCATGGTGACATAATGTCAGTTGTCGTTGCAATATACAAAAATTCCGTAATTAGGAATATTGGAATGGTACATCTTTTGATTTTTCCGGACGATTTTTTCCGAGATTATTTTTTCAATAAGCGAGTGGCGTGCATGACCTTTGTAGTAGTAATCTATTTGTACGTTAAGAAGTGACTTTGAAGCTTAAGAAAGATTGTAACTGCTGACGACTACCCCGATTGTTTCAATAGACGTCGTGTCATTTGCATTCGTTATTACATGTTGGGAACATTTTTAAATGCAAATTGAAATGTTTTAGAGAAAAGTGTAGCGGGGAATACCATCAGAATAGGTCTTGCACTCTTACTCTTAGAAAACAAGGTGCAACTTGGAGGCCATTTTGTCTAGACTCTTGTACAATTTAAATCTTCCTTAAAACACATTTGTTTACTCTAGCATTTTGTGACAATTGATATATCTCATGTTTTACTTTGTTCATTTATATCACATGCATAAATTGTTTATACATGTAGGTTGTATTGTGTAGGTATTGTTTGTTATTTGTTTTTTCATGTTTTAAGCGCTAAGGGACTTCGGTGTAAAGCGCTATATAAGAGTCGTATTATTATTATTATTATTATTATAGTATAAAGGAGCATGGAAATAAGGGAATATAATTATGTTCAAGAACTCAACTCTTTGTCGAACCACATATTATGTAAGCAAAGATTATCATTTGATTGTAGAAAGAAATCTGCGGTTGAACCAATTGGGGTAGTAAAGACCCGTTGGAGAACATTAAATCTTTTTTTGAGTTTCCCCTGGAGGAAAGCCGAACAACCTATTTAGAAACTTTTTCTAATGTACGTGTATCATAAAATCTCACCTTCAGCGGGTTGAAAATCGTATTTGCTTGAAAGCTTGGATACGGTACCTTGCCGGTGTGTGTCTTTGGTAAATTCGCCTCTAGTGTCAATTTCGTTAAGGTGTATGTCTAAGTTGTGCAAAGGCGTGAAACCATCCGTAAAGCGTGCTAGTTGTGTAGAGTTTTCAGTTATTCTTAGCAAATTCTGGGCTAAATTTACCTACGTTGAGACAGTAACATCCTTACTGCTTTCTTTCAAGGACACGAGGTTCATATGGTTCAGTAAAATATTATTAGCGTGTCTAAAATGATGTCAACCGTTATGTGTAAGGGCTGAATACAACGCTTTATATCTTGCTCACATACATGAAGTTCACTGCAAACCTCTTTCCCTACCATCATCATGATCATGACCATATCCACATTTTAGGACCCCTACCATGATTTTTTGTGATCATCCATTTATCCTAATGTTTATGATCGCCATCTTCGTCCCAGCCACAGGACAGGCGATTCTGACAACGGGATTTGACCATGTTGACCTTGGCCACAATGGTAAGAACTTGCTTTAAAAAAACCCAACTGCTTAAAGCTTGTGCAGAAACGCCGGACGTTGAACCAGTTTTTCAAAATTAGCTGATAGCTACTTCTTAAAGTTTTTAAAACACTGAGCCGTTATTAATTTTTCCTTTGCTCAACTTTGATCGTCCAAGCCTCTCAATTTCTTCGATCCTACCCAGCCCCCGTTACCTTCCGGATTATGCACAACTCATTTGGCGTGCAGATATAACATTTTCAATTCGGTCGATTCACAATACAATGCGCCACCAGCGGTTGCTGGGGAGAGGCCAAAATACGCAATGCATTGTGGAAAAATACAATACGGGAACACTAGGCCTATGTTATTGCGTGTTTAAATGTCAATATAAAAGTATGTACACTAAAGCAGTAATTAACAATTATAGTATTATAATATTAATTATATCCATTTTCTATCTATTGATCAGACGGAATGCTTCGAGAAGCTGTTTCCAACATTATTACCCAGGGCCGTCGCTAGACCATTTTCTCGCGGGGGGAGGATAAAAAGCACATGAAAATTTGATCAAGTGCGCGCGTAGCGCGCGAAAATTTGCTATTTCTGTGCCGAAATTCAACGGGGAATGTACCGGAGTCACCGAGCCAGCGGGCAAAATTTCCAAATGGTCCCACTGATCTGCTACTAAAAGAATATTACCCGGACAAATGCGCGCAAAAATATTGCAATCTCAATGCTAAAATGAATTGGTCAATTGTGGCCTAAAATTGTGCCAAAGGAAGTAGGCCAATCAAATTAAAAAATCAGCCACCACTAATTGCAACAGAAACCATTTGATCACCGCCATTCATTTCAGAAAAGTATATTAAAGTGCCTAATTTGCATAAATCCAAAATGGCCGCCTCTGCAGGGGTGAAATTTCAAATTTGGTCAATTGTTGTTTAAAACCATTCCAATGTATTCCTTTCGTCATTAGGAATCAGAAAGGTATAGTTTGACCTATCTCCGATATACATAAAGGTCAAATGTCAAAATTTGGATTCCACAGGGGGACATAAATTGAAAAGTGCTCTGATTTTGATCAAAATGGTTTCATATTGCTCTGCTTGCAGAAACATTTAAAAAAAGAATAGTTTGCCATATCTCAGGTGGTTTGTTTCATTGGTAACATAGCAAAGAAGATCGAATTTCATTGAACCCTGTCATGTTGACCTTGACCTATTTTCTGATGTTATCTATGTAACAAAACATCCAAAACAATGCAACTTTCCTCTTTTGATTTATTTTTGCCAAAGGAATAATTTGTGACCAGTTGGATTAAAATTGGAGCATATTTCCATTGTAAACGACTGTGGACCTCAAAATTTGACCTTTTAGTATAATAACTCAAGAACTGTATGTCGGAGACTGGTCAAACTATACTTTTTCTGAATCCTTATGATGAGAGCAAGATATTGGTATGGTTTTAAACAAGATTTGAACAACTAAAATTTCACCCCCTGCATAAGCGGCCATTTTGGATTTATGCAAATTAGACACTGTTCCACTGCTTGGAATTTTGGGGACTTCTGATATTTTCTTTACTATATTTTATGGTGATTAAATGGTTTCTGTTGCAATTAGTGGTAGGTTAAGCCCTCATTTCCCTTAATTTGATTGGCCTAAAGGTGCATAGCTATAGGCCTTTTACTACTTTTGGTTAATTTACTCTCGGTAGGCCTATTTTGATCCAGCTCACGAGATTTATGCCTTTACCAGTCATCCGCTGAGCTGCCCTAACCATGCTAACACTTATATGATTTACATATAGAAATGATGGACTTAAAACTCTCAAACGGCAATTTGGCATTTTAATACTAAATGGGTCAAAATGGGTCTTAAATAGAAGGGGGTTTCAACTGAAATAGCCCATAGACGGATTTTGTGGCAGAAGTGACGTGACTATACTAGTAAGATCCACTGCTTATAATAAGAGTTTATAAGATCATCTCTGGAGATAAGAGGTGACTTTCCGGGGAAGTGAAACTATACGCTCAATTTTTCCGCTGCACATAAAAAAGATCGATGGCAACAGCTAGCATTATTTACCCGCAATACTTTTAGTTTATCCGATGATCAGCCGTGCGCAAAGGGGGGAGGCCAACCCTACTTTTGCTGGTAAGTCGAGGGGAAATGCACCAATTGAGGGGAAAACTCGAGATTTACCTATGGTGAACGAAGCGTGCCGAAAATGTGTGAACAGTCGGGAGAATCGAGTCCCGTGCCCCATGGTTGTTTGATGTGATCATTTATTAATTTTCTAACCAAACATATTATAGGCCTAATGTTCAATTCTAGACCTGGACAATACCAACAGTTATCACACTAATATTCACATAGGCTATATTTTTTAGCTATTTTTAACATAGATTGTCGTATATCCATTTCAAATTATTCTTTTCTGGTTTTTTGTGTGTGTAATTTTTATTATGTAAACTGTACATTTGTGTGGAAATTGAGGGCGCTATTTACATATATTTTAAATATAAATTAGCCAATTTATTTCTTTACATTTCATGATAAAAAGTTTTTTTGAAAATGTCCTTCCCATTTTTTTTCTGATATTCTAATACCATTATTAGTGTCTATCCGTTGCAAAAATGCAAACAAGGTTTAGGATAAAAAGCGCCATCATTGTTCAACTTTTCTTTAAATGGCACAGTTTACATGCCATCAAACAACCGTGCCACCACCCCCTTTTCTTTTTTCTTGAAAACCTGCGGACACCACTGGCCGAGCGTAGAAATTGAAAGACTGAAAAATTGAGCATCCGTCGCGAAGATTATGCTGAACTTTTCAACATGACAAATAAACTGTAACCAGACATCCTCCTTATGTCGACACATTTATATACATGACATAGTAAGGCTATACACATACTATCCATTCATTTGTATCATTCTTTTGACGTTGACCAATGGGAAGGTGGAAGTATCAAGGCTCCAGTGAAATTATTAACCTGCAAACCTCACGGTGTTGCCGTGACATCATTAGATATTTTACACGTCTTATTGACCACATCCTGTACAAGATGCGATACACGTTGACTGATAACAAGATGCCATACACGTTGACTTTGCATTTTAGGAGAACTTTAAGCGATTTACAGATACTTGGAGGGTTTTTATACTACACAAAAGTCCGTTTCAAGTGTTTCATTTACAAATTGTAGGCTATTACCTTGCAGAGAGAAATCGGGCATTTTTGTGACATTTATGCAATCCGTTGTCATTCCATCTGCTACTAATGCGTTTCCAATAACAGAGCGTGATACGAAGGCTGTCAATCATTCTACCACACCTTTCAGGAACTATTGTTTTGGGAGTAGGCCTATGCGCCTATTGGACCTATTGAATTAAAATTTGTGTTATTCCTGCCTCTTGTTCGTATTTTCAGGTCAATTTGGCTGGATAAGCCTCATACTCGTCGTAATCGGGCACTCACGTATTTGCCTTTTTAATTTAGTCTCATATTTGCTCTGTTTTGTGCCAATGTTTCGTAAATTGTTGCACATAATGTGATTGAAGGCGAGGCTGTGTGCACTACGCGTATGAAGTTCTACGACAACAATAAGCTAATATGAAGAGCTTAGTTTCAAAACCCTTTACATCCAATTGAGCAATTTTGAGAAACATCAAAAAATCATCAAAAACAAATCACTGATATACTTTGCAACAAAAGCAGTTTTTGGCGGGATGCTCATCAAAATGTGCTCAAGTGCATGTATTAAAGGGGGTTTGAACCCAAGATCTTCGTATAGAAGTGGAACATTATACCCCACGTCAGTATGCGCACAATAAATGTGAGCTGTAAGCTGACAACTTACGGAATTAGAGATGCTCACACCCACCTCTAATCATGCTTATCTTTCATCAATCATTGAATTCATCGTCGCATCAATCTTGTCCAAGGGTCATTCAATGCATTGGACATCTTGTTCTTTCACATTGTTCTCCGGAAGGAAATCTACCTGGATTGCCCTTGCATTATCAAAGAAACGCAACCCCGGACCCCTGGAAAGCAAGAAATAGATGTTCCGTAAACGTAGATACAAAGACTTTGAACTTGTTGGGCATAATAAGATAAGCCAGTGATGACATCAAGCTATTTAGTACAGAAACGCGTGTTGCTAGTGACATGTGGTGATGACAAACTGAATAATGCTAACACGTGTAGTGTTGTATAAAAATGTTACATCCTGGAATGTCAATATTATTGAGGAACATGGCCCTACAGGATTAATATTTATTGCCGAATGTCAAAACCGAGAAGTCGTCGAAATCAGTTTGAAATGAAAAGCCTCTCCCATGTCTTCTGACACGCAAGTCATTTGAAGGGTCTAATAATGACATCAATGATCCAAGCGACAAAAACATGCTATTAAATAGCGTTTGATAAAATTCATATTGCTCAGAAGTTTCATCACAAATTTCGGGGAGGGAAATATTTCGTGAAGCCTTGAGATCATAAATATTAACAATTTTTATTATTATTATCTAAATCAACATATTATTGAAAAATAACACTTTAGTTCATTCTACAAATCATATACTTTGAAAACTTGCTTCATTTATTGTTATTAATGAGTTAAGTACGTTTTACAAAAGTGTTGTTGTTTCAGCCCTCTTTACAACATTACTCAAGAATCACAGGATCTACAAAAGTATATCTGTGATATTTGAATTCTTCTACACGATCGCTATGAAATAATCAATGTAAATTTTGCCAAAGCTCATTACCATTCGCAAGATACTGTGAACTACCAAATCACAACAGTTTAAAATTTGCTAACCTTAATGAAAGGTATAACATGATTGGACAATGCTTTTGAATAACATGAATCTTGTTACTACTATAAAGCAGCTTAATTTTGCTGATCCGTTTCGCCTATTGGCAGTAAGATCAATTCTAGATATCTCTGAAGTAATGTCCAGTTGCAATCTTGCCTAGAAAATTCCCTTGTAGACTTGAAGGCAACTATATAGCATATATTCTTTGCGTACAAAATCCTTACACAGATGACAAATTGTTTTCAAAACGCCGTTACTTTCATCAATCACTCATTTCTTCTGGAACAGTTTCCATTCAGTTCCACTTACATTCCTACAGAACTGCATTAAACTACGTTCAGCTTGATTGAAGATCACGATATCTTTTGAGGAAAAACTGCGCACTTTCTTGTCGTAATACAGAATCTTCCTTCACTCAGCGACTAATTTGTATCACTTTGCTACAAATATAAAATATCGATCTGGTCCCGAGCATTCTCCTTTCACTGGCTTTGAGAGCAATTATAACTGCGTCTCTCACGTTATATTCATACAGATCTAACAGGATTACTTACCATAGCAATAGGTTTACACTATTTTGTGTACTATAATCAGACTGCATCACCCGTGTATGCGTACAATACCGCTCTTTTCAAAGAATAATTATAACATAATTTTGTAATTGTGATTCCTTATTTTGCTACAACTATTTCTATGAAAAATTAATAGGAAGAGTTCACCATCCCCTCTTGGTTGCGATTCCTTTACATTGAATTGTGGCGAGGGCATCATCTGAAAAGGAAGGTGATGTTTGAGATATATTAAAATCACATATCCAAAACACTTTCTTGTTATCTTAGTCATACGAAACTAATAACACCGTGAATGTCAATGGCTTTATTAAACACTTCAAACGCGTGTAAGAGAAACATGAGGTATTCAAGCACATCCTCCAACGACTCAAAGGCGTTGCTTTCCAGATTATTAAGCGCCTTGCATCTGTGAATTTCACAAACAAGTTCAATCTCAAGTTATGCAGAACAACGCAAGTTAATTGCTCATACTCATAGTGACCTTCAGCATGTTCATTACCATAATGTAGTTGAGGAATGTATTCGTCTTTCCATGTTATGAAATATGCTTTATTATGGGGAGGGGGGCTACGTAATGTACAAGTCACGTATAACAGAAAACCTCAATTTTACAACCTGTAATTTTATTTAGTCAAGTTAAGGGTTAAGCATATGCGGAATAAAGACCACACGAACAATATTCTTGCTTATGCTAATTGTAGTCTTTCAACCCTTTCACAACTTCAGCTGTGTAACTTTAAAAAATCGCTCTGGAACTTTCGTACTGATCATACTATAAATGATCACCAGACTATAATAATGTTCTGATCACACATGCACAATAGATTGGGTTGACATGTGACTTCATTGCCAGTACAGGCAAATAGGCAATTTGTATTACGCTTAAATTGTTCCTTGCCCGGAACATGAAGCGAGTAGTATGCCGTTCAGGGTCCGTGTTTTAAAACTACCGCCACATCACAATAAGGCCATTGAACATTGTAGTGGTCGTATGCAGTTCGCTCAAGGCATATCAGTAGTCCAGTCCCTTTGCGCCTCATTAATATGTGTTGCATTAGGTCAGGGACGCGATTATAATAGTTCGAATTCTTTGTTTGAGGTCTTGAGAAGCCTTGAATCACACACACGTGGCTCTGCATAATATCATCAAAGCTGCTACCATAGAAGATTTCATGAAGGCGGCACTTGCTAATTCATTGCGTTTAAATTTTCATCAGTGCCGTTGTATACGGTTTATCTTGCGTGCAATTTCTATAAATTGTTATAACACGTTTATGTGCTGGTTAGTTCGGTCACATTTGACCATGTTTGTATGCTTGCTTTAATCATACTGTACTGATAATATTGTATTTGTATGCAATTGTATTATTTGGTAAATTCGAAATTGATTCATGACCCGGGAGCTCCGGTTTGCTTTCAAAGTAGGCGATAAGTTAAAGGAAATGTGATGAGGAATTCAAATATGCCATTAGATTTTGTGCAGGGGATGGAGGAAACTTAGTTTTGATTGATAAAGTCAAAAACAAAATTAAAATCATGTAATATTTTTGAACACCCTGTATCTCAGTAAGGCAACATAACTCATTATTACAAGTTTTTTGAAAGTTTGCAATGTTCTTAGCACATTAGCACATCTAAATAGGATTTAACATTAAGTTTTTATGGTAGTAAATAAGAGAAGAACATGACCAAAATTTAACTTTTCCACCCGATATGATATTTACAGTACATTGTATATCAACTTGCAGATTGCAGAATTGTCTTCCTTACACTTTAAGCTTTACATTAGTTAAACTGCGATTTTTACTTTTTAAGATATAAATTATTTTATCGGAAAACTGGGAGGGGAATCGTCACGTTTAAGGCCCCCTTCAACTATTCACGTATCATGCGTATGCATGGAGTTCGTCAGACTCTTCTAAAGCGACACCTTAGTTGAACGCCTTCAAATTGGGTGATAATTGACTTATAATCATTCTGTTTGACAAATGTTGACCAAAGTAGGAAAAAACAACGAATTCCCTTGAGTAATACTTTTGATATGGAATATAATAATAATCAAATAGTTGAATTGATTGACGTAATATGACCATGATAGCTGACCCATATAATCACAGATCGTTGGAAAGTGGACACGTTTAAATCTTTTTACACCTAACAAATCAGAGGCCTATCAACCTACGATTGGACAAACTATTATATATAAAAGGCATTTGTTTCACAGGTAAATTGGCCAGAACACATGGAACGCGTTCATTAATGTAACGGTTTTTTAACACATGACAAGTGTTCAACTTATTTAGAGAACACTAGTGTTAATGTAGAGAACACAGGTGTTATTACCTCAGAACACTAGTGTAACATGTTCTAATCCTTTAAACTCTGGTGTTCAAAATTACTATCTATGAACACCTCGGACACATGAAAGAAATGTAACGGTTTTTAACACATGACACGTGTTCAAACATTGATTTTCAGAATGCTGGTGTTCAACCTTTATTTATACATTTTCAAAATCTCATTACTCGACAATAAACAAATACATGGTAGTATAAACAAGATAATGGCGGTGTTCCGAAGAATTCCGATGAAATCAGAGAGTTTTCACCTAAGGCAAGCCCAAGGCTCGAACCCTCGCCGATCGTATCTCCCGGCTGACAGCGCAACGTATTTTAATGCGATTAAAATCGCTCGGCCATAGTCACCCGCTTGTGTCTCTCCTATGCTTGTTCATCGCTGTCAACAGATATACGGGCTCCGAGTCGCTCCCAAAGTTGCCCTGAATTTCATTCTTCTCTAAATCCTTCGAATTTACTCTCACTATCATCCCATTTGTCTTGGAAAAGACAGTTTGTTATAGCGTTTCCCGGAAGCGTTTGCACGTTGCTTCGCCATTGTTGTTGTTGTTGTTACTTATATCCCTCCTTCAAAGGAGCACCGTGTATTTCTCACTGACACGTCGCAGCTCTCCAACGCCTCTATCTGCTCATGCGTTCCATTTTTGAACACCAGTATTCAATATAATCATTCAGAACACTTGTGACACGTCTGATCAATACTATGTGTTCTACATTATACTAAAAGAACACTAATGTGCAAGGCTTATCATATTTTCCAATACACTAGTGTTCTAAAGAGACAATTATGAACACCTCGGACGCGTCTGAGAGGCGTCACGTGTTCGGGAACATTTGCAGTGTAGGTATAATATATTTATGAAAATATCATATGGATGGAAAACCACAACGTTTTAGATTTCAAGTTCAGCATGGCCAACTATTTATTTTTGGTAATCACGAAAATGACATTTTGGTCAATGTATAAAAACATCTTTCTTATTCATTTTCATACCTGCTTTGACGTTTAGCCGTTTTCTGTCAACTTTGCCACGAGTCTAAACATACAGGTTTATAATATTTATTTGTGTCAGTATGTCCAGGATCTGTGGTATGTCATAACATTTTACTTTGAGCTAATGTAATGCAGACACATTTATGTATGACAACTTGCAGTAAACCTTATTACGGTAGGATTAGAAGTTTTGATGCAGCACTGTATAAAGGTACACTTCTTAAATTTTAACTTACTGGGCTTGACAAACCGAAGGAAGTCAATTCAAGTCATTCTATTACAATTTACATTATCATGATTATTATGCCAAACCGATCACTTATAATGTTGGATGGAAATGTCATCACATTTCACAAGTGGTACAAACGGGTCATTTTGATACGCAACTGTTTCCTTTTGTAACCATGCAATGTGCCCTGCGCAATGTGCTGGGTTTATCATGTTTGTATGCATCATGCTTTTAACGGAATGAGCAACAATCTTCATCCCAGCAAACACAAAAACGTTTTTAAAACGTTTTAAATAAGTCATATTTTGGGTTTTGGTTTAGGTAAAAACGTTTTAATAACATTAAAATGTCGGGTTATATAAAGGTCATGAAATCGTTTTAAAACGTTTTGTATGAAAACACACTACAACAATATTTTAAAATGTTTTCGAAATGTCATTGTAAACTATTTTTGCAAACATTTTTGGCCAAATATTTTGTCAACACTTAAATAACATTATGTTAAAATATTTGCACCCAGCAAACACAGAAATGTTCTTAAAATGTTTTTTACAAAACGTTTTAATAACATTTAAATGTCGGGTTATATAAAGGTCATGAAAACATTTTTAAAACGTTATTGTAATTATTTTGGGCAAACATTTTTTGCAAAATATTTTTTCAACCCCAAAATAACATTCTGTTTAGAATAATTTGTACCAAGTTTTCAAAAATGTTTTTGGAATGTTCAATTGTTCCATGCTTGTCGACATGTCCATTATTCCGCCATTGTAAGCAATGGAATAAATGGATTAAAGCAATAATGTCATGAATGTGTGATTTGCATAAAAATAGATTCTTCCCTATTTCTAGGCTCTGATGATCCGCTGCAAACTGCTGCCTCCCACCAACCGTATTCGGAACATTTCCACCACAGTAGCTTTTTTGAAGTTCAACATGTTTCAAACAACTATAAATCTCTTGACCTTTTTTTTCATTTCTGACCGGTAGAGAATCCAAAAATCCAAAAAAGGTCCGATGTTTGTCTCTTAACTCATGTCTATGATCTTCGCTCCTCTCCTTACCCCGGGATCCCTGCAACATGATTCATAACATGGAGAAGCACAAATGTTGAATAAAATTAAAAATGATCAAAACTAGCGAAAGGTTCCATGAGGGGATTATATCTTCTTTCCTTCCCCCTTTCTCTCTCTCTCTCTCTTCCTCATGTCTCTTATGTTTTCCTTCTTTTTCCCGCGCCGCGCCTGATAGCATCTGAAGATCTTTAAACCTATAAGATTCCAGCGTCAATTCAATCAAACGGCTTTACCATGTTTACGCTTTGTAAAATAATTTCGCCCAGGATGAACCTTGTTCGCGCGCTCTATATGAAGATGTAGACGGTGGGTGACTACTTATAAAACACATTTATTACCGTTTACAAACACAATTTCGTTATAGAAATAAAGTACTTTTCACTCTTATATTTTGATTGCCACGAAGCTAATGACTAACAAGATCATATAATTCATATTATGCCGTACAGGCTTCAACTTCCATTCACTGACCTGCAAGACAAACAGAGCTAAACAGATGTGGAAGGTGTTTATTGAAGAGTCAAGATTTTGCTGATTCATCAACAGTTGTGCTCCTCCGTGTTATGAATGGGCCCCAATCATGTTGCAAGATTCCAGGCATGCCAGGAGAGGAGCGAAGCTCATTGGCATGAGGCAAGACAAACATCGGACCTTTTTTGGATTCTCTGCTGGTCAGAAATGCCAAAAAAAAAAAAAAAAAATCAAGAGATTTTTTATTGGTTTGAAACAAGTTGAACTGCGAAAAAGCTAGCCCCGAAGCTACATGTAGCGTGGTGAAAATGTGCCGAAAAATGGTTAGTGGATCAATAATCATGACCTTGATGACGTAGCGGAATCAGCATGTCCAGTGTCCCTGCACAAAATCAAAATGGTCAAGTTCACTCGAATCGGTTGATGGTCTTGTGATATATAAAAGTCCATCATACGTGATTTAAGACAGGAAATATGGACTTGGCTGTAAGAAAGTGGTTTTATATTAAAATCGGGAAAATTGACAAATGCAAACTCATCAAATTGATGAGTTTGCATTGTGTTGGCAGAATGCAGGTCATCTTTTTGTTGGTCACTACAGGTACACACATTACACATTACAACTCTATTTCAAGAAAATATTGAGGATTGTTCAATAGAGATAAACTTTTAGGACCCCGGGGAAAGCCTCCTCCCAACGCAGAATTAGAATTTAGATTTCTCCAATTACTTCACGTCATGAACCGTTTCCTGTGATAATGACACGGCAAATAATTCATTACATGGCACCTGACAAGGACGGTAATGTGAAATCCATATCCGCAAATGTACCTATGTACCTCTTCCCATCTTACGATATATCACGCATATTGACCATTCCAATGTTAGCATTACAAATTATTACCCAACAGCATTTGGTTGTGCGTTATGGTAGAAAATGAGAGCGACAGAATGATACAGAGGAAGAGGAACGCAATGCATCCATGCTATCAGCTGTCTTTAGACGCAACTTATCTTTTTAAGACGTGGGGCCTGGAGAAGGGAGTGCCGCAAAAATTAACTACGGTCCTGAATTTAAAGGACTAAATATTTTGTATTAAAAATGTATTATCATGTTTTGCAACATTTAACATGTTTAACCATGTTAACTGTTTAATAGGTTTGCAGTTTGAGGGGAAATGGGCCAAAAACATTTTGCATGATTTCTTACAATTTCAGTCACAACATTTGTAATGTATATAGGCTAATTAGACAATTTGTTATAAAAGATATTAGATATCTTTGGGCTTGATTGTTACAGCTTACGAAAGGCACCCTTAAATATATATATTAAAATACATATTTTGGCACGTAGTTCCAAAAATGTACCAAACATTATAATCCGACTTCAAGTTCATTGCCAGTCAGAGCTAAGTTAAGGAATGGGATTTAGCTATGTTTCATTTGACAAAACAAGATAATATTTCTTTTTATCCAGAAAAATTTGTACTGTATTTTTCTGGAATTAGTAGCAATTACTTGATTTACTCGACTTATTTCTACAGGCCAGTGTGGTCCTCCGATCTCCTCCGACATGTCCGAATCATCCTACACCACTCCAGTCTACCTTTAGCCTAATGTACAGCATGCTGCAGCGGCATCCCTATGTTCTTTCCATCTGGTAGGTCATAGGTGGTACGTTCAGCCTCTGCCTGATCTCCTCATTCCTTACCTTTTCCATTATTAGTCTAACATTAAGAATAAACCTAAGACAACATTCTGATCTCGAATATACTGCCAACCTTGTTTTCGTGTGATTTACGCAGAGTCCACGATTCGGCTCCATAGGCATGATAAGCGGCAATAGGGAGAATATGGGCTCTGTAGGTCCTCGAGTGACCTTGAGATGTCTTGTTCGACCTTCATTTCGAAGGGTTGATTTACCAATCCACTGGTGGAAATTTGGACGGAGTGTTTCATAACGCCAATGACAGTTTATATCATCAGTATAGCGGATGTTCTTTATGTGCATGTCGCCCATCTGGATTTTCGAGGTATGTCCCAGAAAGAGAAATCATCCTCGTCTCACACCTTGCCATTAACCATAGCCGAGCATTTGGTTTGCCGCACATGCTTTTGATGAGGTCAATCAGAATCCAGTTTACTCTCCACAGTGCTTCTATCGCCAAATGGTATCAAATGCCGTCTTAAAATCAACCAAATTCAGTGTGTGCCTTTCCAGTAATTTGCCGTACAACAAACGGCACTGTTTCTATGGTGCCTCTGGTACTGCAACATGCACACGGCTCCTCCAATGGTTATTTGCTCCAATCTTCAGTAATTTTTCCTTCTGACAATGCTGACCACGTTGCTGTTATGGCTTTCAGTACCCGTTTTCAGTAAAAGCTGTCTCATCGGAAACCACCTGCATTGAAGGTTTCAGCAGCGACGTTGGCCCAACCACATTCTTTGTTGTTTTCAAGGTCTTTATGGCCTCATACACCTCGTTATTGCCAGAGATGTTTTGTGCAATTGGTTATTGCCAGGGATGGTTTGTGCAATTAGTTATTGCCAAGGATGATTTGTGGAATTAGTTATTGGCAGGGATGGTTTGTGCAATTAGTTATTGCCAGGGATGGATTGTGTAATTAGTTATTGCCAGGGACGGTTTGTACAACTGGTTATTGCCAGGGATGGTTTGTGCAGTTGGTTATTGGCAGGGATGGTTTGTGGAATTGGTTATTGCCAGGGATGGTTTGTGGAATTGGTTATTGCCAGGGATGGTTTGTGCAACTGGTTACTGCCAGGGATGGTTTATGCAATTGGTTATTGCCAGGGACGGTTTGTGAAATTGGTTATTGCCTGGGATGGTTTGTGGAATTGGTTATTGGCAGGGATGGTTTGTGCAGTTGGTTATTGCCAGGGATGGTTTGTGCAACTGGTTACTGCCAGGGATGGTTTGTGCAACTTGTTATTGCTAGGGATGGTTTGTGCAATTGGTTATTGCCAGGGACGGTTTGTGAAATTGGTTATTGCCTGGGATGGTTTGTGGAATTGGTTATTGCTAGGGATGGTTTGTGCAACTGGTTATTGTCAGAGATGGTTTATGCAGTTGGTTATTGCTAGGGATGGTATGTGCAATTGGGTATTGCCAGGGATGGTTTGTGCAACTTGTTATTGGTAGGGATGGTTTGTGTAATTAGATGCCAGGGATGGTTTGTGGAATTGGTTATTGCTAGGGATGGTTTGTGCAACTGGTTATTGTCAGAGATGGTTTATGCAGTTGGTTATTGCTAGGGATGGTATGTGCAATTGGTTATTGCCAGGGATGGTTTGTGCAATTGGTTATTGCCAGGGATGGTTTGTGCAACTTGTTATTGCTATGGATGGTTTGTGCAATTGGTTATTGCCAGGGACGGTTTGTGCAATTGGTTATTGCCAGGGATGGTTTGTGAAATTGGTTATTGCCAGGGATGGTTTGTGCAACTTGTTATTGCTATGGATGGTATGTGCAATTGGTTATTGCCAGGGATGGTTAGTGCAATTGGTTATTGCCAGGGATGGTTTGTGCAACTTGTTATTGCTATGGATGGTTTATGCAATTGGTTATTGCCAGGGACGGTTTGTGCAATTGGTTATTGCCAGGGACGGTTTGTGAAATTGGTTATTGCCAGGGACGGTTTGTGCAATTGGTTATTGCCAGGGACGGTTTGTGAAATTGGTTATTGCCTGGGATGGTTTGTGGAATTGGCCCGGGGGAATTGGTTATTGCCAGGAATGGTTTGTGGTTATTGCCAGGGATGGTTTGTGCAATTGGTTATTGGCAGGGATGGTTTGTGCAATTAGTTGCCAGGGATGGTTTGTGCAACTTGTTATTGCTATGGATGGTTTGTGCAATTGGTTATTGCCAGGGACGGTTTGTGAAATTGGTTATTGCCTGGGATGGTTTGTGGAATTGATTATTGCTAAGGATGGTTTGTGCAACTGGTTATTGTCAGAGATGGTTTATGCAGTTGGTTATTGCTAGAGATGGTTTGTGCAATTTGTTATTGCCAGGGACGGGTTGTGAAATTGGTTATTGCCTGGGATGGTTTGTGCAACTGGTTACTACCAGGGATGGTTTATGCAATTGGTTATTGCCAGGGATGGTTTGTGCAATTGGTTATTGCCAGAGATGGTTTGTGCAACTGGTTACTGCCAGGGATGGTTTATGCAATTGGTTATTGCCAGGGATGGTTTGTGCAATTGGTTATTGCCAGGGATGGTTTGTGAAATTGGTTATTGCCTGGGATGGTTTGTGGAATTGGTTATTGCTAGGGATGGTTTGTGCAACTGGTTATTGTCACAGATGGTTTATGCAGTTGGTTATTGCTAGGGATGGTATGTGCAATCAGTTATTGCCAGGGATGGTTTGTGCAATTGGTTATTGCCAGGGATGGTTTGTGCAGTTGGTTATTGCCAGAGATGGTTTGTGCAATTAGTTATTGCCAGAGATAGTTTGTGCAATTGGTTATTATCGGAACCAGTGCTAAATTAGACATAAAACTACTCTTTATGCTAGAAATGCATGTGTAAAGTCAACTTTATTAAACGTTGCAATGCAGATCCTCCAATTTCCTCACTCCAATCTGCTCAATCTCCGTATATGTCACCAAAATACAAAATAATCTATTGGACAAGACTATCCAGATAATCAAGATCGGTCAATAAGGAAACATGAATGAACAGGCATTTTTTTTCTCTGATGAAACATGCAGATATTAAAGACAGGGTAGCCAATCTTGCTGGACCCCATCACAAAGTTTAGGCAGTTTGACAGATGCATTCAATATTATTGCTAACTTTTATTTTGTTATTGTTAAAGATATATGTATTTATGTTATTTTTGGTTAAAAATAAAGGCTTTGTGAGCCACACTGGACATTGTGTAGGGTCACACGTGGCTTGAAGGCTGAGGTTTGGCCACATCTGGGATAAGGAATTTGAGAATGAATTAAAAAATAATAATATGCCTCAAATCTTATACACATTAATAGTGTTGATCACACAGTTCTACCTACAGAATTCTTCGAAAATATTTGTTACCAATATTTTTGTTTCAAAACAAAATTGGCTACAAATTAAATTGGTAAATTTTAAATTGGTAAATTTCTGCAATAATATTCTTGGGCAACGATGATACTCAAAATTATGTTACTTTCACCATTCACAATATCTTAGGGAAAACATGCCTGCTTCCATATCTGCTCTGTTTCCACTTACATTAACTGATGTGTTGTTTCATAAACCAGACTTCAGCTTTTAGGGAGGTTAAGCATCTTTGTGTACTCAAAATCTTCCTTGTTATATAGGACTGGCTAACACAACTTAACTGTATTCACATTACAGCACACTCAGCACAATTTCCATAAATCTCCTTCTGTTTCACTTGACAGACTTTAGAAGCTTATTGAATCAGTTATCAGCATGACAGCATTCTGTCACATTCACCTTATTTTAGCAAAAGGGTTTTCCAGTAAACATTGTGCAATGCACTAAGATTGAGCAATTACCCCTATGATATTACATACTTTGATTTGTTACTGCAACCAAAGGGCTCTCACCACTTTGTCATAATACACAAACTATTGCATGATCACCTGATTGATTCTCAAACTTCATGAAATACCTTTTGAATGTAAACAAAATTAAAATTAAATTACTCAGGGCACATGTTGCTATTTCCCGGCAAAACTTACACTTCAATCCAGGAAATACAATTCCACTATAACACCATTTGATTTTGCACTTGATTCAGAATTTCACATCACATAATTTCAGAAATCAAACAAGGTAAACTTTTTATTATTCATTATTTTCCCAACTTTCATTTTCAGTCAAAATGTGGAATTAAACACAGTGTGCTATAATATCAATTTACCCAATAAAGAAATTTAAAGGAGGCATGCTCCAGCGGGTGTAGTATGTGAAGCGAATTCAGAACTGGCATTTGTTTATGTAGGTTTTTTTTACCACAAAAGCACACTTTAAAATTTTCATTTGTGAGAAATTCTAATAATGAATTCAATTGCTCCTCCTCAGATCTCAATAGAAGAGTCCACACCACCAAGGTAAATGGCTGGTAAGAAAATCAGTGTTTTTATTGTAAGAACCACGCCAGGGTTGATTTAATGGGAAAAAAGTTAGAAAAGAAGGTTGATGTGCCTATTTTTTTTGATAGCTGTACTTTGTGGATGGTTTTCTCATTATCTAAGCATAAAAAGATTACATTTGTCACAGTTCTGAAATTTGAGGCACGTTTTTTGTTCTTCTTCACCAGATGACGTCACTACATAGAATCAGTGTGCTGTAAGATTGACAGGATGTACATAGTTTTCAACGCGTCACTGCGAAAAATCAAGCTGCTTACCTACCCAATATTTGTTGGTTATATGGTAGAAGATATCATAAACATTAGGTAAAAGGGTGTTTTGAATGAACCAGGGAGGTTTAACAATTTTCTTTTTTCCCCTTTCTTTATGCAAAAAAAACCAAAACAAAAAAAAACCCATATTCAGTCAATGAGTTTTTGCTCACTGTGACCTCTCAGAACTATTAACATTTTATGATCTCAAGTGCAATATGTAATTTCTTCAAAGTTGTCATTTTTCCATGCAATTTAGTTTTTAATCCAGCCATTCAAAAGAAAGTATTGTTAATTTTCTTGAACACTATTTGTTTTTCTGTAATTTTACATTATTGTTGCATTTAACAAACACTTATCATGCTTATGGGGTCAGCCTAAAGCTATTTTTATAAATGCCCTGAGCAACTCTATATCTACAATCCCGGAAAAAATGTGTTCGAACACCCACTGTAATTCCCATGTTCATCTTAGTATAGCGCGCACGCTATATGAGTCACTGGAAACTAAGATTTATAATAGAGTTCTCTCAATGTTCATCTTAAGCATATCCCTCCCTTTCCCCACCAATCAATGTTGGGAGAAGATATGTGAAGATGAGCATATTGGGTATGCCAACATTGTACGGGGGTAGAAGGGGACTATTTCCAATAAGGCCTTTAAAGTGTTCGAACAATATTTTCTGAGATTGTCTGAGGAATTCTAAAATCAGTGTTTGCTTTTTCACATTTGGGATCATAACTTCAGATCCAGTAGAGCGATTTAAATGAAACTTGGACATGTTAGTTTATATATAATAAGGAACACATGCAATAAATAATATTACATTACATCCACAAATATTTCAGGGATCGGTCACTTTAAACATATATTTTCATCAAATTTTGAATAATTTAAGTCGAATAAGACGTAAAATACCTGATACATATCCCCAAACAGTTTAAAACATAGCAATTTGAATAGCTAAAAAGTTGACAATGTTTTTGGACAATCATGAACCATCTTTTATATTTGCTATAACACTAAGGGCACCGTCAATCAAACATCACACGGATGTGGGGTGCAAATTTGTCAATGCTATCTGCAGTAGATAGCAAAATAATGCAACGACATCTACCACCCTATGTCCAATGCATTGCCAAACTTCTCCTTCCAAACCAGTAATTCCTGACCCCACGAAAGTAAACTTCAAAGATTTCAAGCAAATAAAAAGAAAAAGAAGTCATTAAAGACCCCCCACAAAAAAATAATAATAAAAGATATAAGAAACAAAGAAACGAAACCAAAACAAAATAGGAAAGAAAATGCCAAAATTAAATAAAAGAAGATAAAACAAAAAATCTAAGTAAAAGGAAAATAATGCATTAAAAAAGAAGGAAGAATAAAAAGTGCAAATGTCACTTGCTGTTCAATATGTTTCAAGTTCAAGTCCAATTTCACATTAAAAGACACATGCGCAATGTACAGGACACATCAATCAATAATATTTTAACTAACATGGTCAATGATTGGTGTGCAAGTTCAGGGTTATTTCATGATTGTCATTATTTTTGATCGAAAAAAGAAAGAAAATATAAACGATTCAAAAATGTTGTTTTTCAGTTAAGCAAACACCGATCATTATGAGCATTCTAGATAATGACCTTTATTATTAGGCCTATGCAATCTCAAAATTGGCACATTTCATTAAACATGATTTGCGTTGTCTCTTCAGTGGGTATAACTGTGTACACTGAAAGTGTGAAAGCCTATTCATGGTAAAGGTAAATCATTGCACATCTCCCCATTGAAAACACACATTATGCACGGTTGACCACAAAACATAAAGAATAATAGGATTTACTTTTCTATTATATGGTGAATCGTTGGAAATGCGTGCTTGTCTATGTGTGTAAATCGTTATGATTCACCATTTGACCACCTTAACCATGGTGTATTTAAAATGTTTAATGGACACAAATTCACACTTTAGGCTGATTTTCTTAAATGTTGGTCAAGTAATGTTTTTAAAAACAATAAATGTGCATAGCCTGTGCGTATCTCTCCCTTACTATCACTCGCTCTCTCTCTCTCGCCTCCCCCCCTCCGATTTATCACATAGTGGTAAATTTGTGACATTTAAATACATAACATTAAATTTACGAGTAATGTCTGTTTTTAGCTGAATATAAAATTTTAACACCTTCTCTAAATTAATTATACCACATGTACATATGCTCAATAAACATGGCACATAAATAATTTAGGCCTGTATTTGTGTGTACAAAACGCTATGTTAAATCTATACTAACAGAACGCTATCAAAATATTCATTGATTTCCTCCATATTTTGTGGGATGATAGCAAATTATGTTTCTAACATTTGTGCCAAATTGCATTAAAATCGATGGCGTAACTGCAGAGGTATTGTCCAAAAACTAAAATCAGATGATTTTGCTAAGCAATTTTGTAGACAATCCCGGAAAAATGTGTTCGAACACCCACTGTAATTCCCATGTTCATCTTAGTATAGCGCGCACGCTATATGAGTCACTGGAAACTAAGATTTATAATAGAGTTCTCTCAATGTTCATCTTAAGCATATCCCTCCCTTTCCCCACCAATCAATGTTGGGAGAAGATATGTGAAGATGAGCATATTAGGTATGCCAACATTGTACGGGGTAGAAGGGGACTATTTCCAATAAGGCCTTTAAAGTGTTCGAACAATATTTTCTGAGATTGTCTGAGGAATTCTAAAATCAGTGTTTGCTTTTTTCACATTTGGGATCATAACTTCAGATCCAGTAGAGCGATTTAAATGAAACTTGGACATGTTAGTTTATATATAATAAGGAACACATGCAATAAATAATATTACATTACATCCACAAATATTTCAGGGATCGGTCACTTTAAACATATATTTTCATCAAATTTTGAATAATTTAAGTCGAATAAGACGTAAAATACCTGATACATATCCCCAAACAGTTTAAAACATAGCAATTTGAATAGCTAAAAAGTTGACAATGTTTTTGGACAATCATGAACCATCTTTTATATTTGCTATAACACTAAGGGCACCGTCAATCAAACATCACACGCATATCGGATGCAAAGTTGTCAATGCTATCTGCAGTAGATAGCAAAATAATGCAACGACATCTACCACCCTATGTCCAATGCATTGCCAAACTTCTCCTTCCAAACCAGTAATTCCTGACCCCACGAAAGTAAACTTCAAAGATTTCAAGCAAATAAAAGAAAAAGAAGTCATTAAAGACCCCCCCACAAAAAAATAATAATAAAAGATATAAGAAACAAAGAAACGAAACCAAAACAAAATAGGAAAGAAAATGCCAAAATTAAATAAAAGAAGATAAAACAAAAAATCTAAGTAAAAGGAAAATAATGCATTAAAAAAGAAGGAAGAATAAAAAGTGCAAATGTCACTTGCTGTTCAATATGTTTCAAGTTCAAGTCCAATTTCACATTAAAAGACACATGCGCAATGTACAGGACACATCAATCAATAATATTTTAACTAACATGGTCAATGATTGGTGTGCAAGTTCAGGGTTATTTCATGATTGTCATTATTTTGATCGAAAAAAAGAAAGAAAATATAAACGATTCAAAATGTTGTTTTTCAGTTAAGCAAACACCGATCATTATGAGCATTCTAGATAATGACCTTTATTATTAGGCCTATGCAATCTCAAATTGGCACATTTCATTAAACATGATTTGCGTTGTCTCTTCAGTGGGTATAACTGTGTACACTGAAAGTGTGAAAGCCTATTCATGGTAAAGGTAAATCATTGCACATCTCCCCATTGAAAACACACATTATGCACGGTTGACCACAAAACATAAAGAATAATAGGATTTACTTTTCTATTATATGGTGAATCGTTGGAAATGCGTGCTTGTCTATGTGTGTAAATCGTTATGATTCACCATTTGACCACCTTAACCATGGTGTATTTAAAATGTTTAATGGACACAAATTCACACTTTAGGCTGATTTTCTTAAATGTTGGTCAAGTAATGTTTTTAAAAACAATAAATGTGCATAGCCTGTGCGTATCTCTCCTTCCTATCACTCGCGCTCTCTCTCCCCCCCTCCGATTTATCACATAGTGGTAAATTTGTGACATTTAAATACATAACATTAAATTTACGAGTAATGTCTGTTTTTAGCTGAATATAAAATTTTAACACCTTCTCTAAATTAATTATACCACATGTACATATGCTCAATAAACATGGCACATAAATAATTTAGGCCTGTATTTGTGTGTACAAAACGCTATGTTAAATCTATACTAACAGAACGCTATCAAAATATTCATTGATTTCCTCCATATTTTGTGGGATGATAGCAAATTATGTTTCTAACATTTGTGCCAAATTGCATTAAAATCGATGGCGTAACTGCAGAGTTATTGTCCAAAAACTAAAATCAGATGATTTTGCTAAGCAATTTTGTAGACAATCCCGGAAAAAATGTGTTCGAACACCCACTGTAATTCCCATGTTCATCTTAGTATAGCGCGCACGCTATATGAGTCACTGGAAACTAAGATTTATAATAGAGTTCTCTCAATGTTCATCTTAAGCATATCCCTCCCTTTCCCCACCAATCAATGTTGGGAGAAGATATGTGAAGATGAGCATATTGGGTATGCCAACATTGTACGGGGGTAGAAGGGGACTATTTCCAATAAGGCCTTTAAAGTGTTCGAACAATATTTTCTGAGATTGTCTGAGGAATTCTAAAATCAGTGTTTGCTTTTTTCACATTTGGGATCATAACTTCAGATCCAGTAGAGCGATTTAAATGAAACTTGGACATGTTAGTTTATATATAATAAGGAACACATGCAATAAATAATATTACATTACATCCACAAATATTTCAGGGATCGGTCACTTTAAACATATATTTTCATCAAATTTTGAATAATTTAAGTCGAATAAGACGTAAAATACCTGATACATATCCCCAAACAGTTTAAAACATAGCAATTTGAATAGCTAAAAAGTTGACAATGTTTTGGACAATCATGAACCATCTTTTATATTTGCTATAACACTAAGGGCACCGTCAATCAAACATCACACGGATGTGGGGTGCAAATTTGTCAATGCTATCTGCAGTAGATAGCAAAATAATGCAACGACATCTACCACCCTATGTCCAATGCATTGCCAAACTTCTCCTTCCAAACCAGTAATTCCTGACCCCACGAAAGTAAACTTCAAAGATTTCAAGCAAATAAAAAGAAAAAGAAGTCATTAAAGACCCCCCCACAAAAAAATAATAATAAAAGATATAAGAAACAAAGAAACGAAACCAAAACAAAATAGGAAAGAAAATGCCAAAATTAAATAAAAGAAGATAAAACAAAAAATCTAAGTAAAAGGAAAATAATGCATTAAAAAGAAGGAAGAATAAAAGTGCAAATGTCACTTGCTGTTCAATATGTTTCAAGTTCAAGTCCAATTTCACATTAAAAGACACATGCGCAATGTACAGGACACATCAATCAATAATATTTTAACTAACATGGTCAATGATTGGTGTGCAAGTTCAGGGTTATTTCATGATTGTCATTATTTTTGATCGAAAAAAGAAAGAAAATATAAACGATTCAAAAATGTTGTTTTTCAGTTAAGCAAACACCGATCATTATGAGCATTCTAGATAATGACCTTTATTATTAGGCCTATGCAATCTCAAAATTGGCACATTTCATTAAACATGATTTGCGTTGTCTCTTCAGTGGGTATAACTGTGTACACTGAAAGTGTGAAAGCCTATTCATGGTAAAGGTAAATCATTGCACATCTCCCCATTGAAAACACACATTATGCACGGTTGACCACAAAACATAAAGAATAATAGGATTTACTTTTCTATTATATGGTGAATCGTTGGAAATGCGTGCTTGTCTATGTGTGTAAATCGTTATGATTCACCATTTGACCACCTTAACCATGGTGTATTTAAAATGTTTAATGGACACAAATTCACACTTTAGGCTGATTTTCTTAAATGTTGGTCAAGTAATGTTTTTTAAAAAACAATAAATGTGCATAGCCTGTGCGTATCTCTCCCTTCCTATCACTCGCGCTCTCTCTCACCCCCCCCCCCTCCGATTTATCACATAGTGGTAAATTTGTGACATTTAAATACATAACATTAAATTTACGAGTAATGTCTGTTTTTAGCTGAATATAAAATTTTAACACCTTCTCTAAATTAATTATACCACATGTACATATGCTCAATAAACATGGCACATAAATAATTTAGGCCTGTATTTGTGTGTACAAAACGCTATGTTAAATCTATACTAACAGAACGCTATCAAAATATTCATTGATTTCCTCCATATTTTGTGGGATGATAGCAAATTATGTTTCTAACATTTGTGCCAAATTGCATTAAAATCGATGGCGTAACTGCAGAGTTATTGTCCAAAAACTAAAATCAGATGATTTTGCTAAGCAATTTTGTAGACAATCCCGGAAAAATGTGTTCGAACACCCACTGTAATTCCCATGTTCATCTTAGTATAGCGCGCACGCTATATGAGTCAGTCACTGGAAACTAAGATTTATAATAGAGTTCTCTCAATGTTCATCTTAAGCATATCCCTCCCCTTTCCCCACCAATCAATGTTGGGAGAAGATATGTGAAGATGAGCATATTGGGTATGCCAACATTGTACGGGGGTAGAAGGGGACTATTTCCAATAAGGCCTTTAAAGTGTTCGAACAATATTTTCTGAGATTGTCTGAGGAATTCTAAAATCAGTGTTTGCTTTTTTCACATTTGGGATCATAACTTCAGATCCAGTAGAGCGATTTAAATGAAACTTGGACATGTTAGTTTATATATAATAAGGAACACATGCAATAAATAATATTACATTACATCCACAAATATTTCAGGGATCGGTCACTTTAAACATATATTTTCATCAAATTTTGAATAATTTAAGTCGAATAAGACGTAAAATACCTGATACATATCCCCAAACAGTTTAAAACATAGCAATTTGAATAGCTAAAAAGTTGACAATGTTTTTGGACAATCATGAACCATCTTTTATATTTGCTATAACACTAAGGGCACCGTCAATCAAACATCACACGGATGTGGGGTGCAAATTTGTCAATGCTATCTGCAGTAGATAGCAAAATAATGCAACGACATCTACCACCCTATGTCCAATGCATTGCCAAACTTCTCCTTCCAAACCAGTAATTCCTGACCCCACGAAAGTAAACTTCAAAGATTTCAAGCAAATAAAAAGAAAAAGAAGTCATTAAAGACCCCCCACAAAAAATAATAATAAAAGATATAAGAAACAAAGAAACGAAACCAAAACAAAATAGGAAAGAAAATGCCAAAATTAAATAAAAGAAGATAAAACAAAAAATCTAAGTAAAAGGAAAATAATGCATTAAAAAGAAGGAAGAATAAAAAGTGCAAATGTCACTTGCTGTTCAATATGTTTCAAGTTCAAGTCCAATTTCACATTAAAAGACACATGCGCAATGTACAGGACACATCAATCAATAATATTTTAACTAACATGGTCAATGATTGGTGTGCAAGTTCAGGGTTATTTCATGATTGTCATTATTTTTGATCGAAAAAGAAAGAAAATATAAACGATTCAAAAATGTTGTTTTTCAGTTAAGCAAACACCGATCATTATGAGCATTCTAGATAATGACCTTTATTATTAGGCCTATGCAATCTCAAATTGGCACATTTCATTAAACATGATTTGCGTTGTCTCTTCAGTGGGTATAACTGTGTACACTGAAAGTGTGAAAGCCTATTCATGGTAAAGGTAAATCATTGCACATCTCCCCATTGAAAACACACATTATGCACGGTTGACCACAAAACATAAAGAATAATAGGATTTACTTTTCTATTATATGGTGAATCGTTGGAAATGCGTGCTTGTCTATGTGTGTAAATCGTTATGATTCACCATTTGACCACCTTAACCATGGTGTATTTAAAATGTTTAATGGACACAAATTCACACTTTAGGCTGATTTTCTTAAATGTTGGTCAAGTAATGTTTTTAAAAACAATAAATGTGCATAGCCTGTGCGTATCTCTCCCTTCCTATCACTCGCGCTCTCTCTCACCCCCCCCCCCCTCCGATTTATCACATAGTGGTAAATTTGTGACATTTAAATACATAACATTAAATTTACGAGTAATGTCTGTTTTTATCTGAATATAAAATTTTAACACCTTCTCTAAATTAATTATACCACATGTACATATGCTCAATAAACATGGCACATAAATAATTTAGGCCTGTATTTGTGTGTACAAAACGCTATGTTAAATCTATACTAACAGAACGCTATCAAAATATTCATTGATTTCCTCCATATTTTGTGGGATGATAGCAAATTATGTTTCTAACATTTGTGCCAAATTGCATTAAAATCGATGGCGTAACTGCAGAGTTATTGTCCAAAAACTAAAATCAGATGATTTTGCTAAGCAATTTTGTAGACAATCCCGGAAACAATGTGTTCGAACACCCACTGTAATTCCCATGTTCATCTTAGTATAGCGCGCACGCTATATGAGTCACTGAAACTAAGATTTATAATAGAGTTCTCTCAATGTTCATCTTAAGCATATCCCTCCCTTTCCCCACCAATCAATGTTGGGAGAAGATATGTGAAGATGAGCATATTGGGTATGCCAACATTGTACGGGGGTAGAAGGGGGACTATTTCCAATAAGGCCTTTAAAGTGTTCGAACAATATTTTCTGAGATTGTCTGAGGAATTCTAAAATCAGTGTTTGCTTTTTCACATTTGGGATCATAACTTCAGATCCAGTAGAGCGATTTAAATGAAACTTGGACATGTTAGTTTATATATAATAAGGAACACATGCAATAAATAATATTACATTACATCCACAAATATTTCAGGGATCGGTCACTTTAAACATATATTTTCATCAAATTTTGAATAATTTAAGTCGAATAAGACGTAAAATACCTGATACATATCCCCAAACAGTTTAAAACATAGCAATTTGAATAGCTAAAAAGTTGACAATGTTTTTGGACAATCATGAACCATCTTTTATATTTGCTATAACACTAAGGGCACCGTCAATCAAACATCACACGGATGTGGGGTGCAAATTTGTCAATGCTATCTGCAGTAGATAGCAAAATAATGCAACGACATCTACCACCCTATGTCCAATGCATTGCCAAACTTCTCCTTCCAAACCAGTAATTCCTGACCCCACGAAAGTAAACTTCAAAGATTTCAAGCAAATAAAAAGAAAAAGAAGTCATTAAAGACCCCCACAAAAAAATAATAATAAAAGATATAAGAAACAAAGAAACGAAACCAAAACAAAATAGGAAAGAAAATGCCAAAATTAAATAAAAGAAGATAAAACAAAAAATCTAAGTAAAAGGAAAATAATGCATTAAAAGAGAAGGAAGAATAAAAAGTGCAAATGTCACTTGCTGTTCAATATGTTTCAAGTTCAAGTCCAATTTCACATTAAAAGACACATGCGCAATGTACAGGACACATCAATCAATAATATTTTAACTAACATGGTCAATGATTGGTGTGCAAGTTCAGGGTTATTTCATGATTGTCATTATTTTTGATTTAAATAAGAAAGAAAATATAAACGATTCAAAAATGTTGTTTTTCAGTTAAGCAAACACCGATCATTATGAGCATTCTAGATAATGACCTTTATTATTAGGCCTATGCAATCTCAAATTGGCACATTTCATTAAACATGATTTGCGTTGTCTCTTCAGTGGGTATAACTGTGTACACTGAAAGTGTGAAAGCCTATTCATGGTAAAGGTAAATCATTGCACATCTCCCCATTGAAAACACACATTATGCACGGTTGACCACAAAACATAAAGAATAATAGGATTTACTTTTCTATTATATGGTGAATCGTTGGAAATGCGTGCTTGTCTATGTGTGTAAATCGTTATGATTCACCATTTGACCACCTTAACCATGGTGTATTTAAAATGTTTAATGGACACAAATTCACACTTTAGGCTGATTTTCTTAAATGTTGGTCAAGTAATGTTTTTAAAAACAATAAATGTGCATAGCCTGTGCGTATCTCTCCCTTCCTATCACTCGCGCTCTCCCCCCCCCCCCTCCGATTTATCACATAGTGGTAAATTTGTGACATTTAAATACATAACATTAAATTTACTGAGTAATGTCTGTTTTAGCTGAATATAAAATTTTAACACCTTCTCTAAATTAATTATACCACATGTACATATGCTCAATAAACATGGCACATAAATAATTTAGGCCTGTATTTGTGTGTACAAAACGCTATGTTAAATCTATACTAACAGAACGCTATCAAAATATTCATTGATTTCCTCCATATTTTGTGGGATGATAGCAAATTATGTTTCTAACATTTGTGCCAAATTGCATTAAAATCGATGGCGTAACTGCAGAGTTATTGTCCAAAAACTAAAATCAGATGATTTTGCTAAGCAATTTTGTAGACAATCCCGGAAAAAATGTGTTCGAACACCCACTGTAATTCCCATGTTCATCTTAGTATAGCGCGCACGCTATATGAGTCACTGGAAACTAAGATTTATAATAGAGTTCTCTCAATGTTCATCTTAAGCATATCCCTCCCTTTCCCCACCAATCAATGTTGGGAGAAGATATGTGAAGATGAGCATATTGGGTATGCCAACATTGTACGGGGGTAGAAGGGGGACTATTTCCAATAAGGCCTTTAAAGTGTTCGAACAATATTTTCTGAGATTGTCTGAGGAATTCTAAAATCAGTGTTTGCTTTTTCACATTTGGGATCATAACTTCAGATCCAGTAGAGCGATTTAAATGAAACTTGGACATGTTAGTTTATATATAATAAGGAACACATGCAATAAATAATATTACATTACATCCACAAATATTTCAGGGATCGGTCACTTTAAACATATATTTTCATCAAATTTTGAATAATTTAAGTCGAATAAGACGTAAAATACCTGATACATATCCCCAAACAGTTTAAAACATAGCAATTTGAATAGCTAAAAAGTTGACAATGTTTTGGACAATCATGAACCATCTTTTATATTTGCTATAACACTAAGGGCACCGTCAATCAAACATCACACGGATGTGGGGTGCAAATTTGTCAATGCTATCTGCAGTAGATAGCAAAATAATGCAACGACATCTACCACCCTATGTCCAATGCATTGCCAAACTTCTCCTTTCAAACCAGTAATTCCTGACCCCACGAAAGTAAACTTCAAAGATTTCAAGCAAATAAAAAGAAAAAGAAGTCATTAAAGACCCCCCACAAAAAATAATAATAAAAGATATAAGAAACAAAGAAACGAAACCAAAACAAAATAGGAAAGAAAATGCCAAAATTAAATAAAAGAAAGAAAAAAAAAAAATCTAAGTAAAAGGAAAATAATGCATTAAAAAGAAGGAAGAATAAAAAGTGCAAATGTCACTTGCTGTTCAATATGTTTCAAGTTCAAGTCCAATTTCACATTAAAAGACACATGCGCAATGTACAGGACACATCAATCAATAATATTTTAACTAACATGGTCAATGATTGGTGTGCAAGTTCAGGGTTATTTCATGATTGTCATTATTATAAAAAAAAAAAAGAAAGAAAATATAAACGATTCAAAAATGTTGTTTTTCAGTTAAGCAAACACCGATCATTATGAGCATTCTAGATAATGACCTTTATTATTAGGCCTATGCAATCTCAAAATTGGCACATTTCATTAAACATGATTTGCGTTGTCTCTTCAGTGGGTATAACTGTGTACACTGAAAGTGTGAAAGCCTATTCATGGTAAAGGTAAATCATTGCACATCTCCCCATTGAAAACACACATTATGCACGGTTGACCACAAAACATAAAGAATAATAGGATTTACTTTTCTATTATATGGTGAATCGTTGGAAATGCGTGCTTGTCTATGTGTGTAAATCGTTATGATTCACCATTTGACCACCTTAACCATGGTGTATTTAAAATGTTTAATGGACACAAATTCACACTTTAGGCTGATTTTCTTAAATGTTGGTCAAGTAATGTTTTTAAAAACAATAAATGTGCATAGCCTGTGCGTATCTCTCCCTTCCTATCACTCGCGCTCTCTCTCACCCCCCCTCCGATTTATCACATAGTGGTAAATTTGTGACATTTAAATACATAACATTAAATTTACGAGTAATGTCTGTTTTTAGCTGAATATAAAATTTTAACACCTTCTCTAAATTAATTATACCACATGTACATATGCTCAATAAACATGGCACATAAATAATTTAGGCCTGTATTTGTGTGTATAAAACGCTATGTTAAATCTATACTAACAGAACGCTATCAAAATATTCATTGATTTCCTCCATATTTTGTGGGATGATAGCAAATTATGTTTCTAACATTTGTGCCAAATTGCATTAAAATCGATGGCGTAACTGCAGAGTTATTGTCCAAAAACTAAAATCAGATGATTTTGCTAAGCAATTTTGTAGACAATCCCGGAAAAAATGTGTTCGAACACCCACTGTAATTCCCATGTTCATCTTAGTATAGCGCGCACGCTATATGAGTCACTGGAAACTAAGATTTATAATAGAGTTCTCTCAATGTTCATCTTAAGCATATCCCTCCCTTTCCCCACCAATCAATGTTGGGAGAAGATATGTGAAGATGAGCATATTGAGTATGCCAACATTGTGCAGGGGTAGAAGGGGACTATTTCCAATAAGGCCTTTAAAGTGTTCGAAATATTTTCTGAGATTGTCTGAGGAATTCTAAAATCAGTGTTTGCTTTTTCACATTTGGGATCATAACTTCAGATCCAGTAGAGCGATTTAAATGAAACTTGGACATGTTAGTTTATATATAATAAGGAACACATGCAATAAATAATATTACATTACATCCACAAATATTTCAGGGATCGGTCACTTTAAACATATATTTTCATCAAATTTTGAATAATTTAAGGCGAATAAGGCGTAAAATACCTGATACATATCCCCAAACAGTTTAAAACATAGCAATTTGAATAGCTAAAAAGTTGACAATGTTTTTGGACAATCATGAACCATCTTTTATATTTGCTATAACACTAAGGGCACCGTCAATCAAACATCACACGGATGTGGGGTGCAAATTTGTCAATGCTATCTGCAGTAGATAGCAAAATAATGCAACGACATCTACCACCCTATGTCCAATGCATTGCCAAACTTCTCCTTCCAAACCAGTAATTCCTGACCCCAAAGTAAACTTCAAAGATTTCAAGCAAATAAAAAGAAAAAAGAAGTCATTAAAGACCCCCCACAAAAAATAATAATAAAAGATATAAGAAACAAAGAAACGAAACCAAAACAAAATAGGAAAGAAAATGCCAAAATTAAATAAAAGAAGATAAAACAAAAAATCTAAGTAAAAGGAAAATAATGCATTAAAAAGAAGGAAGAATAAAAAGTGCAAATGTCACTTGCTGTTCAATATGTTTCAAGTTCAAGTCCAATTTCACATTAAAAGACACATGCGCAATGTACAGGACATCAATCAATCAATATTTTTAACTAACATGGTCAATGATTGGTGTGCAAGTTCAGGGTTATTTCATGATTGTCATTATTTTTGATCGAAAAAAAAGAAAGAAAATATAAACGATTCAAAAATGTTGTTTTTCAGTTAAGCAAACACCGATCATTATGAGCATTCTAGATAATGACCTTTATTATTAGGCCTATGCAATCTCAAATTGGCACATTTCATTAAACATGTTTTGCGTTGTCTCTTCAGTGGGTATAACTGTGTACACTGAAAGTGTGAAAGCCTATTCATGGTAAAGGTAAATCATTGCACATCTCCCCATTGAAAACACACATTATGCACGGTTGACCACAAAACATAAAGAATAATAGGATTTACTTTTCTATTATATGGTGAATCGTTGGAAATGCGTGCTTGTCTATGTGTGTAAATCGTTATGATTCACCATTTGACCACCTTAACCATGGTGTATTTAAAATGTTTAATGGACACAAATTCACACTTTAGGCTGATTTTCTTAAATGTTGGTCAAGTAATGTTTTTAAAAACAATAAATGTGCATAGCCTGTGCGTATCTCTCCCTTCCTATCACTCGCTCTCTCTCACCCCCCCCCTCCGATTTATCACATAGTGGTAAATTTGTGACATTTAAATACATAACATTAAATTTACGAGTAATGTCTGTTTTAGCTGAATATAAAATTTTAACACCTTCTCTAAATTAATTATACCACATGTACATATGCTCAATAAACATGGCACATAAATAATTTAGGCCTGTATTTGTGTGTACAAAACGCTATGTTAAATCTATACTAACAGAACGCTATCAAAATATTCATTGATTTCCTCCATATTTTGTGGGATGATAGCAAATTATGTTTCTAACATTTGTGCCAAATTGCATTAAAATCGATGGCGTAACTGCAGAGTTATTGTCCAAAAACTAAAATCAGATGATTTTGCTAAGCAATTTTGTAGACAATCCCGGAAAAATGTGTTCGAACACCCACTGTAATTCCCATGTTCATCTTAGTATAGCGGCATGACGCTATATGAGTCACTGGAAACTAAGATTTATAATAGAGTTCTCTCAATGTTCATCTTAAGCATATCCTCCCTTTCCCCACCAATCAATGTTGGGAGAAGATATGTGAAGATGAGCATATTGGGTATGCCAACATTGTACGGGGGTAGAAGGGGGACTATTTCCAATAAGGCCTTTAAAGTGTTCGAACAATATTTTCTGAGATTGTAGCAATTCTTCCTCTAAAAGTTAGAAGGTGGGTAGACAGAGAGTTCAATTCAATTGGGTCAGCGGCATAGAAAGGCATGGTTGGTCTAACTGATTGAAGTGCAGGATATGATCGTTCAGATGATGAAGGCATGAAGTTTAGAGACCAACATATTGTGTGCAGTACAACCCTACATGTATTATATTGCAATATGAGACCCATTCCCATATGAAACAGGGTGGCATACCTTATTTTGAAAAAGGCAATTAAACTACACATACATTAAAACTTGGTCACATAATGAAATTAACTTTATACTAAAAAATACTTTTCTATATGAAACACAAAATATTCCAGAAAAAGGGGATTATTGTTAATCCCTAATCAGTGCTGTGAAATTCAGGATTACCTTTTTAAATGTGCAGTTACTTTTGTACTGTTTGATACGATTTGTCAAGAGTTAAAAAAGTTTGACAAATCACATCAAACAGTACTAAAGTAACTGTGGTGTCATGCTACTCTTTATGGCTATGTTAAAAATATCAATACACCAAATTTTGCCATGTTGCTAGTTCAATGCGACCCCTTTTTCTTCCAAGATGGGTGTGTCCTCCAGACTATCTTTTATTAGGCCAAGATGACATATTCTTTCCCCTATAGGAAATGAAGTGAATTCCACAGGTGATATCTTCTCTTCATTCTGTGTCCATCGCTGTGTCTGACTGTCATATCAGATGTCTACAAAACAAATTACAGACAGGTAAGAATTATTAGTCTAGTCAAATTATGTAAGGACTGATCTATTTTTATAAATGGGAGGGGGAATGAGGGATTTTTTGTGGATGATAAGTGAACTTGATATTTGAAGGTTGCAAGCGGGAAAAACATGAATTTACTCATTATAAATAATGAAAAAAAGGAAGAGCATGTTACTCTTAAAATGTGAGCGTACAATACGAATGAGCCGTAAAGTCGGCAAATTGTATTCCGAGATACAGTGTAAAATGTGCGTTAAGGTCGTATTCATAGGTACCGAAATTAGGTGCGACATGTTTCTCATTTGATAGCGTTTAAACAAATCAACAATCCTATTGCTGAAGAGGATAATAATCTTCTACCTATTTCTATAGAATCATTAAATAGCTCTAGTTTTTGTTTGCTTTGGCTAAATCCTGTTCAAGTGGTGGGTTACAATTGCATTGTATTTTGTCTACGTATGTATAACCAACAATTAACAATGAGAGGACATTCCTGAACCTCGTTGACTTGGGGATGATTTGAAATAACCGCCAATTATGACTTTATTACCAGCAAATATGTGGAAAAAGAGACACATGTAGAACCGAAAAAAGGTACCATTTTGTTGAAGGAGCAGAGTTCAACAAACCATAACCCTGCTTCTGGATATCATTTGAAGTCAAATGATATAAAACATGAAATAAAACAAAACTGACCGGGGGCCGACTTTACGGCTGATTTGTAGTGTCCGGTCACAACTGCCCATTAGCACAGCACAGATTGGACCTGTGGCTCCCAATTTGCCTGCTAGATATTTCTTTTTAGCCAAGTGAATGATCATTCACATTTTGTTCAATACATGCCAAAATTTTTCCTACAATACTGAGTTTGAAAATGAACACCCCGGCAAACATCAGCCAGATTACAACTTGCCCAATGAATTTACAACTCTCAATGGCTAAAGAGCAAGTGTGATACGAAGGTTGTCAGTTCGAATCTGGCCAGATGCACTGGGTTTTTTACAATGTCTATGTGCGCTGGCTGCTCTGGGTAAAGATTAAAATTTGTTTAATAAATTAAAATGATTAAAAGCTATCCTGCTGACCCAATCACAGAGTGTTTTTACACATCAAACTTGTCAAGTTTGACATGTTTATTCCTAAAACAAGGGTAAATTTGGTCTGATCCAGGCCAAAGGATATTACAAGTTTTGCTTAATGTTCTTCTGATATTTTAAGCAGAAGGTGGGGTGGAGGAACTTGGTCTGACACTTCTGCCTTACCTTGGGGTCAGCACAACACTGACATTATTACTGACAGAACTGGATCTATTACCTGTAATTAATCTTTGCTTCACAAGATGGTCCCAATTGACCCCCTGGGTCAACATCAAGTCTGGGGCTAAAGGAAAGGGGAAATGGCCTGGAAATGTATCTTGGGTTAAAACGTCAGTCTGATAAGATGTCATCACCTTACATAGATGTCAACATAAACAATATAAGTGCTCTGAGAGATTTTTAAGCCTGGATTTTGAATGATTCTTCTGTCCAAAAATGAAACACTATGGATTTCATTATCTTTTATCATTTTGACAATTCAACAAGGACACTTTCTTTGTGTTGAAACATCATAAATATTGTCAGTGCTCAATTCAGCACAATTTCATAATTCATGGAATGAATACATTAAATATACATAGAAATTATTTCTGATTAGGAGGTGTTTAAATTATTTTCCCAAAGCATTGATACCCAACATTTTTCTGAGTAATAGAAAGTTATAGAATTTGAGCTATAACTGTTTGAACGAAAATAGATTTGTCTACGAGTCTACAATAATGGTAACAAAAATAGGGCTAGATTTTTTGTCCTGGCAATTAAAAAAAAAAAAAAAAAAAAAAAAAAGCGCAGTGATTTATAGTGCGCTACGCACAGGCACAACGCCTAGACGTTGATCCACAAGCCTCAGCACACTTTACAGGTTGTCGCTGACCACTATGGCCCACATCATTCCATAAACCATTAAACAACAAATCAGGGACTTTGCTGCTTCAAGAGCGCACACCCTAGACATACCACAAATAACCATCGCAACCAGGATCAGCTCCCCGAGTTTCGTACGGGTTACAACGAGACAAATTAGCAGCGAGTTCCTTGTCCAGGGGAATTTCAAGCTAACTCAATTTTTTCTACGAGAGCATACTAGGCACCACCAGGGTTCGAACCCGCAACCTCTCGCACCATAGTCGAACGCCTTATCGATTGAGCTAACTAACAATTCAAGCCAAGAGGGTCAGTTTATATTAGCCCTACTAGTATAGGGCCTTTTGACTGTGGTGATCCAAAACCATGCTATATCATAAAACCTGCCTATGTCCAGAGAGCTACTGCCAGTGACTGCTAATTCCCCAGAAAGGGGACAGCGGTTAGTGGGTTGTGAGCTGTCACTGGGTTTTTAGCAGTTCTCAGTATATAGCATGGTGTATAGTATATAATGTGTAATAAAAAAAAGGCCCTGTGGTAGGGCTAGTTTATATCCCAATACACTCCACACCATTTGGATATCTGTAGTTTCTCACATTGCGTGTCTATGGCTTATCTAGAGATCTAACCTAAGCATTTTATTATCATTATCAAAAGTGAGTAAAAGTTACAAAACCCTAATATATACAGCAAAATATATAGGCCTAATAAACTATAACAATTAAATCAGGAATGTTAGAGGAATTGGAAGAAAAGATAAGGACAAGGAACAATGGGCAATAATTGACTACCTTTTATTTGTTATCAATCAGAGAGAGCTGACGTAACTCAACAAAGTCTAATACCCATTGGAATGTCCACCTTGACTTTGATTCTACCAGTCAGTTCAGATCACCTTGGGACACAATTGCAACTAAATCTGACAGTAACAAAACAGTTTTACAACAAAAGAGATTATTCCGACTTCAAAGTTGTTTTCAATTATCTGGATCCGGCTATTCCAGTTTAAATCCATACACACCCTATAGACATAAACTTACTCTTCCACACAGGGGTAACCTGAATAAGTGATTCCATTTGAAAACTACACCCATGTGCAGGGTCGGATCCAGGAATTTTTGATAAAGGGGGCGCCTTTTGGTCGACGACGAAAAAGATGTGTTAAAGGGGGTTACCCCCTCGAAAACTCAACGGTTTTGGCCCATTGTTTGCTGTTCATGGCCGAATTTGTTCATTTTTTTTTAAATTTCTTACAATTTTTGTATTTTTAAGTTACGGCGCCCTTTGCTAGTGAAAAAATAGAGGGGGCGCGCGCCGGCTGCGCCCCCCCCTAAATCCGCCCCTGATGTGTGAGAGATAGAGGTCATATCTTCAATAGGGGGTGTATGGATTTCCATTCTTTTCAACAACTGTGTACATTCTTGCTGATTGAACCAAACCTATATATACAACAAGTATGCAATTAGGTTCAATGTATCTATAATATGATTTAATACTGTAATTCTTTATCCCGAAAAAAATTAAAGTTTTAGTTCTCATCCCCTCCCGCATCAATTTCTGGAATTTATCAGATTTTTTTTCGATATAAAAGAAAACCCTAACAATGACTGACTATAACCAACCAATCTTAATTTTTTCAGCCTGTTATAGCAAATTAACAATTTTACCCCTTGACACACATGTCTGATATAGGACTGGAAAACTTTTTCTGTTAGGTGGACCAAATTTCAAAAGTACCCACCCAAGTGTATTACACCAATCCAAGTAAATTGGTTGTTGCATATTAAAACTCAATTTTTCTCCTTAAATATTTGAGGCATGTAACTTTGGCAATATAAATTGCTTTTAATAAACCAATTCATTTGTCACCCCTTGTTTTTCACATTGCTGGTGTCACTTTCTTTCAGACACTTGGTTATCAACAAACAATTAGGCAAATTAACCTCAAGTCATCAGCTAATGTCATGGTTATCGATCAGCAACATATCAAAAGGTTAATTTGCAACAAATTAAGCATAACAAAACAGGTATCAGCCAGGTCACGTTGTATAACACATGGCTTGTTACACCCCCTGACCCAACTTATATTGTTTGTGAATACTTGGTCATTAAGTGAAACAATATCTTGCTGACAAATTGGGCTCTTTTTAAGCAAACAGTTTTAACATAGCTTAATTAATTAGAATCTACTTTCTTACCACCATTTCCTAAAACAAGTGACAGGGAAACCTGACACCTTTAAATCTACTGAGTAAGAACCAGAGGCGTGGCTATACCAATTGGATTGGGGGGGTGTACAGCATATTTTGCCGACAGAAATATTTTTTGCCTAAAAAAATTTGTGAATTATAGATCCCATTTTTTTAGCCAGAGAGTTGAACAATCTAAAAAGTGGGGAGGGTAAGTTGTTATCAACCACACATTAAATTTTAATGACTTTAATTTTCTAACAATCCTATGGTTTTACCAACAACAGTCACTTTTTGCTGACAAATTTGCTGACCTGATACACAGCACTGCCCTTTAAAATACCCTGCCACTGAAATGTTTTTGCCTCATAGAAATGTCCAAAAGCACAAACTGTGTCATTAAATAGTAATTTTGAGAACATGAGACTATATAAAAGAAACCCCAACAAAACAGACTAGCCAAACAAGTGCCAACCCCAATTTGTTCAATCTGTTATAGCAAATTAACAATTGTCCCCCGGCCCCATCAACACCCCATGCCTGAGAGAAGCAAATACGTTTGCTGTCAGGTTTGTAATGTCATGTACCCACCCAAATCAATTTCATCAATGTAGTCAATTAGTTAATGTTGCATACTTTCTGATGTCTGTGATTTTAGGCACATAACTTCAGCATAGAAATCATTTTAAGAAACCAATTCATTTGTTACATTGTTGGTGCCCCTATCATCCCCATTCAAACACTTCTTTATCAACAAAACAATTAGTTATTAACCCCAAGTCATCAGCCAATGTCATGGTTATCGATCAGCAACATATCAAAAGCTTAATTTGCAACCAATTAAACAGATTCCTCTGTGTTAAGAAGTATAACAAAACAGGTACATGTAGCCCAGCCAGGTCACGTTGTATAACATGTGGCTTGCTACCCCTGCTTATATTGTTCAGTGTGAATGGTCATCTGAGTGAATAATTTCTCACTGACAAATCCTGTTAAGTTTTAATTATCCAGAATCTACTTTTACCAATTCTCAAAGCAAGTACAAGGTAACCTGATACCCTCTTTTAAGGACCTCCATGTACTATACCTTGTTCCTCCTCAAGTTTAGTAATGATGTAGTAACATTATATAATTGCTGGTTGCAGTATCGAATAGTCAAGACTTTTTTTAACGGGAGGGCGAGCAAAGAGGGGTGAAGGGGGCAAGGTAACTTTCTAGGGGTCCACATTGGACACAAATGGGCAAAGGTGTAAAGCCCGGGTGTAAAGATTTGAAATATTAGGGTGGCCAGCATCCCACGGGGGCAAGGGAGGAAGACTTCTCACAGGGGGAAGCTGCCCCCTTGGCTGTGCCACTAATCATGTGTGAATTCTGCTGAGTATATATGCACACATACAATGGCATTTTGTCGACACGCTTGTGGTGCAATCGCATAAAGACACTAATGTCACTACTAAACTCTAAGACAAACTTCAAATCAGCCTCATGATTTTCTTACCCGATATTACCAGGGATATCTCATATCCCTGATACGTGGACAGCATTGTTTAATAACCAATTATTTGCACTCCACATTTTCCCCGAGAAGAGACATTCAAGTATGCACAATGATGGCAGCCTTGCATGCAATACAAGGGAAAATTATTTGTTCCAGACACAGCTCTGATTAAAACATTTAGTATTTTCAAAGCATTTTGAGACCATCCACCACAAAGGGGTGATAAGAGAACTAGTTTTGAGATATGGGCCATTAAACATTTCAATGAGCACTGGAAAACAAAGGATTTTGAGACTTATTTATTTTTACTACCTTTCTAACAAGCACTATGGACATGCAATATATCATTGTAAAGCTAATATTTCGAGGAAAATTTGCCTGTCCAATCATCTCAAAAAGTGAAAATGATGACTTTCAGCCCATTAGTTATAGACAGTCACATTTGTGCTTGCTGGGAAAAAACACTCTCATAGTGCGAAGTATCTTGTACTGGTATAGCGGTCTCAGATAGTTTTATTTTTCATTTTCAGCCTGTTTTACAAGTTAACCTCAAATGACCTTTAACCTCAGTATGTGACTTTGAACACCACCATTACATGAAAGTTCCCATACATGCATAGTGCAGCTATGGCTCATATTTGGTTGACTTCTCATGTGTGACCAGATTTTTCATTTTCAGCTAATTTTATACCATTGACCTCAAATGACTTTTGACCTCAGTATGTGACCTTGGCACCACTATATGATATAAAATCAAAAAATTAAAAAAAATATGTTTAAGTTTTGGACCAAATCTTTTACACATTTGAATTCATCAAAGCATAATAATGATATAAAATTGGATTGATTGAGCCCATATTTATTGGTTGAGCTATGAGTTTTATAATATTGTAACTCATAGTGAGACCAATATGGGCGTAAAACATCCAATTTTATCATTATTATGTTTTGGATCCAATATTTTCACACACTTGGATTCATCAAAACATAACAATGGTTGCAATAAGTCATATGAGACTTTAACCAGGGATATGCTTTAACCAAAAGCTTTACATAAATGGTTGACACACAGACTGACTGACTGACTGACACACAAGGCGGACTGACTGACTTGCACACGACTTGTGATGCCATTAGTTCTTTTAGTGACCTAAAAAGAAGGAAAGTTTTGAGACAACCTGCATAAATATAGCCAGGTGGTAGACTTCTTACCCATTTCTTTTTTCTGATTTTTTTCCCAGATATTTTTCCAATACATTTCTGATAAATACCGATACAATTCCATTGTTATGCATGATTGTGAAACATTGACTGGAATGTGAGGTACATTAGTGTAACAAATTGACTAAGCATTTCTATGGCACGTTAGAGCATTCACACAGGTGTACTGTATACTCATATGAAAATAAAAACCCAAAGACATGCTGTTTCTTCAAAAGCATCCGAAAACTGGTATATAATTTTAATTTTTCTAGTTGAAAATGCTATGCAAAATGCACTCATTGTTTTTTATTTTAAATTTTAAAAGCTACCAACTTGGTCTTCTGAGAAAAACTTCCATTTTTTGTTGCCAGACTCAGCAAAAACATGAATAGCCAATTGCACACATAAAAGGTCTGAAAATCTGAAAATATTCTCAAGCATGCCAAAGCTTTAGACTATATGTGACTCCTCGCCACAACTGAGCCCAGATGTCGCCAGTGCCACTATTGAGATATGCTCCATCGAACTTAACAATAAACAATAGGAAAGAAAGGATTTATTGACTGTTTTATTGATTTTTCACTCCTTAAATGTCAAGTACTATAGACATGATATACATCATTTTAAAGCTAATTTCAAGCAGAATATTTTGGTTGAATATCTCAAATATGATGATTGGCGACATCCGGGCTCAGTTGTGGCGAGGAGTCACATATAGAACAACATAATCAAAGTGATCCCCTCTCATGCCAACCAAACCAATTTATGTGCTGACCAGAAATTCATGGAGATTCTTTTACCATTGAAGTAACACAGATCTGACCAAAAGTCCATCACAGGTGTAATATTGCACCTGTGTGCGATGCCTATACATTTGGCATTGTGCTGGATTTTATAATTAGATTCCACAACAATATGATGATGTGGTGATGAAATATAAAACTAGTAAGTCACTATTTTTGTTGTGAGAACTGTTTGAAATTCATTTAACATAAAGCTGTATTAATATACTTTAGTATACTTTGAGCATGAAATGTGCACCATGAAAAAAAAACCCATTGCTTGATAAATTTGCCTGAGATTAATTTTCGTTAATTGATTCACTTGAAGTGGTAATTCAATTGCGATAAATTGTTTTCTGATTGGCTGCTTGTCAGGTACCAATGATTATTTAATTTGTGTGAAAACAGCAAACACTATAATAATTGTGTACATTACGTCCTATTTAATAAAAGCCATAGATTGGTGAAGGAGAAGAAACTAAGAAAAACAATATAAGCCAGGCTTTATTATGATGAGACATCCCTGGTTAGAGCTACAAATCCTTAATCTTTATCCCTTAGATTACCATAGAAAAAGATCTGTTTTACCCTTCTGAGTATATCATATAACATCGCAATCATTGAAATTGATAGAATTTGACAAGTGAAAATTGGGTACATTGTAACCTATTGGGTAAATTAAGCATGAGTAAGGAATAACAAAAAAATATGAAGGCTTGCTAGGGTAACTGACCTTTGATGTGAAAACACATGAATGAAAGGGTAATGAAACAATTGTCAAAATGCCCACCCAATGTGCAAGATTCTACATGTAGCTCAGATTCTGAGCCAAGATGAGTTTCAATAAAGTTGTATACTAAAAACCAAATGTTTTAACCATGACTTACCCTCTCTACATATGCCCGTCATTAAATATTTTGCGATCAGAGGAAGGGGCAGTCTCAGGACTTCATTGATCTGAGGCTTTGTATTTTGGCATGGTTTGTGTCCTAGTCACTGGACTGGACTTATCCAAGAGCTCTGATTATTAAAGAGCTAGTCTAGATGCTGAATCATACAACACTTAAATGAAACAAGCTGTGTTTTTCTTACTTGTCAATACACATAAAGCTATTGAAATGTATCGGGTAAATTTAGTCAAGGCTCCCTTGCTCAGCCATGCCATTTGATAAGAATTATTATGAAGTTGAACAGTTTAATAAATCGGTATAAAATAATGATAATTGGACAAGTAAATGTGTACTGCAAACATGGGCCAAATTTCATCATAGTTGAACAACTTGGGCAACTTGCTATTCCAAACATTTGCTTTTACCCCCGCCTTTACCTTGCTTACTACCTCTTTGTTGCACCTGTTATACTAGATAGTATTTCAGCATCTGGCCATGCACTGAAATCGGGACTGAAATCAACTGATGGATGAAAAGCTGAGGCTAGTAAGGCTAAATAAAAATTCCTTTAAAAAAGGAATGGGGCGCCCAAATTATGTGAGCTTGGACGTGATATGGTGAATTCCATGGCATGGTGTTTAGATTTGGTCCCGGGGATTTGGTATCATAATGATTTTTTCTAGGGAAGAGTAGAAGATGATCAAATGCAAGACAAATGTGTTTGATTGGGGAAGGTGTATCACAGGACCGTTTTGGATGAAATAAATTGAATTGGAATGAAGCTGTCGTGTCAATTTGCGATTATGTGGGGTGGGGGAGTTCAATTTTGGGGCATATTGTAGTGATGATATTGCTTTGGATATTGAATATTGTTGAATTTCGTTATGCAGGGGGTATATGATGGATAGTATAGAAGAGGATCTACCCCTATGTTGACCAAAAGAAAAGTTTTTATGAATGTATAACGTCTGTGATACATATACATCATAACGTCTGTGATACATATACATCATCTACTTGCTAATACACTGAAAATCTAATAGAGATGAAGGATAAAAGACAATTACAGAACATTCATTCTTCAAAAGTAGCTATATGGGTATACAATGTTTACAAGATAAGAACGTTAATGTTTTGTACATGAACGTAACATCTTTGATACATAGTTGTTAACACACTGAAAATCTGACTAGAGATTTACAATTTGATGATATCCAAAAGAATACTTACTAACTTAGCATTGAAGAATTAAAATAATTACAGAACTTTCATTTGTTAACATACACATAGCAATGATTAACAATGTTGAAAATACAAACGTAACGTTTTGTTCATAAACATAACATCCTCGACACATCTAGGATCCGCATAATTTGTTGATTAATGTCATAAACAGTCACAAAAGATTTATGGTCTGATCATTTTATCATTTTAAGGGGACCCGATATTGCATTTGGAAGAACCAGGCTTTTCAATTACTATCAAAACTGCTGGGTACCAAACTTTTTGATACAGCTTGTATAGTAATTTGTTCTAATTTCCATGCAAAAGGAGCCAGTTGTTTCATCCTTAAAACAAATAGGCTACACCATAATTTCCAATTACCCCATGCAGATAGATAAGACCTTGGTAAGATAAGCGTGTTAATTGTTATGTCACTATCACTATCTTGATCTTGATAAGATGCCTGACTTTGAAACTTTGGGTACAAAAACTCATACTCTGCAAGTTAGGTCAAATTTTGCACTATGATTGTTTATTTGAGCTTATTGGACTATGCCATTCAGATTATGCCATTCAGATAGATAAGACCTTGGTAAGATAAGCGTGTTAATTGTTATGTCACTATCACTATCTTGATCTTGATAAGATGCCTGACTTTGAAACTTTGGGTACAAAAACTCATACTCTGCAAGTTAGGTCAAATTTTGCACTATGATTGTTTATTTGAGCTTATTGGACTATGCCATTCAGATTAGGCTATTGTAATCCAAAGTGTTGGTCACCGTCTCATCGGGTTCTAAGAGGCGTAAACTGGTTACAAAGGTCAAAGTGGTTACAAAGGTCAAAGGTCTCGATTTATTTGGTGTTTTTACAAATCCATTAATTTTGTCTTTTAAACAAAGAATATACGCACACCATTTTATCCTGTGCATAACAGAAAACAATAATAAAATAAAATCCAAGCATATTGTGGATTTATTTCTGAGCAAGGGCATAATTTTAGCAAAATAGCACAACAATTGCGGAGTAAATCTAGTAAGACTGAAATTAGAAGCTACTCACAAGTACATGCCAATATTGTGGGACGCCTCCGTAGAGGGCGCCCCAAAAACATTTCCTAATTCTTCACAGTTCTGGTGTTGATGGCGATCATCACCCGGGTATCATCAAACACATAGAAGAAGCAAAGTCTATGATCCTTCTTTGTACTCAATAGGTCAACCATCTTATTATCATGTTTGCTGATCAGCCAATCAGCATGATTGTTTATTACTTCAGCTCTGATGTTCATTATGCTCAACGCATAGCACATGACTCCGAACAATTAGCAAATTTAGTTTAGTATACACAAATAAACTGATTTGGCATTATTTGGCATAGATTTGAATGGACAATCAGAAGCACACAAGAACTTTAGAATACATCAAACATCGGATTTCTATTAGACATTTTAAGAACAAGCGTAAATGTGCTAATAAACCATGCAAATGGGAAACAAGTGACATAAATATGATAAAGACAAAATCTGGCAACCAAGGATAAAAGTATGTACATTCTCCCTCTTCTCATGAAAAATTGAGAATGCAAGAATAGTGAATGAAGTTGGAAGTTCGGCGGGACTTCCAAACTAGTATGCTGATCTGTTGAGTAAGTAGCTGTAGAAGCTGACTGGTATGATGGATGAGTCTGGTCATCCACTCCATGGTCTTTCTCATCATCACTGATTCCCATATATCTGGTTGTATGTGCTTGTCCTCTGACATGACTAGCTGATACCTTTCCTTCATTTTACAGGCAATCAGCCTTCAGTCACTTCACAACTCTAATTACCAATGGGTGCTGCATTTGTTCTTAGTCAGATGTAATTGATGGATCTTCATTTTAAGTATTGCTATTTTCCTATTTTGTGATAATATTTGTGTATATTTATATGTATATGTGTATGTTTTCTTTTCTTTCTTTTTGAACACTCATGAGTGAAATTTCCTCTGGATCTATAATAAAGTATTACTTGACGTGACAGCGACGCTGTCAGATTCAAATAAGCAAATTCAATGTCTTAACTCTTATGAATTAAGTTAAGTATCGGCATGAGCCATGATCCAGTTGACCAATTTATGCCTAAGCAGAGACTCTGAGAGTCAAAATGAAAATATAAATTTTGGACACAAATCTCAAGTCTTGCACCGAAGTCCATTCCCAAATCTGCTTTTGAAGTTACCCATATAAGTATAATGTATAATTGGAATCAAATGCCACACCATATAAATTAAGATTAAATCACAAATTTACCACTTTTCAGGTTAAGTATATAGATACAGCCATTAGTTGTAGATTTTGATCAAACCAAAGTATACATAAAACTTTTCAAGAAGCAAACTTGACCTAGATATTTACCTTTTTGGAAAATGACCACAAATGAAGTGGTCATTATCCACTTTATTTGCACCTGCTTGGCCAATTGCATTTAAAATTGATATTATTGCAATTCTCACACTTCACACAACAAAGTGTGAGCATGCTTTAAAATATCAAAAAATTTGGTCAGTATTTTGTAATACCAAAAAATCATTTTCTGGCATAATCTTGTACTGTATAGTATCAGAGCAATAGAGCAACCCACGTCTGAAAGAAAACAACAAACAATTTCTTGGTAAAATAGCTAGGTTGTACTGCTACCCCCTCACTTCCCTTTAAATTATTGACACAGTCCTCAAAAGGATATTCTTGGCATGAAAGCAGATTTCCGGCAAAGAGTTTTCAAATGATTCTTATTATTTTCTTTATCAAGTCGCTAATCTTTTATTTAGGGTTTGCTAACTTTGAGAAAATCATTGTGGGGTTGATTTTCATGTAGAAAGAGACATTTGTCCCAGTACCAAAAGGTAATGCCCCAACTAAGTATTTCCAACCATTTGAAAACCTGAAGAGAAGAAGAGCTTTCTAGTTTTTTTTTATAAGTGACAGAGCGCCAGAGAGGCAGAGAAGCAACGAGACATAAGGATATTCACAATGTAATTTTTGTCTTAGTGGGAGATGGAGGACTGTAGATGATCTAATCAATCCAATTGTGGGAAACTCTTACAGAATATAGGATGGCTGGCAATCTTGGATATGTGATGAAATGGTGGAGAGATATGAACCTTACCAATGCAATGCAAAAGGTGCAACACATGGATATTTGTTGCTAGACCCAGGGTCCAGCTGAATGTTACTTACTTAATCCCCATTTGGCAGGGGCACATACTTGCACGTCCTGGGACCCCCTACTTTCTTGTTTGGACCTTATAAACTACAAGTTGAAATTGACCAATGGGTCCGATCAAAACTGCATTTATCCCTTACATTTTACGATGCACAGAGGCTTAAATTATGTAAATCTGTTGCCAAGTTGCTGGTAATAAGATTTCGTCATTGTGACTACAAAAAAGGAACCAAATCATTTGACCATTTTCAAAGTTTAGAACTTCAGACCCCTTAAAATTCTCATTGGGCCCCTTAAATTTGGGTTTTGCAGGGCTTGAAGGGTCCGGGAAAAATCAGTTGAACCCTTTAAATTTTTGAGCTTGTGCTATCCCTGCCATTTGGTCTTAAAGGGACAATGCATCATGTCTCTTAACTAAGGCTGATTGCCAGGGTCCAGCTTTGTAGTTCAAGAGCCTTTGTTTCTTTATCAGTAGATGCTGAGGAAAGCAGTTACCTTACAAATTACCATAATTTGCCTTTTATCTTACATCCTGTTTATATCTTTAAAACCATATTTGCCATGACCTAGTTTTCATATCACATATTAGTGCTTCTCTGCACGCATATATAAGCATTGAATGTGTTGATGACAATTTTGACATTGCAAGAAATGAATTGGCAAAGTTGAGTCATTGTTATGTTCCTCTACAGATCCGCTGTGTTTCAGAAATTGAAAAACAACAAAACATTCTTAACATTCATCATGTTCATAGTTATCTTTGTAATATGAGATGAGATGTTTTGTTATATCGGATACCTGATTTACCAAATTAATCATTTGAATAAGATTCTGCAAAAAAGCGCATTACCAGCCCATCCACATCAGTACAGTGTCCCTATATCATATATACAGAGTTTTAGGGAACATAGTGTTTATGACAAAATGCATTAAAGCCAAAAAGTAATACTTGGATTTTTATGGTCTTTGCCCTAAAACTCTATATACATGATAATATAGGAACACTGTACTGATGTGGGTGAGGGCTGGTAATGCACTCTTTGCAGAATGTCACAGGGCTCAGTAGAACAGCAACTTCATCTGGGGATCAGCAGATCAGGGGCATTGTAAGTTACAGTAAGTTTCCTGTTTATCTGCAATTCTGCTCCTAGCCTGTTTATAGCTCAAAAGGTTCTCAACCTTCTGCCCAAAATATTTGTATTTTCTCAGTATTTTCTGATTTGCAGGGGACCACCTTGTCCTCTCATGCCATTAGCATGGGTTCCTGAGATGGATATACTTACAAATCCGTAATAGGACAATATCTTACATAGAAATAGAAAGAGAAATTCCAACTGAGACATTGTGTGAAATCAGTTCCTATTGTAATTTCTAACACCACCTGTCAAATCAAAATATAATTGACCAATATGGTTGGTCCATTATAGGTGTTATGACCAAAATACAGTGTTACTAGAAACTCTATCCATGAATCCAAAAAGTTTTCCCCAATGTCTTAAATGTGGGTCAGTGGGCCCATTAGAACAGGGTTTTTTGTCTCCTAAGGGTCATTAACTCAATAAGTTATAAACCTTAATCCTTACCCTAACCCTAAGCTATAACCTTTGTCGTAATCCTTATCCCAATCCTAAACTTCACCCTAAGTTCCTAACCCTAACCTATAACATAAGCTGTAATGCTTACCCTAAACATAACCATGACTCTAATCCTAACTTTGACCCAAGACCATAATCCCTAACACAAACCCTTGTGCTAACCATAACGTTATCCCTAACGCAAGTCTTATGTCCTAAACCATAAATCCTTTTCAGACTAATGACCATTTCAAATAGTATCTCAAATCACAAATGAAGCATTTGCAATACAAATTTCAAAGTATTGCAGCTTGGTCCATTAGACTATTAGGATGAAACACCTTTCTTAATTCTTTTGTAATTTTCATCAAACTAGTTAATGAAAATTACAAAAGTATTATCTAATGAACAGTCCTGAAAAACATCTTCAAGACTCTTAACAATAAGACTTGTGTACATTACATTATTTTTATACCATCAGAAACCTAGGACTACATCATGATGTGTGCGTAAGCTTTCTTGTAGATTCGGTCGTTTCACAAATATCATCCAATTTGAGCTGTCAACAGCATGAAATTACAACATAGTCACTAGCCTGTGAATATGTATTATTATGTGTAACTCACTAATTCAATGCCTGGATCAACTGAAATTTTGGAAATAAGCTTTTATCATGGATATCTATTGAACCATGCCCTGAAAAGTATCTCTCTAAAATCATGAAATACCCCTTTAAAACCTGTTAAAGCCTCCTTTCTCCAGTAACAACAACAAGCACCAAAGTGAAATCTGGGGGTAGGGCAAATATTTTGCCTAACATTTGGCATTTTCTGTGATATTTTGTTCTGGCTGGGGGTCAGACAGGGGAGTCCAAGAGGGGGTGGGTAAACACCCCATGCCTCCCATTGGCATCACCACCACCTCCATCTATGATTGTCTTACAATTTCTCTCTGTCTATATCATCTCACCCTTTTCAAATTGAAGTTGACAGATCTTTTTTCACAACTTGTTGAGGGCATTGTACTTCTTACTCACCTTCTGACAAACTTTGAACATGCATGGTAAGTGTAGTTTAACCCCAGAACACCTTCAATGTCTTGAGGCAAATCATCTTGTTAAAAGCCATGTCCTCACCACTTATAAATAACATAGTGTCAAGTAGGATATGTTCACAAGGTTTATATTTTCACTGTATGACAGAACACATCCACATGTCTTGTGGTTGCAGAAGTGTATTATTTTCTTGTTAATAATTAGATGAAAATCACACCCCACCTAACACACACCCCCCTCCCACACACACACCCCCACCCACTGTACCGGCAGGGATTAATAATGTACCGGTACTACACACCAGGCTACACACAGGCATATAACAAACCTTGGCACACTTGACAGGAATTTGTTCACCATTGTGGCCCATGACACACATAACTTGCCACTTTGCAACAATCAGATACTTATAGCAACTACGAAGTGCACACTCTGTATGCATACCACAATAAAGCATCACAGCCAGGATCAGCTCCCTGAATATATAAAAAAGACAAAAGTACAACAAATGCCAATGTTATTGAAGGACACCTTTATAATATTTGAAAGTGAATTTATTTGTTTGGATTAGTTTCTGATTTGCAGAAGCAAAATATTTGAATCATATAGATTTCATCAATTTCCATCAAACATATCTTATTTCCATTGCAATTTGCATATTTATTAGTGAATATTTTAAATTGAGCAATCCTAAATACTGTTGTATTTCAATTGAATATACAATTCACAAAGCTGTAACACTATCAAGGGAAAATCAAACACATGTATATGAGACAAATTGAGCAGCGGGAATGTGATCAAATAATGTAATTGTTGCTTTTGGGTGCTGGCCCCTGCTGGTGTTAATAATGTCATCAAGTTATGTTATGACTGTTACCATAGAACTCATGAGCCTGTTTCTCTGGAATCTTGTTTTGTCCCATATCCTAATATCATGAATGTAATACTAATGTATGTAATGTAATGTATTATCCATGTTATGCTACAATCACAAGCACATATTTTTCAGTAGCATATATGTGACCCACTCTGACTAAACCCGCCATAAGTCGCACTCAGCCATTTCGAGATATGGCAAGTCAAAGTTGGGAAAAGGGTAAAAACCTAGCAGATTTTGTTTTCCAGTTTATTATTTTTTTGATTCCTTAATCTCTCTCTGTGTCAGGTGGCGCTGCTGTGGTCTTCACAAGATTCCTTAATATCTTTACTTAAACCTACCATTGAAAACAAAATATTCTTTTAAAGCACCCTAAATCTAGCATTTTCTGAGCCAAACCAAGTCCTTAACATGTCATTTTACAACTTTTAAAAGCCATTTTTCTTGCATTTGCCTTTTCTTTATCACCCCTCCCCGTTAAAAGACCGTAGAATGAGGACCACATGTCCCAGAAACACAATTTTGGTATAAAATGAAAGCTGAAGACCTATACTAAATAATGACATCAAAAACTCAATTTTCAAAATTAGTAACTTATGTCGGGTTTTGTGGGAGCGGGTCACATATTCCTTCAAACTATTTTAAGTAAAAGGTAAGGTTGTGTCAGCACTTGATCATGTTCTTGAATATTTAAAGTTGGTCTAATGTATTACATTTGTCAGTATGAAGGACAATGGTGTTTTGAGAAAATCGCATTTAAAAATGTACCAATTTCTGAATACTTACTAGGAAGCAGACAAGTCAGATTTTCTTATATTTCTTAAGGGATCCAAAATGAGCGTTTATTATGTTTTCGACAGTATTTTTTGTGGGACATGAGAGCACCTCAGACCTATCGAATTGCATTCTGAATACGAAGCATGTCTTTCTGATATCAAATAATTTTCATTTTTAAAAATCACAATATAATACAAATTTTATGACAAATTATAAAAATTTGATATTTGTCAAATTTTTGATATATAACAGTCCTCGAAGTAAATTATATAAATCTAATGATATATTCTTAAAGTGCATGTAGCAGGAGGAAAAGCCGACGGTCAATTGAAAATTTTGACCTTTCATATTGAAGATATGGATTTTTTCCCCAAAAGACCTAATTTGTTTTGGGGTTTTGGGGAAAAAAATCCATATCTTCAATACGAAAGGTCAAACTTTTCAATTGATCGACGGCTTTTCATCCCACCTACATCCACTTTAAGTATAAATCATCAGATTTATAAAGTTTACCTCGAGTACTGTTAAATATCAAAAATATCAATTTTTAATGATTTGCCATAAAATGTGTATTAAATTGCGAATTTTAAAAAATCAAAATTATTTGATATCAGAATGACATTCTTCATATTCAGAATGCAATTCGATATGTCTGATGTGCTCTAATGTCCCAAAATAAATACTGTCCAAACGTTCATACCCCAGCCCTTAAGAATATGATAAAATAGGTATTTCAGTTTGTAATTCGCATCATTGGAATATTTTCTGTTTGCGCAAATTTGGGAGTAATTACGTCATAGGATAGTATGTAAAAATATGCAAAAACCTCTTAGGGTAGTATGCCAAAACATAAAAAAACACCTCCCTCACTGCTTCTACAGTAGTACGTCACATGAAACGCTAGTATGTCAAATCAAAAAGGCAACATTTTCAAGCAAGGAGGTAGGAATACATACCGTATCAAACTGATTAGTGCCATATGTCATGAAATAATTACATTTAGGTCTCAAAACTTTGTGAACACATAATAGAGTTTCCTTCATAGATTTTGAAAGTTTATATAATTCATTTTGTCAAAAAGTTGTCATTCGCTTACTAGTATGCTAAATCGCCAACAAATTACAGATAAGTGAAATGACCCAGGTGGATTGGCCCAACAACTTTGATTTACTAGATACAAACCATTGCATCATGCATGTATGACAAGCCAATATTGATGCATCTTCCTTCCTTCCGCATTTCATGATGTGACCTTAAACAGATGTACTTTTCTGCTGCTGTTGAGGAGGGGTGACACTATATTTATAAATCCTTGTGCACACACAAAATATGGACTAAACTGGAAAGTCGTCCTTTTCAAAGGCTGTGTTAAGCAGTCATGGGCTATTCCAGAAAACAAGTGCACACTTCCTACAATAGAGGAGTAACTTTTCAAGTTTCCTTTCGGAAAACAACTGAAATTCCAACTGCCAATGTTACTGGAAAAAGCTTAGAAATGCAATTTAAAATGAGGGAGAAAATATGGAATTGTCCTAAATGAGCCATCAAATTTGAGGGTTTTTTATTTTGAACCATTTTTTTTGCTGAATTTTGTTGCCTTTGGACACTTTAAGTCTGGAATTCCAACAATCAAAACTTCACAAATCAAAACTTTTATACAGGGGGTGTGAATCTATATTCTGGAATAGTCTGATGTAGCTTGCCACACCATCACACTGCTAAGTTATCATTTGGAAAAAAAAGTTATCATTTGATTTGAGTCCTATATATACCACATTATTGGTAATTATTAGTACAAATTGATTACCTTTTTTAAGGACTGCTTGGCCTATAGATAATGATCTACAACCATCCTCAAGGTGGGAAAATGTACAATATCATGTCCTTTTCCGAATTTTTAACCTTTTCCTAACACCCCAACCCTCACCCTTCCTCACCAATCAATGTTGGGTGCCACTAGGCGCATTTGACCAAAAACAAGTAAGATTCAACATTGATCTAAGGAGTGGGGGCTGGGGGCCTCATTTACATTGCTCTATCAAAGGTGTCCCAAGACTTTTGGCTACCATTATAAGTGTGTAAACTAAGATATCTTCAGTACCAAAAAGTGATAACAACCAATTGTATGTATAACCTCAACTTAAAAGTGATGAAACTACAAGATAATGGCTGCTATGACACTTGAACCTGGTATTAAGAATGACTTGGAATTGATAAACAGTCCGGTCCGACTGCCTGATCAGGAAATACTGCTGAGTTAGGCAGCATGTTGCCACGTCAGGCAGCATGGTATCCCACAATGCAATGCTCTATTTCAAATAGAGCATCTTTTAATATACCGTTATTTCTTAGTTTAGAGTAAAGAAGTAGGTAAAATATATAAAATTATCAATGGATGTACAATTAGTAGTATTTTTTCATCAATTTTAGTTAAAATAAAGTTAATTTGCATATTTAAATCAAATTTAAAAAAAAAAAGTTAGAAATTGTTTTGTTATTTAAATTATTTTCCTCCCAGTGGAATTATTTTTCGCCCAGTGAAAATTGTCAACTTACATGTAGCTCATGTGTGTCAAAGTAAAATGTCCACCTATCTTTTATAAAATCACGACCATGAACAATTTAGTCCTTAGTCTGTCAAATTCGGAAGGGTTACCAAAGCCTGTGTTGCCTGCGCAGGCAACATACTGCCTGATTCGGCAGTATTTGCTGATCAGGCAGTCAGACCGGACTGATAAAAGTGTTTCAAAATATTGGTGAATTTGTGTGAAGGATTGGGCTATTCCAATTGGAATTCATGCATACCCTATGGAAGAAATGTCTGCCACACAGGGAATGTGAATTTCAATGAGGTTCCCTGAATGAGTGACTCCATTTGAAATCTACACCTCTACACATCTATGGATTTCAACTGGAATAGCCCATTGTATTTACCTGTGCTGAAGCAAAGTTTAACCGTCCTTTTTAGTGAGGATTTTGACCCTCCCCAGACTGTCAAACAAACAAACAAACTTGGGGAGGGGAAGGGGAAGGGGAGGGGGACTCAAAACCCTAGCCATTTTCAAGTTCAATGTTTGCCAATTCACAAGGGGACCAATGTCAGGGTTTATGCTTCTGTCTTTTCTCAATTGAGATGTCTGTTTCCCTCTCAAATTGGACAACCATGTTTTTAGGATATACAGTTTTATTGGAGGAAAGAATAGTGGGAAATTAATTTATGGTTTCCATGGTAACATGGGTGACTTTTCCTCTGTGAAGGTGTTGACAAGCTGGTGTCAAATCAGGACTACCCGTTTCTGCTCATCACGGATATAAAAGCAAATAATTAAAAATACTTCAAAATACAGAACTTTACGTGGGAATATTACATCAAAACTTTGAACTGAAATGAAGAAAGGCAAATAATATAAAAATGTTGTCCCATGTATGGAAAAAGAAGAAACAGATTTGAAGATTAAGATCAAGGAAACAAAGTGAAGATTAGGATCAAGGAAAAGAAGGTTACTCCCAGTAAGCATGGTAAGATTTGGAGATAAATTTCACAGAAAAGAAGGCCACTCTAAACATGCTTTTAAGCATGTTTGGAGTGGCCTTCTTTTCTGTGAAATCTTTAAAAAGATCAAGGAAAAAAAGTCCAATCCCACCAAACCATAGACCCTAGAAAGGAATTTTAGGGTCTATAACCAAATGTACAATTTTACTGTCATCATTTAGGGTCTATAACCAAATGTACAATTTTATTGCCATCATAAAGGCTGAAACCTGAAAGGAGTGTCATGAAAGAATAAATTATGTATGTGTATTTGATTGTATACCCATCATTCTAGTGCATTAGACCACTCCCTCCACATAAAATTTCAATTGACGTTGTCAACATGATAAGCCCCAAGTCCATACATGCCTAGCACTACAGTCTGTGGCAGAGAAGAACAGCAGTTGTTTACATTTTGAGAGCATGCACAGCGTAAATATGGAAGTGGGGTTCTGATTGGCTGATTTAATATGTTATGACAATCATAACAACAGACCAATAATCTGATTGGTTGATTATGTTGGTCAGCGCAGATCGGCGTGCTTGAAGGGAACATAAAGCTCCACATGTTTCTCGTTAACAGAGTGCTCGCGTCAATCTGAACAAGGGACTGCCGTTCTTTTCTGAAACCAAGTGTAGCACTTATTTAGTACTTTCTTCCACTAGTAAACAATAAGAAAATAATAATTTACCACAACGGATGAACAAATAATAACAGCAGACAAGGTATTTCAATGGATAGTCAGTCATACAGGTAATTGTTTATAAATAATTTATAGGTCTTCTCTCTGTATCTTAAGACAAGCAGGTTTCCTTTTGTTCACAGCTTTAATAAGTCAGTCTGGGTTTCAAATGGCTTGATTCCTGAATGAAAACTGAAAAAGCTAAGTTTTTATAAATAGTGGAAATTACTCTTAACAGGTAAACAGATTTTATGTCCGCATGTGACTATGAATAAATGTGTGAGCAGTCAAACAAATCACAGATATTCCAATATCTGTGAACAAATACTTCAGGGTCTTTTCCTACTCTATATAATTGTGCAGGGGTATCAGGCACCTTCAAGGAATAAGACCCCAAACAAGGCCCTCCTGAAAATACCCGCAACATGAAACCAAGAACACACTGTAACCGTGGTTGTCTTTATGGGGTCTCCCCATCAGTTCGAAACACTATTAATCTGAACCCCCGTCAGTCCGAAAACCTGTTAGGGTTAGGGACTGAGGGTCAAGGTAAGTGTTGGGATTAATCCGAACCCTGACAGGTTTTCGGACCGATAGGGGTTCGGATTGATGGTGTTTCGGACCGATGGGGTTTCCCCGTCTCCATTCCCCTTACAGATTATCGTATGCCGTTAAAATGCATCAACTGATTGTTTAACATTTCTTTTTTAATTGCTTTTATTTTAAGGGGCTGGTACTTCTCTGTGAATAGTGTAAAATAATTGCATCTCCTTTAAAAGATCAATGACCCAGCATTATTTGGGTAATTATACAATTTGATAATTTATTTAAGTGGGAAGTATAATATTCCACTCACCCATTGCTAGCAAGTCTGCCTTCTTATTTTATTCTTGGCACAAACACATGTTTTTGCTTTTTTTTTCAGACAGATACAAATACCATGTTTCGATTCTTTCCTTTGTACTGGAAGCAATAATTCTATTTTCTGTTATTTGTGATCATCAAGTCTTTACTGTATTCTGAAATCCTGAATCGCAATGCATTGATTGAATATATCCTTGGAATCAATAAATGAGGAAAAAGATTTAAGTTTTTAACTTTTCAGTTCCAAGTGTGGGGGTGGGGTGTTGTTTGCACATGAAAGGTAAATTCCCTCAGGCAGAGCTCTTGTCCCCAATAAAAACAAAACAAAAAAAAGATTGAAACTCAATAATTTTGGCAGCAATTTTGTAGAGATTTAAAGATTTTCGACCACCTCCCCCAACAATCACTCCCCCTCCCAACCCAACAAAATTTCTGGTGCCACTACTGGTGACAGAGTGAACCAACTTTATTCAGCTAGCAATAAAATTTCACAAATTTGTTAGCAACTAAAATTCATAATATAAAATTATAATCCTGATAATGAAAATGATAAAGGTGTATATCATCTACCACTCTGTTGCTGCAGAACAGTGTATCTTGCAAAATAACTGTTTTACTGCAGCAGACTTATTTCTATCTACTGATTAATCAAGATACCATACTCTATACAAAATGAGGGTGCTTGGCTGTCCTATATGTAAAACCTCAAAAAAAGGTTCTTGAAAGCTATTTGAAAGAACCCCAAAATGGTTCCGTATAGTCTTTCCATAACCTTTTTCAAGTCTTCAGGCATTACTTTTGATTTCATCATTCTCCTTGACACCACTGCAAACAAACTATAAAATACAAAATATATAAAAAGTATTTGGCAAATGCAAAAAGGAAAGTCTTGACTACAACTTCAAGTTCCGAAGTCTTATGTGATGCATGTTGTCAGAATGTCGAAACCTTCCCTTTGATTTGGGGGCACAGTGTCACCTATGCAACAGCATTATGTGATAAGCTTATGGTTTTTCTTGTTTCAGCCTTTGAGGATGTAGGAAAGGACCTGGATATAAATTTGCATCAAGACCAATTGGAGCAAATCCAGTTCTCATTTAATATTTGCTCTGAAAATAACTGCCAATGGAAAACATTCTTTACAGGCCTATAACTTCATTCCTGATTGTGGATAGGAATATTCCAGTTGAAATCCATACACCCCCTATGGAAAACATGACCTTAATCTCCCACACAGGGGATGTAAATTTTAAATGGAGTCACCAATCATAGATTATCAATGCACCAATTTAGGTAACCCCATTTAAAATTCACAATCCCTGTGTGGAAGATTAAGGTCATGCCTTATAGGGGGTGTATGGATTTTAACTGGAATAGCCCACATTAACCATGTTAACCTGCAGAATTAGGTCACGCAAGTGATATGTAATCCATTAATAAATCCTAGATTAAATTAGGTTTGAACTGCGGAAATAGGTTTGGAAGAGGCATTTAAGACTTTAAACATGAGCATATAAAAGCAATGTGAATTCATTCCAACATAAACATCATTGTATAATGTAAACATGGTTTTCTACGAAGAGTCGTAGAACCAGGGACTTAAGATATTTAGGGAATAGGCTGTGCTAGGCCTATATATATAGTATATGCAGGATTTCTTTTTTGTGGGTGGAGGGTGGGGAATTGCAGAATTTTAAAAAAGTGGTGCCACCCTTAAAATGGGGTCCCCTTATTTATTTTCTAATTTGGACATTCTTGGACATTTCTACCCTGTTTTCCCTGAAAAAGTGGATTACATTTCAGAGAGCCTTTTTTTTTGGGGGGCTGCATTATGGACCTGTATGTATAGACGGGTATACTGCCATTTGCAAAATGAAAGTACAATCATGTACCGGTATGGATCATGAAGTATGCACTGTTGCAAATATGCTGCCCAAGTCTTCAGCAGAGATAAAAATAAATTCTGCAGCAAACACTGAGAAGAAGCACAAAGCTATGAGTGCATGAATAATCAAGGAGTGGATAATCACAACCAACAGTGACTATGCAAGAACTGAAAATCAATGCAGATAACCAATTAATGTGATGATGTTTTGTTTGTTTGTTTGTTTTATTTCTTCTTTAACCTGGGACACTCAATCAGTTGAAAACACAATTAATCATCTGTTCTTCCTTGAGGAAAGAAACCTCCCCCCCCCACCTCCAGAAAATTTGGACTCTTATAGGGTTTATATGCATACCCATTATTAGCCTCATGAAAGCAGAAAGCATCAACCAGTTTTCTTATTGAGGTTAAATCATACCTTTGACATTCAAACAGTAGATTACATTAAGACTATGTGGGTGAAGAAGTTAGGTCACAAAATAAAAACATATTTATTAAGATTTAAGATGGTTGATTTTTTCTTAATCTTGAGACACCATTCCAAAAGCGGTTTTTTAGTTTTTGATATTGGCCTTATTTTTGAGATATTGACCATATAAGGCATCAAAATGAACTTTTAAAATTCTAAAGCGCCTATTGGCACAAAATGATGCCTAAAATCGGAAATAGACCAAAATATAAAAAAATGAGAAAACCGTTTCTTAAGTCGATCATGCTTTTTATGATGAGCATAATTACTTACCTATAGATGCTGTATTTATTGAGTTATCGTGTACCTAAATTGTTATTTTACCGAGAAAATGAACATTGAAATAAAGGCCGTTGAAGTTTAAAGTGGTCACATTTTGCACTTTGATCGAAGCTCACAGGAGAATGCGACAGTTCTCGTTTTTCTACCTTACATTACGTGAACATTGGGTAAATCCACAGCCCCTTGAGAAGTTTGGGCGAAATCTATTCATATCTTGATGTTTAAATCGGGGAAAGAACTTGAAAAAATTCACATTTTATCAGCTAAAACGGAGCCATTTGATCGCTAGGTTTTTATGAAATCAGTGCTTCCGCGGTGCTTCCATAAAATGCGCCGCGCATGCAAATAAGCGTTGTGTATGCGTAGCGTATCTGTGCGTTAACAAATTGCGCGTGTACAAACGCGATGCGTTGTTGCTAGCGTATATCCCGATGGTACAACAAAGATTTTCTTTCCTTTTAAATTGCGGAAGCAGTGAAATAGTGAAATAAAATCCATAAAATAGAGCACTTGGAGTTAACAAATCTGGATTTTCTTTCCTTGTATTTATAAAAAACATAACAAAGTAAATACATTTCAAAAAAGCTCAATTTCGCGAAAGAAACAATGTCTAGAGTACACAGCCGCGTTAAAGAAGAACACATGGATAAATGAATCCAAAGAAAGGGTCCCATCCATAGATAAACAGGCAAAGTCCATATACTTTGTATTTTTGTCATATTGTACAGGGTGTCCCAGAATGATTTGTACCGTGTTTGCAAAAATAACTAAAAATAGAAGACGGGCAGTGTATCTATTTTTGATCCCAGCATTATAATGTTGGATATGTCTCCTACCTATTCTGTTAATTTCAGCACGCTACCTTTATTTGTTTTGGCGTGGCATGCAATAATGTAAAATCGATGAAAAACGACTCGCATACCTTTGAAAAATGGCACGATACGATGAAATGAAGAACGTGGGATGTTTGGCACAGCATTTCGGCGACAACTACTGTTGGGGTTGCGCCTTAAAGCTTGCCGGACAGCTGCAATGTTCGCTCTAGTTCTTACAGTCTTACGAGCACCTGAAGCTTCACTCTGCCGATTCCTGACAGTTCCGTGCTCGTCAAACTTCTTTACGTTATACACTATCGTCTAATGAATCTTCTTTGCGTCTCAACATAGCTGCCGGTTTGCCAGTAAGTTTTTGAAAGAAATCCACGCTGCTGTACAGTAAATTGAGGAGCCGACTTTTCTGTACCACAACCAATTCGATCTCTGCAAGCATTTCAAATGACATGGACCTCACACCACAATAACTATATTTAAAACTACCGCCAAAGAGAGAATTGGATTAGGCCACAAATCCTTAATTCCATATAATGATTGCTTCAGTAACGTCATAAATAATAGATAGATATCGGCTATTTAGTGGAAATATGAACAGGGCACAACTAAAATACCTGCATAACTTTTTCCAAATAACTTTGTGCTGAACGGTTAGTAATGTTACAGATTTTCAAAATAGGTTGCGTTGTCAAAACTTAGAATTCATCATTTTTACGCAATCTTCTATAACTTCTACTAGAAACGTCAAATTTTTAAAAACTAAAAAATCTGAGAAAGCTAACTATATGTAGAACTTAAAATGCAAAACAATATAACCATTCAACATGCCCTTCATACCTAAAAAATTCCATCTTTCCCGGTACAGATCATTCTGGGACACCCTGTATGATGATTTCTTCAAGCATTTTTATAACCTTGTAGTTTAATTAGATGTACAAATTGAATTGGATTAAAATATTAATCTTTAATTATTCTCTTTCAATATATCTCAATTAAAAGTAGATCTAAATCACTTTTGAAAACATTTTCAATGCAATACTGTTTTAATTACAACCTCTGTCCTTGTTTCAGAAAAGTTTTAACAAATTTCATGGCTCTAAATAATTAAATAAATATTGATTTTTAATCAAAGTTATAATTCCATAACAGCTTGTTATTATGAATTTTGATTTAAGCTTTTAATTATCATGAGTGTGATAATCATCGACTGAATCTTCTATCCCGATTGTATTATTCATTTTCGATATAAACAAATCTTACTTTTCTATAAATCATTATTTCATTGGCCTGGCCAGCTAGCTGGACTAACAATTTTAACTTTGGTTTTCAAGTAAAAAGTTCTGAGTTTGCAACTTATTTCTTACAATCTATCACTGTTTTTAATAATCTTATGATTAATTAGTTTTAAAGTTTTATTTTCAAATATAGCCTATATTTAGTTTTTTTTAAGGACAATATAGACCTATTTTACCATGCCTGATCTGTTTTAGTGCTCCCATTGGAAAAAAATGTGTATATTATCATCCAATTATTGGCCTATAATGTATTACTTGTTTGACACTAAAAGTGCCTCTGATTGGTTAATTACAGGATACAATCATCTGTGTAACTAATCAACTTATAGCTTGTCTTGTCTAAATGATTTGGCTTTATCTGACTATTCTAACCACATATGTGACCATCCATCTCAAACCGCTCGTAAAGTCGGCAAATTGTATTTCGAGTTACAGTCCAAAATGTGCATCAAGCTTGTATTCATAATGTACCCAATAATTGTCCTACAAGTTTCTCATTTCAGTCCAGTCCGCACATCAATCTTTAATCCTATTGTTGAAGAGGATAATAAGCTTATACTTATAGTAAATAGCTTTAGTCTTTGTTTGCTATGGTTAAATCCTGTTCAAGTGGTGGGTTAACCAACAATTAACAATGAGAGGACATTCCTGAACCTCCTTGACTTGGGGATGATTTGAAGTGACCGCCAATTATCACAATTTAATATTTAATACCAGCAATGTAGAAAAAGAGGAATATTGTAGCACCAAAATAGTGTACCCTTTTACTGAAGGAGCAAAGTTGAACAAGCCATAACTCCGCCTTTGGATATCGTTTGAAGTCAAATGATATATCATTGTAAAGCTTATGATATATATTTTCTAAACACAGAAGAAAACAAAATTGACCAGGGGCCGACTTTACGAGCGTTTCGATGTGGATAGTCACATATATCGAAAATGAATAATACAATCGGGATAGAACTTATGTCTATTCTAACCACATCTGTCATTGGCTCAGTACATGATGATAGCCCATTTGTAACCAATCAAAATAGCTCTTTGAGGCTGATCATTCAGCCGGTAGTGCCCATGGGGCTAGATATGTAATCAATGTCAATATGGTCCATTTTTATGTGACACATAAACTCACTTGGATATATGTGACGTGTCATATCATATCAATGGAGAAATAGTCAAAAATCTGCCCGGGGTGATTTTTTCACAATTTGGGTTTGTTGTGAATTTGTGATGTTATTAATGTTAAAAATATTGTCTGATAGTTTCAGACCGAAATAAAACTGGCATCTTGTATGTTTTGAGACATTTTTCAAGGTAATTCCTACTCTCAACATTGTCAATAATATCTTTAAAGGCCGATATCTCAATTTCCCATTTTATAATACAATAACTTACGAACTCAATATCTTCGCTTAGGAATGTCCGATTTCATTGGGGAAAACGTCGTTGTGGAGCAAAATATCACTTTATTTAAAATATATAAAAACCTCAAAATTAATAACCTGCCCAAAAGTGTCTCCTTTTGACATGACACGTCACATATAGGCCTGCATCAAATTTCTAGATCAATCCCACTGGACCAGGAATCACTTTTGTTCACAAAACCCCTTGTTGGAAGGTAAATCCCACATGCCCAGTCAGTTTGGCAGACAGCAATGAATGTGATTATTCATGTTTAGGGTGCCAGTCAAATAGGCCTATGCCATAATGACAAGACAAAACCAGACAACAATTTTTAAGAATAAGTTTTTAAGAATAATAAATGCAACCAACGAAAAAACTTTTTCAGAGTGCATGTACTTCATGGTCCAAACACTGACAAGCATGACATCTATAGCTTATAGTTCAAGTGGTCCCTCCCCCCTGGGTTCATGACACATTTCATGCTTTTTGCATGCCTTGATGAGAATGTTGGTGACAATTCATGGTGAATCTCCAGGGATATGCATATGATGATGAAATGCAGCACCTAATCCACAGTGAAAATAATTAAAATAATGTAGAGTGCATGGCTGTTATTACTCATTACAACATATTCATGTTATTATGAAGACATCTCTTGGTAATGTGAACAAGGGACTTCAGGTCATGCTAAGGTCACTCTCCTTTTGAAAGTCTCTTTTAACCCTCTTCAGGCAGTGTCAACTACAGACGATAAGTTAAAACAAATTAAAACTCAATAATTTCAGAATTGGAAATTATCATGACCATATTTGGAATCAGCATGAAAAATGCAATAAAATGAGTGCAAGCAAGCTTAGTATTGGTTCAGTGGTTCTTAAGATAGCTCATGATAGCTTGAGAAAATATCTAAAAACTTGATGTTGAAGCCTATACGGCTTCCATGCAGAGCATTAATTAAGGTTAGCAACTATTATAAACTGTTGCGATTTGGTAGTTCACAGCATCTTGCAAATGGTAGTGAGCTTTGTCAAAAATTACATTGATCATTTCATAGCGAGTCGAGTGTGTAGAAGAATTTAAACATCATAGATATACTTTTGTAGGTCGATCCTGTAGTTCTTGAGTTATGTTGTAAAGAGGGCTAAAACAACAACACTTGTAAAACATACATAACTCATTAACAACAATAAATCAAGCAAGTATATAATTTGAAGAATGAACTTTTGCAAAACATGAAAGTAATATTTTTCAATAATATATTGATTTAGATAATGAAAATTGATTTTTTTTATTGCTTCGACCAACAATACCTCGTTCACCCTTAAGGGTGTGTGGCTCAATTGACAGCCTCATCACCTTCCCTCCCCATAAATTTTCCCACCCATTCTAACAGTATCTAGTTTGGCTAAGTAATATGCGACCACCTCAGGTGATATCACCTGAGGTGATATCACCTAAGGTGGAAAGTTGTATGAGCATATCCATGTCTGCCAGTAGATATATCCTTTATGTACTTTTTACAATTATTATATAACCCTGAAACTTTTTCTGTAAAACACTTTGTGTGTACTGGGAAAGTTACAGTACATTACTCATTTTCAATGGGTGTATGCTACAAATTAATGACCTGTATTGTCAAAACATTAAATCTTGATTGGAAAATGATTAATGTTAATATTGGTTGATGATTTTATTTCAGATGTTAAGAAAAGATATACTTTGGATATTACTAAAAAGGAAATGGAAAAATTATGTTGTGCCGACTGTACCAGGTTCCGAGTCATACCTAGGCCTAGAATGTAAAGCTGACAGTCATGTTTATACTAATTTATTGTAAATAAAGGGAAATTATGTTATTTATTTTCTTGTAAGTTAAGGTAAAAATGTATCAATTACTAATGACAATTAGGTGTAAATTAAGTTATTAACTTTAATCGGCTAAGCTCTTGGGTACTATTTTGTTGTAAGTAGCAGATTTGTTCAAAACTCAGCTACGGAAATCCACAAGTATTAAGGCAAACCTTAAGCTAAGGCTAAGCTTAAATTCACTTTTTCCTCAGCCTTCTCACATTTCAGTTTTGACACCTTTTCCTTCTTTTAAGTTCTTGTAAGATATTCTAAATTTAGTGATTGTTTAATAGGTTAAACTATTTTTCTGAAAGTTAAAATCTTGCTAATTTTTTACAGATTGATACAATTTTATCTGTACTTTATAGTGCAATACCCCTAACCAGTCATGCCAGGCAAAATAGGTTGCACTTACAGCCACAACTTGAACCATATTCACTTTTATTATGTTTATCATAATATGTATTCTGTTTGACAGATGTACTAAGCATCAAAAATTGCCATGAACATTGATGAGAGCAAGGGGGGGGGGTGGCCCTTCAGTTGAGGGAAATGCACCAGTCGGGGGGTTATTATGGTGAATGAAGCAAGTCAAAATTTTGTGAGCAGTTGTGGGAATCGAGACCCGTGGCCCTCCCTCCTCACTTTTGAAAACCTGTGGCCATGAATAGATAAGATGGTTTTCCGAAATATTACAAAGATCAAATAGAACAGTGAATCATTAATCACATTATTATTTGCAAATGTTTATCCAGTGCATCTTCCTTTTATAGTGAGCACTTCGCATTTTAATTTGTTATCACATTCTTTATCAACCAAATTTGTTGAATACGGATTAACTAATTGACTCTTATAATTATGACAATTAAAAACAAGGTTGCTGTAAAATTCATTTTTGCAATATTTGCTTGGTATATGTCGTATATGATTAATTTTTTTAAAAGATTTGACGATTACGCAAAAACTTGAGTCCAGTGCCTGAGATAAGGCTAATGAAAATTGACTCCTTGTTCCTTGTGGGATGCTTTTAAATCTGGTGACTATTATTTTCCTTAATTTCATTAATTGCAAATACAAATGGTAACTCATGGGAAATGTATGACAGTAACATACTTTATCATAATAGCAACTTTTTTAGAATTTATTTGGTAACATGAATTGGCTTTAGGAGTGCAAGAAACATGGTGAGGGAACGCTAGAATGTCTTTATTAACCATGTGCTATAATTTAGTCGTATAACATGAAACTTGGTTAAAATATTAGGAGAAGTGTGACATTAATTTACAACAAGTATAATACATGCCTTTAGGAGTATAATGAAAAATATGGAAATATTGACTAAAATGACAAGTTGGTGTGGGTAGAAAGATGCTTATTATTATGAACCTGTAAAAAAGGAATACAAACATTTCTTCTGGCAATATCTCAAGATTTTTTTTCTGGCATCTGAATCATTTTGCTTAATCACATCACATAATCATGCAGCACTTTTATCATCATGATCATGAAAAACTGCTAAAATCAACAAGTCATGAATTACGATTTCGGGCAAAAATTTAATTTGGTAATTTCTTGCCAATATTATTATTATTTAGTAACAACTGTCAGGAAAGTTTTCTGGTCATTTTAAGCCAAATTAATGAGGTAAAATGAAAGAAAATTCACTTACCACTGCTTACTATCTCAGCCACTTAAACTCACTACAGTGGGGTTCAGGCCCGTAATCAGCATTTATTTTGGGGGCTGATTTTCAAAAAGTGGACTTTTTTTCAAAATTTGGACCTTTTTTGACCAAAAAGGCATAAAAACCCCTATTTTTTTTGCTCACTACGCTCGCGAATTTTTGGGTCAAAAAAGGGGGCTTTTGGGGCATTTTAGGATGGGGGGGGGGGCATTCTATTATATAATAATATCATAATTATCAAATTTGCTCCATTGTCCTAAAAACACAATGAATTTGGCTGAATACAATAAGTTAAGACATGTACGTGTAAACATCTACAAATATGCCAAAAATCAGGTTTGAAAAGACCTGACCAAACTCATTTTAAAAATTCATACATTATGGCTTTAAAAATACTTCTTGCTATTCCTTGTTTGTATCTTTGGAATTAATAAATATGACAAAAGCTCTTTTAAAATAAGGAAAAATTCCAAAATCACCTTGTCAGCATTGTCGCAATACCAAGTAAACCACATAATTTGATCTGGGAAATGGAAATTTGGTAAATAAAGCAGAAGCATCAACAGGATCAAGCCTAAGACCTGAAAAAAAATTGTTTGATTGACGTAACATGAAAAATAAAATAGGGTAGGTAGGTAGGGATTTATTATTTTTTATTATTATTTTTTTAGTATTCAAGGACATTCTTTGTGTTTGATAAAAGCCATTGATTTTTGTTTCTTCTTTTTTTAATTACATTTTTATTTCCTTTTTTTCATTTATTTATTTTGGCAAAAAAAGAAATAGGGTCGGGCCTAATTTTAGGGTAGATCGGGTTACACCAATCAAACAATTTTTTAGGCCTAATTGGAAGGATTTGGGCTAAATAAAATAACTGGTATGTTGCTTCCGCACTGATTTGTTTTGCGGTGGGTATTGTTCCAGGAGAAATTTGCCAATTTTCTCCATTTTATTAAACAAAAATATCAGTAAAAATGTGTTTTAAAAGCGTATGTTTAAAAATTGTGCAACTGTGTTAAAAACTTAGTAAAAATATTTAATTGTGTATAAGAATGTAAGTTTCCAATACATTACATTTTTCAATCAACGATAGATGGTGCAATCGAAAGCAATATATACCTTATACATACATGTACTGTTTGACTAGCTTATTAGCCTATAAATTATTCTGAGAAGTATGTGGGCACATGAAGCAATATGCGTCACTTGTCAAGCAACATTAATTTCATGTTCTTTATACTTTAATATATTATATTCTTGCTTACTTATATAAATCAAGTTATATGCTGTACTTGCTCCTGAACAGCTGAAATATGATCATTTTTAATGTTGCAGAAACCAATATGACACTTTTTTATATACTGTTGTGCTAGAAATAGTGATGATCAAAAAGATACAAGATAAATTTGTTTCCATAATTCACATATTAAAATATATATACAACAAAATATAACAAATCGTGGAGAGGGCCAGCCACAAGTTACCAAACAAGCTACAGAAGCTCCAATATGAAGAAATCACAACAAATAAACAAGAACGCAATTCAACTTTTCAGTAAATAACATAAAACTTTACCATGTTTACAGGTATACTCATGCCCACTTCATAGCTTTCAAATCAATGTGCAGTAATGATGTTACATTATACATACAAGGCATTTACATATGCAATCACTGAATAACTATTTTAAAACGCATTAATTTAACATAGCATTACATTTGTCAGGAACCAGGTTTTTTTGGACACCCTATATTGTACTGACACATATTTAACTCACTTCAATGGTCCCACAAATCAAAGAGGAATCTCTCTGTCAAGGAATTCAAATGATTTACTTGTGAGTATCTATAGGTCTTGTCATACTTGTGGTTCTTGAATTGAGGCCAAAAATGTGCCAAAATTGATTTTTGTTTTTTCATATTCTGCACATCTCTCAAGAACCCCGGTCAAGAACTTCCAGTGCAGTTTGTCTATCTGTAACATGAAAGAATGAGCCATACACAGCATAACCATTGATGTGATTGATTTCACTACATGTGTACCAAGACTATTTTAGAGGAGCTTTCATATGCCTGCCTGAGATACATCCCCCCTTCCAAGATCATGAGCAACACACAAACAAGGCAGAAACCTGAAATAATTCCCTCGGTTGAATTCTGTGGACATATCAGAATATTAAGAGCATCAAACGGTTTTACTTTCATTATTGTTAAATTTGTTAAATAAAGTTCCCATGCACTTCAAGTCCAGGCTTCAAGTTTTTTTTATTGCTAAAGGGTGCATGTTTTTAGGTTACATTCACATAGACTTTATTTTGCCTAGTTCATTAGAATTTCCGTTGAATTCATCATATTCACGCACATAAAAATACCAAATAACTGGACTTTTTTCCACTTGGCAATTTTCATATTTCAATAAATCTGGCTCAATTATGTAATTGGCTAAGTTATGTTAACTTTTGATTAGTAAGCACTTCATATTAAATAGAACTAATTGTTATGTTGTTTTACAGGGGGGGCCGGCCAAGATTGGCTGAATTTTGACGTTGTCATTGGTTTTACACGTAAACACAAAAATGTCTCAAATTATTCCAAAACTGTACGTATGTTATTAAGCACTATTTTATCAGTCTAAATCCGTTGAGGTTCGCCAGTGAACCTCATTGTAAGTACTGTTTTTTGAATGTTTTGTATGAATAACGCACGGTATGTTTATGATATATACCTAAAATTTCCCCTATTGTGTGTCACGGTTCCCTTGGTCTAATGGTAACGGGTCTCGCCTGCGGTGCATAGGGTCCCGAGATCGAGTCCCGCTCACTCCCGGCTATAATGTTTTTTTTCTTCACATTTATTTTGAATCCAAAAATATTTATTTTTATGTGAAAATTTATACATTCACTGAGAAATATATTTTGTGCATTTTTTTTCTGTAACGGGGCCAATAGAGCTAAAAACACAACTCAGCACGGGCGTCCAATGTCCAGGCAGTGTTGCCGTCATATTGTCTGTTTTGTTTACGATATTGGCTGTTGCCACAGTGAATAATGTAGTCCACCATCGTCTGGTTGTTTTACTTCCAAATGATGGCTTTGATGATGTACCAACAACAAAAATAATGTTCACACAAAAATGTTCAGTGTTACAGGTGTCAAGAGTGATAATGCTGGAAGAAAAAGTAACCTGAATCATCTAAGATTTATTATGTTAACATACAAATCACACGGTACATTGCAGCTAGACATGTTGCAATGGTGTAAAACTTCCTTTGACAAACTTTACAAATGGCTCCATCCAGCTCATGCATACATCCACGCATCATAAGATTAGCATGTTGTCGGAACAACACAAAATGACAGAAATAGAGCTCCATTTTTAACTTTTTCTACTAAATCACCTTGCTATATCACATTCCTGGTTTAACTGGTGGATACTCAGAAGTTCTGAATACATTTGATATGCCTGACCGTAATGAAATAGGGCCAGAAGCTTGTGAAAACCACTGCAGGCCTGCCTATATGCTACCCTATGGGCCCATAGCCTAGGCAGGCCCCTGACATACTATTATATACTACTATACTACTATATCACCATCAGCAAGATTCTGAAGTCTAACAAAAGTGTCACAAAAAGGTGGACCATTATAACATTATAATTTTACAATTTGAGTTCGGGCCAGTGAAATTTAACAAGGGCCTTTAGATTTCAAACCTAAACAGGCCCAAGTGGCCCATGAAGATTATGACTTATTTCGAGCACTGCATCTGACAGGCAATAAGTGTAGTAAGTTTATATAATATTGATTTCCAAAAACAAGCTCACATCCTTCAATATCTTGGTTAGATTAGCTGATAATAATTTATACTTTTACTGATATGCCTACATGAATTATGAATAACACTGCAATGAGTTGTAGATGACAGGTTAAACCTCTAGTCCAGTAGTGCTATCTGCTAAGTCCTTACAGGGTTCAATGTCTGTCTGATGATATGTGAATCATTCAGTCAAGTACTAAATATGGTCCAAACACTAACACCATTCGGGAGTGCGTAATCGTGGTAGCACACTTTTCAATGGGAGATGAATTAATTGTGCTGCTTGGATGACGTTATGATGAGATTAGGCTTTACGGGTACATGTGAGGGTACCCATACCTCAACCCTATGCCTGGCCCCGTAGCAGGCGCAGCGATCGAGAGACAAATAGCCGACGATCAAACACGGGAAGCAGTTGAACAATAATCACACTGATAATGCTGCTAGCCCGGGACTGCTAGTGATTTAGTCATTCTTAGTGACTTTGATTTAATTCACTGTCACTCCCAAGTTGACTTGAGTTCAACTAAAGAAGCGATGCTGGACATTTTAATGACTTCCGATGTAGATGCAAAATACGTCACCAAAATACCACACTCGTATTGTGACTGCTTAGTATGATATGGGCTTAACATAAAGCTATTATCCTATTGGTTCATTAATGAACATGAAAGTGCATCACCAGTACCCTAATATATTCACAATAAATGCAGGCAGCTAAACTTGGCATAAATGTGTTTCCTGAAAGAAAGTAACTGCAAACCATTTTGGTCATTCACCAGTATCCTTCAAAACAGATGGATATTTTTGTAAGAGGAATACAAGTAAATACAAAAACGTTTTAGGTCCCGGAAGTTGGTACATTATAACAAACTACTTTGAAGTTAGGATCTTGGTATAATTATGGCCCAGGTCATTCGACATTTGAGGGAATGTTATTTGGAGATAAATTTGGTTCACTATAAACAGCAACCCTTGCAGTAAATATATAGCAAGTTCTTAAGGGCTGGGGTATGAACGTTTGGACAGTATTTATTTTGGGACATTAGAGCACATGAGACATATCGAATTGCATTCTGAATACGAAGAATGTCATTCTGATATCAAATAATTTTGATTTTTTAAAATTCGCAATTTAATACACATTTTATGGCAAATCATTAAAAATTGATATTTTTAATATTTAACAGTACTTGAAGTAAACTTTATAAATCTGATGATTAATACTTAAAAGTGTATGTAGGTGGGATGAAAAGCCGACGATCAATTGAAAATTTTGACCTTTCATATTGAAGATATGGATTTTTTCCCAAAACACCAAAAAAATTAGGTCTTTTGGGAAAAAATCCATATCTTCAATATGAAAGGTCAAAATTTTCAATTGACCGTCGGTTTTTCCTCCCTGCTACATACACTTTTAGAATATATCATTAGATTTATATAATTTACTTCGAGGACTGTTATATATCAAAAATTTGAAAAATATCAAATTTTTATAATTTGTCATAAAATTTGTATTATATTGTGATTTTAAAAAATGAAAATTATTTGATATCAGAAAGACATGCTTCGTATTCAGAATGCAATTCGATAGGTCTGAGGTGCTCTCATGTCCCAAAAAAATACTGTCTAAAAGCATAATAAACGCTCATTTTGGATCCCTTAAGCGATGAGCTGAAAATTCAGCAAATTCATTATTTCATTTCATTTCAAAACTTTATTTCATTTCAAAACTTTATTTAAACACTGTAAAAATCAGATTCAACATAAACAGTTCTTCTTATAAACACACTCTTATTTTTTGAAACACTGCCTGCATTCTTGTTTCAATTTCAAAGAAAGTTTTAACACCTTTGTTGTTATAATCTATTTTTATATTTAAGTTCAGTTCCCCCCAAATAAAATTATTCAGATCCCCAGGGTGCAGGCCTTTGAATTTCAGACCATTAACATCCCTTGAAAATGTTGCCAGCCTTTCTTCACACCTTCACACACTGGACAGGTACACACACGGATATGAAATTAGCTATATAGTCAATGTGTTTGTGTTGATTATATTATTTACATCAGTTTTAAAACATATTTTATTTAAAAAAATGTAATGCTAATCATCAGATTTTTAAAACATTTGATCATGCATGGGATCTGGTTTATATGAAATTTCAAAACTCAATGGATTCCTGAGGAAATACAAGCTCAATCTTTTCAACAAGTTATTTTTGGCAATGCAAAGGGCAAGAACGCACATTGTCAGTAGTTCAGACACCGTGCAATAAACACTATTTTTCAGTGGTGCAGGTATCTGTATGTTGTCAAATGTCTTTCCTGCTAGAGGAAAGCAACAATTGAGACAAAGTTTTCCTGATAACTTACTTATTCACTACCAGACTATTGCTTTCATTCTCTTGGTTTTAGGCTGACACCACACAAAGGAATAAGCACTACGTGCAGTCTGGCGGCATGACGTATGTATGTCCCCAATTTGCCAACCTGGTTTTGCTATGCGTGTAACCCAATATGCCCGGATGTCCAACTGCTACACTTAAATGCAATCATGTAATTTTCAAACCATTTTTTTAAATTTCCTGACATAAAATACAACAGACGTTCCTGAACATGACACTCCAGCCTAAAAAGTGTTAGCAGCTAGCCTCATTAATGTACCCTAATACTTGTAAACACCGGCAACCGGGGACGTACACACACCCCGACACATTTGAGAAAACATCATACCACCGGGATGCACACATTTGATTTTTTAATATCTAAAATTTGCCACAGTTTGAGAAATCACCATGCAACTGGGGACCATCCTATACCGGGTAACTGCGGACTCCTGTTTATGCTTTAACATGCAATTTAAGCCAACCAGGTACGGTATGTCCTGGCAACCGGGGATGACCACAGTTTCTATTGGTCCACATTTCCATGGTTGTTTTTCATGTGTATGTCCCCAGTTGGGGTATGATTACAAATGCCAACCCCCTGCCACCTAAGAGTGAGGTTAGTATATTCACCTTAGAAGTGATTATTGTTATTTCACTCCAGAAAATTGATTTCAATTCTATTCAAATTCAATTCTTTCTACACATGGAGTCTTAATATTCAATTCCAATTCAATCCACCTTGTTTTAGAATTAATACGCTGTTAGCACTGGCTATTTGTTATATCAAAAATGAGCCTTACTATGCTTTCAAAATGGGTTCTATTACAGAAACACCAAGCTATTTTTGGAGCTGGTTACAAATACTAGCTACATGGCCAATAGGGTGATCTTGTTGGCAATTTTCCGCAATAGCTTGTTTGACTTTGTGGGTTTTAACACTAGCTGTCTTAACCTGACAGTATAAACTTGTAGAAAGTGTAAGTTTTGTAGTGCTGAGAAGCTTTCATGTCGAGAAAATGTTTGAAAATGGCACATTTATACCTTTGTCATGTTTGTGTGCCCATAATTAAAAATATGTGTTAAACATGTTTAAAGGGTGTTATTGGGTAAAAGTAAAATCTCAACAAAACATCATGCCTATGGTGTTTGCGTGACAGGAAATCAAGAAAAAGCAGTCAATATGGACATTATACTTGTTTTCCATGACCAGAACAGCATCACAAATAGTTCTGACTTTGTTACATAAAGTACATCCTTCCCAAAGTCTCTCAAGTCTCTTGAGTACCTAAATTTTCCTTTGCGGAAATGAAGTAGTTGAAACATATCACAAGTCATTCTGTTAAGTACAAGAAAGTAGCATAAACCATTTTGGTCATTTTGTTGCAGAACTGAACTTGTTTCTTATTTTACCCTTAAAGGCCCACTCAGTGGTCCCAATGAAAGTGTAAAAAAATACAATTGTGTTTAAATTGCCTAAAAGTGAGGGATAAGTCATTAAAATTGTCAATTTTGGAATAGAAAAATTTGGTATAAAAAGGAGGAAAACAGCAAGGGGCCTATCGACAAAGTTGAAGCCCATTCAAATGCATTGGCTAATTTCTCTACTTTAAAGGGCACTTTATGATCCACAGCCTCATCCCCCACTTTTCTCAACAGAAAAAGTTGAGATTTTTATACCACTGGAAACCTCTGGCTATACATAATGTTTATGTTCAAAAAATTTCTTGTAGTTTAATTTGTTTAGCAAAAATATTGTCAAATTTGAATTACGTTCTGGTGTACCAAAACAAAGTTACATGGAGCAATAGGCTACACATAAGCATGCAGAACGCGCAACCGCAAAATCGGAATCAACTGAAATTTTGGGAATAAGCTTTGTGCGTGTGTATCTACTGAAAAATGTCATAAAAAGAGATGCTAGGATCACAAAATACTCCTTTAAGTAGTGAAATTACAGATTCAGGTAAAATGTCTTATGTTGTCTTTTATAATACACAGCTTGTTATGTTAGCACATGCAATCTGTAACACTGACTGAATTTTTATGATTTTTAAGATCCTTCAGATGAGCAAAATCACTGAATAATAAAACTGATAGGCTTCAAAAATCACTACAGTAAAAAATTCAGGCTATTCAATTCACATAATCATGATGGTATAGCATATACCGTAAAATCTTGATAGTTAGCATATGTGCTTACTATCGAGCGCTTTTAATTGAAGTCTCCATACACAAAAGTGTAAGGGGCTGTGCAATAATTATGAGCCCTGGAGGAGGGTAAAATTGGGGAGGCAAGAAATTTATGGCCAGCCGAAGGGGGGGCATGAAACTTTTGCCAGCCGAGAGGGGGGCAAGTTTTTTTGGTACACATTTATGGGGCGATTTTAAATAAAATGCTCTAAAAGGCTTAGGAAAACAGTATACTGGAAACGCTTTAATGTGAAAATTATCCTGCTCACTGCGCTTGCAACATATATCTAGACCATTTAAGGTTTGCATATTGGGATCCCAAAAATTTGGCATGTGTAAAGGGGGGGGGGCAAAGATTTTTGGCGGGCCAAGAGGGGGGGAGGAAGCGATTTTTGGCTGAGCTAAGAGAGGGGGGCTCATAAGTATTGCACAGCCCCTAAAGAGTTTTGAGCAAATCATCAATACACATAAGTAAACCTGCAAATTTGTGTCTCAACCCCATTAGCTCAGTTGGTAACGTGCCAACTTTGGTACAATTTCACATAGATCCCGGGGATGGGGGGGTAAATCCCCAATATTTTGCAAGGGGATGGTCTATACAATAATTCCCCCAATGTTGACGCCTGAATATGGGTTTCTGACCAAATTAAGTCATATTTGCCCATTTTGGCCCCAAAGATGCAAATTTCCACATGCTTCATGCGCCTTTATTCCACTTTTTCATCATATTTCATCAGTTTAGCTTTAAAATAACAAAATTTTGCCCCATGAACCCTGTTTTGTTTTGCTGTCAATGACAAAATTATAGACTATGTTTTGGACATTTTTGTATTTTGGCACAGTTATGGTCCCAAAATGTTCCAGGTCTTACTATACATGACCTCCATTTTTAGGGGCTTTTCACCCAATGGCCCACTTTTTTAACATCAAATCACTAACCAAAACACCCATAGTTTTGAACCGATGTCCACTCCCCACACTTCAAAAGAAGCCCCCCTTTGAACATGTTAAAGCAGCTTGCTCTTGCGCTTAACGTGCTTAAAGAGATAATTACAATTTATTTCAACATGTCAATCTAGTTCTCTCAGCACCTGTTTCCGTAAGTTGCACACAACTTAAAAGATCAAACATTGTTAAGGTTTAAGCAGAGGTTTCCTCAGGAAATGCATAAGTCTTTATGTAGAACATAAATGATACAGTATCAAAAGTCATTTGTACACAAATTAGACTACATACATTTCCCAGAGTACATGCTAGTGAAAAGGTTATTCAGATTTTCATGTGGACATATAATTTTGGCTGAATGAATCAGGTTATTACATATTAAGATCTCATTGCCTGATCTAAGTGAGTTTCGAAGATTTTCACCGAAAGCATTACAGACCATGTCAGTGGTATGTTTACACAGTCCACCTCATTGGGCACAACAAATTTCCCCTTTATTCGACTCCACCTGGGTTGTTACAGAGTATCTGCATATGTAAAAGTAAGAGTAAGACGGGAGCATGACCTAGCAGTGTTTGCACTCAAATATTGAACAAATAAAGCTGACACACAAGATGAATCGTATGGGCTCAATAAAGGAGATCCCCCAAAGCTTGATATATGGGGTGTTATTTCCGCCCCATGTGCATGATTTTTCTTGGGAGGGGAAAAACACCTAAAGGTTTTGTTTTGATTATATTATTGGCCCGCAATATATTTTTGTTTTTATGTATTGGTTTTCATCATTGTATACTACTAGTATCTTCATGTTATCTTAAAGTTTATACTTTTGTGTCTTTTTCTTAAACAGTTTTTGTATTGTGCCTTGAACATCTTCTTTTGATGGTATGCGCACATAATAAATCAACATAAGTTAACATGCAGTAAGTGCATCTATCATTATACCTGGAGTTCATGTTGAATCAAAACATTTGCTTACGATTATTGATCTGGAAAATAACTTACACACCAACTTTCTCCCTCCATATGGCCAGTGAAAATGAGGCAGAAAGGAACATTGTAATGTTATTAATGCATGTGTTACCATAGCAATGCATCCTTGCGTACCATTATATGACATGGGAAATGATGATAAACTAAGTTTGCACATATGTGATGCGATAAGCAAAATCAGTCAGAACTCGGAAATATTACATTTTCAGTTTCTAATAGGATATAAAAACATTTACAAAACTGCATTTGGCAGAAAACCCCATTAAAATTGAACACCCAGTTCCAAAGATATGAGCAATTAAAGAGTTTCCAAAACAAAAGGAAACAAAAGGAAATATTATCTTTGTTTGGCTATATCTCAAAATCAATATTTGCGAGTTCCGACTGATTTTGCTTGATCGCATCACATATATGCACATTTTGGGTTTTTCTGTGCCATGCCAATGAAGTCTGATACGCATCTATGTGAAATTCACATTATGAAGTCAGAGACAGATCTGATCAAAACTCAACCACTCACACAGTCCTATTACACAGGGACTGGCTGGACCTGTACTGTGATGTGATAAGGACAACATACTCATGGAAACTGATAATATAGCAATTAAACAGCATTTATGAAATCTATCTTGGATATGTGATACAAATATTTAATTAGTATGTAAAGTATCGCTTATAGTATACGGGTTGTGACCTACAGTCATATTTCCTTCCACATTAAATCCCAATAAAACTGATCAATGATTTAATCTACAATCAAGCCATTTACCTATTAAATTATTAGGTTAAATCTTCAACTTATCAAACCTTCCTATTTCATCTTGACTTGTCAGAAATGATATGAAATCCACGTCACTCATCACAATTACAATAATTAGGTCAAAGACAAAATATTTAGGTGATGTAAATTGACATGTTACAGGTGTAAAGTGAGGTACATATCAAGTGTAATTACACCTGATCTCTTAAGGCGCTATTACTGGTACTAGGAGGAAATCTTTCATAAATACGTAAATGTCAAGTTCATACTCATGTTAAAAGCTCCCTTATGTTTTATGTAATAACGATCAGCAATTTTGTAGAGAAAAGGTTTAGGTAATTTGAACAAGAATGACCAGAAATGGTTCTCAATCAGAGTAGGCCTATATGAATAATAAGGTCTTGCAACAAAAGGCGTATTTTCAAAGTTAGAAAATTATGAATATAAGCCTATACTGTGATTGACTTCAGTTACAGTTTTACATCTGAGATGAACCCTCTGACATAGGAAATTACATGTTCAACCTTCAACATAGAGGTCCTTTGACATATTGGGCGTACACTATTGATATTTGAAGGTACACCAAAATTGGCATTTTGAAAGTCTAAGCAAGTCTCTCTTCATGAACGCACGTAACTTCCAACATCTCTGTACTTTTTTGGCAGCACCTTTAGCTCACTGTGACTTTTTGGATACGGTTATAACCTTACACGTTTTAATGTTTTGATACTGATATGTGCAACATTTTTGCACGCCTTTGATGAAAAGTTGTGGTTTTCTGTCTTTTGCATGATTAACTTGCATGGGAATTGAATCCCAATGAACTTTGTTTAATTTTATTATTATTGGTACAACGCATTGGATGCAGACTAAGGATGCAGAACACAAACAAGCAAACACTTTTAAAAAATCAATGCTTACCATGCGTTTGTTGAAATAATCTGTATGTGCACCATTGTGCTCTCCTTGAGAGGCACACTCGGTGACACACAAAAATGATGAAGCTGGTTCTCTTTGTGGGCCTACCTCAAATGCTCTACTCAAAATGCATTGGTAGTTCAATTGAAACAAGGTTCACTGCAGGGAAAATGATAAAACAGGGATCATTTGGTGACAAGGTCCTATTATGAATCATATTTCTAGCACATCCTAGACAACGACCAACATTTTGTTCATATAATTATGACAGGAACCCCTTCACAAAAGGCAGCCACAGTGAAGGCAGGGTTACATCCTTCTTTATTAGTCTTTAAAATGGACAAGATATCCTCAAACATTTAAAAGGTCTCTGCAAGCATTTATGATGCAAGGTTGTTCCACTGATACCTTGATGTGATGACGTACAGGCAATGATGAAGGTGATCCAGGTTAAGAACAAAGTTACAATACCATGGAATCCTGCTAATAGCCCTCTTACTTATCTAATCATTGTGTTGATGTACATGTATTCATGAGTCTTTCATGAAGGCTAAGAGAGGGTCATCATGCCTTTGATAAAACCCTGAGGCTAAGATCAAGTTCAACATTCTCACACTATCCCATATTACTCAAGATGATGCCACCACGTGGCAACTTAGATTGCAAGGGAAGAGAATACCTGCAACAGGTCATAGACCCTGGAAATGGACAGGTACACAAGTGTCTAAAGATTGCACTTTGATGTAGATGTACCACCAGATGAATGAAAAACAAATACATTATTCAGTCAGACAAACAAACAAACAAAAATGCATACTAATATTCCATATTTGAGACATTGATTCTAAGCTATTCTACATGTAACACCACATGTGCACACTTGATTGGCAGTACCGTCACCGGTACCTATCATTTGCCTGTCCCTGCCTGCTGAAGGGGAGTCATTCCGCCTGTATGTTTGTATAATTCAGGCAGTTAGGGTTCATCAACCTTGCTTCATTTTCCAGGACATCAAAAAATGACGGACCATCACTTCATTGAAATCACCAAATAGCTCCAAATGTACCTAACCCCTAAAAAGGCAGGTGCATACAACAATCATGTCAATAATTATGAAGAGTCTCCTTCCTCCATGACTAGGCAATTCTCGCGATTCCAAATACAGCGCGCCACCTACGATCACGCCTGGCTGATCTACTTCGCGCAGAGCATCATGGGTAAAAGTCGACATCCATGACGCTGGCGTCGACGATGAACCATCGACCAAGGAAACGGAAACAGTGTTGCTATCGAGTACTCAACCACTTTTGTTTATTTACGTTGATGATGATCAGCTGTTGATTCAACCCTCCGACGATTTTTTTTTTTCATTTCTGCCTCCTTTTTAAAGTTAATTTCGACAGTCATGGTTTAGGCCTACCTCTGTGAATGTTCAGAGTGTTAGGCCTATTCCCACACAAAATAATGGGCATCAATTAAACCCTTATTTTCAAACTTTTCCGAACTTTCCGAGGCGCTTGGGAAAATACTTTAGGCTCTCGTTTACAAGAAAAGAAAACACTTTCAGGTCTTTAAGCTTTGTTGTAAGTAGGCCTATAATAGACTTGATTAAAACAATATGATTGGGGATAGGCCTACTTAGACCCTCATGCATATATCCTTTAAAAAAACCCAATTTTTGAACCTTGTTTGTTTTAAGTAAACGGTAGGCCTAATTCTCAATATTTAGAATAACGAAAATTCAATACATATTTTAACAGCATGGTGTTATTTTTTCTGCCTCCTTTTTAAAGTTAATTTCGACAGTCATGGTTTAGGCCTACCTCTGTGAATGTTCAGAGTGTTAGGCCTATTCCCACACAAAGTAATGGGCATCAATTAAACCCTTATTTTCAAACTTTTCCGAACCCGATCCGAGGCGCTTGGGAAAATATAGGCTCTCGTTTACAAGAAAAGAAAACACTGAAAAATATGATTGGGGATAGGCCTACTTAGACCCTCATGCATATCCTTAAAAAAACCAATTTTTAAACCTTGTTTCTTTTAAGTAAACTAGGCCTAATTCTCAATATTTAGGATAACGAAATATTTAATACATATTTTAACAGCATGAACAGCGTAAAGCATTTATTTTTTAATACGATTAAAACGTTTCGAATTTCAAATGTACTCTATTCCTATTCAACCATCTACGGTTAAAACTCGATGTCGAAAATGTTGATGTCTCTGATCGACCATCTAAGCCTATAAACCCGATGTCAAAATGTCAATTTTCGAGTTTGGGTAGGCCTATAATAGCAATTGCTTTTGATGCAAGACAATTTCAAATAGGAAATTTAATCTAAAACACAAATTCGTGCCTTTTTTATTTCTTGTTTGGATAACTTTTCCCATAATTATTACCATGCGTGATACACCGGGGTGATACATGATTTAAGATAAAAGCTTTTGGTTTTCATAAATGTTTTGAACGCTTGTCTTATTTTTATTTTTATTATTTTTTTCCTAGGCCTATAGATGTTTTACATTTATAACCTTTTTACAAACTTGAATAGATATGAATTAATTGTTTTAAAGCATTTTTCGTGTGACATTTTGAAACGCTCTTTGTAGCATGATGTAGGCCTACTGTATGATCACGAAAGGTCGTAAATTTAGAAGCCATTTCCTTCTATATAGCCCTAAAACAAAACACTTTGGCCCCAATGTGTAATGTCGGGAGAAAATATATACTTGCACTATTAAAACAAAATTAATAAACCTGTTAATTTTTAAATTAAACTCTCGTGTTGCAATTCTGTCAACAAAATTACATAGGCTTATGAACCGGGGGCTGGGGGCTCAGCCCCTTCAATAGGCCTACCCTTCTGTATGAATAGGCACGTTTTCATTTTCATTTAGGCCTATAATGGCCTCCAAACTACATTGTTAAGCATGTTAAGTTATCTTGTTTTTGTCAAAAACATCAACTGCAAATTGTCCCTTATTGTACAGTAGGCCCTATATCCTTCACCGTAAATCGGTGGGGGGGTCCCGGTTCGCCCCTTCCGTCTCAAATGAAGCAGGCCTAACCTAAACAATGCGTCCATCCCCAGATTTGACCTCTTTACTTTAGGTTGAGTCCTTGATCCATGGGCCCGATCCATTATTTAATATGCAAGAAATGTCGACCCTCCGAATTTAAACCTTTCCAATTCAGTATCGAAGTTACGTAATGTTACTATGTCAACGGGATCACGCGCTTGAGTTATGAACCACGATCGAAACAATCACCACACAAAGTATATGGCACTTGAAGGCATACCAAAATAGCGTGATCCGGTAACCAAGAGAATTACGTAACCACTTCGATGCTGAATTTGGCCAAAGTCCACAATGCCGTAAAGGTTGGGCTACACTGCAGTTCAGTTCTTTTCACAGTGTTGACTTATAATTTCACGAGAAAGAAAAAGAAAATGGGAAAGATTTTAATCTTTCTCATTTTCTTTTTCTTTAAAAAAAAACATGTACATGTATAGGCCTAGGCCTAGGTGTTTAAAATTGTCCAATTGAATATTTATTTGAAAAAGTTTTTGATTTTTCAATGTTGTGCCGACCGATAGCCTAATATGTCTAAAAAGAAACTCATTCCAACCAACGTGTGTTATTTGGGAGTAGGCCTAGGCCTACATTAAGAGTACATTTCCTTGGGTTATGAATTATTAAAGGGGAAAGATGAAATAAAGATGGTATGACATGCAAGAAAGCGGAAGTAAAAATAAAATATGAAAAAGAAACATGAATTAATATTAAAATCGGGCATGACAATTGTCAAATTTAAACCTTAATTGTGACACGATCTGGTTCATGGGGGCCAAAGGAGACATTTTTGAAAATTGTGTTACTGTAATTATTATACATTACACGTATAATATAGGCTATTATTTTAAACCGAAAACACCAAAGGTCTATCTAGCATACTTGGTTCTAAAGTTAAGAAGTTGTTTCATGCATATTTTCTTGATATGCCTTAAAATAATGATTTAAAAAAATTAATGTAGGCCTACTCTTTTGCAGTTTGAAACTTTCTTCATCTTTATTATAATGCTAGAACTCTATGAGGTATTGTTGAACATAGGCATTAAAGTCTCAAATTGAAATATTAACATTATTATTAATTATTTGTATGCGGTAGGCTATGCCTACAAAGTGTTTTTATTGTGATCGTAACCCGGGGATCGTAATTTTTTTTAATGTTTGATAGTAGCCTATATTATAATTAAAAATACAAATTTAGGCTAAAATAAAATAAGGACAAATCAAACAATTACAATAATAACAAAAACGGCAAACCAATGTGATGCATGTTTATAAGTAATGAGACATTAAGAATCTTTTAAAATTTACTTGAATTTCTTTGCTGTAGGCCTATCCCGCGCGGCGGGCCGCTATGCGCATTCGTGCAAAAAAAAAAAACCCAATGTAGGCCGATTACAAAAACGCAACACCTACAGTATGGATGTTCTTAAGTATGCTGGTGTTATATTATTATCGTATTGAACAAACAATCAATTCAGAAAGAATTAAAACAATTTATTCTAATAACCAAAATAAAACCTATGCGTTTTCCATTAAAAAAGGACAGGCCTAAGCCTACTTCGCATTGACCAGGCTCGCGCGTCTCGGGCTGAAAAGCATCGTAAAGTTTAAAAACAAAAAAGGGCAGATTTAGAAAATGTATAACAAAAAGGAAACACCTACTATCAACATCAAGTTTGCGGGTTTTAGAAAAGGACATCTGTGAATATCAAACTGCAATATTTCACTTCAACACAGAAAATCTCAAAAAATGTCAAAAAGTAATATAAAACATTGTGTTTTTAGAGTAATAATCACAAACATGGTCAGCTATGGTTGATGAAAAAGGAGATCGACCCCAGACACGGGAAATGCCAATTTTCACTGCCGTCGTTGGTGGCGCGCTGTATTTGGAATCGCGTCAATTGTCAAAATGATCCAATCGATAAATTTTAAAACCACACTTGGTGTTTTGCCAGACTAGAACAAAATTAAGTCTCTCGCATCCCTGATTAAACTGAATTTAAAGTAAGTTGGAATTAACAAGCATTAGACCTACGGCATAGAAATATGCTGATAAACAGTTCCCAGAAAGCTATAGAATGGCCCCGTCAGTTATTATGGTTACAAAATGTAACTCATCATCAAAATTTGTTTCATAACTCAATGAAATGGTTGGGTAGTATGTTTTTCTTATTATTTTATAGTTCCCATAATATAATATATACTACTGCAACCCCTCCCATGCTATTGGTGTTGTTGATGATGAAGCCAAAATTAATACATTTAATTAATATGGACAATCCATAGCATGTTGTTAAAGTGGTAGAAAACGGTAGCCTCATTTTTCTACAATAATCATATGAGCTCATTAACAACATTCATGTAGATAACTTGACATAAAGCTATATAATATACAGCACCAGAAGTCATCATGATATAGAACCTTGACAATCTTCTGTTCCATTTAGGTAGTAAAGTGGATAAGTGACCCATTCATACTCTGTTAAACCACACCCATGTTGGTACACCAGATTATGAGAGATTATAGTCATTAAAGCAAATTTTTTTAATTTCTGACAAATTTAGATGATTTTTCCCTGCACAGCAATATATCCTCCCCACCCTACAGTCCGGGTATAACTCCACCATTTCATATCTTTCCTTTATAAAGTTACACAGGAAGCATACAAAGGAAACATTTTAATGCCTTTCTTGTATTGAGCAACAAAAAACCCACAAAAACCTTGGTTTACGGGGCGGAAGGACCATTGTTTTTTCTTATAAAAATCAATCCACTTTTGCCAAAAAATAACAAAAAATGTCCTCAATGAGCAAACTCTGGATTGGTCAGGCCCTACACTTTTTTCTCATTGCCTTTTGTACTTTTCTATATTTCCTATCCCTAATTCCTATGCCCATAATGACAAGTATACTTTGGCATGTGAGCCTGATAGGGATAATATATTGTGATCAGACACAGATTTGTTCTGTCACAGCTTTGAACAAGTCATCAATTTCACAATTTTTTCATTGGCTTATACAACCAAATAATTTTCAAACATTTTAATTTTCACGCAAAGCTTAAACTAGCCTAAGAAGTGTAGCAAATCAACAATAACCATGATAACATTAAGTAACCACTTCTTCGTATGTTCAGATTACTGTAGCAAAATTTAATGAAACACATTTCAAACAGTTATACTATGATCAGCTCTTAATAGGCGGGAATTATTTGTTTTTTGTTACTGCGCGAGTCAATAAAGGTCCAACTTACGCACCCATAATTTCACAAAAGCACGCGCCATTCAAGCAAAATGCAAAGCGCAGTTCGCGTAGGTGCTGCGCCAACCCGTGTGTATGCCATTCTGTGTCAATCCACGATGTTATGAGTCCCGCCTATTACGAGCTGATCAGAGTATAGAGTTTGCTTAACTCCAAGATTAAATTTGTGACAGTTTTTATCCTTCCATGGTATACAACACTAAGGAACAAATTTAAATGTCTTTCTTGTACATAAAAACCCTGTTCTATGGATAAAAATTGTATTATGGAAAGCTAAATATCTAGGCCTAATTGTTACTTTTAAAATAATAACTGGAAAAAAAAGGTGCCAAAAAGTCATTAAACATATTTTTGATTAGCACTGCAGAGGCAGAAATTGTTCAACTTTTATTTCTAGACTTCACCTGTAATTTAGCCTACTTTACCTGCAAAACGCATGGAAACCATGAAGTCATCATGACTGATGCCATCCACCACACATTATCATCACCAGACTATTGAACTCCCGTCATAAGTTCACCAAAAACATGGAAATTGAACAATATGAGTTTGCACGCTATCATCACATTTTATGTTGAAAGTGTTCTCAATGTTTCAACATAATGAACATTATGCAACATGAATGTTGTGTGTTACATGGTGCTGAAAGCAAGAAGGAAACCACACTTGCTAGCTTTCCTGAAATGCTGAATATGGTCATGACTTGACTAAAATACAGTCAAAAAAGCATGAAGTTTTGCAACCGTGACTTTCCAGTAAAATTTAATTCTAAGACAGTCAACTCCTATGCCAAAGGGGGGGGGCTTGCTCTAAAAAGGGGTAGGCCCCTATAGGTGTAACTTCAGCTGGTATGAAAGTTGACCCATATTTATTGTATGCAATTTGTAGAAATTATGACTCATTCATTATAAACTCCAAAAAATATGTACCCATTGTTTAGTTGTTGCACTAAAATTGACCCGTTCCATAGTCATAGTGATACCAGAGAAAACAGACCAAAGTTTACAGCAGAAATTGACAAAAGGCTGAAATAGACAAAAAAATGACCCATCCACATAATAACATCATACAAAAGTTACACACGCTCCATTACCAAGGGCTCTTTAGTTTGAAAAAAAATAATATATGGCTTGATGTGATGTCTGAATTGCTTCAAAATTGATTATTACTTCAATCACACCAATCTCACAAAAAGACAAAGAGTAGACATCCTCAACTATCATTTTCCACTTTCTGATCCTGCCGAAATATTGCAATTATTCTTTTATCCCAAGCAAAACCAAAGTGATTTAACACCGCCAAAGACTGTAATTTGCTGCTGAATTTCACACCACCACATCAATTTTCCTCTCAATTTTGATTTGGCTAATTACAGGTGTCAAATCCAATACTCAGGGGAATTACTTTTGAATTATATTTGATTAATTGGGAAAAATAACTAAGCTGGTTGCAATAATTAATATTACAATAAGATGTCAATGAAATGGCCAGATAAACTGGTGGACAATTGTATTTACAAGTTCATTGTCCGTTTCAAGATCAACGATATGTCTTGATTTGAGACTGAAGGGTGTCATTCTTGACATATGCATGCCTAAGTCCTACTAGTCTTGATCCCAGTCAGTGTGTGCTCCTTCTGCAACTAAACAAACCTGGCAACAAGCTCAAACTATAGTGATTGCTGATTGGTTATCAATTTCCATATAAAATGTTTCAATTGGCTATTGAACCATGTGAGAGCAGATTTAGGATGTGACTTGGCAGGATATACTGCTCAGATTGGTAGCTAAACTGAAAACACAACTTGAGCGCAAATCCGGGTTCGGGCCAATCAAAAATGACGAACTTAGAGATTGTCCTACATGCCTTAAAAATAAGTGAAGATTATTTTTGTCTTTCAACATGGACAATTTAGCTTAAAAGTGAAATAGCATTCAAAATGTGTACAAAGAATATTTCAGGACATTATTGTGAAAGCAAATATAATTTAAAGTCAGACGACTCTTGATATGACGTGACAAATGAAGCAAAATTAGGATCTAGTATGCTGAAAACCCCATCAATATTTGACAGCATCATTATATGAAATTTGAGCAAAAAATATTTGGGGGTGGTAGTATTTGCACATTGTTGACAAATAATAAAAAATAATAACAATTATTTTTCTGAATAAGACCTTATTTGTTAGAAAATATGTAAGGACAAGTACGTTAGGCAGCTGAAGCAATATGTAGTCTGTGTCCCAGTCTATGATATTGTGCAGAATTGGTGGGAGTTTACTTTGAGAAAAAAGGTTCTAAAACGCCTTAAAGAACACTTTTTGTCCTCTATATGGAAACCTAAAAAAAAAACCTTCTTTAAACTGAAAGAACTAAAATGGTTCTTTAACTTTTCCCAGAACCATTTTTGGCCTTTATAGAACTTTTTTGTTCATTACAGAACCATAATGGTTCCATATAGAGGACATATTTTGGAAGACTTTTGCTGAGAGTGTATAAATAATTGGTTAGAGCTGGTTTTGGGGGTGCGCACAGTGGCCATCGAACCAGTGACAACTGTATGAAATTTGTGGTGCCAGAGAGGGAATGTCACCTCCGCACTAAAAAAGTGCAAAGCTTGGTCAAATTTGAACTGCTTGGAGAATGATGCTACAAATGTTGCAAAGGTCTTTGACAAAGATTAAAAAACTTGGTAAGCCTGCCTTGTAGTAGGTATATCACCCCAAAAATAAGCGCAGCAGAAACATGTTATTTGACGCTTTTAATTGAATCATCGTTATGAATGCTTCAAAAACAAAAACAGAATTGAAATCGGATAATGCAAAGTGATGTAACGTCAACTTGAAGATACCCGAAATCGGGTGAAAACCTGCCACAAATTGCTATAAATGGCAAAATGGTAATTTTTGGGATTTGTAATGCTTATTCGGACACTTACTTGAAAAGGTAGCATTGATTTAAGTATCACAGATTAATTGCATATCTTTCCGGACTTCGTTAAAGAAAACAAGATTAAAAAATCTCTCCTCGAATAAATGTAATAAATCCACCAAATATACAATTTTAGCCATTTTGACCAATCTGCAGACAAATAAAAGCTTAAAAAATGACTAAGTCCAGCTAATTAATATGCAAAAATAATGCCAACAGAGAACCGTACATGATATGAGGATGCGGTTTTTTTTGCACACATAAGTACCCTAAGTTCTTTCATTTGGTAACAAAAAATACACAAAAAGTCATTAATTATGCAAATTAGCTAATTACATCTAATTATATATTTATGCCATTCTTATGTTAATTAGGCATATGTAATTTTTACTTTTTTCAATGTGTTATTTATGTTTTATTCATACAGCATGATTTTGTCAAATATGAACCTGCTGTGATGTTGAATAAAGAAACTGCAGTTAATTGCCTAAGTGCACCGAAGTTTTCAATTGGTATAGGGAAGTGTTTCACTCATTGTCCAAGGAAAAAAAATACATGATAACAAACACTGGTATTTCAGACCGGTGGTACTAGGTCCTCTATTTCGAGAGACCTATATTTATTGATTTATGGACGATCTAAAAAAATTCATAAAACAGGTCTTAACTCTTAAACTAGGCAGTGTTTAATTTTGGCGGAGTTGATAGTGATTTAGGAAATGTTTCACCTACCATATATTAAAAAGACAAATTATTGTGATCAATGAAACATAACGAGGAAATCGTTTTTTGACATGTATGTTTTCAAAAATTGGCCAACTTTGTTCCGCGCGCTTTTTGATTCACTGTTATGTATGCGTGCACAGTATGACAGAATTATTGTGCAGCCACTGTGACATACCTACTTGTAGGACTTTTAAGTTCTACATATTTCAGTAATAGTACAATAAAAGTTGAGTAATTGTCCTTAAAATGGCACCACTTTCAAAACATTGAACAAGATAGAAACAAACACTTATGGGCGTAACTACAAGCTCATCAAAATTCCAATTATTGTTATAAAGACCTTGGTTTTGTCACAATGACTGATCAGTTTTTATTCCATTAATTGTTTTCTTCATATCTCTGTCTATTTAGGTTAATCTGTAACACAGACAAATCATTAAGGAATCAAAAGAGGGATTGTAAAATAAGTATTTCTTGATATCCTTGTCTATTTAGGTTAATCTGTAACACAGAGAAAAGTAATCCAAAATAAATACACATGTATTTTGCAGAATACCTGCAAAGATTGTTAAGCTATAAAATTTCAAAAGGTTTTAAATCTTTTTGAAATTTGCTAATTCCCATCATTCAATCCATTTTCATGTTGGTTATCTTTATTTTGCAGGAGCATATTAAATTGGTACATAAATGTATCAAGTTGTTCAGCAATTATTGGGAACTTGCATTAAGGAGAAACTTCATGGTCAGTGCATGACCAAGCTGATTTTCAGTTCACAAAAAAAAGGTTCTCACACAATAGCTAAACCCAGGAGCTGGACTATGCACCTTTGGCAGTTTCATGTTATAACAGGGCCAGAACTGGGCTATGTTAGGGCCAGAATTGGGCCAGCCCAGAAGCAATGTTGCACCCGGGTGTTGCACAAGAAAAAGAGGTGACTCAGTAAGGAATAAATGCTGTTGTAGGCCTACTGGCCATATTAATGGTCTAGCTGCTAACCTGAAATAATCTAGGGTAAAAGTAGGCCCAGTCACAGTTTCGGGCGCCATGCTGGGAGGGGGGTAATGGGGTGGGAAAATTCCCCCAGTCAGAACTCTTTCCCCTGTTTCCCCCCAGTAAAAACCCAAAATTATGAGCATTTCCACTTTTTGCAGCAATTTTATTTAAAATTTGGTGATTTTACCCCCGACATTCAACTTGCCCCCCCATGCCCCCCCACCCAAAAAAAAGAAGAAATTCCTGGCACCACCACTGGGTCCAGAACTCATAAACCTGAGATCCTGGGTTTGACTTTTGGGCCAGATCATGTACATTTCCCTACTTTTGTTACCCCTAATATGTTACAATGATAAAACTTGAAATTTGAAATGTGTTAATAGGTCTACCAGTTGTAATTTATATACCATTATTTGTTCAAATATTTTTGAAATACTAATATGGTTATGGCAGATTTGGAATGTGATCTTTTAATAATATTAGAAGAAAAAAACATTTTGAAGGCAAAGTTGTGGTATATATTTCAAGTTTGTTTATAATGCATTGTTTATAATGCATTTGTTTATAATGCATTGATTAAAGAAATGAGTGCATTTTCATTTTTATAATATTTCTTTAAAACAATCAAAATCAAACGATCTGATCAAAATAAAATGTATGAAAACATTACATTCTGTTGGCAAAACTAAAATAGGTCAAGTCAGTGTAAAATAATATCTAGGCTACCCTTAGGCCTAAATTGTAGGCTGTGATGAAGGTGACCTATAGTTCATAATATTGGCAACTTTATGACTGCTTGTGGTATATAAAATCAACATCGATCAATCAATTATTGTATACTATCATAAATATATTTGCGGTTTTCTTCTTTTTATATATTTTCATGAATTGTGGGCATGATCATTTTACATGACAAGACCTATTCTTATTATTTTCTAATGTTTATTCAAGTGAAAAAATATTTAGCATTGTGTCAATCATACACAAAAATATAGACAAAAATATGACCAATGATTTATTTGTTTACTGATTATCAGATTGTTTGCATACAATATTTATTTCAAAGTCATGGTCAATTATTCATTTTTCTTGTCATATTAATTGGTTTCATTTCAACAGCTAGGCCTTGAAAGTTGATTCATAGTTTCTCATCACTTGCGTTAATTCCCTAATTTCACTTTTTGGTTGAAATTTGGGGGGAATAAGCTTCTTTAGTGGATATCAACTCAAAAATGTCATAAAATGAGGATGCTAGAATTACAGAATATTCCTTTCACTTCGGCTTTGAATTTGATTTCTTTTTTAAATGCATGCAGGGGCATCGCAAAAATTGACCGCTGTCGTCAAAACCATGTGATTGTCGGCAATATTAGTGAAAGCTATGTGATTGTCTGCAATTGCAAGAGTCATATAAAAGATTATTGTGTTACGAAATTGTGCTGTTGTTACATAATAGGCCTATTGTTAATGTTATATAGTTACCAATTTTAAAAGGTTGACAATTTTTTTGACCTCACCCCCCCCCCCACTTTTTAGATTCTTGAGCGCCGTCCTGGCTAAAAAAAATTGGGTCTACAATTCACAAAATATTTCCATTGGCAAAACATGCTTCCCCGAATCATATTATTCAGCGACGCCCTGAATGCATGTCATCATTATGAGGCCTACATTGTGAGTAATCTCAATAAATAGAACTGATCTGAATATTTTATTACCTTGAATAGAAAGTTTAAAAGTAGATTGTTTTCTTAGAACTATAACTTTGTTCCCACACCTGGAGCAATGCATGGTATCCGCCTAATTACATTTAAAGGTCCGTAACCCGATCGACAGCATCATCCCCGGTTTTTTTTTCATTGTTGATGAGGTTTTGGTATCACATAATAGATACTATTTTTCTCATTACTATCCTGAAATTTGACGCTCCAAGTCGATGTATTTCGGAGAAATCATGAAACACAGCGGCTTTTACCGGTATACCAGTTTGTAAACAATGGTAAATACTTTGATTTCTGGGCCGGGAATTATGAACGAAATAGCTCGTAATATCAGTCGCCTTAACAGCTACTTTGGTTTTGCGTCATACACATTCTGTGAAAAAAGCGAACCACACTAACTGCTGAGGAGACGCGTCTAGACGGTGTGCCGTATTTAATTATAAAATTTCCACGATGGAGGCAGCGGGCCGATTAGCTCAGTCGGTTAGCTGGCGCTTCATGTTTCTACCGAGAGGTAACGGTTCAAAATCCGTGTCGGAATGTTTTTTTTTTTCCTCTCCATTTTTAACCCAAACTTTTTTTATATTCATTTGAAATGTACATATTGCAAGGGGAAATATATTTTGTTTCCTTTTTTTCTGAAACGGTACGAAAAAAAAACAAATATTTTTCGTTCAATACGGGCCGGGCATTGATTGTACAGCATGTCAGCATTAAATTTGTCATCTGAACGGAAATGGTTGTTGTTGCTTGCCTACCCAGAATGCAATTCACGATACCAAGGTATTGGATTGCAAATTTGGCTATTTATTCACATTTATGCCGAAAATGCTCTCGTTTTTTCACAAAGCAGCATAAAGGGGGCGATATTTGATATTATTATGTAATTTTAAAGACAATCCATATCCAAAACCAATAGGGTTACCCCCCTTTAAGGGATCTAAAATGAGCGTTTATTGCATTTCGACAGTATTTTTGTGGGACATGAGAGCACCTCAGACCTATCGAATTGCATTCTGAATACTGAAGCATGTCTTTCTGATATCAAATAATTTTCATTTTTGAAAATTACAATATGATACTAAATTTTATGACAAATTATAAAAATTTGATATTTTTCTAATTTTTGATATATAACAGTCCTCAAAGTAAATTATATAAATCTAATGATATATTCTTAAAGTGTATGTAGAAGGAAGGAAAAGCCGACGGTCAATTGAAAATTTTGACCTTTCATATTGAAGATATGGATTTTTTTCCCAAAAAGACCTAATTTTTTTTGTTGGTTTTTGGAAAAAAAATCCATATCTTCAATACTGAAAGGTCAAAATTTTCAATTGATCGTCGGCTTTTCATCCCACCTACATACACTTTAAGTATAAATCATCAGATTTATAAAGTTTACTTCAAGTACTGTTAAATATCAAAAATATCAATTTTAATGATTTGCCATAAAATGTGTATTAAATTGCTAATTTCAAAAATCAAAATTATTTGATATCAGAATGACATTCTTCGTATTCAGAATGCAATTCGATATGTCTGATGTGCTCTAATGTCCCAAAATAAATACTGTCCAAACGCTCATACCCCAGCCCTTAAGCCATAATTGGGCCAAGTTGTAGAAGTGCCCAGTTTAATTTCCCACAGAATTTGTTTTTCTTATGTGCTTTTTTTGTTTGTTTTTTAATTTTTTGAAGGGGACCATTTGCTTTCTTAAGTGTTACAAGGGCCAAGTAAAGTGTGTCAAAAGTAAAGCAAAAGTGTGTCAGGTTTTAATATCCTCTGACAACTTTCTTGAAGCATATGGATTCTAAGAAAAGTTTAGTATGTTAGAATTTAGAGGATATTCTCACCAAAAGAGTGTGAATAAGCTGTTCAGGTAGAATAAACTAAAACATTTTGAATTTTGTAAACAAAAATGATATTTCAGGATTTACTTTTTGGATTAACAAGCACTATCCATCGTCTAAAAAGTGTTATACCACGCCTCCCATCAACCTTACCACAGATTGACCCTAACCGTGCCCATGGTTAAAGAAGAAATGAAAAAGGAGAGAAGATGAACAAAGAAATCACTTTGTACCCCAAAGGATTCGAACCTCAGACCCGGGCCTCAGACCCCTCGCATGCCATGCAGAAGATCACAGCCTCTAGCCATGGGGGTTATATGCTGGCCCAGCCAGTCAGCAATTCCCTGAGCATAATTATATATGACTCAGGATGATTGCGTCATCGCATCACATGGAATGCATGTGCATTAATAGCGAGCTTTAAATCTGACTATGTTTGTAAAGTTTTAAAAATGTTGGTCAAAATTGATCTTTCTGGTTGGAATTTTCAACATTACACACCTATGTTTAAGGGAAGTTTAACGGAGTCAACCTCCTATAAGAAAGCACTTTTGCTCAGAGGACATCAAACTTTTGGCTGTTCCTTACAGAGGTCTCCATTTAATACTTGTCAAGTCTTGTCAAGCACAAGTCCTTTGGCCACTATACTGAGATATGACTGAAGGAAGTTTTAACTTTCTTTTTGTTTCCTGTGACAAGAAAGTAATTAATAGTACTTCACTAGTAAAATGTTATATGGGTAAAAAAATTAAGTGACAAAATAAAAGTGGATTTTTCTTGACAGGCGCCTCATTTAACAAAATTGCATTTTGCATCATATGTGAATTTCCGTTCATCAACAGCAGCCACTGTGACGTAACATTCACCTATATTTCTGGTCATACTTTGATGCCTACAAGCCAAAGGTGGTGACCTGTTTCCATAGTTCAGGATGCGGTTTATACACCATACCATGTTAACCATGTTAACCAAACCGTGTAGATTACGATCATCTTCATGGAGTCATGACAAGGGAAATTCCATTGCTATTAATGTGGGTAACCAATATTTATTTGTTTACAAATTTTGCAACTAGAACTTAAAATGAACTTGAACTTATTTATCTATTTTGTTGGTCGATCCTTCATGACAGTTATTTTTGTATTGGAACAATATTGCAATTTGCTAAATGGGTATAAATGGGGAAACAAGCAGGGCCAGGTAGAGTGCATAGGGGTAGTGCCCATGGGGTTATTGCACCCTTTATTTCAACATTTCAACTTGAACTAGTACACTGCAAGATTCTCATCTGTGTGACGCCGATGTCACCAGAATGTCACTCCATCGGAAACTACACCTCGGTTTTCCATATCGCCGGTCCGAAATAGCCGGGTAGCCAGCCTCCTAGGTTTTTACAGAGTGACTTCGCGGCGCGGTGACTTCGCAGGAGAGTCACACCGGTGTGACTACGCGACTGGGCCTGGGTGCTCATCGGCGTTTTGGGTTGCCGGTTTTGCTTTTATTGCCATATTTTTTATATTCTCTTGATTTATTCAAATAATATTCTTTATTTCTTGCTTTTTTACGGGATTAGGAGGGGAAATTGCAAACTGGACTTTAAAAATAAGGGAAATATTAGATGAATAAAATAAATTTGTTAGTAAAAGAAATAAACATGATCAGTAAACAAAGTATAATTCAATAAACTAATATGATGAATAAAATACATTTTTGTTAATTGGTGGTTATTTGAATAACTAAATAAATAAAAAGTTAAGAAATAAATAAACAGGAAGAAACCAATAAACGAAGAATGGAAGAAACAAAGAAACACTTCAAAAGAAAACAACTTGACAAAAATTGCAAATAAAGAAGTTAAAAGTAAGAATATTATAAGAAGCATGTAGGCCTATTGATGAATTAAAATATTAAATGTGTAAAATAAATAAATAATTATAACAATAATAATTCATAACAAGCATTAATATTTGCGTGATAAAAAATAAGACAATTTCAAACAAACATTGCAACAGGCCTATATTGATGTGACACCGATTAATAGGCATAATTTGATAACGTAAAAAAAATCAACATGAAAAACAAATCAAACTAATATAGGCCTATAAAAACACCATTTTGAAAAACGGAAAAAAAATAGCACAAGCCAAAGTTTTGCATAAACTTACGGCAGTAAAAGTATAAATTTGCAGTAGACCTTTCAGGAAAGTGACAAGAAGTAAAACAAAATGCATGCTAGGCCTATTAATCAATTTTAAATATAGCAGAAAAATTCTTGCTTCAAAATAAGTAAAGTTTTGGCAAATCAAAATGTAGGCCGTATAAATTGAAAATGCTAGGCCTATAATAGGATTTGCGAACTTCAGCTGAAAATTAATATCTCTTTTAAAACGATTAAAAACACAATTCGTTTTAAATATAAAAAAAGTTTCAATAGGCCTATAGGCCTATAACGTTATCATGCAAAAAATAGGCCTAATTTGATAGCAAAGCATGTCATCTAACCACTGAAGTAAGCAAAGCAATGATATAAGTTTTGTGGGAAAACAAGCAAACAAATAAACAAAATAAAAATGTTTGAAATGAAACAAACAAATAACCCAAGAACAAGAACTGCAAATAAAACACACACAGTTGATGAGATTATTAAACAGGCAGCACGAAAAGAATAAAAATATTATAAAAGAGAACAATAAATAAATGAAACAAAATGAATCGGAAGTCTCACGACAGTTGAAATATAAATGATAAAGAATGCAAAAGCACGATAAAAACAAAACAAAAAACAAAGACGGCAGTAGAACCACAGACCCACTGTACATCAGCATGCATCATTATATCAATCAATTAATTATAAAACCAACTCATTCCATTCATGAGCGTATACAAGCAGTAAACAAGCATGATACGCGTATTTGTCATCATCAGCGCCGATTTGGTAGATATACGCTGCGCCCCCAGAGTGTTCGAACTCATAACAGGGTTCGGTCAACGACCTTTCGCAGCGTAGTCACCTTGAAGTTCGCCGACTGGGCACCGAGCAGGCGACGCATGGGGCACTGGCTACGGAAGTCACTTTGATGTGACTACAAGATGTGGACCACTGTCGGAATCTAGTCGGTGGTGTACATCATGAGTCGCCGATCTTGCATCGAGCAGGTAACACATCGGAGGCTAGCAGTTGTAGTCACTACGTGATGACACTGCTGCATAGTACCCTACTGCCTTGTTTCCGATGTAGTCACTCTCCTGTAGTGACTCTGTCGGCCACCATAGGGTAGGTTATTCTGGAGTGACGGCGGTAGTGACTTCAAAGTTCCAGTGCGATGTAGTCACTCTGTCGCCAGGAATTTTGCAGTGTAGTTAATGTATATCAGCAAGAAAAGTTACTTTTGGAGAAAAAGTCTGATGATGGTAAGTGGTATAAGCAAGAGAAAGGCCTGGGAGCATTAGAGTAGCCAGAATTTTCAAGTTTCCTGAGGAGGCGGGGTGAGGGGAGGGGAGAACCACATTTCAAGGGGGAAAAATTTATGAAAATTGTCAAAAATGGGCAAAGAATAGCCCCTTCCCCACCTTAATTGTTGCATGTATGTTTATTACAAGTGCATATCATGATGCTGATTCATCTAAGAGAAAATTATGATGAAAAATATGTATTATGCACCCTTTATACACTCTTAGATAGCAAAACAAAAACCAATCACATCAAGCATTCCGCGTACTACACACAGCCCTTTCCCATGCGTTCGCATTGCGTAGGCTTGATTCATTTTTCAGCAGGTTGATGCATTTATATTTGGTTCTATTTTCCAACATTTTTAGTGATAATTTTGTTATAAAAACAGCAAATATCACATGCTTTTTTCTTCTTGTGAATAGGTTAATGAACATGTATTACTTTGCGAGAAATTAGACAAGTAATACACATTCATTAACCTATATTAACTCTCCCTCATTTGTATGGGAAACTGATGCCAAATTCTGAGAAACAGGTCCCTGTGCAAGGAGTGAAGAGGAAGCAGCATACAATGGTTCTCCAGTTGCAGCCCAAACATTGGAAGCGAGCAAGGGTCCCTCCAGCCACAGGATTACATCATGTTCACAGAGTATACAGGACTAGTGGTGATTTCACACTCAATGGAAAAGAGAGGTCAACAATTAGCCAAAATCTTGATCAATTGTTTGGTTGTCCACATTTGCCACCTGGCTTAACTGGTCATGACTATAACAAAACCAGTTGCGAAAGACTGACGATTTTGATTGATCGTACAACTTTATCCTAATTAGAGTGTAAATGTTACCTACCAGTATGATATTTCATAAATTCAGTTAATTTTTTTGTCAATATGATCAATAAGGAATTTATATTTGATTGATCAATAATGAATTTTATTTGGTTGGTAATAATGATCAATAAATTTATCCCATCCACCTGGCAATTTTATTTTACATGAAACAAACTACAAGTATACACCTGCAAAAAAAGTTGTTTGTTCATACCAGATCACCTAAATAACAAATTAATTTTGACCAACTGGAACTAATCCTACAGTGTAGGCCATATAAAAGTAGTCATGACTCAGATCTAAACACTTTTTTGATTACTGTAATACCCTTTAATTCCATGGAATGGCAATTATCCGAGTATAAATCTATATTGCTTTATCAATCAGTTAAGTCACCGATATCAATTAAAATCAGATCAACATCTGAGTGTACAATAGATATGCACTCTTGCAATATGTTTGCGTGTTACTATTAGTTTTGAAACGCCATGTATGAGTGAAGCTGGCTCTCATCAGATATAACAAGAAGAAAATTTTTGCCATTGACCAGTCTTTGACCTGCAAAATTAAAAAACATGCATTACACCACCCTTTTTGGTAGACTTTTCTCCAACTTTTACAGAATTTTGTATCCAGCCTATCACTCAAAAGGGCTCCATTGAGTATGTCAGTGTATGTGCTCAAATCACCTGCATGCCAATTTTTTAAAATGAAATTTTGATGCAAAAGTTTGTATCTTCAATAAGCATTGTTTCACCATTTGTATCTGTTTAAAATCAATTAATTTGTTCATTCATTCATTTTTATTTATTTATTTTATATATTTAGTTACATATTTATTATCATTATACATTTATTTATTTATATATTTATTCATTCACTACTTACTTAACTATTTTATTGAGTTTTATTTCAAATGACACATTTTGATATAGTTTTTGTATGAGAGGGGAATGAACGGACTAAACTTGTTCCTGAAAAATATGTAGGTCATACAGGTCATTAAGAGATAAATACTAAGTTATGAATGATTAGCCTGCTAAATACCAAGGTTAACTTATTGTGTGTGATAATTCACTTTATTCATCATATGATCTAGCTAGGAAGTGGTATGTGGTGTATAGCAACAAATGGTAATACTTCTACGAAGCTGGCTTCTGATTCTAATCCTGATTATGATGAAACATACCTTCACAGAAAAAGTATTTAGTGGTGTTTGAGACTGGAATTCAGCATATTCCTTTCTTGTCACCCAAAAGGCATCGAGCAAATACTATACATAGAGGCGGATTTGGGGGGGGGGTGCACTCTGTAAATGTAAAAGAGTGAAATTCCTCTCTTTCAAGGTGTTGAACGAAGGACAACCTGTTTTTGAGTGGAAAACTCTAAAATGAAAGAATCAAAGAAAGTACATTTTCTTTAGGCAATATTCACTCTTTTGAGAGTATACAGATTAATTTTTTCAATCCCTTTAGAGTTACATTTTTCCACTCAAAAAGGGATTGTCCTCCATTTCACTCTTTCACTCTTTTTTCCACTCTTTCCACTCGGTGTACATTTAGAGAGCACCCCGGGAACGTGCCCCACTAATTTTTGCATATGGTGCCCCCCATTGAAAATTCCTGGATCCGCCCCTGACATAAGATATACTAACTTAGTGTTTCCCCCACTTCTAATCATCTTAAATGAAAACATTTGGTGGACATCATGTCATAAGTTTCACACGACTTGGTTTGATATGTCATTTTATGGTAAATCCAGGGGCGTATCCAGAAACCGACTACCCCATGGGGCTCAGAGTGGCTCAATGAAGATTCACATGTAGATAAAGGTAAAAAAAGGCTGTCTATACTCGTATATGATCTATACTTGCATATCTTTATTCGTCAACTGTAAACATCCAAACACAGACATTTTGTGAATACAAGTTAATTTTGAGATGTTTCCACTTTATGAAGGGCAATTTATTAGTTACACTATTTTGACTATTTTGTGCTAAAATGATTTAGTTTTTCATTTAGACAAGTTTAACTCAAAGATATTGATGTCTACAGAAATAAAGCATGATTATCCACACATGCATACCTAACACAAAAGAAACTGTTTTGTGAAATTGCCCTCAATTTGTTTCATCAAGTCACTTTCCATTTCCAGCAAGAAGGCTCCACTTCACAAAGTGTTTCATACAAACTCTCAAAAATACTGAAGCCTATATAATTATATTGGCACTCTATTTCTTGTATGCACTTGTAACATTTTCATTCCCAAAGATAGAGATCTGCATGGGAAACTGCTAATATCCCAATTTGGGAGGCATCCAAACCTTCATAATAGAGCAGAGGTGATACAACTATAATTGTATTGGCATCACCACTTGTAAAAGTACTCTCAAAGATACCCTTAACACACTAGATGTGCAATTGCTGACTATCTTTATTACATGTATTATGGAAAAGTTCATCAGACATGTCTGAGCAGCAGATATGGACAGCTGCTGTTGTGGGCAGTTTTTCATGGGTGGGTGAGAAAGTGAAGATATGAATTCTCCAGAGGCATTCAAGAAATGATTTCTGTCATTTAAAATGAACCATTTTGACAAACTTATTTTGCATCTGAATCTTTGGCACATTTGATGAGGCCTGAACTAATAAACACTTGTAGACACATGATCTCTTGGTCAACTAGAACTGATCAATATGTCAAGTATAATTGGCTGTCATCATGAACTTGAATTGCCTGCTTATATAATGTTATGTAACCATTTTTGACTGTAGATTTATGCCAAACGAACTGTCTAAATATCTAGCACACGCTTCGCACTCGGTCGCTCTGCACTAGAAATCGGGGCATCATAATATAATAAGTTTCCAGTGAATAGCATGTTCTGATGAGAGTAGGTCAGCCTTGGCTGACCATGCTGACCTTCATAAAACGATGTTGTAAATAATGCTATAAACTACCAAGTCTATTTTAAACATATTTTACCATTCAACATTGGTTAAATTTAAGTTGTAAGGAAGAAATCAAATGGACATACTTCCAATTTAAGACACCACAGTGTAATAGGAATTTAATAGCCATGCAGGACATCACAACTACACTTGTATGTTGTGATCCATGCATTAATTGCATTTTGTGTTCAAAATGCAATTAACATTAAGGGACATATAAAAATAAGGGAAGTGGAAGTAGCTAGTGCACTTAATCCATCAACATTCTTCCAGAAGTGTTAAACTTAGAACAACTATATTTCTGTATTAACAGATTACTGATAATGGTTTTATAATGGGTTGAATATTATCCATGCTTTGTCACCATGACTATCATTTTACTTTATAGTTCCCTCACCTAGCACAGATCCTTAAACACATATATCTCTGGCAAAATCCATCTTCCTTTTGGATGTCCAGGATTGTAAATGGAAAACAAACAAACATATTTTTGTTAGACCATAGTGCAGTATGGACCACATAAAAACAACTTGACTTTTGTGATGTTAGACTAGTTAAAAACCCCATCAAATAGGGTTTAATAATAATAATAATAATTTACTTTGAACAATGCATGTAAAATAGCATGGTGTGAATAGGGAAAGAGGACAATAAGATGCAATGAAAAAGAAAACACCCTGTTCTACGGACAGACAGACTTTCCAGGTAGTGTCATGGTTTTTTTCCTGGAAGAGGCTAAATGAACCTAAAAATGACAAAAAGCTTGAAAAAAAAGTTTATTTTCTGTTCAAAAACAATCCAGCCAAAATGGCTAAACACAGCTAAAAAGTATTTTAAATCCCCAAAATGCAAATTCTAGATCATCAAGCCCGTAAAACAGGGTGGGTTTTTGTCATCGCTAAATTTCTGTTACATTTCTGAAACATATTTTTTTTGCCACTTGCTACAAGTCAGAACAAATGCTCAGGACACAATCTAAAAAAAATACAGGCAAAGGTCATTCCTGTTCACATCTTCAAAGATCATTGTACCGTACGGTCAACTACATATAGGAATTTGGATAGGTAAAAACAAATGATACCACAACAGGTTTTTAAACAATACATAACAATTGAGGTAAAAACAGTTCAACCCATGTAATTAGACTGCTCAATCATGGTGGAAAACCTGTTGTACTACATAAGGTTGTAATATATGGTGCAAAAGATTTTACATGCCATGTTATTTTTTGGGAGAATTCCAACGAAAATGTTCACGTTACAATTTTTGGGAAATCCAGGAATGGTTATTATAGACATGAAGTTATGCACGGCCTGAGGCTATTTTGTGAACTTGTTTATTTTATGACTAGTTCATGTTCAAAGCAGAAAGGATTTGGGTGGATATATTTTCTTTCTTAATTCTATATTGAAAATTTATTTTGACTGCAACATTGCTTCCAGTTTCCATTGCAATGATTGCTAAAAACATTAGGCTCTTCTAGCAATCATTCAAAGAAACTTGTTGTTTGATTGTCCAATTGTTATACTTATTAATTAAATTTATTATAATTAGAAATATCGCAAAATATATTATTCAACAAATTTGTGTTAGCAGTATTGATTAATAAACATGAGACATACATATACATAAATATATGAATATAATGATCAAACAAACTGTAGATATTTTTCTTACCTATTTCTCTCATTTTGTTAGGGCAAGGTTGGGAGTAAACAACAAGATCAAAGTAAATTATTGAAAAGAGCCGATGACATAAATATTTTGTAGTGCCCATGGGAGCCAAATATTATAGCCCTGGTGTCTGCAATAAAACAAGAAATAACAAAAAATAAAATTAAAAAGCTACACTATAAAAATCTGATTTGTGTAATTCTTCTTTATTAGACTTCATATCAAATGGGTCAAAGATCGATCCCTTTTTGTGATATGGTCACTGCACTACCCAAACAAAAACAAACAAAATGATAAATTCAATATTATACATTCCTACCAGGATTAGTAGCTTTAATTAATAATAATAGGCAAAAATATTCAACTTAATCACCACTCCTGGTTTCACAAGAGTTTTGCTCAGATTAATATTGATGTTAATATTTAGTGACTGATATAGCTAATATGAGGTACTGTTTAGCTGTCCATTTTCTACCATCATTATATCAAAATTTATTGAAAAATTTTGAAAGGTAGTTTATGTGGCATAGTAAGTTTTCAAAAGGGGAAGGGGCAAAGGGAAAGCATAGTGATATTCCTATGGAGAAAACTTGCCAAAAAGTGGTGGTTGTGGGAAAAGAGGGGACAATATGTACAAGGGGGGGGGGGGACTGTCCCTTTGTCTACATCTACGCCATTTCTGGGGAATGGGTAAACCCTGGAATCTTTTTCAGGCCTTTGATGGAAGGAGTGAACTGATGCTGATATTCAATATTAAACATGTTAAAGGGATGTGGACTGATTTTGTTATGTTGTTTTCTATGTTAAATTGAGGCCTACCATTAAAACAATGTTTCCAAATTATGTATTGCTCCTGCAGTTTTGATCAGAAGCAAGCATGTATAAAATGTATCATATTTAGGTTGTGGTCAACCACAATCATTTTTGATGAAGAAAAATGGGGGATGAGTTGTAGATCAGTGACATCCCTTTAACCCGGGCCTTTAACCTTCTATACACAAGTGTTGACTGCAGACAACAATTCCAAATTTTCCTCAAAAATTTCACAATTGTACATTTTCATGCCCATATTTGGAATTGACATGAAAATACATTAAAACTAGTACAAACAACCCTACTATTTGTTCTTGAGCTCTTTGATATTTTTAGAACATATGTGACATGATCTGGTCCATGGAGGCCAAAGGAGGCATTTTTGAAAATTGAGTTACAATAAAAATTAGTATTTATACCATATACAAACATTAGGCTATCATACTGAAAATGCCAAAGATCTAGCATACTTTGTTCGTAAGTTCTGAACTTTGAGATGTCTATTTTCTTACGTATTTTATTGTTTTTTACTCCATATTTTTATTGCCTTTATCTCAATTTCAAATTTGCTGCCTTTGGCCCCCATGGACCAGATCATGTCACATATCTCAAAACTTCGGACTTTTTCCATTGAAGCATATCGCCAGCATGCAAAGCAATAGCAACAGCAGTGCAATTACCAGATAGCAAGACACTACACTCACTAACAAGGTTGCACACGCCCCCTCACTCAGGCCCGTACGCAGGGGGGTGCACCCCCCCCCAAATTGGCCAAAGTATACAAAAAGTCCCAAAAATTACAATTAGCGAGAGTAGCAAGCAAAAAAAATCAGGTTTTTTACACTTTTTTGGTCAAAAAAAGGTCCAAATTTTGGTAAGAAAGTCCACTTTTCACAAGATCGCCCCCCTGGAAAAAAGTCCACTTTTTCAAAATCAGCACCCCCCCAAAAAAAAATCCTGCGTATGGGCCTGCCCTCACTCATTCTGTCGGAATCTGTCCAGGTCTCAGACTCATCATTACAATGTTATGAATGATAAAATAATACTATAGCAACTGATATATTAATTTCCTGGAACTGTTTATGTTAGAAAATGGATGGCTAAATGATGATTGGGATTACTCACTTTTCAAGACATCATAATTGAACATTTTATTCAGATAGTTAATAGGTTTTAAATATTTTCTGTAAAATGTATTATCAGCATTAATGATGACAACTGTGCTTTGTTTTCCCTTTCTTTGTAATTTACACATAAACATTACATTTTTATTAGGAATGGAATTAGTAGTTTGCTTTATTATTGTTAACGGCATTTATAAAGCGCCTTTACTAAAGGACAAAGCGCTGTACAAAACAAAGCAACCTTAAGAAATACAAAAACATTTAAAACAATCAAAACCTTAAAAATACACACAAAGCATAATTATAAAAAAAATTAAAAACATGATACATGTACAAAGCAATGATTACCATCCTAAAATAAATAACAAAATGAAAACAAACCTTATATAATGTACAGAAGTAAAATAACATAACTGGTACGCTAAAAACAATTTCTAACAATTAGGCAAATATACAAAACACTTTAAAAACCAGGAAATCAGCAAGAAGGCGGTGAATTACTTTGATGGGTATAAATAAGTTTTGAGTTGTTTCTTGAAAGTACGAACAGAGTTGCATTTACGCAATGATGTCGGGATGGAGTTCCAGAGTCTTGATGCGGCTGCCCGAAATGCATTGTCACCATCATAAGTACGACGAGTGCATGGAATTTGGAGAAGTTGTTTATTTTCAGACCGAAGATTAGTTCTGACCGGTGAGTAATATGCGAGAGTGTTAGTGAGGTATGAAGGGCCGAGTCCATTGAGGCACTTAAAAGTGAGTAACAACACCTTGTAAACAACTCGTTTCTCAACAGGCCCATTCCATGTCAACTCCAGGGATGTGCACCGCAGCACCTCTTCAATTTTTTTTTTCTTTTTCTGTGTGGTGGTAGATATTGATGAGAAAGTAAAATCCGAAAATTTGAGCTTCATACTCCATTTCGTTTTCCCGTGGCATCAATTTGAAATTTAGAGGGGTCAGCGTAAAAATGTGTCGCAACGCCGAAAAGACGATGTTTGGAGGTCCATGAATGTATAAAGGGAACCATTTACAACTTTGAAAAGTATGTATCCTGGGGTACTTATTTGTGTAGAATTCAAATCTGGCATCAGAAAACTTTTAACTCCTTTACTTTAAAAGATATAGGGCCCTCAAAATGCAACTTCGTCCATCCGGGACCAACTTTGGGGGGTCAAAACTCCAAAAGTAAAAATAATTTGTTTGTCCATTTTTTTGCTAGTCAGAGCCCTTTGGTAGGACATTACTATTTTGAAGTTGCTGAAGCTTTTTCCTGTCCTTCGAAGAAATACCGAACATAGGAGAATTTGCGTAATCGAGTCTAGACAAAATAAGTGTGCGTACAAGACAGCTGTCAATGGTGATAAAGCGGCGAATACGGTACACATTCCTGAGATGGAAATTCACAGATTTAATGGTGGCTTTTACATGGTCCGTCATAGACATGGTGACGTCAAACGTGACTCCTAGGTTTTTGATTTTGTCAGAACGTAATATACGGGTATCACCAATTTCCAAATAGATGTCCTCAACTAACTTCATGTTATATGGCAACATCGTTTATCTCCATGGCACTATTAATTGAGCACTTATTAATAAATATTTCATCAAAAGAACACAACACTGTTACAAGAGCTCACAAGGATATTTTCATTATTTTTTATGGAAGAAGCACTGGTATTTTTAAGCCCAATTACAACCCAGTTATATTGGAAATTTGGAAAATAAATCATTAAATTTATCAAACGATGTCGTGAAGCAAGAAAGACACACTAAATGTCACACAAGTTTTCATTAGTTTCATTTAAACTTTACATAAGTTTAAAGGATGTTCATTTAGTGGTGTGCACCCTTAATACTAATTTAAACCAATAATAATGTGTATCAATAAGTTAAAAGCTGGATTTAAAAGATTCATAGTTTATGTATAGTAGTAAAATAGTATTTGTATACTAGTACTCAAAAGCGATTAACATGATTATTATGAGGACAAGTTTCTCCAAAAGTGATTAATTTGACGTCAAGTTTCTTCAAACACTAAAGCTTGAAAGGTATTCATAGAAAGGACATGTATTATCCATTTCTTAATGATCACACTTGAAGTTAATACGTAATAGTGACACAATAAATTATGGAAATAATCCAAAATAAATCCTATATACCATTATCTTAGGATTTTAATGGATTGCATTGGTCCAGATCCCTTCCAAGGTTTTCTGGAAAAAAAAGGTATCACAAATCCTGGAAAAAAAAGAACATCCTGCTCATTTTACATTTCAGCCTTAATTGTTTGCCTTTTCCAACAAGAAACAACATGGCATCATCATTTCATGGGGGTTGTACTTGTGAATATTTTGAAGCAAAAATGGTTTCCGCTGTGTATCAAAGCAGTAAAATTAGGAGGGGTATGGTATTTATTTTTATATATGTTTGTTGCAGGAAAATTTAACAAATTTAAAAAGGGTATTACTATAATATTATCAGAATAAGCATTAAAATAAGCCCTAAATGACATAAAAATGCAAAATACTTGAATAAGAGTATGTTTTTCACACAAGGGTAGTATTTTGTTTGTCATGTTTATGGTGCATTTTGTGAGTCCATGCATAAGCATGATTATCCCCTCAGAGATTCCATCATACTTATTCACCTTTGAGTTTTGGCTTACATTCATGGTATAACACCTTTACATAATTATAAATTATTGCCTTATCATCTTGAAGGAATAATTTCTCTGAAAAATTTAGGCATAGACTTGTTTTGGAACTTTTAAATGACATTTACATCCGAGATTTACATATTGCTTTCCAGGAATATTCAAGAGGAGAAACTTACTTACAGCACACCTGCGTGTCAGGGTTGGCAGCTATCATAAACGTTAGGCCAAAATAAAAAAGTGTTGTGTTGCCCTCACAAGCCAAAAACGGGAGGGTCGGACGGTCAGGATTTTTTTTTTTTTTTGTTTTGACAAAGCTAAATATGGTTTTAGAACCAGCAGTTGCAGTCATACATACCGCGAAATCCATGGTAACGGTACATGTACCATAAACAACACAAATTCAAAACACAACGATTGACCTTCCGGTGACCTCAGACCGTGTGAGATGCATCACATACTATTTAATTTTGAAAATATATTTATGAACATTTGGAAGCAGTAAATACCATATAAATCATTTTATTAATATTTTTATTCATCAATAAACATTTAAAGAATATTTTAGTGTATTTGGAGTGAAAATAAATACATATTTATTTATTTTTTCTTGAATTTTGATTTGATAAATTAATGAATATACGGACTGATAAAATAGTACGCTTTTTAAATATTCCGATAGACTTTTTTAATTTTAGAAATATATTCATGAATATTTGAAAGCGTAAAACGGTAAAATACCATATAAATCTTTTCATCAATATTTGTAATTCATCAAAAAACATTTACAAAATATTTTAGTGTATTTTGAGTGAAAATATTACACATTTATTTATTTTCTTCTTGAATTTTGATTTGATAAATTAATGAATATACGGACTAACAAAATATTACGCTTAATATTCCGATAGGCTTTAACACAGACTGGCTTGCACGTGGCGTGCACAGTCCGTGATCGAGAATTCAAGCAAGTGACAAGAGACTAGCTATGTACACAAAACAAGTCAGATTCATCGACGTTCATTTTAAATTTGATCCACCGAGTCGGCAAGATTTTCAATGGTGGAAAAAACAGGGAAAAACACGTAAATATGAAAAATATGAGAAAAAGTGTATACAAAAATAAAAATAAAAATAAAAATGCCGGCCGGGATTTTTCAAAATTTACTGACAGGCGTGTGAGGGCAACACAACAATTTTTTTTTGGCCTTATCTAGAAGCGGGTTGATTGAACATGATGGTGGAAAGAATTCTTCAATACTTTGATGGCATTTATTACACTCATTATTTCAATTTGCATTATGATCAAATTGCCTATTAACTGATTAAGCCTACAATTTGGCAAAAACTTTGTGTCCGTTTAATTTGATTTTCTATGAATATGGCAGAAACTGTCAGGGCGATATAATGTTTACAATGTAACATATAATTTAAACTCTCATGACAAATGTACACATTATAAGACATTCTTCATAATGATTGCAACAATTTGATAAAAAGTAATCACTTTTGTGAAAATTTGAGGTAAAAAAATTGAAAAAAATTCATACCCATGCAGTCTGTGAGGAAACATTGGTTAGACAATGTGTCTCTATCCTCTTACTGAAAGAATGATTAAATAAATTACTACTGATCTAACAATGCTCTTAATCCTTTAAGTAGCACATTCAAACAAAATAAATTGCATAAACCACATAACTTTGGTCATTTCCAACCTTCAACAGAAAGAAGAGATATGTTCGTAATAGTGACCTAAATAATAGTGACTTTTCGCAAGAATAATGATAGAATTTTTTCCTTTCCTTAAGTCGAAGACCACACATTACGTACATACTCATGGAGATCTTTTTCTTAAGCAATGTGGTTCTTGAGCAAAAACTTGAAAATCTGCCGTGTGAACTGTTTTGAGGATTCCAATCCTAAGTTTGCCCTCAAATTTATCCCCAAGATATTTAGGGGATTTCAATATTTTCCTAAGTGATCCTCGAGTGCTCCCACAGTGTGAACGATACATTTTGAGATTCTTAAGTATTGAGCTTAACCTATGACTGGAGTCCGAATTTTACCGTTTTCTAAAATCCATTTTCCGTGTTGTAATCCGTGTTGTAAAATTTGTAAATCCGTGTCATGAATAAATACTTAAAATGTATAAACAATGATATTAATATCACAATAAAGTGTTCAATATCGCGACCAATATGCTCTGATTAGAATATTCTCACGATAATAGGCCGACTATTACGATGTTTGGAGGGATATAGGGGGTTCATGCATGGTAATATACCTTTATTTCGGTATTATTAAACAGTATTTTTATCATAAAAATTGACATACACAACTCATGATTGTTTTTAACATTTATTTCTCTTATCTTTTAATAATTTATGTCACATCATACAAAAATGTCATTTTCCGTGTTGTACCTCCGATTCTGTGATTTTCTTCCGTTTTCCGTAAAACGGAAAACTTCGGACTCTACCTATGACCTATGGTTTAATTATATTTAATATCATAATATGGTTCAATTTGGCACAACAATGGATCACAGCAAGCTTCCGTTTGTTTGTAATTCCAAAGCTAACGACATAGGCATCAAGGATTGCATGCTTCCATGGAGTAGGGTGGACATGCACTCAGGGATTGACTTAAATAATTAGCACGCCAATCCTCAAGAATTCAATGACCGTCTGAACATGACTAATGTTCTTATTAGGATAACATGACTAATGTTTATAATAGGATAGTGAAACATTAGTCTTATAATGATAGGGATTTTTTATGTAGGGCCTACAGTGTTTCGAGTCTTATAGCTATCCAACTAATTATATCTGGTGCTTAATTTTTGTATGACTTTGTTCTAAACTTTTTGCATGCCTCATTAATAGCTATTAATATGGCAATTTTTCTTGGAATGGAAACTAAGCTGGTTTTTATTTTTTCAAAAATAATCAATTCTGAATTTAAAATTTTTATGAAGGCTGTAAAAATATGTTTAAGGGCTCCTAAAAAGGTTTATCTCCCAAACATTTTGCAAAAAAGCTAATTGCTATATGGACATTTTATATTTTAATTTTATTGATTCGAGACAAAAGACATAATAACAAAACAAAATAACGAAAAACTTTTGTAGGTATTATTTATGACATTTTCTTGACCAAACCTCTATCCATTTCCGTGAATTTGTATAGCTAATTCTTGACCTATTCAGTGGTGTAGCATGAGCCATCCTATGGGGAGGGGCACCGACCATGGATGGTGGGCACCAGGCCTGATTGGGGGGACACAAGCCAGTTTCCGGCAATATTTCTATGGGATTCCCGTGCCCCTGCGACGCTACGCCACTGGACCTATTGTAGTTTACACATCTTCATAATAACATGTATGATATAAGGCCATCTTAATTTAATAGTTTGAAATAAATAAATAAATAAATATAAATAAATAAACAAACAAACAAATAAAACTGTACCCATGTTTTGCCCCTTTTTTGATGGTGCTGTGAACTGGCAGTTTTAGAATTTTAGTCTGGCAGTAGTGCAATAGGAAGTTATATAATCAACAATTTCAACAACTTGTCCAATTTCCATTTTAAAAGTGCAACTTCTATAACATATTCACACTGTAATTGCTAAGCAAAGTTGTCAGTTCAAGCCATGGAGGGGAAGGGTGGTCGACCAGTAGTGCTGAAAGGATATATGCCATGACCAAGGATTTATTTAAAAAGGGACCTTCTGTTTTTTTTATCAATTAGGCAATGAATATATGCATCATTTAAAAAGTTAGCTATAACCAACTATTAACCCTAACACATTATGTACAGTAGGGTTATTTTGTGGGTTACCCATGGATAGGTTGGGGTGACTGGGGAGTCTTTGAAAAAAAATGGAATGGTAACTTATGTTTGTTTAAACGGTCGGCCTTGTCGCTCCGTGTGGAGGCACACTTGGGTCCTGATGGTGGGCCCAGGCTCAAATAAAATGCTCAAGACAGGCTAAAAAGCCTATAAGCATGATGGCCTATAATGGAAAGAGAAGTGAAAAACAAATTTGAAGATAAAGAACAAGTAAAAGAAGACCACTCCCAACTATAAAGTAAACAATTTTACACTCAGCCTTTGGGTCAAGAGAAAGGAAATGCTTAATCCATGGAACAGAATAAGAATGGACTCTTCTGGGCTTCAGAAATATAATCAAACCAACATGACTGTTTGGAACGATTATAACTGTGTTACAACATTTGAATACTAGTTTCATTGCTTTATGATGAGATATAGCATCTGATATTTATGAACTTCTCAAGCTAGACTAGCTGTTATCCTTAGTTTAAAAATCTGACAATTTAATATAATTTCAGAAATTAATATCAGATCAGTCATAAATAGTGTTACAAAATAGTGGCATATATATATTTTTCCCCACTATTAACAACAGTTCACAAAATCTTTGAAAATTGACATAACAAAACTGTGTTTGACAGTGCTATAGACACAAATCAAGTTTTTACTGAAGCTGAATCCTCACAAAGCTTTTCAAAGGAAATCACTTCTGGCATAGTGTCTAACTATATCGACTAGCTTAACCAACATAACTTGATTTTATTTGTGACAAATATTTGAAAGCACAAACATTTCCTTGAAGTGCAACAATTGTGTTTTCTTGATCTAACTTGAGTAGAACATTTCCAGCGTAGTGATTCTGTTCCTTCCTCGTCATGTTCCTTGGGACTGCATTTTAAAGGGGCCCACAAACATGGATATAGGTAGTGTACTGCCCAGTCATGCCACATGAAATGGGCTTAGTGCAGTTGAAATTCATACATCCCCTATGGAAGACATGACCTTAATCTCAAACATAGGGAGTGTGGATTTCAAACAGGGTTACTTGAATGAGTGACTTCATTTGAATCTATCAGCGTGTTTATACTGAGCGTACGGCTTTTTGACCCGCTATTTTCCGGGCACAAAATACCGATCATAATGCGGCCACCGTTACCCAGCTTGTTTCTACTGAGACCAGAAAGCCGTGTCTCGCACGATGCACGGCATTTTTTTTCCTGTAAACCGAAGTACGGAAAACAGATTTGACGGTTAATTATATCCTAAATTTAAATGTCTCACGGATGGCAGCTCATGGCATATGACCTACAATCACAATTTAGTATTTTCGTAAAATCCAAATTGCATTAATTTACCAGTGGATCTAGTAATTGGCTATTATGATAATTAATTTACAGCTCATATATAACCAACTCATTAATTATAAAGATATAACCAACTCATTAATTATAAAGATATAACCAACTCATTAACTATAAAGAAGTAGGCCTAGACTAAGTAAAGTCATATCCATTTTACTTCATCAACATGCGAGTCACACACGTGTCCAGTGTATATAATATCGGAACGAAGGAACCTACTACATCATAGGCCTAAGCTAGACTATACAAGTAGAATATAAATCGCGTTATTTTTGCAACACGCATGACCTCGACCCGGCAACCGATGACACGGCTCGTTTCTACTGCGCAGATTACACGCTTTGACCCGGCATGATCCACCTCAAGAGGTGGATCACGAAAGGCGAACACATGACCCGGCATGACACGGCAACCGATTACCCCAAGTCGTTTCTACTGGGCTCGTTATTCGCACGGCACGCGACACGGTAACGGCATGGCCCGAATTTTACCCTCAGTAGAAACACGCAGTATGCCACCTGTCTAGGAGAATGGTCATGTCTTCTTTAGGGGGTGTATGGATTTCAACTAGAATAGCCCAATAAATCCAATCATAGACTTTCAAAGTCTATGACCCAATCATACCTGCAAGGGGCTGTGCAATAATTATGAATGGCCAGAACGGCCAGTCAAAATCGCTTGCCCCCCCTCTTGGCCTGCCAAGAATCACTTGCCCCCCCCCCCCCCTTCTCGGCATGCCAAAAAATCTTTGCCTCCCCCTTGCACATGCCAAATTTTTGGGATCCCTATTTGCAAACCTTATATGGTTCAGATATATGTTGTGAGCGCAGCGAGCAGGAAACTTTGCTGTTTTCCGTACTGTTTTCCAAAGCCTTTCTAGAGAGTTTCATTTAAAACGCATCCTATGAATGTGTGCCAAAAATCGCTTGCCCCCCTCTTGAAGAATAAGAATCTCTACAAAAAAAAAAACAATGATTACCATTAATACAATTGAGAACTTTGAAAAGGGAGTCTTAAAAGCTTAAAAAAGAGAAAACTGCCTTGGAAATAAGGTATCACTATTTAAAGACAATATTGGTGATCCTGTCAAAGAGCAGAAATATTAGTTAAAAGTCCTGCAACATTGGCTAAAATCTTACAAGCGATCACTTAAGTCTAGTTGCAGGGTATGTTAGCACAACTATTATATACTCCTTACATAAATGATCATCTAGATTTTCTGAATTAGCAATCACTAATAACGCCTTTAATACAATGCTAAGGTTAAGTTGCTGTCATTAGCCCTGGCTAGCGCGGGGGCTAGCGTTGACCAAAGATCATGCTCCATATCACTTGTCTCTTTATCAGTCTGTGTTCAGGTCAGAGCTATCAGGTGGACAGCCAGCCTGTCAACCCCCACCCCCTTCCTCAATACAAGTCAACTGTGTTTCAATGAACCAAACCTTTGCATGTGATATTTGAGATTAGATTAGATCAAGAATTTCCTAGCTTTTCCTTTCTATTGACCCAAAGGCTGCAGAATAAAATAGTACCCTTGATTTGGGTGTGGCTTTTTTAAAAAGTTTATTTTTTTATTTATTTATTTGTTTATACATGGACCATTTTGCTTGAGCTTTTAACTGGGCCTATAGGAAAATGTAACTGGGTGCTATCGGTGACAGATTTCTTGGGAAGAGGGTCATTTAGTGTACTTCTGCAAAAGGATGGGGCTATTTACTAGTAAAAAAGCAAGGGTTTATTTCAACAGTTAATTATTTTGCTACAATTTTGCATTCTGAATTAGATATAATTTTGATGTGTACTTCCATTAGTTTAGGGCAAAAATGACAAATTTGCATGAAAATATGGTCATTAAGTGGTAGATGATTGGACCTTCAGAAGTGCATATAAACACAGCCAAAAAAGAAAGTCTCCAGTAGTTCCATCCCCATTTAATCAGATTCTGATGAGTTTATGGCAAAATAATTTATATAATAATTTTCTATACACTCTCCTTCGAAGATTGATACCAAATTTTATATCAAAAGTTTAATCATCGTGAGCATAGAAACATTTGTTTGGAAATTCGTGCAATTTTAAAAATGACATAGGGAATTGTATCACGAAAGCAGAGCTAGCATGAGTGCCCAAGAATTAAATCGCCTGAATAGGCCGGCAGGTTAAAGGTTTGCCCATGCATGTCAAAATGCAAATCAAATACCCGCTCTTTCAATTGTGCGCAGGCAAGTGTACAATGATTCCTGTACGGGCATGCTTCAGGCCACATAATAAGCTGATGTCGTGCATTGATTTTTGCGTGGTCAATTCGTAATTTGTCATTTTTAAAATTGCACTAATTTCCAAACAACGGCTCCTTTGCTCATGATGATTAAACTTTTGATATCAAATTTGTATCAATCTTCGAGGAAAGTGTGTTGAAAATTATTATATAAATTATTTTGCCATAAACTCATCCGAATCTGATTAATATGGGGATGGAACTACTGGAGACTTTCTTTTTTGGCTGTGTTTATATCATTGGAATTTCTTAGGTTCCTTCAAATTAGATTCAAATGACCATAATTTGTGTGAATTTAATACTTTTCAATAACATTTTCAATCCAATCAAGAGTAAATTTGCATCATTCCATCCTATGTAAGAAACTATCTAACACTAAAATTACAATCCCATTCAAGAGTAGTTGGAACACTTGTGTTAAACTTGTGTTTCTAAACTGAATTTCATTACAATTGTCATTTTAAAATTGTACTTTGAATATTGGTGTAGAATATTGACCATTTCCTATTATTATAATCCTCCCCTTTACCTCCTTTTCCCACTGGATGTTGGGTGCCTAAGACATTATCAAATCAACATTGCAACAATGAATGGGCGAATATAGGGGCCACATTTGTCAAAGTGTTCCAACTATGACTGGGTTGTATTGGATCAGTGGAATCTACAAAGAGGAGCTGGGGCACCTTCCCCACTTTTGGAGAATCATATTGGAGAAATGTGAGGTTTCTTATGTCATTCTAACAGGCAGTGTGGCTTCAGCTAGGGACATCAGTCGGGGCAGAGGAAAATGTTCCCAGTGTGGCTCAATTTATGATTTTGTTCTGATCTGCTCTGCTCCAGAGTCCAAAAAATGTGACTTTCCCAGCTCATATCTGCAATAATAATATTCTTTGTAAAGCCTATATGAATCCATGTTGTTTTTAAATCGATTCTAGTCAAGTGTTAAAGTGATCTGGTACTGGGTCAGTGGTTCTTTGGTGAGCTCAAACCATGCCAAAGTGGCATTGAAATATGATGATATTAAAACAGATGTCAATTACATTTCAACATGTTCAAATGACATTTTCGACATTCTACTTCATTCATCATCTTATAATGGTTTATTTATTAGGGCCTACATGATATGTACTGCCCAAGAGATAAAATGTGAAAATGTAAAGAGATGTCAAAAACTTATGTAGAAAAAAATTGAGTTTTCACCTCTTGATGACAGATGAACATATGTCATTTTATGTAGGACAGTGAAAGGAAACATTATGACTGCAGGCTTGTAAATACAGTAGTAGTATTGCAAGCTTATTGCAAGTTCATCACATATTTTTGAGATTATCATATTTTTGGTTTCAACAGCTTCAACTCCATTGTTGAATGACAAATGACTTGGATCTTTTGATCAGAATGAGTTACTGAAATTCATCTAATTATTATGAGCGAAACATAATGTAAAAGTACAATTTTCACTTGCTTCACATGTATTTTTCCTGGTGGTGTTGGTATCACTATCCGGGATCACTATCAGTGGTGTTGCCAAGGAGCAGCTGCCCCTAGTGAGAAATAGGATGCTGCCCCCTGATATTTAAGATTTGTAGGCCTTTTTTGTACATTTTAGCCCCATTTTTTGCCATTTTCATCACCTCTTCCCCTTTGCCCACTCTAATAAGTCCTGGTCCTGGCTAAGGGATGAAATCAAAACTCGACCGGCTGTTGACCGGCGGTTCCATCCGGTTCCACCCGGTTGCCATTGTTAAGAACAACAGCAACCGGACGAAACTGGCCGTCAACCACCGGTTGAGTTTTGATTTCATCCCTAAGGGTATATGATACGTCAGTGAGATGACTTTGTAAGTTTGCCCTCCTTGGAAATGTTGCCCTGTAGCATGTGCCAAAATGATTGTGTGGGTAATGAATATCAATATTTCATACATTGTTGGCATAGGTAGTTGATATGAGGCAAGGAAAAACAGGATCAAATCATAATTTAACAATTTTGTGCAGGACATTGTGATTTGGTTTGGTAAAAAAGCATTTTAGCTTTCATATTGAAACTTCTGGTTTGGATACATGAATATTTTATTTATTTTTTTACTCTCTGAAACTGCCATTTTGTCATAACCATAAATTAATTAATTAAGTATTGTCAAAACCAAATATAAAACTTTCAGGTTTCAATTTTACAACCCTTATCAGGTTATTCCAACTGCTTCATAAAATTCAAATTACCTGAACTACTTATTTTATTTCACACCTGCATTGCGTGAAAGGCTCAGACAGAAGCGGAAAAATTTGAAAGGAAATTCATATGCTTTGATGGAAACAGATTTGGTCTTATTGCAGTAATAAAAACTACTTATTCAATCCCAAGTGAACAGGCAGGATTTGTGCCTGATTGGTCACTTTCATAGGCTTGTTTTAACTTTTACAAATGTGTTCATCTTATCTGTACAATGTATACAGCCCCAAAGGATGATATGAAGAAATAAAGTCATTCCGCAAGTCATTCCATTTTGATGGTTGATCAGAATTGTCTCAATGCTATGCATGGATGGCTTAGTATCAAAGATCTGCTAGTATATAACATGTAAAGAGGGGGATGTGTTCCAGATGGTTTCCCACAGGGGTTAGGGAGGGTAGCCCAAAATTGGCTCCTTGTACATCATATTTTTTTACCTGAGGGTGCTTCAGTCTGCCAAAGCTACTATCTGTGGATGCCATTGAGGGATGAATCAGACAGAATAGCCATGGACTAGTTCCCCTGGCTAGTCAGACAGCACTAGAGTTAAGATCTACCTTAGATGTAGTGCAGCTACCTCAGATGTTCTGAAGCTACCTCTGAGGTAGCGACCACATGAACAAGAATTGGGTTACAATTGAACCCAAAACCTTTATCCGGATAATTTTCCAAATGAAACAGAAAAATCCCTGTGGTGGTCATAAACTGTGTTCATCCTCTCAATCGAACCACCCTGAAGGCTACATATTAGACTCATAGCACAAACTGACTGCAAGTGCCAGCATCCCTTGTGATGCTATTGGGCAATCACCTGAGGACTGTGATAGGTACACATGAAAACGCTGTATGGCTTGCTATCCCTGGTCTTGTTCTTTGCACTAGAGGGATTTGTGGTTTGAATCAAAACCAGACTGAAGGAAACAAATTTTCTTTATTTTTGTTCTTCCTTCCTTCGCCCAAAAAGCAGAAAAGGCGTGTGAGGCAGGGCCGTAGCAAGGTTGAAAAATGTGGGGCGGCCATCACAAATGTGGGGCGGCCAAATTACACATACATGTCATGCCCAAATTGAAATAAAGATATAAAGAAAAACAAAACAAATTTCTCAAAAACTGGGCGGCCATGGCATCCCCGGCCGCCCCGCTTGCTACGGCCCTGGTGTGAGGTTTATAGAAACCTCTTTCTTTTCATTCCGGCCTATACTATAAGAAAACCTTCAGAGTTTAAGTACTGAGTGGGCAAGATTTAGAGTAACCATTGTTAACAGTCCTTCAAACTTCAAAGAATATATAGCAACAGAAATATGCTTTAATACCTCTTGTAGACAATTGTCATAATGAAGCAGTGAACATATAAATAAATTGGGAGATGAATAGACCTTAGATAAACTATGCTGATAAAACAAACACACAAACAAAACAGATTTTTGCCTTGATGAATTTTGGTTAAATCTTGTGCAATACTTGCAAAAAATGCTTAACACTAAGCAATAATACCATTATACTGTGCATTTTAAGATATCAGGAGATGAGGATGTATGGGCAAGTACTTTAGGTAAGGAAATTATCCTCCCTCAGAGGTAACTAACTTTGAAGTAAGCATACAATTATGTGATCAGAGATCATATGCAAAAACGTGTTTACCTCAGGGTGCTGGATTTGACCTAGGGATGTTGAATTTTCAAAGTACCCTTTGAAAATAACAGACGGGCAACCTAAAAATTTTGAATCATGTTTTTGAAGAATTCTGACATGATCTCGAGGATGACCATTACAATAATTCTGTATAAAAGGCTGAGACCCCAGGATACTACTTCCTCTAAAACCTCCCTGGATATGCACCTATATGTCACTGCTAATATAGCATTTGTTTAAGCTATTAAATGTTTTAACAGAAATGTTAAATGTTAAAACAGAAATCAAGATGACCAACTTATCCAAACCTAAGTTATTGACTGAGCTTCACTGAATGGATAATTTGCCCATAAAGCTTACTTCTATAGCAATTATAAGTTTCAAGTGCCAAGATTCTGGGCTTCTGAGAATCAAATTAATAATTGTTTTCCAAATTGTTGATATACAAGTGATATTTTTTCCTATTAAGTGGTACTGTTGAAGATGTAATTTGCTTCATCCCTTCATTCTGTGTGGAAACATGTTTGGATTGTGACAGGACCAGACTCAATCAGATAGTTCAACAAAGATTTTGCTCATTTAAAAAGACACAATGTAATTGTGGTGATTCAAAACCGGACCATGAAACTCGGGTATGGGACAACCTAATACATTGTATATTATAGGCCTACATAGTAATCAGGCAGAGGTAACTCACTTTTTAAAGAGGGCAGTATTGTGCTTTTTGAGAAGGCAATAAAAATGTAAAAGTAAAAGTGTAACGGAGCAAATCATATAAATCAACTCCCCCTGGATTAAATCCTCCCTTAATTTGCTTTCATATTGAATTGATATTTCATCATTTGTACAGATAAAGTGATGACAAGCCTTTTACCAATTTCATTTATTTGTAAACATGATGAAGCTCAATCCTGTCCTCAAGCTCTGTCCCGTATGTCCAATGTTTGATATTATTTTATTTGAAAGTCAAATTTTCTCTATTTTTCAAATTTGCTGCTGAAAGATTTGTTTCACTGCACCTAAGATGTAGAGCAATCTCCCACCAACTCTTCACTCATTAAGTTTCATTTCATGTAATTAAAACACATTTGAAATCATCCAGGCTGTTACTGATCTGGCTTTGTTCATACTTTGTTCTTCTAATGTATTTTACTGAATGTGTTTCAAAATGGCCTCTTAATTTCTCTTTGCAATAAACTGTGCACTACATGTAGAACTTTGATACTGTGGATGTGCTGCTCAACTGAATAACACCTATACAAAAGTAACCATGTTACTAAAATGACTGTGAAACAAATTATAGCTATAAGGAAAAGGGTTCAAATAACAGAGACCCAAAAGGATGTAAAGTACAAAAGCTAAGCAACTAAGCTATACTTGCTTGGTTTGGCTGACAAAGTTTCAAAATGAAAGCAAAATCTTGACAGAACTCATTCAATTGACCTTTTTGGTAAATCCCATAAGCCTTTGCGGGTAGACCTCGGATGTCGCTGTTCCAATATCTGTGCGCTGATGTGCTCATCGTTTAATAGCGAACATCGTTACTGTGCATTTCAAAGCCATGAAGTGTGCAGCACATGGTAGGAGCGGGGCGCGCTGGGGGTAGGAGTAGGTAAAATCATTTTTATCGCTGTTAGCGTAAGTGCACGAATGCCGGGTGTAACTCAAAATGTGAACACGACTATAGTTTATCTCCCATAATCAAGAATGACCGTCTCACACTAATTACAAATTGTTAATACAGGGAGAGTTGCATTTTAAACTTAGTGGGGATTTCTAAAGCCATTAGTGATCAGCAAATCAGCTATGCATACTAAAACGTAAGAGCAGTGTAGGGCGACTTTGGTGTTATATTCCATGCAGAGAATCGGCACAGTCAACTACATATAGCATTTTCTGTTAGCATGGTTGTATTTACAGTGTTACTGAAAAAAATAATATCCGATACTCTTACACATCCTACACTATCGAAAGACCAACCAATATTTAGCTAAGAAAACAGAGAATACGAAGTCGACTGAAATGCTAGTTGGCATGTGTAAGAGAGTGCCATTCATTCACCCCAAAGAATAAGAACGTGACCACTTGTAATCATATCTGGAGTCCAGTAGCGTACGCAGTAATTTTTCAAGGGGGGTGTGATGATTAAAAAATAAAATTGTAAAAATGGTCACAGAAGGACATCGCGTCGTCGCTTCCACGACGCCTTAGGTGTCTGAGGGGGATGTGCCCCCTCAGAAGTAGGAAATTTTGCAAAATGAATACCTAATTGAAGTGATTTGGTGGACCATTTTGGTACTATTAGTGTGTAAAATTTTAGTCTGAAAAAGCCGAAAAATTGTGAAATGATGGTCCACGAAGCCTTTTGTGAACAAGTTTTCCCTTTAATTTTAGGCCTATGATTTATGTTAAACACAAATTGGTAAATGTCGAAAGCGAATATGGCCACTTGTTTATCCACTATGCATGGGGGTGTCTGAGGGGGGAACTTTTGCAAAATGAAGACGTAATTGAAGCGATTTGGTTGACCATTTTGGCACTATTAGCGTGTAAAATATTAGTTTCAAAAAGCCGAAAACTCGTGAAATGACGGTCTGTGAAGCCTTTCGTGAACAAGTTTTCCGTCCTCAGAAATGTTGCAAAATGAAGGTCCAATTGAAGCCATTCGGTGCATAATTTCAATGCAAATATGCTTTATTTTAACATATTCTTTTGAAAAGCGATTACATTTAGATTACAAAGTAAAAATTAACAATTAAAACCTTAACGTAGGCCCTACGTACGTTGCCAGGGGTGTGATGATGGGGGGGGTGACATGTATCAACAATTAACACATTTACATATTACCGGTCAATACCGGTTATGGGGTGAGATAATTTGTGTGGGGGTTGTTAAGGGGGTACTACACCCCTTGATAAATTTGTGTCTATTTTTGCATTTTTCTCAAAAACTAATAACACAGTGGTAACAAAAGTTATGTATATTATAGGGGCAAGGAATCCAATTATGACACTGGAATTTCAGTGACCCAAGACACATGGTTCGTTATTTATGATAAGAAAAGAGGTACCGCAAGAATGTACCTCATTTTCTATCATATATACCGAACCGCTTGTCTTGAGTCACTGAAATTTCAGTGTAGTAATTGGATTCCTTGCCCCAATAATATACATAACTTTTGTTACCCACGGTGTTATTATTTTTGAGAAAAATGCAAAAATAGTCACAAATAATACCATAGGGGTGTAGTACCCCCTTAAGGCTATAGTAGGCCTATGATATTATTGTGATATGTCCCCTATGCCTTGCTCATCTCCCACCTCTCCCCCTATCCTCCCCCCCCTCTCTCTATCTCTCTCTTTCCCCCCCCCCCTCTCTCTCTCTCTCTCTCTCACTTTCTTTGCCTTTTCTTTTCCCTCATTTTATTTTTTTGACAGATCCAAGGGGGGTGTTTCACACACGTAACACCCCCCCTGCGTACGCCAATGCTGGAGTCTGTCGCTCAACACACTTTTCTCATTGACAATTCTGGCTTGGGAAAAACATTACCGAGGGACCAAGGGTAAACAAAAACTACTTTCCGGTATATAATAAAGGACTTTTGATATTTTTTCTGTACATAAAATCAGGTCATATTACACCTAACCAGGAAACGCATGCAATGCAAAATTATTGGCGAAAATAAAGCCAGGACACCACTGTGTAATATGCAGTTGTGTACAACTACAACTTCAACGGGTAGTTTTCATGTAGTGCTGTGTGCGGCGATTGTCCGTGAATGAAAGATGAGACTCAACTCTTTGTAATGGCAGATTTGCAAACATAGCAATGTGATACAAAATGATACAAAGACAAACTCCAGACTCCGCCAAAAATCATGTTACCCCGCGGATGAACACAGATTAGAATCAGTCCAGAAGTAATCTACAAATGAGTGACATACAAACATTGTCATGTCCATTTTTCTCTAGCGAATTCATACATTTAAACACATAATACATTCCTTCTTCATCCTTACCCCATCGGGAAACACACATGGATCTCTTCCAACCAGTGACTTGTGTAGAGACAAGATAATCTCCCAGTTCATCAGAGTGTTAGTGTCCTTTGATGGACATCTATCCAGGATCATACCACTAGGGAGGAGCACCACCTGTGGAAGATTTCCAGGAGACCTTTCTCAGGAAATTGGCCCCATGACCATGACCTTCACTTCCCTCAATTTCTGGTTTGTTGACTGATTATAAAGAAAGGAAATAAACAAGGAAAAGGTATAATAAAGAAATATTAGCGATATAAATATACAGTTCAAGATTAAATCACATATTTTGATATGAATTCCAGAGAGATTTGTTTGTGGTTTACTATTATACAGATAGGGAACTGACATGATCAACCTTCGTAATGTTATTATTGACACAATGTTTATATTATATGCTTTCATAAGGTTGTTTTGTTTTCTATTCCTTTCATCATTGTTTGTGACTTGTCATGTCAAAAGGAGACACTTTTGGGCAGGTTATCAATATTGAGGTTTTTACATACCAGAAATATAGAGATATTTTGCTCCATAATGCCGTTTTCCCCAATGAAATAGGACATTCCTAAGCAAAGATATTGAGTTCGTAAGTTATGGTATTATAAAATTGTAAATTGAGATATCGGCCTTTAAAAATATTATTGACAATGTTGAGAGTAGGAATTACCTTGAAAAATATCTCAAAAAATACAAGATGCCAGTTATATTCCGGTCTGAAACTATCAGACAATATTTATAACATCACAAATTCGCAACAAACCCAAATTGTGAAAATATTGCCCCGGATAGATATTTGGCTATTTCTCCATTTACGATCCTGCCCAAAAGTGTCTCCTTTTGACATGACAACGTCACATTTTTTTATAATACAATCCAAATCCTAAAACTTACAACAAAATCAGTTTTTGCAGCAGTCTAGCGCTTCTCTTCTACTCACATGGTATTCATTACAAAGGCACAATATTTAAATTCAAAGTATACACCAATCCGAGAAGCGTTTACTGTATTTGGCCCTCTATTGACGGCAACACAGATGTACCAGAGCGGGAGATTTAATTCGTAATTCAATACTCATGATTGTGTATTGAATACACTGTTGTGTACAATTCCGGTACAATTCTGTATAGCACACAATAAATAATGGATAGAACCCCGACCTCGGGACACCGTAGTTTTACATCGGGGACACGCAGTAATGGCTAAGTCGGATAGGTGTATAGTGGTGTGCTTAATTAAATTAAAACTTGCTTTAACTTGAAAGCTTATAACTGGCCTGTATACTATACAGAGAAAAGAAAGAAACAAAATTTAAGAGATAAAGAATGAGGAAAAGCAAGACCAATCCCAATGACAATTTTGCTCTTAATAGCCCTTGTGTCAATAAAATTCCCTTTAAAAGGGAAAGCCAGCCTCAATGTAGAAGAGGTCTTGTAATTAGTTTTGGTCAATGTGAAAAGCATTTTAGGATCACAGCTTACATCCATGTTACATGACAGTCCACCAAACCATCCACGATGAGAAAATGTACACTGAAACAGCAGAAAACATTAACTCCTAATCGCCTGTCAACTCTTTATTAACTCATTATTGTTCATTATTGTTAATTCATTATTGTTCTCCAAATTGGTCTGTTCTGTTTTTCAGCTTTTTGCCCACGATATCTCAATTTCCAATTTTTTAATACCATAACTTGCTAACTCAATATCTTCGCTTAGGAATGTCCAATTTTATTGGGGAAAACGGCGTTGTGGAGCAAAATAGCTCTTTATGTAAAAGCCTCAAAATTTATAAGCTGCCCAAAAGATGTCTGTTTTTGACATGATATACCACATTTCTTAAAGACCCGTGATCCCAGCGCAATAGTAAAAAAAATTTAAATTGTTTTAAAAGAGAAGGATAAGTCATTCAAATTGTCATTTGGTATTTTTGAAATGCCAAATTTGGCAAAAAACAAAGAAAACAGCAGTACTGACGAAGTTGAAGCCCCACCATTCAAATACATGTAGCTAATTTAGATACTGTCAGTACTGTCAGTATCTAAAAATACAGATTCATGTAGTCAAAAAACAAGAAATGGGAAAATCTTATTCCATGCCCCGGACTTATTTTCAATTTCACAATTAGTGGATATCGGTTACATTTTATTGCTTATTCATTTTATGGATTGTATCACATGTTTACTCTACAGACGATGCAGGAAGGTTGAGGTAGTATCTGCTCACAGTTGGTCTGGAAATTTAGAAATGAGAAAACGGCGCCAGGTATCTTGTTTACACCATTCCCGACACCACTGTACCTGGTACTTGCAAGCACAACATCAATATTGTAACCAATTGTGCTTAACCATGTTATCTATCTAAATATAATTTGGGTGTGGTTGATAGAATTGGATCACACCAATGAGAAAATAAGTAGCAGATATACATTAATAGATCTGCCATCTGCTTTGCTAACATTTAAAGCTTGATCTGTTTCCGTCTCAATTGCAATATAATGATTAGGTTTAAAATTGCCTCCAAGAAAATGGGAGAGGCATCTTGTCATAGCGACTGTGATGAAATTGACAAAGACATGAAGTAATCAAATACCTTGCTAAAAACACTGGATAACTTTTGCAAGTGTAAATAGTGGGCAGTGCCATACCCCAGTATATTACCAGACCACCGAGTATGCCGAGTGAGCAATACAGAAAAGAATTAAGAATTTGAAGAACAAATTTCAGGAAAATCACTCCAAAATTTAATTAGTGTGTTATAACATATGGTTATGAGAGTTCGGGTGAATAAGATTTTTCATACATGTTTTTGTAAAACTAAATTTACAAACTATTTGCTGACAAAAATAAATAAAAATCTGTAGACAGGAACTCCTGTGTAAGAAACACAAATTTGCATTGGATCGGATCACAGATCGGATACACTTGTTACTTAGATATTTATGTATGCAATTATTTTGTTAATTCTGGCATTTGTCATTATATCTTGCATTATTGTTATGAAATAAATGTTTCTTTGAAATGTGTGACTGTATAATGATCACACAATGATGTTTTCACATGCTTCCTTCTATACCCTATACAATATGGTGGCCTTCAGCCAAGTGTTTTGGTAAACTTAATTTATTCCTATTGTTTAATTATTTAGGGATATATGAACAGTTATAGTAATTTTCTTTTATTTGCAGATTTTCACAGCTTTTTGGCTATCTAAGTTGCTTAAATTGCCTTTTTGAAGTATTTTATGGTCACACTGTGGATACAGTTCAGTCAATATAATGGGTATTAATTAAAAACATGAAAACAATTTGACAGTGGAAAGTTGTAGCAATAACACATCTCATTTTTTTCTCAATGTAGATAGCTATCTTTGATTCTCTGTGCAACCTTTTATTTTCATAACACTAATAATCAAATATTAAATCAACATACAACCAGGAATTAAAGGCTTAATCAGTGATCTCAGCAAAACGTATACAAATTTAAAATTGTGTATAAATTTCCCAAAAGTGAATGATAAGTCATTAAAATAAAAATTTAAAGAAAATATTTTTGAAATGGTAAATTTGGCAAAACACAAGGAAAACAGCAGTACTGGCAAAGTTGAAGCCCCATTCAAATACATGTAGGTAATTTCTCTACTTGCCAATAGTAGGCTATGTTAGCACATCTATGACACTAATAAAGGTGACAAAATCTGTATTTTGATGATTTTTACGATTGAGCAAATCACTGAATATGCCTTTAAGCAGAACAAGCTGATGAACTAGATACATTTGAAATGTCATAATTGATTGTTACTGCATCAAATCAAGAGTCCCATGATAGAGATAAATGTGCTAAATTTGTTTCTTCAGCGGGATAGCTATGATGGTTGGGAAAAAATGTTGACCATCATTATTTTTACGACTGACCCTCGAAGTCTACTCTCTAAATGTGAAAGAGTGAAAAATCACTCAAAAAGAGTGAAATCTCACTCTTTCAAAGAACCATCTGAGTGACAACTCTTTTAGAGTGAAGCTCACTCTCAAGAAAGAGTGAAAAAATTCACTCCGGAAAAGAGTGAATCAGAAAAGAGCATTTATTTATTTATTTATTCATTTAGGCCTATTTTATATACAGGAATATCACAGCAGTTCATAACAGCTACTATGTGCTTTAAATTGTTGTGAGGTTAGGCCCCAGGTTAGGGTAGGGCCCGGTCTAGGAATATTGAACTGGTCTAAAGCTTAAGCACATACACAATGTGTCGAACTTCAGTGTGGGATGAATGATGAAAAACTATGGATTTAGTGAAGCTGTTCAATGGTGAGTACACTTAGGTGTAGGACATAACACTTGGCAAATACCATGTTTACGGTCACAGTCTGGAGAAGCGTGATGCGGCGTAACCTACATAAGCTTACATATGCGCATACATGTAAACCGGCACTGGGCGGTAACAAACTGCTCACATATGACTTAAGCTTACTGCCGCCGTTGTCTCCGGACCAAGTGTATACTTGCTACGAGTTATGCGTCGGACCTACACATAAATGTAATCACTATTGAGTATGCTGTCTATTTCTTCATCAAATCCGCTTTCTTTTCGCCATTCATTCACACACTGTTCGCCATTTTGTTACACAAGTTCAACAAACATCGGCCGATTTTCGGCGCTTCTGATTGGCTGACAGTTCACTCCAAGAAAGAGTGAGATTTTGCGCCACTTTTGAGCGAGTGAGGCTCACTCCGAGGCTCACTCGAAATCGCGAGTGAAATTATGTGTACTGTTTTCACTCTTTTAGAGCTAAAACCCACTCTTTTAGAGCTAACTTAAATTCACTCTGAAATTCAGAGTGGTTTTTCACTCTTTTACATTTAGAGAGTATGATACCCAGGAATTACCTAATTTACATGCAAAATCCTGCCAGTGTTTCTGTAAAGAAAACAGAAGAAAAACTTAAAATCATTAAAATCTGTGGTACACTTGTAGTATTTAACATTACTAATCATGATCAATCCAAATTTAGCCAAAATTATGCACATTTCTGCTCTTTCAATGCTTACTTAATGCACTGTTAGGTGTTAGTGAGTTTTTCTGGGAATCAAAATTAAGGGCACACAACCATATAATATTACTTGGTGGTGTGAAATCTGGATGATCCAACATGTGTCTGATAGTCCTTACTCACCCCCCCCCCCCCGGGTCATCTAACAGCATTTCTGATTGGTTGATAACTTGAAATGTTCATTTATGATTAGGCTTTAAACTATTTATGGTCAAACTTGCATTTGCAGATGATCTTATCAATACCCTCCTTGATTGGTTCAAAATTTGACACAATATTCATTTTGCCCAATAGGCAGGTAGTTCTCATGGGGTTAATTATCAGACTATTTCCATCTAATTAACTTATTTTGAGCAAAGTTTGAGCAAGAAAGCTGGTTAAAAAAAGAATCATGTGTATCTGATAGTTGCTATCTACTGAAGATAGCACTATGATTACCATGATAAAATTTCCCCACGATTAGGCTTACATCAGTAGGCTTACATCAGTTTACACTGATAAGAATGACAAGCAGCCAGACAGACAACCAGAAGCAAGAAAAACATGACCACGATGCCTGAATCATCAGTGTTGAATTAGTGAAATTATGAGCTTTGCCTACCCCCTCCCCGTAAGCTTACCTGATTCACGTTCTCATTTCATAAGTTCCAACCAGTGCCCTAGCCTAGAGTGCCACCATACTCAGTGATGTCTTCTCCATCTGGCACTGAGTCGTTGCATGTCATTGATGATACATTATGATTGTAAACATTACATGGGTCATCAGTAGGGAAATCATCAGTTTAGCCTAACCCTCCCTCCCCCGTAAGCTTACCTGATTCAGGCGCCCATTTCATGAGTTCTAACCAGCATGACCAGTGCCCTACCACCATACTGATGTTGTCCCTATCTGGCACTGAGTCATTGCATGCTATTGATACATTATGATTGTAAACATTACATGGGCCTAAGTCACTCTACAAAATGGAAACTCGTACTCAAACATGATGCAGTCATGTCTACAGTAGAATTCATCTTGACCTTTGCAGGACTTAAACCCCATTAAAAGCTATTAAACCAAGATAACACTCATTGAAGCAGCTCAACTGATTAAATCAGATCTTCTCTGGTTGTGCACAAGTGTCTGTTTTACATGTGCGACATCGCAATAAAGCTGGTATTATAGCTTCAGTTGGGTAACTGATTATAAAGGAAACGAAAGGAAACAATGATATGTGTACCTTTGTTCACGAAATGAGACAATGGCCTGCTTTTTGTAAACCAGCATTCTTCAAAATGAGCAACATAATGATTGTTGACTTCACACGGTTTAGAAATAATTTCTTCATATTTTTGGTGTTATCTGTCGTTTACATATCCTTCCTAAAACACAAAAGTGCGACCCTCTCCAAACATCTAAATTAGCTAAAAATTTAGGACATGTTACAAAACTATATTTTCTAGAACCTATTTAGAATAATTTAAATGTAGCTTGTACATTTTTTTGTGGCATCCTTCAGAACGGAGCGGTCCATTACCAATATAGCTCAATATTTTCGGTCAAATCTCCATTCAATTAACACGGGGAGTTGGCTAGCTATGAGCTAGCTATGCTTTGCCCTCACTCATATTCTACAAAAGTGCGACCCCTTCTGAACATCTAACCTAGCTGTAATTTTAGGTCATGTTAGAGAAATATATTTGCTAGAAGTTTGGAGAATAGTTAAAATATTGGCCGGTTATTTTTCACACAGTGATGTTAACTAGGCAATGCCCATATACCTATAACATACACTGTTTGTAGAGGTCACATGTCAATGGTGAGAGCACTGTGTATTGTGTATAGGAAAACGGACAGTAACTGCAGTATGACACACATTTCGAGTCATAACTCACCTTAGCACTGGTATAATAGTATTAAATGTTACATTACTCTGCAATTTTAGCTATAAATTACTTAGATTCAGTCAATGCACTTTTTCGGTGAATGCAAACGCTAATAACAACTTTTTGGGTACATGCTAACTTACCTAATCACAAGATAGACTCACACACACAGCCCCATGCGTATCTCATACCACCAAATCAGAGTCCAGTAGAGATATGTGCTAAATTCAGGCTTCGTGATTTTTGAAAAAATTTCTCAAAGTTGCTCAAAATTTTAGAAAAATAAAAAGCGGGTCCTAGATATCTATTTTTTTTAAATGAATACAATTTTTTTTTACTCAAGATTTTTTTTTTTACGTTTCCCCAAAACAATTTAGTAAAAAAAAAAAAAAGTTTTTGGATTTTTTCCAAAATGAGCATTTTTGCCTGAAGGGGTTCACCCAAGGAGTCAGAAAATTTGGCAAAAAGACCATTTTCATGTACCTGATCACAGTTATTCGACCGGCACGTGAATATATTATGAATGTTTTAATTTTTTGGAGTGATCAAGATTTTGTGTACCATGCGATGGGAACTCTTTTAATTTGGTAAATACACAATTATAGAGGGAAAACACAAACTAAAACCATCAGAATGAGTTTATGCCCCACATCTCCAGCTCTGCTAGCGAATTCAGGGGAATTTAAATTTAAATCATTGGCGTTATTGTGACAGATAAAACGAAATTGTTACCGTGCCTTTTTTAATAGCAGCCCTCGAATTTAAGATTGTAGGCCTAAACATTGATGGCTCATCAAAATAGCAATTTATATAATTTGGACCATTATTTAATCTATATCGCCCAGCATTTTGGACACGACACGAAAGGTCATACAACCAGCAAAGGTCGAGTCAAAAATAGGTTCTGAGTCTGCGCGAACCGTTTGTGTGTGCGTGGTTTGTGCAATATTGCTCCAGTACGTAAAAGTTTATTTTGGTACATAATCAATGGACGATACATCGCTGTGCGATCCCCCACACCCAAATTATTTGGGGGTTTGAGACCCTGCTTCACAGTTCTGAAGGCTATTGTGAACATGAACTCAATGCATTTTACAGATCTGAAGTGGACACGAGGAAAGAGAACTTGGATGGTCTATGCTTAGACATGGGTCCACTGTCAGTTGAATGTGTGTGCACAGTCTGCACACACACCCCACACCCACCTGCTTACATTACACTACAATAATTGTTCTTCAACTTCTTAATTGAAAGCTTTAAGGGCAGAAGATATGGCTACATATAGCAGCTCCACACTGTTTAAAATGTCTTGGCTAAAAGATTTTAGATTTGACTCATTTGCGTGTACTGAAATTCAGCTGAGGATAAGGACATCTAATATAAGTTCAACCGCATATTAATGAATGTGACATTATGTGACACAAAATGTTATCACATGCATCCACCTGGTACATTACCTTCTTCTTGTTAATTAAGTTTGGCAATATTATATATGCCTAATGAAACATAATTATGATAAAAGCTTATAAGATTTCTCCTAATCAGTGGGGGAAAGGGTACTCCCTGTTTGTGGGTATGTGTTTGAAGGGCTCTACTCATATGTGTCCATCACAATACAGCGTAATGTATCCTACTCGGAGCATTGCACATTGGTTAACTTTAAATTTTCCATGCTGCCACTCAAGCTATGGATCCATATACTCATGGTTAACAACAATTCATTTTGGCACAAAATTAGTATTTTCTCTAGATATTTTGGGATAATAATATAAATAAAGGTTCACAGTATCTGATATGGATGAATAATGCGCCCTGTGTGTATGTGCCTCGCCCATTATTGGCATGTTTGTTCCAAACTCTGACACATTATTCATTGCAAAAAGGATACTGCATCACTCTGTATTTCTTCTTATATGAGTGTTTCCCTTCCAGATAATTTGGAAATTAAATTAAAGGTAAAGAAAATTATGTTATCTGTGAATGGTGATTTTGGTTTTAAAATTTACATGACACCATGACACTACTTTCTGTAAATGTTTTGCTTCCCTGCTCCATGAATTAATCAAATTTTTGATGTTGCAAAATAATGATTAGGTTTAAAATTGCCTCCAAGAAAATGGGAGAGGCATCTTGTCATAGCGACTGTGATGAGATTGACACAGACCTGAAGTAATCAAATCTACCTTGCTATAAACACTGGGCTACTTTTGCAAGTGTAAATAGTGGGCATCAGATAGCTTTTGAACAAAAATAATACTCAGTAGAGAGTGGATGGTTTAGATTGAAAACGCCTCTACAATCATTTGATTCTGTGAACAAATGGCGGATTCAGGTGGAAGTAGTACCCTCAATATTTGGAGCTATTTGGGATACATGAGAAACCAGGTATCAACTAAATATCTCAAAAAAGGTTGTTGGCTCTTATTAAAGTGGTTCCTTGTTATGCAAATGAGGCAGTTTACACTCTGTAGTTTTTACACTGAGATTTCAGGGCTTGCTCTCTTTTTATGCTAAAACATTTCCCTATTTTTTGTGCTCAAGGTAGTTTCTACACAGGTGAATGGGCATGAAAGAATCTTTCGCATGACTATTTGGTGCGGACTTAATATCACTTTAGTGTACTCAGAGAATAGCAATGATTTCTGACTTTGAAAGCCTTGATTAAAATCATTCAAGCTAATCAAGCTTTTAAGACTAAGACAATGAAGACTTATTCTACTTTGTTTCCATCTTTTCTCAAGTTCAAGGGTATGTACATGCTGCAATGAGTGATCATGGTAAACATTAAGATAAAAACTGGATGAATTGGAGTTCCATGGTGACAAACCTTAAGGTTACTGCCTCTTTTGAGGTTTTGAGCAAAAAAATGGGATGATTTTGCCACATTAAGTATCAAATTTGGCCCAGAAATAATCATCGGAAAAATAAAAGTTATACCTCATCTTAAAGGTAAAGGTTTATATATTATTATTTTTTCATTGCTATTTTAATTTTCAGACTCTGATTGGGACTGGGATTGAATGAACTGGGTCATTGATTATAGCACTCGCTATTTTTTTTTGACCAGTCATTTCATCAATTTTCCTCATTCCGATTTCTAAACCAAATTGTAGTCATCTATAAAACATCCCATAGTAACATTCTTGCTATTCAGTTTTGATATCTCTACTTCAGAAATAAAATTACAAGTTGTAGAAAACCTAAAATTTACGACTGAAATTTGTATTTTTCAAAAATTTCTTAATGAGTCTAGCTTTCATAGCTTGTTTAATTATTTTCAAAAAATTAACTTTGCAAGATATGGTGCATATCTTCGCTACATGTGCATACTCGAATTTGGGGATTACGATCAGCCAATTTCGAAATATCAATTTTTTTAGACGGTATGGTCAACACTTTTTAAGCTTTTACACGATTCAGAGATAACGGTCAATCGCGTAATATTTCTTTCAATTCTATGTTACTAATTTGACAAATTGTCAAACGAAATTCGCCCTCATAAGCCACGACAAGGCCCGGTTGCTTGTGTACTTTGCTACTCACAATCAAATGACTGCAACTGGTTAAATTCCTGATTTTCCTGGCAAGAAGACACGGAGAAATTTATATTTCACGCCATGTGTTTACGTTTCATGACTCATGAGGTCATGGGTCATTCCGGCAAATCGAGATGTACACACTTGGAAAAGACTGCCGCGGTTGTATATCCCGTTTGGAACATGATTGACCAACGATGTTATGAATGTTAGAAGCTGTGGTCAGAACAGGGCCAGTGCAAAATTGACAATTTTAGAACAAGAATGGATATCGTCAGCCTACTACGATAATTGACTTACTTTTTTTTTGTAATTTTGAGAACAAAAGTACAAAATAGGCCTATATGGTTTAACGATGCATTTGTAAATCATACTACAGGGTGTCCCAGAATGATTTGTACCGTGTTTGCAAAAATAACTAAAAATAGAAGACGGGCAGTGTATCTATTTTTGATACCAGCATTATAATGTTGGATATGTCTCCTACCTATTCTGTTAATTTCAGCACGCTACCTTTATTTGTTTTGGCGTGGCATGCAATAATGTAAAATCGATGAAAAACGACTCGCATACCTTTGAAAAATGGCACGATACGATGAAATGAAGAACGTGGGATGTTTGGCACAGCATTTCGACGACAACTACTGTTGGGGTTGCGCCTTAAAGCTTGCCGGACAGCTGCAATGTTCGCTCTAGTTCTTACAGTCTTACGAGCACCTGAAGCTTCACTCTGCCGATTCCTGACAGTTCCGTGCTCGTCAAACTTCTTTACGTTATACACTATCGTCTAATGAATCTTCTTTGCGTCTCAACATAGCTGCCGGTTTGCCAGTAAGTTTTTGAAAGAAATCCACGCTGCTGTACAGTAAATTGAGGAGCCGACTTTTCTGTACCACAACCAATTCGATCTCTGCAAGCATTTCAAATGACATGGACCTCACACCACAATAACTATATTTAAAACTACCGCCAAAGAGAGAATTGGATTAGGCCACAAATCCTTAATTCCATATAATGATTGCTTCGTAACGTCATAAATAATAGATAGATATCGGCTATTTAGTGGAAATATGAACAGGGCACAACTAAAATACCTGCCTAACTTTTTCCAAATAACTTTGTGCTGAACGGTTAGTAATGTTACAGATTTTCAAAATAGGTTGCGTTGTCAAAACTTAGAATTCATCATTTTTACGCAATCTTCTATAACTTCTACTAGAAACGTCAAATGTTTAAAAACTAAAAAATCTGAGAAAGCCAACTATATGTAGAACTTAAAATGCAAAACAATATAACCATTCAACATGCCCTTCATACCTAAAAAATTCCATCTTTCCCGGTACAGATCATTCTGGGACACCCTGTATGATTCACCAATCTTTGCTCAAGAACAAAATAATGATTAGGCCTGGCTGGGGGGGGGGGGGGCGCTATCATTTTCTTCGGAAGGTGGTCCCAAATATACAGAAGGGTTCAAAAATTTTAAGGATCAAAAATATGGGGGGGGTCATAACATTTTCGATGACCAAAATGTAGGGAATCACAAGATGACAGATAGTGTGGTTATTTCATTCAAAAAGACTGATTTGAATGATTTCAATACAATTTTAGCCTGTTTATGGGGTACGGTAGGCCTAAGGGGCTGTGCAATTTACCCCCGGGGGTAAAACTTCCAAATGACTCGCCAAATATCGCTTCCCCCCCCCCTCTCGGCCCATAAAAATCGCTCCCCCACCCGTCGGCCCTCCAAAATTCTTTGCCCCCTCAGCGCGCGCTCCGAGCAAGAAAATTTAAGCGTTTCCGTACTGTTTTCCCAAGCCATTTTAGAGTGTTTTATTAAAAGGCGCCCCATGAATGCGCGTGCAAAAATCGCTTGGGGAATTGCTTGCCCGCCTTTCGGCTGTAAATATTTTTGTCCCCCCGCCAATTTTACCCTCCCCAGGGGTCATAATTATTGCACAGCCCCTAAGGTGTAGGCCAATCAGCGGAGGGGGTCATAATTTTTTTATTACCGAAAAAAGGGGGTCATAATTTCAAGTGCCACCGACTTTTTTTAAATTGTGGACCACCCTGCTTCCAAAAGCAGTAAAAAACCTTTGTGTTGGATCTAATACAAAATTTGTATTTTATGAACCGACATATTGTCATGGGAAGTTATTTTGTGTTTTTGTTATTTTGTATTCAGAAGGCCTATTGGACTATTTTCGAAGTTTAGATTTTCGGATCCCTTTTGTAGGCGTAGATCCTGGTGGGATGGAGGATAAATCCCACTAATATTTTGCCAGGGTAGATGTTCCATACAATCACCCTCCCAATGTTGACGCCTGTATGTGGGTTTCTGCCAGGGGTTTCTGACCAAATTAACCTCATTGGCCATTTTAGCTATAGCCCCCAAAGTGCAAATTTTTGCACGCTCAAATGGTCGTTAGGCGTATAATTATGGTTTAGGCGTAAGTGACACCTAAAAACCGCCCTAGGCATGCAGGGTGGGGGGGAACAAGTTGATATTTTTAGACGGGGTGGAGGCTCCAGACTTGAAACCCGTGAGGCCTACCCATTGCCATTTGACCGTGGACAGGTAGGGAGGGGCCTACCCATTTCTAAGGATTTTCTCAAAAATATAGACCCATGTCTAAAGTTTTCTTTCCTATAGGCCTAGACCCATTTCCCCGAAAAGATCGAGATTCACGTGCACGGGGTTTAACGGACCCATAAGGATTTTCAGCAAAATAGGGACCCATGTCTGTAAGGATTGTTTGCAAAAGCGCAATCCCGTAGGCCCCTATGCATTTGGCAGTATGGGATTACCCTCCCCCCTCCCCTTGCCGGAGGCAATAGGCATGTCCATTGTCATTGAATAATGATCAATAGACCTTCAACAATATTTGGTTGATCATTTATAATAATCATTTTTGTGAGCCCGGGTTTCAGTAAATCTAATATAGGCCCATATCTTCCATATAAATATGTTTTCACAGCACTTCTTGCATGCCCGGCTGTAGTGCAAAACAAAACACTACTGCAAGTTACCGGCGCGGGCCAGTGCTGCGCGACGGTTTCAAGCACAGCGATATCCCGATTCCCGCTCGTACATCCCGCTTTTTATATTATATGCCCAATTTGACGAGTTTGCCGGACTGACGTTCTAATCGGAAACGCTTCAACTTGAGAGTTAGTCTCCTTCACAATCGGTTTATGCTGTGGTTTACGTCGTTCTAAACACACACACGTCGTTCGTCCTTACAATATGCAGTCTGGACTCGAAACTAAGAGAGTAATTGGTGCATACCATGGAGCTTTTAATAAATGGACTGCACGCAATACAATCGGAGTTTGTTTTCATTAGCAACGGAGACAAAATAGGGGAAATTACACATTGGCACTTTTTTCAGGATTCATGCTATTTTATATGAAGGGTATGTATGTCTTCTTGTCAAAAAAAAAAAAAAAAAATTTCCCTATGTCAAGGTCATGACCCAAGAGCATGTACCCTTAAATACTGTCTTATGTCTTAATAATATCCCTTTAAGTGTTTTTTGATCACGTAGATACGGGTAACTGAGAGGAAATGGAAAGAAACTTTGAATCAATCATCATTTTTGTCAAAGCTGGAGGAAACACAAGCCATACAAACACTGACAGGTTTGAGAGCTTTTGAGTCAGGATATGAAATATTAGACAACTACTGCAACTATTATTTGAAAGGAAAATCAGAAGATTTTTGAATGAGATCATTGTATGGCAAGACAAGATGTGATATGGTTTTCTATCATAGGTATCCTTCCTATCTCGAATGAATCCGCGAACAAATTACCTGCCATTATACCGGAGCTGGATATCATTTGACAACTTTTTTCTCTCTTCTTTTTATATTAACCCAAATAACACTGACTATTATTAGTGATTAATATCTGTGGTTTCCATGTTCTTAATCACATAATTCATAGTATTACTCACAAATAAAAGTCAAAATATAAAGCACATTAATGTCACACAAAGGGCAAAATAGTGTTAGGCTAGTCTTCCACCAATTCATCAAAAAACAACCAACTGAAAATTGCATGACATATTCCTTCTGTCACTGGCTTTGCACAAGCCATATGGTTTTGCAGTCTATACTGGAAGTGACGTGTACGTGTATGTAGAGCTGTTAAGGCCCCTTTTGCAGTGTCGCTGCCACCTAAAGACCCCTAATTTACCATTCAATCTGCACCCTGGCCTTTATTTTTCAACTGAACAGCAACTTCATTTATCACTGATGTTGTTCGTCATCATCATCATCATCATCATCAGTCAGCTGCGGAGCAGGCGACTACAAGCTTTCTCCAACTATTGCGATCTTGGGCCAGCGAAACAATTTTGCTTGGCTGCAGCATCCCTTCAGTATCTCCCAGGAGGTGCTGGACATACTGTAAGTACAATGTGCGCGGCTATCCCGGTTTCCTCTTCCCATGTGGTGGAATATAAAGGGCACATTGAGACTTTCACAGGCTCGCCATCTTCAAGATGCAGTATATGGCCAAGAAATTTGAGTTGATGAATCTTTACTCTGGCAACCAGTGGAGTGGTGTTGGTCAGATTATAGATGGTTTCATTTGGAATCCGATCCACATGCTTGATGTTTAACATGATTCTGTAGCAAGATGTTGTTACTGATTTTTAAGTAAACCATTTAGAACTAGAAATTAAGTGTCCGAGTCGTTTGTTGTACGCAAAGGTCTTATTTAAAAAAAGTCATATTCTCACCCAATACCCCTGTAATTTTAGTCCATCATTCAACCAAAGACTCCATATTTATTATTTACATTTTTTCTGTCACCTAATGACCCTTACTACAAAAATCTCAGCCTTAAACCTGTATCAATTTCATATTCATACCCTCCCCCCTCTTTGAAATCTACCAGCATAGGCCACTGAGAGCTGGTCAAGGCCCATGCCATGCAATTCCACCATTGTCCCTCAACATTGTCCCCTCACTTAAACATAAAAGCATGTTATACAAAAGTCCTTTCCCAAATCCAATGTGAGCTGCCTTTGTGTATCCCTTCATGCCTTCAACCAATATCAAAATTTTCAGATGACCGGAGTATATTTTGACCACCATCTGATTGATTTTAATGACAGGATGTCTTACATACCCTTTGTGGTATCCTGTGACATTGGTTGTCATTAATATTACAAATCTGTGGGCGTGGGTAGAACTAGCCCCATTCGCAAACTGTGACACTCTTCAAATAGCGTGAACAAAGTGAGATGCGAGAGAAGTGAGCCTGATTTAACTAAGCTACAATCAACGAAATTAATAGTTGGCACACCTTGACAATATGTTGGAACTCTTCATTGCCGCTCTGATAGTTTAGTGAAATTAGTATAACTATGTTTGATGAGAAGTACATACCCTCTCCTTTCCCCTTTCCTCCCCCATTCCCCCTCAATCAATGTTGGGGAGACTGGAGAACCCAATGGAAAAAGTACTTTCATCAACATTGAACTGGGGGAGAGGGGAGGCGATTTACATTTAGTAAGCCAAAGTGTGCCAACATTAATTTTGTTGATTGTAGTTGGTCATATCAGAGGGTATCAGATCATTCAGAAGGAACTGAGCTGGTGCTAGACATAGGCTTTTTTCCATAATTTTGTTTCTGTTTTTTTCTGCCTGTTTAGGAGACATCTACCAACAACATGTCCTGTAGAATCTAATGCTTTATGTATGACATAAGTCATGAAATAAAGCTAGGTAATTAACCTTTTGAGTTGGCTTATATTATGTCAGTATCCCCGACAAGTTTATCTGAAAGATTTCATCAAGCTGTTATCTATTGGATCCTCCCATAGGATTTACCAGGCAATTATGCGACCAAGTCATTGTACATTTAACATTGCTCAATGCTGGCAGACATAAGCAACACTGAAAGACTAGATTTCCGATTTGCCTTCCCCAATCATACCAGATACAAAATATTTTTGCTTCTATGAGTTATATCATACCCCGTATCATACGTGGGTGAATACCTTTTTCAAATATATTTCTTATACAATGTCAAATTGTCAAGGTCAGTCTCAGGTACCATTCCCCAGGTAAAATCCATTTGAAATGATTAAGACTTTGTAGAAGCTGTTTTAAAGGTATTGTATATACGTATTGCAAGAAATCTGAACATTTTCTGGACATTTTGAATTGGGGGTTGGGATCCAAAAACATTTTGAGAGAGCTTACTACCCAAATTTAGTTGAAACAAAGATCCTGAAATAATTATTTTTAGGATCTTTGGTTGATAAATACAAGAAACTTGATGATTTCACGGTTTTGATGAAAGCATGCCGCAAGGTCTGTCCAATTTCCTATTCTAATAATCCTAATCAGTGACAATATCATTCTTTATTAATTATATCAGCCTGATGAATATATATTTAAAATTCTTATTCAGTTGGTGTGTCTTGTAAAGAATACAGACAATTTGTGACCGTCCACGGCGAATGAGCCGTAAATTCCTCCCCCGGTCAATTTTGTTTTATTTCGTGTTTAAAAAATAAACATCATAAACTTAAAAATGGTATATCATTTGACTTCAAACGATATCCAGAAGCGGAGTTATGGTTAGTTAAACTTTGCTCCTTCAACAAAATTATAGCTTTTTCGTTTCTATGTGTGTCTCTTTTTCCACATTGCTGGCAATAAATATCAAACAGTCATAATTGGCGGTCATTTCAAATCATCCCCAAGTCAACGAGGTTTAAGAAGGTTCTCTCATTGTTAATTGTTGGTTATGCATACCTATACAAAATACAATGTCTGGTAACCCACCACTTGAAAAGGATTTAGCAAAAGCAAACAAAGACCAGCGCTATTAAAAGTTCTATAGCCATCTAAGGTAGAAGCTTATTATCCACTTCAATAATAGGATTATTGATTGGTGTTGTGACTATCAAAATAAGACAGATGTCGCGCCAGCTTAAGTGACCGATGAATACGATCTTCGTACACATTTTACACCATAACTCAGAATACAATTTAGGGAATTTACGGCTCGTTTGTGCTGCCGGGTCACATTTGATTGGTTTTCAGCTATACATTTTGACATGAGTGGATAGTCATATAAAACAGTGCGCGTGCCAACATGCAACAGCAGCACGCTTGTAAATCCTAAATAATCACCACGATATTGCGTTCGCGTAACACATGTGCGCGAACTAAGAACGCGATTCGGCGGCTTAAATGTTCGCGACGGTTTTGTTCATTTAAAACAACAGGGATGTCCTCACAAAAGTAACTTTATTTTTTCTGGAAAAAAAGCAGTTTACTTTTTGCCTAAGGGGAGGAAAGAAGGAAGGAAGGAAAAAAATATGTAGAGAAAAATTGTTTTCAACAACTCCTCCTATACCGTTGTACAGGAACCAACCGTTGTTAATCCGTGATGAATCCACACTTTTACTGTAGCGTATACGCGAACGCGAGCGAGACTACACGTTACGCGAGGGCGCGTAAAATTCGTCATGCCTGGAACCTTTGTGCGTATGCAAGCTTACAAGTTGAATTCAGTAATTTTCAGGTAGCGGCTAAACTTTGCCGTTTTATTCTGTAGTTTTATTGCTGATATTAACAGAGAAATCATCAAAGTTTTTGTAAGGCTTAGTGACAATGATTAACTGACGTTTCCTCGTGAAATAATCGTGAATTATACGATCTTTAGCTTCTTTTCGTTGTTGAAAGGATTCAATCATGTTTCATCGTTGTTCATCACCGTTTAACAACTTCGCGTCGGGCGTCTGAGTGGTTTACTTCCATGTAAACCACGCAGACGACGCGCCGCATCGTTGTTAAACGGTGATGAACAACGGTGAAACATGATTGAATCCCTAATTCATCGGTTCTGTTTTGAACCACCAACCCCTCAGGTGCGAGGACAAGATTGGGGATAGCAAGCCAGTGATTTTGTGTGTGATGGGATGGTTGCACAATCAGATCATGTGGGATGGGTGGGCTTGCAGTTCCTTTATGCTGTTGGATTTTGTTGGATTGGTTTGTGTTAGGAATTCAGTTGAGAACCCCTGGTTCAACATCACTAGCTTGAAGAAATGCAACTTCTTGAAACTTGTCATTTTGCTCATGCGTGCCAAGTAGTACTCAACATTGACTGGTACTGTGAAGGAGGCGGATTGGAAGATTAGGAAAGGATTTATAGGCTTGACACCAAAGGGAACGTCCTAGTTTTCTAGAGGAGTCTCAGCTCCTGAGTCCCCAACTCTAGCTGGAATGGTGACATTTTAAACAAAATGGAGCCACTGCATAAGACTTTATTGACATGATAAGAGAGTTAGCGCCAATATTTTTGCAGGGGTTGAGTTGCAAAGGCATACCATTTTGCTATGTATTTATTACTTTTTATGTCTGAATCACTTCCTAACCCAACCCCCATAGTCAGAATCAGTATGCAATTACTTGAATTACAAGTTTTTGACAGGGTATGTTCATAGATCCAGCCCCCAAATTTTTCAACAGCTAAGTGAACCTGAAAGACCTGTGGCACACATGCATAACTCAAAGGCAAAATTTGCAGAAAGACCCATGTAGCAATTAATAAATTGCCACTTTTCATCATTTTGATATGAGGACTCTGATTTTGAAAGCACTGTAAATTATATCAATACAAATTCAATAGGCCATGTGTCTTAGGACATTTTTAGATATTTTGATACCAAAACCTCAGTTACACCACAAAATGCTGACAGATGCATGTTGCAAAATTGAAGTACTCCATTAAAGACACTATACTATTCGTGATCAAAAGTGTGAAAATATTGGAAAATTGAAGGAATAAAAAGTGAAGGATATGTTTCTTAAATTCTCGTTAGGTGTAGTTTTCACATGAAAGCCTTACACAAGGGCAGGGCAAGGCAAGCGGGTGGACAGGGTGGACGAAGTCCATGGGTCCCGAGGGTTCGGGTCCAGAGCAAAAGCAAAAATGAAGTTTGTTAGGGATAGGGCTGATAAAGGAAATCCCCGCACTGATCCTTGTCCACGGGCCCCCGAAGCTCTTGCTACACTCCTGCACATGGGAAAAAATTACAGTGCTGAAAAAATTTGAAGCCTGGTGCAATTGTGTGATGCTATAAGTGTCCTCAAGGACCAGTAGTATAGCCAGGATTTTACAGGGGACAAGGGAATTTTCAAGGAGGGAAGGACTTTGCCACTTTGAAAATTTACAAAAATGGCCTAAAAAGTACAATAAAGGCCTAAAAATCTCAATATCCGGGTGGCTAGCATCCTATAGGAGGGCAAAGCCTCTCACAGGGAGCAGCTACCTCCCCTTGCCCCCCTGACTATGCAGCTGTCAAGGACACTACTCACTATCTAATAAAATGTCACATTCTACCCTTTTTAGTCACTTTTGGTCTTATCATTTCTAACATTAGGAACTGCATGCAGAACAGAGTCATGTGGAGAGCCATCAGCAGAGTCCGACTAGACAAGTCGACCTAAGCAAGCAAGCAAGCAAGTAAGCATTTGCAGCACATTTTACAAAAATGCAAAACTCTGATTTTTTAGATATAGTGAATCACTGATGGTGCCTTTAACATATTATGATTCTTGCATTTTAATGGTTTACAACTTCCTAGGTATTTCCATTAAGATTTTTTTTGTTCCTTACAATACATGTGTTCCTTGTATATACTTCACTGACTCAAAACAAAAATAACATCCTCTTTTGATCTCCTCAGAATAATGGCAGAGGAAAATAGCAATTACAATTTAGGCCAAAATAACATGTGAAAAGACTGGAATAGAAAAGAAAATTGAATGGCATGAAAAAATGGAATATGTCACCAAGAAATCATTTCAATTTGTGGCTGATGTGCTGGAGGATGTCAAAGATTAGATTTGATTCATCTTTTCCATGCATATTCCAAAGGTTACACACTAAAAAATAAATAGTCACAAATTACTAGAATCATAGTATTTGATGCGGGCACCTATTAAGGAACACTTTTAAATTTTCTTGTCATTGTATTTCTTAAAAGAAATACAATGACAAGAAAATTATAATCCAATATTTAAATCCTATTCAGAAATTAACAGTTGAATGGCTGGCACACATTAACATTAAAAAACAAAATCATATGCACATGGCTGGATTTGAACCAGCTATACCTTTAGCAGTGGCGTAACTAGGGACAAGAAACAAAATTGGCGCCCAAGTTCAAACCTCGATGCTTCATGGAACAATTGACACAATTCTTGAATGATTTGTTATAGGATCTAAGACATGAATTATAGGTCTATGGGTTCTAAGCAGAAAAATGAATAATACATATTTAGAGTGTAATATGAAACTGGAAAAGAAGCAAAATGCTTTATTGGTGGATTATCCGACTGACAATCTTATAACCCCACTTCACACCAGCAGATTGGATGTTGGCTCTCAAGACAGATCACGTTTTTCTAGGTCTGAGATACTTCCTTTAGATGGTATGAAAAATGTGGTGCATTGTAAAGGTAATGAAAGAGAAGATATCAAGATGTTAAAAAACAAAAAATACTGGTAACTATTGAAATAAAAAGTTGTGTAGAATTCTTCAATAACATGAACCTATATGAGTTTGATAACCACTAATATAACAATCTGTGCTGTTGCAGGATATTATATTGTGACATTTTGATAGTAAAGGTGGTGATATCATGATAAAGGGTTCACAAATTCTAAGTTTCCCTCCAAGACTTTTCAGAATAAATCTGAATTTTTTTTCAAAATTAAAAAGAATTATTAAAAGTTATTGGTATAGCATATTTTGATTTTGATAAACACAGTTGGTCCACATTGTTGCGTTGCGTTGTGAAAGTTGCACTGTAGTCCATTCAACTTTCGAAAAATGCAATAGACCTGACCTAATCACAATGTTTGTATTGCATACTTTATGAGAGTTGATTGGACCGCAGTGCAAATTTAAAACTGCATCTTGTTTACGTTCAGAATGAGCCATCTGTGACCAAATGAAATAAAAATTCCTTTAAAAAAGGAATGGGGCGCCCAATGTGAGCTTGGACGTGACGGTGAATTCCATGGTGTGTAGATTTGGTATTACTAGCGGTCACCCGTCTTTCGCGGTCAGAGTCTTTCGCGGTTGGTAAATTTTGTATATTTTGTGTACATGTAAATGTTTTATTTAATGTGATTAAAGGTATGAGAGGAGATTATCATTTAGAACTTAGAAGTATAATATTTAGTATCTTTTCCATATAAATCAATGGCTTGAAATTGCAATTAGATCATGATCAAAGCAAGTCTTCTTGCCACCATATCATATCCACTGTGAGAAGTCTTGCCCCTGTGGGATGCTGGCGGCTCTGATATTTAAGATTTTTATGCATTTGTTTCTACAGTACTTTTGAGCCCATTTTGGACAAATTTGTTGTAGGGGCCTACCTTTTAGCTCATTTTTTATCATTTTCATCCAAGTTTGTCCCCCTCCTTGAAATGTACCTTGCTGCCCCGCCTCCTGCAAAAGTCCTGGCTACATCACTGAGCAGATGAACACAATTTTATTCACATCCCTCTTGGCCCCCTGTGGCCTGCTGGGTGATCTGATATTTTAGATTTCTATGCATTTGTTGTACTTTTTATTTGTTAGCCCATTTTGGATAAATTTGTCGTACTCTTACCACTGTGCAGCTGTGTTTTTCTTAACCATGATCTGTTCATATGGGAAGTCTCAGTGAAATTGTTCAAAAGTCACCCATTTGGGTTACCAACAGGTTTGGCAACCCTGATTAATTTGTCCTTCAAAAGTTTCACTTACAAACTAATTCAATAAACAAACACTCTACTGTTGACTATAGGTTCTCCATAAAAACACAGAATACATGCTAATGTTGATAAATTAGTTGAATAAACAATAGATGTTAATTGAGTTTCTACTGTGTCATGTAATAGTTGAGACTACAGGCATACTTCTACTGTGTCATGTAATAGTTGAGACTACAGGCATAATATCCTCACACTGCAGGCTATGTCACCATTAGTGTATTGTGTTGGCGTGAAAATTTTTTAGCATGCAGGTGCTCTGGTAGTGGCTTTGAAACTAATTAACATAATTTGACACCCTTAACGTAAACAAAAACAAAATTGGACGTTTTATTGGGGTGCGGACAACTTTACTTCACGAACGCAAAAATCCGTTTTCGAAATAATGTAAAACGTAGAAGTTTTTAGCCTTACCAAGTCGCCAAACTCAGTAATTTATTATAGATAATAATGATTTTTCTAGGGAAGAGTAAAAGATGATCAAATGCAAGAGAAATGTGTTTGATTGGGGAAGGTGTATGACAGGACCGTTTTGGATGAAATAAATGGGATTGAAGCTTTCGTGTCAATTTGCGTATTATGTGGGGTGGGGGTTTCTGTTTTGGGACCTATTGTAGTGAGGAGATTGCTTTGGATATTGAATATTGTTGAATTTCGTTATGCAGGGGTATATGATGAATAGTGCTTGGACGTGATATGGTGAATTCCATGGTGTGTAGATTTGGTATTATAATGGTTTTTCTAGGGAAGAGTAGGAAATGATCAAATGCAAGAGAAATGTGTTTGATTGGGGAAGATGTATGACAGGACCGTTTGGATGAAAAAAATGGGAATGAAGCTTTCGTGTCAATTTGCGATTATGTGGGGTGGGGAAAAATTCTGTTTTTGGGACCTATTATAGTGAGGATATTGCTTTGGATATTGAATATTGTTGAATTTCGTTATGCAGGGGTATATGATGAATAGTATAGAAGACACAAATAAGTAAGCTCCCCTGGCAAAATATGGGGGGGGTTATCCCCCACCCGGGATCTACGCCTATGTTGACCAATAGAAAACGTTAAGTTTTTATAAATGTATAACGTCTGTGATACATATACATCATCTACTTGCTAATACACTGAAAATCAAATAGAGATGAAGGATAAAGAGGAAGAGTCTTTCAAAATGACAAAGTTCACGAATCAGGTGTATAGTCATTTGTTGTAACTTTCCATTTTCATATCTAACCTACTCTGCACTAAATCTTACAATAATTCGTGATTTGAGGCATAATGATACCTACATCCCGACTCTGACATATAGGCCCAGCTCCCCAGCAAACAAACTTTCCAAGTCAATTATACCATGCAAATAATAACATTTGGCCTACTAGAGCTCTAATTAACGCGGCTGTGTACTCAAGACGTTGTTTCTTTCGCAAAATTGAGCTTTTTTGATATTTGTTACTTTGTTATGTTTTTTATAAATACAAGGAAAGAAAATCCAGATTTATAAACTCCAACTGCGCTATTTTATGGATTTTATTTCACTATTTCATTCGTGTTTGCAATTTTAAAAGAGAGAAAATCTTTGTTGTATCAGCGGGGTGACACGCTGGCAGAACAACGCATCGCGCCAGCGTGATCGCGCAATTTGTTAACGCACAGATACGCTTACGCATACGCTGACGCTTATCTGCATGCGTGGCGCATCCTTTGGAAACACTAATTTCAAGTGGTCAAATGGCTCCGTTTTAGCTGATAAAATGTGGGTTTTTTCAAGTTCTTTTCCTCGATTTGAATATCAAGTTATGAATGGATTTCGCTCAAACTTCTCAACGGGCTGTGGATTTACCCGATGTTCACATAATATAAGTTACAAAAACGAAAACTGTCGCATTCTCCTGTGAGATTCGATGAAAGTGCAAAATGTGACCACTTTAAACTTCAACGGCCATTATTTCAATGTTCATTTTCTCGGTAAAATGACGATTTAGGTACACGATAACTCAATAAATACATCATCTATAGGTAAGCAAATATGATCATCATAAAAAGCATGATCAACTCAAGAAACGGTTTTCTCATTTTTTTATATTTTGGTCTATTTCCGATTTTGGGCATCATTTTGTGCAAATAGGCGTTTTTGAATTTTAAAAAGTTCATTTTGATGCCTTATATGGTCAATATCTCAAAAAATAAGGCCAATATCAAAAAATAAAAAACCGTTTTTGGAATGGAGCCTCAAGATTGAGCTAAAAACAAAATAAAATATTTTGGAAAGAGTGTTTTTTGTTACGATGTACCTAACAAATATTGCCAAAAACTCACTTTTTGTGATTTTCTTCAAAATTGTTGTTTTTACCCCAAATCTGTATTTATATTAAGATTTATTGATGTCTTGCCTTTATAAAATGTATACTTTTATATGTCTTATGCGAATAATTACAAAGTTATTGCACTTTTACTACATGCATGTCTGAGAGTACACAGCCACCTTAAGATAACATCTAATAAGCAAACATTACTGGGTAGCATCAAGGTTTAAGAACTGTTCCCATGATAGATAAGCATATTGTGGATCCTAGTGTATGGTCAAAGTATATGCCGTGTTGTTTCCATACAGTTTGTCGCCCAATTGTGCCACCATATTACAACTCTGGCAATAACCGCTATATAGATTTGTTTATGGTAATTGGCAAACAAAGGCCATTGATCTTATGGTCAAATGTCATCGTCTAACGGGTTTTAAGACAAACGGTGGTCAGGTTGAAGGCATACAAAGGTCGCGGATTATTTGGTGTTTTTACAAATCCATTAATTTTGTCTTTTAAACAAAGAATATACGCACACCATTTTACCCTGTGCATAACAGAAAACAATAATAAAATAAAATCCAAACATATTGTGGTTTTATTTCTGAGCAAGGCATAATTTTAGCAAAACAATTGCGGAGTAAATCTAGTAAGAGTGAAATTAGAAGCTTCTCACAAACACATGCCTATATTGTGGGACGCCTCCGTAGAGGGCGCCCCAACAAGGTGTGACATTGTAAATTGGACAAGATGTGTAAAACACAATAGGTTCACTTGAACTTTTTAAATTTTGTATAAAGCTTTCCGATTTATTCTAAAAAGTCTTAGGGAGGAACTATGAACTTGTGAACACTTTGTAATTACAGGGGAATAGATAATAAAAATTCCTTTAAAAAAGGAATGTGGCGCCCAATGTGAACTTGGACGTGATATGGTGAATTCCATGGTGTGTAGATTTGGTATTATAATGATTTTTCTAGGGAAGAGTAGAAGATGATCAAATGCAAGAGAAATGTGTTTGATTGGGGAAGGTGTTCTGACAATCCAAATATAAACTTAGTCCACCTCAAATGACCTGTAACAATTTGTGATTGACATTACTTAATTCACCTCGGATGACTTTGATATGACATTCAACATTTTCGCTTACACCAATCATATATCCATAACAATTTAACTCTTACAACTTCCTGTCAACTCTCTAATTTAAAACTTTAAATTTCAGTCTGTTTGCCTTTTCTGTCTTGTGCCATTTAGTACACTACAGTTTGTTACAATAATTAAGATAAGCAAACATTGCTGGATAGATAACAGGATTTAGTTATTTACTTAATCCAATCATGGAGTAACCGCTATATAGATTCTATGGTAATTAGCAAACAAAAGCCATCAGTTTAAGAAAGCTCGTTAATTGATCTTAACACTATGGACCATAAGAGTCTCATCCCAATGGCATAGTCCAATAACCTCAATTACATAATCATAGTGCAAAATTTGACCTCAAGTTGCAGAGTATGAGTTTGTGTACAAAGGATGAATGTACAAATGTATTAGGGTTTAAGAACTGTTCCCATGATAGATGAGCATGTTGTGGATCCTAGTGTGTGGTCAAATGTCACCGTATATCGGGTTCTAAGGCACACGGTAAACTGGTTGAACGCATACAAAGGTCAGGATTTATTTGGTGTTTTTATAAATCCTAATTTTGTATTTTAAACAAAGAATATACGCTCACCATTTTATCCCGTGCATATCAGAAAACAATAATAAAATAAAATCCAAGCAAATTGTGGTTTTATTTCTGAGCTGGGCATAATTTTAGCAAAACAATTGCGAAGGCAATCTAGCAAGAGTGAAATTAGAAGCCGTTCACAAAGTCATGCCTATATTGTGGCCCCTCCGTAGAGGGCGCCACAAAAATGACACTGATTTTAAAATTTGGTCAAAATGTCATAATTCTATTCATATTCAATATCAATTTATTCTGTAGGAACTTGGAAGCTTGTGTATTGTGTTATTATGACATATCATTTGACTCCATGTGGTTTTCTGGGTATTGAACTCATGACATTGGTATCCAATTGAGCAGAAAATTGAACCAGGTTATGTGAAACAATTACTGATCAATAGTTGATCAATAACTCAACTACACACATTAATTCATATCAAGTTTGCATATTGTGTTATGTTATATGTGTCATCGATTCCATATCATTTTCTGGGTATTGAACTCATCGACATTTGTATCAAATTGAGCGGCAAATTGAACCAGGTTATGTGAAAGAAATACTGATCAATAGTTGATCAATAACTCAACTATACACATTTATTTTGTATCAAGTTTGCATATTGTGTATATGTGTCATTGATTCCATATCGTTTTCTGGGTATTGAACTCGTCGACATTGGTATCCAATTGAGCGGCACATTGAACCAGGTTATGTGACACTTATTATGAAAAACAAATTAGAGACTTAATTGAGAATAATTGCAAGGATGATCCGGGAGGATAATATATAACAGTGTCAGATCTTCCCTCTTCAAGGTCATGCAATTGGTGCTGTTATTTCATTGAATTCTCTAATATTTTTGTACCCCTAGTGTTTTTTTACGTTAAGCAACATGACAGGTACTGTGTCCGTAATATTACACAGCATCACAGCATGTTTACTATTGTTTATTATGAGTAACTAACCTATGTACTGTGCAGGTAAACACAACATGGCATAGCTGTTACTGTGAAATAACCAGTAGGTCACTCACGATAACTTCCGACATAATAAGTAACAATTATCTATTCTATGAAACTTTCAATCAGCACACATACCAGCTGAGAATTGTTAATGTACCATCACGCAAACGAGGACGTCGAACTTGAATCAGTAAAATGCTATTCAATTGTGGATGCACCTTCCTGAAGTTAACTGTCAAACCTTGTACATAATACTCATCACACACATGGAAATCCACTACCGTAAAACCCCGTCTACAAGGATATACCTAAGAAACGCCCTCAATAAAATTGGTTGCTTGTTGTATTTGGAGTTTGAGCAAATATATACTGGCACTGGGTGGCTATGCATTCCATCTAAGTATGTTGTAACACCAATCAATTGTATTGACATAATAACGACTGTTTCAGTATATCAGGATCGTATAGCTCAATTGATAGAGCGTCAGACTTTGGAACTGAAGACATGCTGAAGAGAGCATGGTCCGGGCACCGGTTCCGCTTTTTTCATTCTCGTTTAATTTTAACTTTTGACATGTTCTTTTTATCTTTCTTCAAATCTACCTTTCTACTTTTAATTTTAGGTGCGTTTTTTTTTTTTTAATAGTTTTTAAAGTTTTTTTATAGTTTTTTTAGTAATTTTGTGGTTTTATAGAAACTAGTAAAAGCATTTATTCTAAATAATAGCGAAACCCAGTTAGACAGATGTGTTGTAACTACTTGTCTGTCCTCGTCTTTGCAATAAAACCTATGTTGCACCTTTGTGCCATCCCAATTCTTGAGGTAGGGTGCGTTTTTGGCTTAAGCACCATTTTGTTTCTACTTGAAATGAAATCAAAATAAATATTGTTCTGTTGCAGTTTTTCAATTAAAAAAAATAGATGAGGAATAATAATTATTCCATATTTGAATCTATTGTCCCATCAAGAATAGAGTGTCTTCAAAAACTTCAATCAATTCATCTGACAAAGGAAACTATTCTGGTCATTCAATTTTGTTTCGCTTGCACCTGTTATATCACAGGCGTTGGTAGAGAAGGCACACTTCTCTTGTCTTCACCAAGTAGTGATGTAAACACTAACATGATTAATTACCATAGCTAGCAATGGACATACACTATTTTTGTTCCACTTGAACCCATACTATAGGCTATTCGCTGTCGATGTGACGTAATTAATCGGATTAACTACCATAGCAATTGATGAATACAATTTCAATATATAGCCCTGCACTTCATCGCTCACGTGGCACCTATGCATTAAACCATAGTTGTCAAAGAAATGCTAATCACTCGCCATGTAAGATTAGTATTTATGAAAAGAGTGGTATTCAATCTATGTTTGGTGACATACGCGGGTGATTAGTGCAATCTGCTTGATGGTAGTTATTGCGATTATTACGCCACTCGACAGCTTAATTGTAGTATAGACGAATCCAGAACCCGAATCCAACAAGCCAAGTGATGGTCAGAATTTATTCAAGCCATTATACGCTGGTGAAGTTGCGTAATTAATCGGATTAATTACCATAGCAATAGGTGAAAACAATTTTGAACATATCGCGCTGCGCTACAAGCAGGTTACACTCATCACCTGTACTGTGTATGTCTGCAATCATAGATTGAATACAATACTGGTCTTTTCAAAGATCTTACAGGTGCAGCATGATATGGTTCAATGAAGAGGTACCGCCTGAACGTATCAGTGTATAACGCGGTATATTCAAAAATTGTTTTCACCTATTGCTATGGTAGTTAATCCGATTATTACGTAACTTCGCCAGCGTATTGAAATAAAACAGGAGGATGTGAGTTCATAAGGGCAATGTCGGGGATAGGTCACAATCGATGTGGAGAGATGAGAGGTCCGACCAACAGCCATAGCGATTCAACTAATTCCAGCGGACGGTCTGTGGCTAGTAAGGAATCGTCTTTGACCACATGCGCAGATCTGTCTCGTCAGGAAGATATTTAATATCCCGAATTTATAATAGGCCTATGCCTACCAGTTCCATCGTATAACCGATCTGCTAGAGAATATTTGTTACCATGTTTAATAAATTCAGTATTTATCGTATAATAAAATGTAGCCAAATGTATATTATGTGTCACACGGTTTTCTGCTGAACCACTAGCAGGCTATGTTACCACATCTATGACAATGACAAAGGTGAATTTTGATGATTTTACGATCGTCCGGATGAGCAAATCACTGAATGGGTCTTTAGTTCCCTCCTCTCCTTATCCTGCCAATATTATATGAATCAAAGAAAAATAAAGAAAAATAAAATTAAACAAGAAAAAAGACAAAGAAAAGAAACAATAAAAGAAAAACAATAGAATAAATTAAACTAAATATGAAAAAAAAAATGATCACGAAAGGAGTCTTTAGAAAATGCAAGAAAATATAAATGAAAAGTTTGAACAATATTTTGTTTATAAAAGTTTGTGTGACCGTGATGAGGCTCGAACTCACCATCTTCCGATCTAAAGAACCAAAGTCTTATGCCTTGCCAAGTGAGCTATGCTCGTGAGATGCGAAATAAAGATAAAATAATACATTGTATACCTGCTTGTGTCGGTCAATGATTTGCTCAAATTCCATAATGATATAATATTGTGGAGGGCGCTAGCGTGAAATATGCTATCATCACAGTCGCTTCTATTCCTTATAGACGGGTTTCTACGGTATCTTACCATTGCACTATTAGGCCAATAAAAGTCGATTTTGAGTTTCCCGTCACCCGCCCTCACTTCATTTTCTGACCCTCACTTGAATTCATTATTGTGATTTTCCAAAAAATACCGATAAAAACTGGTTATATTTGCAAAAAAAATGATGAATATCCATTTATTTTTTGTGGAAAAATCAAAATCAAAACATACATTTTGTTGTCAACTTTGCAGACTCTTTTTAATATACTTTTGAATCTCATTAGGGCTAAACATCCATCTTCAAGTGAGTGAGTGGCAAATAACAACACATTTTACATTTGTGTTGGTCATATAATGAAAGGCAAAAAAATAATGAATAATGAAAAAGTTACCTCGCTTGTTTTCAGAAATTATGTGACGGGAAACTCAAAATTGACTGTTTGTGGTCTTATGTCCTAAACTACCAGCTCCAAATAGCATTTTTATGATGCCTTTGACCTCTTTCACCTATATCAGGGAACCATGGACATCCTCAGTTTTGTCTGTGGCCACGGTTGTGAATAAAATATAGAAATTACCTTATTGTTTCTGGGGGTGCTTACAGATGCACAGCTTCAACATCATATTATATTATTATATGCCTAGACTAATATGGGACCAGTGATTTGGACACACTAGCTGGAGGAATGGCGGCTATATGCAAATTACGAGATTGACTACATTCCATGATATCATTTTGGGTCAAAATTATTTGTGCTGAAAAATGACGAACATATGTAATTTTTTTACCATTTAACCATTATTTGTGAAATACCATATACATGTAATGTTAATCCAAATTGTTAGGAAAATATTTCTGCCGATGACCCCATGTCGACATTGGCTAAGCTGTATTTTCGCATGAAAGGGTGACCATTTGTGATGCAATTTCGCTATTTTTTATTTTTACAGACTTGACCTTTTGAGGTTATCTAGTAGACTTTCTTACCAGTTGTTTTTGTTATCCTAACTACAGTATGCCCTTTAAAATGTGAACTTGGACAAAAATTTTGCCACCAGCGGCTATGTTTTTCTGATCATGTGGTTCGGCGGTGTCAGAGGGGTAATGACACGGGGCACTATAGCTTAACTGCCTTGATACACACATACTTGCTCCTGCAACTTCCTGCACCATCCACAGACTTGTATATTTCTATGCGGCATTTCAAGTTTATGGCTTAATAACATGGATATTTGATGCATGATGAACTATGTATAGACAATATTTCTCCTGAGGAGGCAAATATTGTTATGTTACCCTGTAACATTCACTTAGTCATGTTTGCAGTTCTTTGCTTATAAATCAGTTTGAAATCCCTATAGATGACTTATTATTTAACATAGCATGTTCATTTCCTGATTGGACGGAAAAGTACAAATGTTCCAACGGAACATAATTCTTACATTCACCATGTTCACATCTGATAACTTGGTTAAGACAGGAGGTGAACATACATGATGAATAAGCAAATTAGATGAGCCACTTGTTGCCGCAGCAGTTTTAGAAAATAAACCTTAGTCTGATACACTACAGATCCTCGTCAATATTATGGGTCCAAATTTAGTTGTAAAATTGATATATAATAGGTCTAAATGTTTAATTATTTAAAGAGGAAACCCCGCCAGAACAGTTCTTCTGGGGTGATCCAAACCTGCCTGGTTATCAATTAATCAGTGACAAGGTTATCTTTGAATTTGACAGATGCTAATCGATGCTATAACATTAAAACATTAATTAGCACCTGTCAAATTCAGAGATAACCTCGTCACTGATTAATTTGATAACTAGGCAGGCTTGGTTCACCCCAGAAGAATTCCTCTGGCAGGGCTTCCTCTTTAAAGACTTTCATGTTTAACACTAGTCCACATTTGTGACACTTTGTGTAAGATCTAATCAACAACAGTGTAATGTCAAATAGCAGCGAGGGATTGATGTTGAAATTAGCATCGAGTGGCTCTTGATGACTTTGGTAACAAAACGTTTTGGACCAGATAGCATTATAACAGTGACCTGCTTTGTCCAGTACTGTACCATGATGACACTCCAACTCCAAATCGGCAAATCCACTCGCTTCAGCGCTCCATGCCTACAATTGGGGCATCCCGACCAGAGTAAACTGAGCCAGTTCTAGCAAAAACCTTTATATTGAATGGGTCAATTATCATTGGACTTTGCCTTTGACAATAAATGCAGGAGGTATACTATTTTAGTCCCCATCTGCGACAATCTAATATGGCAGATTTGCCATTCATTATTCCTCCGGGATTATCTGTTGTCTGGACTCTCTAATTATAACATCTTTGGTTTACACCAATCAATATTTCTGTTGGGGATGGAGAATGACAAAATTAATCACAAAAATTAATTTGGCACATGAAGAGGAACACTGTGTTTTTAAAAATATGAAAAAGGATACATTAAAACCCGAGGAGCACCTGTTCTTCTGATTAATCTGAAGAATTTTACTTTTGCAAGAACGCAAAACTCACTCTTGTGTATAAGATCACCAACAACAAGATCAACATCCTCAGTGACCGATACCAAGAGACAACAACCCGCCACTCACATCATGACAGCGAAAAAAACTACATCACCCTCAGTGCCCGCCTGGAAATCAAATATTCTTATTTCCCAAGAACTGTGTGGTGGAGTGGACAACACTGATGTAAATACAACATCACTGAAGTTTAAGTGCAACTCATAGGGTCTATGCTGGCATCATACTCTTGCAATTGAGTCCAGAAGCAGCTCCTGTTCAAAATTCTTGAGACTTAAGTTAACTCCAAATGTGGTTATTAAAAGTATAAACAGAACATATAAGTAAAAGAAATTATGTTTTAATGATTTGTTAAGAAACATAAACATCTAAATGTGCAATTGTCATAAAATATCTGTAGATCTATGACTTTTCAATTTGAAAGGATGTGCCGAGATTATCACATCATATGGAGATTTATATTGTGATGCATGGATAGAATAGAGCAGCAGATAAAGTTGTATCAAATACAAGAATGTTTGGTTCACTATGCAAGGAAAAGGTGCATGATAACACTGTTGTAATAATTCAACATGTTACAAAAAATACTGACTCTTCCAAAATACTTAGCTATTCTATGCAAGGATTACAAGTAAAATTGTGAGACATGGAATTGAATTTATGTGGTATGTGCCAAGACAGGAGGAATACGACTGGAACACTTGAACAGAGAGGGTTCACCTTCACTACCAAAGGAAATAAGATCTAGCCTAGAAAACTGCCAACCATGACCAATGTCTGGTGTTAGTGAACCTTTATGAAAATAGCACTTGCATCACAGTTATTGATCAAAATATTGTCTTCCGATTCAAGAAAGGCTAATTTGCTATTTTCCTTCATACTTAAATATGTTTACGAGGCTTCGAGTGTGCCAAAATAAATCTTCAAAAGTAACTTACAGCTCACTTTCCATGCCCTGTGTCCTAAAGAGAAAAGTAGTGAAAAACATTTGAAAGATGTAAAATGATTTCATAAAACATCTGAAATGTCAAACTTTATAATTGTAATATTAGTTATTTTTGTTGACTTGTAATTTCAGTATCAATTTTTGTTTTGCATGCCAATGCCCAAAATGTCCATTATTTTAATAGTGTCTAAACAAAGGTTTTTATAATGGCTTCCCTTTATTATTCAGAGTACACTATCATCGAATAATAAATATAAAAATATGTAGGAAATGATATTGCAAACCAGCATCAAGATAATACTGCTCCTATAAGTATAAGCCATTACTGCTTGCACTTTAAACACTCAACACCTTTTGCTTAATCAACAGGAATCTTCCTAGTAAATAATAGTAAATAATCAAGTAAAAGGAAGAACCATCTGCTGGTTATAATCAGCCAACAAAGGTAGGCCTACTCTAAACCTGGAAATTAAATCAAATTTGTGAAACTGAATATTGATAATTATATCAAATTGTCACAAATAATTTCCCTGTCGCAATTCAATCTTTATTGCTCCAAAATCCTCCACAAACCAGTTAGCTGTATCTGCAAAATAGTAAACTGGTCTCGCCACAGGACTCCGTATAAAATTCTAGTCCAGGAAAGGACTCAAAAGTTGTCATCCTCAAGATTGAAACCTTCCATATCAGGTCCTAGTCTGGACTTGATATCAAACTCGAGTCCAAGAAAGTACTCACAGTCTTAATCATAAATAAGGTTAAAATAGAATACTAAACAGCTCTTTTCAGAGCCACACAGTTTCTATAAGAGAAACAGGAAAGGTTTTCGAACCAAAAAACGAACAACTCTTTTCAGAGCCACCAAACTTTACAAAAAGTTTGGTATAATCTTTTTGTTTAGATATTCAGTTGTGAATATTTTAAACCAAAAAGCATGACTTTGATTATGTATAAATATTTCTTGTTATAAACCAATATAGCTAAGGTTTCATATTGGCTACTATTTGATCCTTACAATATTTTGCAGATTTAATGTCATTAAATAAAAGAACACACTTATATTGTAAATATACTAGATTCATTGCAATGAGAAATGACCTATTCTCTTGAAATTGCAAATCTTGTGCAAAAAGTTACTATTTTCTCCTGTTTTGTAATACGGTTGTAAATTCAGTGAACAATGACTTTGCTTAAAGAGCACTTATTCACTGTTATATCCCTCTTTCCACTTTTAAGAAAATTGCCCCCCGGAAAAAAGTCCACTTTTTCAAAATCAGTACCCCCCCACACAAAAATCCTGGCTACGTGCCTTCTTCCAAGGTTACATCATATCACACACTACAGCATGGTCAAAGTACTCCAGAGAATCACTCACCAAAATGATTCAGATGTATCCCCACCAGGAGAATGAATGCTAGAGGGAGTTACAGTGCTAAAGATGAAGCTTCCTCTTCTTAAAATCATGGCTTATGGAAATATTAACACCTATTAAAGCAGTCACAACTAGCAGACTGTTAAATACAAATGTCTTTGATCAGAGGAATTAATCATTTAAAATGGGACTTGTAAAGTAAATATCAACCAATTTGACCCATTTAAAAGACTTAATATTTTGAAGTGCATGATATTTGTGGTGTTGGGCTTCATAATTTGAAACATGTTTTTCCAAATACGTAAGTCATATGGCGAGATTACAAAGCGTTTTTGACATGCACGATAATAAGTGCATATATCAACAGTGGCGTAGCCAGACTTTTTCAGACGGGGAAAGGACCCCTTGGTCATGCTACCGCCAATCAAGCAAATAAAAAAAAGCTGACCATGCCACTCCATGCAGGACAGACTTCTGCTCTCCCCATTTAGAATTACATCGATGAACCATGAGAGTACTCTGTCCTTGGGAGGGATGTTAAGCTGTCATTCCCATGTACAGAAGCGCTAACCCCTGACTGTCCCAATCTGTCCAGGTGTTATATTTATAATCTACTCCCTATTTACAATTGGATAAATGAATCATGAGAGAACTCTATCCTTGGGAGGGGATGTTAATCTGTCATTCACAAGTACAGAAGTGTTTTGAAAAGAGTAGCGTACTAACCCCTGACTGTCCCAATCTGTCCTGGTGTTATATTTATAATCTACTCCCCATTTACAATTGGATAAATGAATCATGAGAGTACTCTGTACTTGGGAGGGGATGTTAATCTGTCATGCACAAGTACAGAAGTGTTTTGAAAAGAGTAGGGTACTATAAATCCCTGACTGCCCCAATCTGTCCTGGTGTTATTTCGATATATTCACAATCTAAGTACACACATGAGAGCACTCTGTCCTTGGGAGGGGATGTTAAGCTGTCATTCCCATGTACAGAAGCGCTAACCCTCGACTGTCCCAATCTATTCTGGTGTTATATTTACAATCTACTCTACATTTACAATTGGATAAATGAATCATGAGAGTACTCTGTCCTTGGGAGGGGATGTTAAGAAGTCATTCCTGTGTATAGAAGTGTTTTGAAAAGAGTAGGGTACTATAAATCCCTGACTGCCCCCAATCTGTCCTGGTGTTATTTCGATATATTCACAATCTAAGTACACACATTGATGTCCAAGAAATATTATTAAGTTAGAACAGATCCCTCTCATCCACTTAATAATACAATTATCAAATTATAAGAATGTAATATAAATACTGAAAGAAAAATATCCTGTGTTAAATATAAAAGCTGACATTTATGACACATGTCATCATACTTGACACATTGAAAAGTTTTTCCTCTCCAGTGCTGATGTTTGACTAATTAACCCATTGAAAATGAAGTTGGTTGATATACACAGGTCTAGACTGTACAATATGTTTTTAATTACAAAACGGAATCGGTAATATTAATTATAGAATATCAAAATTGATTTGATCTTTTGGCAGGAACTTGACATTTATGAAGTTTTGTGATTTGACTGTTTCTGAAATCATTAATTACATTTGGTCAGGAAATCTCTAGATTCTGGGCAGTGTCTTTCAAACTTTCCTGTCCATTTGAATCAAGTTGCTTGTACAATTTGACCTCCTCAAACATTAGCCAGCTTCAGCAGCTTACAACTATACTTTAATGTATGTTGTACATATGCAAGAAAAAGCAGTAGCAGCTTACTTGGTGTTCAGAAAGTTTAAAATGTGTTAATATGTTTCACAGTCTGACCACTCTTATTCAGTCATGATTGTACCAAACACTGGCTGGATAAGTTAAAAATCCGGATAAGTGAATTATATGTAATTTTACATTTGAAGTGCTTATATTGAAACAGTAACGTTGAATAGAACTGTAACAACAGCTTTAATTATAATTGAGCAACAGTCAAAGATATTAAATTTGCTTGTCCCAGGAGCAAAATCCCTGTCTAAAATGATGGACACTGATGGTATAATACTATGATTATCATTCAGATTCGGAATTAATAGTCAAAATAATTTAATAAGGACCCAAAATTGAACCTTGAGGAACTACAAGGTCAATTAGAATGACAACTCCCAAAAAAAGTGACAATTCAAGCAGGTGTCATACATGTATCAGACATTTCAATGTGTGGTTGGTTCAGTATAAATGTTATACGTACAAAATATAAGATGGTACTTATATATATTTTGTCCTAAACCAAAACATGTTTATAATATAAAAGTTTTAAAACATTTTTGTGTTTGTTGGGATCCAAGTACTTTGAATTTTCTTAGTTACAAGTGATGATTTCACCAAGAAAAGGTTTCTTTTTGTGCATTGTTATATAAATATAAAAAATGAACAAGTGATAAAACAAACATCATATATTCAAAAATACTATTGGCAGCTAATTACATCATTGGTTCAAATGAACACAGATTATTGATACAAATTATACAGTTATATCCTCTTTTTCTTACTGCGAGTTTCCACTGGGCATACTGTATTTCTTACCGGGTAACACCCGCCAAACGATTACTGTTTGATGGTCAACCACCACATTTCTGCTGACACTCTACACGGTAAACGATCGTGTGATCTGGTGTAGGGTAGAAGTACTATATTTTGTTTTCATGATGTTGGGTCATCCTGTGTCACCCACATTGCATTCATTTACTGAAGGTTGACTTCCAGTACACTCGTTAAACATCACACCTGAAGTATTTCCACTAAGGAAAATACCCCGTGTTACACCGCAAGATTTACCTCCAGAGGTGGATCATGGTTGCCGGGTGTCCACACCGTATCACTCCGAACCAATCTGTTTCCACTGAGCACATTAACCGGTAACACTCAAAACTAAACCATATTACCCGCCAACCTTTCCGCAGTAGAAACACGCTATAGGCTCGTGGTGAATTTCCCATAAATAACATCTACATAAAAGCACTCCCTCAAACCCTCACAATATTTCCCCTTACACATATACTCCAGGGATTTGAGCACCTCAACAAGGATTTTGAGTAATCTTAGTTTTCATCACTTTCGGTGATGTTTTTTCTCATGTTTAATAGATTTCCTTCCATGACGTGTGGTTCATAACATGCACCTCCCTTCCTAAAAATGCAAAAATGTTGACAAAAAAATTACTGTTGGAGCCACAATGACTGCATGAATGGCAGTTTGGTTGTTTGAGCTAAGGTGCTCAGGGCTAACTTAATTTGATAAACTCCAAACACTGTTTCTTCTCGTAAACCTTTTTCTATAATTTCTTAATTGGGCTTGCATCGTTTATTTCTGATCCTCACAAATATTATTTATATCTCACATTGTCTTATACAGCTTCATGCCCTGTTATCGGATGAAGCATTGACCATTTGCATGGATCCGCCATCTTGCTCCTACAACAAGGTTCTCCCTTTTGCATACTACACAAAAAGCGCATTTTTGCTTTTCACGCTTTTCTAGCAATGCGTAGGGAAAGCGTATGCACACACAGCACACACTTTGAGGGTATAACCACATGCAAAGGGTCAATAAAGGCCGCCTCATTCGCTTTCATGTGAAATTTGCAAGATATCAGGAGAGCAGACTGGTGAAGGCTGTAAGTGTTCTCAGTAACACAAGCGCCATATTTGTATTTGGGCCATTCCAATGGGTTTGGGACCAAGGTAGGTAACCAACACTTAGAGAATAAATGATATGCGCCGGTATCCACTACGATAAAAATATTGGCCAGCCCATCCATTATGACACGATATTGGATAGGCAAAAGACAAAATCCTATCTTTTATTCTCATTCTTATTCAGTTTTAATTTAATTTTTGCGAGAAAAACTGCCTTTTTCAGAAAAAAATAAAGTTACTTTTGTGAGGACATCCCCGTTGTTTTAAATGAACGAAACCATCACGAACATCTAAGCCGCCGAATCGCGTTCTTGGTTCTCGTGACGTGTATTACATAAACGCATTATCGCTACGATCATTAAGGAGCAACAAGCGTGCCGCCGTTGCGTGGCGGTAGCGCCCTGACTAATATCACTATCAACTATTGTGAGATATTATACACCGAAAACCAATCAAATTACGTGAATTCTTTACAAGACGCACCCATTGAATAAGAATGTCCTCTCTAGTACATGAAGCAAGATGTAAAATGTTGGTAGTCCCAGCAAACACAAAAATGTTTTAAATACGTTTTTAAACATGTTATAAACCTGTTTTGGTTTTGGTCAAAAAGTTTTAATAACATTTAAATGCTGGGTTATATAAAGGTCATGGAAACATTTTTAAAACATTTTATATGAGAAAACACTACAAGAACATTTAAAAGTGCTGTCAAAATGTTATTGCAAAATATTTGTTGACAAACATTTTTGTAATATATTTTGTCAACACGTTTTCTGTAAAACGTTTTGTGTGTGCTGTGTACTCACATTACCTATACCTTTGTACCAAACCGTCGAATGGCCCATTCACATCCACCATGAAATGAGGACCTTGATATCTATACTAGAAACATGTTATGGGGCCCAAAGTCAAACCCACTCATCCATAAGGGTCAAATTCCCCTAAAAAGACACATTTCTAAGAGCGTGTTTATACTGAGCACCTCGTATTACCGCAAATTCACCTTCACTCGCATTTTAATCCTCTCACCTTCAGGTAGTTTCTACTGGACTATAAAATGCATGGTAACGATTCACTACTCATGTATTTAGTGGGGAAGGTGGAACTCCATAAAATATTTTCCATGACCTGAATTTGAATGCTTATGTTGCATTGTAGTAGGCTAACTTCCTGTGACACCCACCAAATCTTCACCCGATCGGTTTCTACTGAGAATGTTAACACATATTCACCACTAGTGACCTCAAAAGGTGGTTGATGGATTAACTTGCATCGCCCTGTATTCACCTTCACCCGACCTGTTTCTACTGGAGCCGTTACCGCGTATTCCTTGCATCACCCTGCATTCACTCAAATTCACCAGCAACCACTTGTTTAGTAGAAACACGCTGTAAGGGCTTTTCCTCAACTACAGATCCCAAAGCCATACCCACTGAACCTGTACATCCCTGTACATACCTCATGTAACACCCCCCTCCCCTTGATAATCTTTGTACTCTCTCTGGGACTATGTATTCCACTTTTAGACTCTTAAAATAGACACAGTCTATGCCATTGCATGCCCATGGGAAGGTTTTAATCAAGGTATTCCCAGAGGATATCATGAGCAAATGAGCTGGAAATTTATTTATTGCACATGATTATGTATAAAGGAAAGTGAATATCTCCATCCCTCCCTTCAAATCTGACAACACCCATGTCAATATTTCAACACCTGTAATGTCCAGGACATAGAAAATGATGCCATGACTGCTGGAGTGTCACATTTGCTGACATCCGATTCTCACAAAGAATCAACCATTTTTCATTAACCTTAACCCTACTACGAACAAAAAATGAACAGAAAATAAAACATGTTTTCTCAGTCACCCAAGCAACAGCACGCCTAAGCATCGCAGCAGGTGATGCGATTGTGTGATGAGCAGAGCCCATAAAAACGGGTGCCGGCCAGGTCAACACCCTTGGCTAAATAGGCATGGTCACCTGCTTCGGGCCAGAAGGGTCGGTGGTTCAAAACCGCACATAACATTTCTCCTCTTCTTCTGGCCTTTTCCTTCTTGGTCACAAAAGCAAAAATTGTGTTACGGTTGGGTAGAAACCAGTTTACAGAGTTGGGATTAACATGTTACTAAGTAAAATGGTTCTTAATCAACCTGCGATTCTTGCAAACTAAGCAGTTTTACAACATTTATACCAAAATCAATCCTCAACTTTTGCCAAATTGGAAGTGGTCCTTTGAATCTTCAAACATGTTTATACTAAACACCTTGCACCACAGTGCTTTTATTCCCCGATATTTTTTTTCTGTGTATCACAGCTCGGTTAACTGGGTCAATTCTACTGCCCTTCAAGAGGCAGGTAACCATTTACTTTCTCCCTGCATTCAGTAGTACAGAAAACTTTTTGTTGCCTGCAAGCTGCTTTAAATCATGTTTGTAATATCCACACTATATAGCTTACCACAGGACTTCTGTTGTACCTGGTAAATTGTATTGTTTCTACTGAGAACATCAACCACTATCACCCATTAACCATTGTTAACCACACCAAGAATTGGCAGTAATGTTACCCGGCATCACTGTCAACCTGATCTGTTTCTACTGGCACTGATACCATGTATATACATATACGGTATATACATATACCTCACATCATCCTTGACCATATGTTCCCGGCATATGTTAACCCCTACTCAGTAGAAACACACTGTAGTTTGTACAAGTTACTTTTCACCCCGCTTTTCACAATGTTAGGTGAGTGAAGGGAACCCAAACTTGGTAAATGACAACATGACATCGCCAAACTCACAGCTCATGGAATGTGACATGCTATAGGAAGTAGAGAGCAATGAGCAATGTGTAATTATAGGTGAGACATTCCGTGTGCTGGGGCCAGCCCAGAAACCAGCTACCATGGGGGAGTTAGAGTGCACCTTGGAAGTTGGAATGGGCAATATAGGCTGATTTTGCATAATTTTTCAGAAATTCTAGCATAGGCAACTGAATTGTCCTGCTGTGGTTTTTTAGAACTTTAAAAAAATCTTTGTAACACTTAGGCCTGTGTATTCTAAAGGACACAATTTCTGAAGGTATGAGGTTCAAATCCCTGCACAGGCAAATATGTCAGGTTTAAAAGCTGATATATCTGCTAATGTGCACACTTTTATAATTGTATTTGCTGTAGAAACTGTTCCGGCACAGAATCATAATTTTTTGTTTTACTTTAAAACCTAGTAAAATCCATCAGATTGAAACATCACATATTAACCCTAACACTGACAGGGCTTTTGGTACTAGGAAAGAAAAGAAGGAACATTTAAAGGAAGAAAATAAACAAAGAAGATGTTTGTTTCCCTTACGACTCGAACCCAAGACCCCTCGAGTGCCAAGCACTGTGCATATCATCATCATCATAGTGGGGAGAGTTTTCTGGGGAATTTATATTTCTCGCAGAAGGATAATGGCAGAGAAATTATCCAGATAAAGCCAATGGAAACTGACATCATTCCAACAGACTGCTCATGCAGGAGAGAAACCGGAAATTAACAGTCTTGTGATTGTAACATGTGTTTTATTTATCATTTCATCTGTGTTTTGAAGGCGTACAATTTTTCGCTCAGAAAAAATTGTTTTAAATATTGTAAAAAGAGGCACAAGATTATTTGATCAAAACATGGCTAAAAATCATCCTTTCACATGGACAACTGAAGGCGGAGCTGGAAGGTTTGATTGCAGTGTTGCAGGAGGGGGCAGTATAATTAAATATATTTCCATATGCTAATCTCTTCTGTGTAGCTATTATAGGTATTTGTCTCCTCAAATACCTATGGTGTAGTGTGGATGGATTGATTTAAATTTAATTCATTTGAAGGTAGCATTATTAATATGTCAAATGTTATAATTTACATTAAAAGTTAACTTTATGATAACTTGTTTGCAATGACGCGAGATATGACCTTTCACCGGCGAGTGTGGCGATCGGGCCACGTTTGCTTGTATTTTCTGGATAACAGTCCCCAACAGAAATTGCCTGTTAGCCATCATTCTCCGCTATAACCCAGTGAACAATTTCACTGGAAAAAATCTGGATGCTCAATAGAAACACACTAATAGGAAACCTGCTAAAACTATAAGACCATCATTGCAAGTTACTGTCATTCAATAACATTTTTAAAGACTTCAAAATTACTAAGACCACTGCAAGTCACTGCCATTCACAAGAACACCCAAGACTTCAAAACTAATTGGTTATTGGTAACTGTCCATGAACCGATAATCACTTCAGACAGATAATATGATGATTATCAAAATTAAAAAGTTAATCCATCATCTGGAAAAGCAAGCACAGGAAACATCCAGCCGGGGTATTCACCTCTGTAAAGAGAAAAATCTGTTACACTTGCTAAATCATGGCAACTTGCCAGATGCCAGGCCTTCCAAGAAGAAACAGAATGGGAAATATTTTGTTCAGAATTAAAAGTTTACAATTTGCTTTACCTTCCTGGTAATGTATAATTACTTCTAGATAAGCTGGTTTGAAAAGACCTTGTATCCGAACAAGAAATACAAAGAGTGTTCGAGTCAAGTATTTTAGTTTGGTGGACCAGCAGCACCCATGGCTTGCATCCAATGGTAGCTGACAAACAAAGGAAGTCAACAACTTCAGGTAATAGGCGTCTCCATCAGGACCAATGTTAAAGGCCAATTTGCCTGGCAGGTATGACAACCAGTGAAACCTGAAATGACTGATGATGTTATCTACAAAATCCCTTCATTCCAGAAGAAAAGGGTTCTTATTTCGGTTCAACTTATAACACGCTCTGTTTTGGGGCGGTCATAATGATTTTAGGTGTCCAAAATATAAATGTGTCAAAATGGTATGTTTCAGAGAAAAACATAACAAAAATTGGGGTGGCTCTGGCCACCCACGCTATCCTGCTTGCTATGGACTTGATTGACAGTCAGAAATTTCCTACTTTAAAAAGAAAATTTAAAGCTTTACTTATGCTATGCGAAGCAATACACAGGCACAATGGAGGAACAATGATGCCCTTGCAAAGCAAAAAAAATGAATCATATGCACGAAGTGGAACCTGTATAAGGAGGAAAAGAGAGTGTAACAGAGCTGCCACCTGAAAAGCACAGGACAAGTTTATGAGAAAAAAGGAAAATCAACTTATCCTGTAGGAATAGATTGAAAATCATGAACAGGTGAGTGTGTACGTGGATAATGGTAAGGGGGGACTACAGAGGACTCAGGACAGGAAAGTTCAAATCTACCTAATTATGTCTGTGCTGAAATTCAAGACATGGGTATTCCCAATGGAGATCAGCAAAGGTTGAACCTTTATTTTATACTTCCATGTTTTTATGTCAATCATGTTCTTTTGTTTTAATTTATTTTTAATGATTATATCCTATTTGTAATCTATATTTATTTTGAACTCTATAATACACTTTATTTTTAGTTAATTTGTCAAGACCAAATGAAAACTTACGTTTTTCTGCTGACAGTTTTGCCAGAAACCTTCTGGCTTTCTCAGAGCGTTGATGATGGTTATTGATCCATCTGATTGGAACAGGAACCTTGACCGACGGCTTGATTTTCTCAGAAGTGATATTCCTGTCTCCAGCGTTGGTCTTGAGTAGAGGATCAAAGACAACAATCATCGACACAGAAGGCAATCGCAGAGCAAGATGGGTATAAAGGAAGCAATATGGATTCACCAGAGGGGGTACAACACCATGAACAGAGATGAGGGTACATTCTTTCTAAGTCACATCTTTGATCATCTTCTCAAGACCAATGCTGGAGACAGGAATACCATTTCCAGGAAAATCAAGCCATCTGGTCAAGGTTCCCGCTCCAAGCAGATGGATCAATAACATCATTAAAGCTTTGAGAAAGCCAGAAGGTTTCTGGCAAAACTGTCAGCAGAAAACTTAGGTTTTTTATTTGGTCTTGACATATGAATTCAAAATAGATGATTAATTAACAGACCTGATGAATTTCTTCAATCTGATAGACTTAGTGCAATTTACAAATTTGCATAAAAGGTTCCCACACAAAAAAACAGTGAAACCATTCTATGCTGAAACTGTCTAAGGAACACTGTAGATGAGGAAACAACACATTAAATTTCTTTTATTAAAGCAACATTGCAACATTGCTGAAAAGGATGACCTCAATTGTGTTAAATTCTAATTTTTACTCGATTGTAATGACTTAATGACCCAACAAAATTCAAGGCCCAAAGTGCTGTATTTGTAACAAAATGTAAGATTTTTAGTACAATCCTGAGATATAAAGATTAATTCACGTACTTGATTGAAATATTACTGAAACGTGCATATGGTTAAAATGTCTTGTTGTGAGTGTGAATCTATGATGGGATGTTCAGAAAACAAGCTGATCAACTTCATTTATAATTGACTGACTGATTCATGCATTCACAATCTTGGCGCTGGAATGAAATGGCGATATATTTTCATTTTACCTCATTTATAGTTTGGCTCAAAAATAAAAGGGCACACATCTAATAATCCAATGAATTCAAGCCATTCAAAGTAGGTCAGGAATCACCTAAGCAAGAACAAAATACACAAAGTGAGGAAAGAGGCGCAGCAGCAGTAAACTCGAGTGTAATAACGAAAACTAACATTTTGTGGGGTAAAATGATTGTGACATGCACCACCCTTGGAGCAGATATCAGTCAGGCTTGCTTAATGTAGGTCACATGTGAAAAATGAGAGCAAATGAACTGCCCAATGAATTCAAGCCATTCAAAGTAGGTCAGGAAACGGAATATTTTTTACGCCTTTAAATAAATCGGCAGATTTTCAGGTGATTCTAGACTGTTGTTTTATTTTTAGATTTGATTACTTGCAAGGTCTATAGTGTCAATCTGTAGAAATATGTGGATCCTATACTGTCATATCAATTAATTTAGGCAAATGGATTTACAGTATCTTCTATCCAGAAAACTGTCTTATTACATTATACTTCCTTCTCATTTGCAACAAGAAATGTCTTTAAAAAGACAACGCCATGGATGCAGATCATGTTTCATAATTTTACATTGCAAGTACTTTGAATGCTAGTAAATTTGAATGTTTGGCACAACTAACCGGGTGCGAAATATTGGCATTTATTGGTAAATACCACCAATGACATACTAGGAAATACTCAAAATTTCCATAAATAATCACAGAGCATTATCTGTTTACAAAATAAGTGTTTATTTCAGATTTCCAATTATAGCCATGTTATCAGTATACTGATAAGCTCTGATAAGAGGCCAAATCAAGACCTTCTGGTCATATTTACATTGTTATAGTCAAAAACAGATACTTTGTCCTGGTAGTCCCTGGCAACCCAGTCTGCATATGGCTCAGTCGCAAACATACACGACAGAAACCGGCTGTGAAGGAGCCTATATGCACATAAACAACTTTAATTCTTATTATAAAATCCGTTTTTGAGTATAATAGGAAAAAACTCAGATACCATGGATGGATACTGACTATATATTTAGAGAACTTTGCTAGGAATTTCATTGAAACATAATGGGATAGGTGGAAAACAATTCGACAAGTATTAATTCAAAAGAAAATATCCTATTTTGGTCAAAATTTAACCAATTTGAATATGTTGGGTGTCAATCTGGACTGAAAATGAGCCATTCCCCAGATTTCGTTGATTACAGCAAATTTCATCCATAAACAAAAAACTTATTCAGCACATTTCATATCTACCTAAACTCTTGAACAACCTCATCCTTTTTTCTGAAATTAACCACATTTTGAAGTTTATCACAACAAACTCATGCATATGCAAAATGAAGCAATTCCCTATTGCTAACTTGGTAAAATGCACACTTGTAGCCCAATCTCGTACATCATAGCACCCAGTTTTGGTTTGTTGTTTCAAAATATTGCAATTACACATTAGTTCTTTCAAATATAAAACGCTAAAACCCAAATCTAGAACAATCGAACATAGCTGATCATTATATTTATAAAGATATAGCAAACTTTCCATGATAGAGATTCGACCCAAGATAAATTACACCTAAATTGAGTGTCAATTCAGTATTATACCCGCATGGCGGGAAAAACAAATTAATAGAGTTCAAAGTCAAAACGTATAAAGTACTACATTGTACATATTAAATCAGCATGTCCCACAACTGACAAGTGCATTTGCAAACAATTTTAATAAAGATCAAAGTCAAAACAAACATTTGAAAGTACTACACTGTGCATCAAATCAGCATGCCCCATGAGCAGGGCCAAACAATTTTTGTGGCATGAAATCCCACGACGCCCTGCACTGTTAGTCCTTTTCCATACAATAAGATTTGGTCCGCAGAGTTTTACTTTTTCTGCGCAATCCACCAATTCCATGCCAAATTTCAGCAAAATATAGGGTTTTTTTACTTGCTTTCTGCCATTTTGCTCACACAAAAAATTAATGACAACCTTGATATACCTTGCATAAGCACTGTTCTTCAAACCTGTGATGTCATCAAGACTTTGCGCAAATCTATGTAAAATTATCGGTCATTTTTCCTGCAATTACCTTCAAAGTTTAAAAATTCTACACAATTTCCCTGTGCAAATTGGTCATTTTCCACGTAATTCCTCACAAAATTGTCAAGTTTCCGCACAATTTCCACACAAAATTGTTTTCCGTGCAAATCGTTGGGCCCTGCCCATAACTGACCAGTACAACAGGCATGCATATTCAGACTGAAAAAGTGACTATATTTGGGTGAACCGATATTACATGAAAACCATCCCACTGTGTTAATTGTAATTATTGTAGCAGTTCATTAGGTTCAAAGATTGATACCTAGTGAGTCCCAGTAATTATCATGTCGAAATTAGGTATGGGCAAAGGGTTTGATGAACAGGAACAAGTTCAAAATGCCTACGACAATTTAGGGTCAAATACAAGTCATCTTTGGGTCATCTTGATCTTAGACAAGACAAGTACTATCTGCCTCTGGGTGGCCATGTCTCATGAAAAAGAAAGGTATCATTCTTACTCTAAGAGTGTCTTTATTAATGTGCCTTTTTTCCCCTAGCATTTTAATCCGCTCACTATCAAGCTGGTCATTTCTGCTGCACTGCAAATGCAGGCCGGACAACGATTCACGAGACGTGAGGGCGGAAGTCCAACAAATTTGTTGTGACCAGATTTTGAGCGCTCACCCTGTGCAGTTTGTCACAGTGTCACCCACCAAATTGTCACCCGCACTGCATCTAGTTGGCACATCACTGCATATTACCCACTATTAACCATCACAAAAGGTGGTTGGCGGTGAGGTTGACTCACATCAACCGGCATCACTCTTCACCTGACCTGTTTCTACTGGGGCCGTTACCTCGTATAGTTACCATCAACTATTTGGTCAGTAGAAACACACTGTTAGGAACAGCATACGGTAAAAGATTAACCTTTGGAAAAGTATTATGGTTTTAAAAGGCCAAGCATCTGTTTCAGGCCCGGGTTTCAGGAACACTTTTTACCCATCCCACAAGTAAGTATTCACCAAGATTCGAAGATATTTGCCAGTCCCGTAATTTGTTTACATCTCATAGTCGGTACCGGTCTCGAGGTCACAGCAGTGTCAGAACATGAACGCTGCTTGCGTGACCTGCTTGCTGACTGAAACAGATCCTGAAGAGCATCCCAAAGTAATGACATGAATGAGTGCTATTGGTAGCATTGCATCTTTTTCAGAATTATTATCATTATTATTATTATTATTATTGGCAAATTATTTTTTTATTAAAAGGGCATTTCGTGATCCACAGCCTCGTCCCCCCACTTTTCTCAAAAAAAGTTGAGGTTTTTATACCACTGGAAACCTCTGGCTACATAATGTACATAATGTTCTAGCGAAGACGCGTGCGCTTTCAACGCTGTGAATTTGTTTTGTTTTTGTTTTGAAGTTACAGCTCAGTAGTCAGCAATTTTAATCAGTAATAAAATCATGCTATTAAAACATAATGACGCTGTTTTATGTATTTTATGCATACTTTTATATACTTTAGACCAATAATTTAGCAGTTATGAGGCCCGCATGTTTCCATAATTCAGTTAAGACCACCCTTAAAGCCATAATGTACAATCTTTGAAATGAGTTTGGTCAAACCAGATTTTTTGGCATTTTTGTAATGTTTACACACTTACACCGCATTGGATTCAGCTGAATTCATTGGATTTTTTTAGGACAACAAACTCATAAATCCCCCATAGAACACCAAGTTAAGCAGCTGAGATGGTGAGTTTTCTTTCATTTTACATCATTAGTTTTGGCTTAAAATGACCAGAAAACTTTCCTGACAGTTGTTACTAATAAAGTTTGGTAAAGAAATTACCAAATTAAAATTTGACCGAAATCATATATTAAGGTTTCAATAATCTTTTCAGTTATGTTAGCTCTAACTATATTTATGATTGATAAAAAACAATAAAATACAGAGAAAATATAAATTGATGTATTATGAAATATCCAATTTGCTCAAACAAAAGGCATATTGATCAGTGTACTTTACCCTACTCAATTAATCTGTTCACATGCTAAGACCATTTCCTAATTTCCAGAAAATGCCTCCAATCCCACGTTCAGACCCTGGCCTCTATCTTTAATCTTTTAATTGTTACAATTGATTGCCAATATTTAAAACAATTTTATTTCCATACAGTAATTCTTTGCTATATAGAGTGAGCTACTTGATTTGTGCTCCACAGGAATTCTGTGGCACAAGAATTTAGTGCATATACCTGCAGTATCATGTACCTACGAGAGATCTACTTTTAAAACTGAAATAGCAATTTTTGATGCCGTGTTTGTCATAATAGCCCAAATTATGTTGCCACAGTGTCCCTTTGAATGAAATAAATGCGGATTCAAAAGTTGCGTGCACCTAACCTGTTTAAAATGTTGCTTTTGTTGCTAGAGCACTGGTCATCACTGGTTACCACACTGGTTGATGCATAGATTTTGCCGAGCTATTGTTTTGTAATGGGGTGTAATTTTTTTTTGTGATGATAGACAATGTGTAAACTCCTATAAACCCACTCCATTAAACATGGAATGAGCAAATCATCAGAAATCTTTTGTTGATAATGTGTAAGAGTGATGGCCGCTATCATATCATGTTAATACTTGGATGTGTTGATAGTATCAAGCTGATGGGTGGCCTATTATTTTCACAGTAAGATCTGCACGCAAGGTTCAACAGGTGAACTATAAAAAGACAAGAAAATATGTTTGTCTTATTGGCCTGTCCTCAATTATACATGTTTGTTTTCTAACTTTTTCACTTTTTTTCCTATGATCAAGATTGTCAGACTATTTTCAAATAGTAAATAGCCTTTGTATTGAAAACAATGGTAAAGATTAATCACCTTTTCAACAAATCAATAATGATGAAAATGGGAAACAATAACCAGAGAAGTATTTACACAAAACAATATTGGAGGCAGTGGCATAATGAAAGTATGCAACAAGGTGACAAGGTAACTTGAAACCCCCTCAATCTGTGCCTGAGGCCCCCCCCCCCCCACGAACTGCCAGTTTATGTGTATCTATGGAAGGGTTACAGTTTTTGCCCTCTGATACTTCTTCTACCCCCCCCCCATCTCTCTCAATTACAAAAATCTAGTTACCCTATACTGATTGCATGAACTTTTTGTCAGTATGTGTGTGACCATATTTATGAATTACCACTCTATCAATATTTTTTCAAGAGCATTCTCAGATGATTTTAAAGTCATTGAGTATAAATATCAGTGCAAAATAAGAAAACATGGTAAGATAATAATGCTGATCAAGCTATATGTGTCCAAGACATGTGTAGGGTTACATGGATGACAACTGCATGTTTTTGTCCTGTCATTTGATCTAATGGGCTAATCAACAGACAATTTGCTTCATTTAGTTTGTGGTTTCTTACCATCTTGTAACTTGATTCAATAATAAACCCCTAACAGTGATGGTATAACCACATAGAACCTTATCCATGTATAACAATTACCTTTGGCATATATGGAAATTCACGGGGAGTCCCAATATATAACCCAATAAATTTGAGGCGATTAGGCAAAATGAGCCAAAAATTGATTTTTAAGTTACCATGGTAACAGGACGAAAAAGTAGCAAAATTTTTGTGTATTTCATTGTCTAGACTAGAGCAACATTTTATCAGTCACACCTCATGAATCGTAACTGTAACTGCCATTCACTTTTCAACATATTGTTGCTTATTAAATTAATAAGAATGGCAAAATGACATTTTTATTATAACTCACTTAATTTGCTTGAGATGGATTTCATTCAACTGTTTTGGTTCACATAGTGTGTTTCATTTGAGTACATGTTGCTGCTTGGTGCAAAACATATTGACAGGTCAAAAGTGAGGATAAGCAATTATGGATACAGAACTTTTCACAAAAAGAGTGTAACCAAATTTAGAAAAATAATTCTGAAAGTGTTACAGTATCTTAAATTACTTGCTTTCATCACATTTTGAGGTGGGGAGGGGAACAATGATTTTTGGGAAGCTGCTTTGAAAAAAACCCTTTTTATGTTAACTGTGATGAGTGAGCTCTTTCTGTTGAAGAGAAAAACATGGCACAAATAAATTGAATAAGTTATTATGTTCATTTCTGTTGTGCACTACACACAGCTATTCAATCACCTGAATGATGAATAGAAATTGTGGGCATTGGTAAATCGTGAATAGGCTGTTCACGCAACATTGTTAATTTCAGAGAGTTTTCTCAGGACTAATTGAAATTGGAATGTTGCAAACTCAGTTTCATGTCAGTGCAATATTACATTCTCACTCCATCAATACGTACTTCATTCCAATCAGTAGTAGAGAAGCTAGCCAATTATTCTAGCATTCCATCCCATGTATCCCTCATTATACACATGTAGTGCATACACCTGCCCAAAGATACAATGATTAACACTTCCAAAAAAAAAGTCACATAAGAACCTACCGTATTTGATCTAATTAGTGCCCCCGGTGCTTAAGTCAGTCATTTTGGAGCTCTGTGAAACAAAAGTCAAAACAGGGAATGTACACACAGAAACATTGCAAATTAAGTGTATCTGAAGTTAAAATCAGTCATAATCCAAAGTCACAATGTGTAAATGTGAATTTATTTAGACATCAGGTACATTGAAAAGGGGTGCTTAGACAGAGGCAAATTATGTAAGGGGCACTCATTAGGGAAGGGGCACTAATAAGGTCAAATACGGTACTGAAATACCACAAATCAGATCACAAAACCATCAGAATCCAAGTTCAACTCATCCAGCTGATACAGGGAGTTTCTTGTTACTAGTTAACTTAGAAACAATAAAGCTTCACCATTTGTGTCATTTATTGGAGAAACCACAGGGAATTCATTGCAAACATTGCTTAGATAAACACGGGATGAGTAAAAATAGATACGTCCCAAGGTTTGCGCATCACAGGTAGCCAATAGAGAACCGACAGCGCCGAGCGAGATGCCCGGAATTTTGTTCGGAAGTTGACAACACTATGTCTTGCTGTTTTTGACAGTTACAGGATATGCAGCAGTGTTATGGAAGCTTTGGTATGGGGCTGGTTTTCTGTTTTTCAACAAATTTGTGATGTCATAAATAGAGACAATGAATTATGTAAGCCAAGGTGAAGGTCAAAGATGTGGCATACCCAGCATTTAATGGTAATTAGATTTTCTTTGATTTCATTTCATCTATTTGGGGCAATTTTTATTAAGAGGCATATTATCTATGTGCAAAGCTGTTAGCTATACATGCTATCCACGTAGGCCTAGGATTTAAAGGCGTAATAATGATCTTTTCAATAAAGTAAGTTACATTTTAAGTTACACCTAATTGGAATCAGCCATTTGTTGTGTTTGTAATAGAACGGAGCAAGTTTTTAATTCATTATTATATTACACAATAATAAAACCCCCACAGAGCTCCACAGTTATCATATGAATATAATGGCTAAGAAAATTATTGGTTATTTTTCATTTTACCTTGTTATTTTGGCTTGAAATGGATCCAGGAAATAAATAAGAAAACTTCCTAACAGTTATTAGTAATATTATTATCAATTTTGTGAAACAAAAACATAATCAAAATTTGACATCAGAGATCATATATTTTGGCTTTAAGTTATACATTTTTCTAATATAGGCACAGATTTTTGAAGGGATTGAAAATATTATATTCAATCTAAACCTCCTACCTATTTTATGCAGATCATGGAAAACACATTTTTATACTTTGACACTCTGCAGCTGAAGGGACTATCCCATCATGCATATGGAGTGGATCTGCTTGCTCTGTACAGGGCCTACACAATTTTGAGAGCTATAGTTTTGCAATACTTTAGAGGTCATAATATTCTTTGCTCCAAACAAAATGCTACGCATAAGCATCCCTGATAATCGATAGTTGAAGTGAGGGAATTTCGCATTATCAGTTCTACTATTACCGCAAAGTATACTAGGATAGCCCTTTCAGCTGCTGTGGCTTTGACACCTTTGACACCATTTATAAGGACATATTAACATAAACCACCCAAACACTATCTTTAAGCATAATTATGCCAATTTAGTTATTTTAGTTATTTTTCAATTATCTGGCAAGTCATACACCCCTGTTAAACATAAAGCACTTTTCCGATAATAACAAGAATAACTCTTCTGAACCTTCTGAAGCATTTATAAGAAGATATCTATATCGCATAAACCACCCAAACACTATCTTTAAGCATAATTATTACGCAAATTGAGTTATTTTTTCTTATCCTGTATTTAGCACTTTGGACATTCAATGCAAAATCACACATAATTTATATCCCGGTCAAACATAAAGCACTTTTATGATAATAACAAGATTAACTTGGCATATCTAAAGCAATGCCATCTTCAAGCATAATTACGCCAATTGAGTTATTTTTTGTTATCCCATATTTAGCACTTTGGATATTCAATGCAGAATCATACATAATTCATATCCAGATTTTTCAATTATCTAGCAATTCAAACATACCGTTCAAACATAATTACATAAAGCACTTTTATGATAATAACAAGAATAAATCAGCATAACTAAAGCAATAATACAACCATGTTGACCAGATATATGATAGAATATAATCATTTATTCAACATTATATATCTAATGCATTTCATACAAATAATAATAAAATCAATATACATATTTGGATGGAATAATGTTTATCAAGGTGTAGAATATAAAATAACAGTCACTAATGCCGTAATTTTAACTTGCATCCAATCAATATGCAAAGAGCTGTAATTTTGTCAGGTAATATCATACAGGGCATTGAAAATTAAAAGCATCACCACTCCAAAGAAATTGTTGACTTGTCTTGCTTGGGCTATATGCATCTTATATGGTGTGTATCTCCTGTGCTGATGATACGAATCACGTGATTTTTTAGTATTTTTTCATTCTTAAATGAAGATTACATCCCATTTCTGTGTCTCTTTCTCTATCACTGTGTCTGTCTGTTTGTCTCTCCATATGTCATGTTCCTTTGCTTTCTCTCTCTCTCTCTCTTTCCAATTACAATTAAAATACAACAAATCTGAGTTTTTAGATTTTCCGACTTTTCCGATCACAGATAGTGCCCTTAAACATTCTTGTGTCTCATACCGGGAGAAATCTACTTCAATTCAACAGGGTGTTTAAATTGTGAATTCACTGTTACGCCATCACTTGCTCATGCTTCAAATAACTTTTATGAGCATGATGAAGTCGACTTCTAGTCCTGTGTTCGTTTACACTACGAAAGTTGGAGTTTGAAGTTGAGTTTGAATTTGACAAATGTTAATGCTCGAGGTTGACATTAGAAATGCGGCCACCCTGTTTACACACAAAAAAGTTGACTTCAGGCTCTATGTAAATGAAGTCAATCATTAAGTTAAAATGTCTTACATATATAGTCATATTTTGCATCAAAGTGTAACTTGTCCCTTTGGTACATCAAAGTATTCTTTGGGTAAATGTTCTTCCGTGAACAAATTAAGTGTTGATGTGAAGTCATCTTGATATTTTAGGTGTCCATATTGATCACAATGTTACGGTAATTTGTATACAGAACAAGCAGCAAGGCAATGTACGTTGTTTTTCAAGTGAAGTGTCATTGCAGTTGAGTGTAAATCCAAATAAATTGTACCACTTTGAGTCAGGTAAAGTTTCAGGATGTGATGTGAAATGTGATGAACACAATGTAACTGACCGAGTAACTGTAAAGAATTAAAAAAATAAAACAAAAGTAAGAAATAAATTATTATTGTAACCTTGAGACAAAAATAAAGATTAAGATTGGATTTAGTTGATAAGAGATATTGGGTGACTACACATGACAGTGAGATCCGAATCAATGTGGACTTCTATAGATGTGGATCAATACACCTTTTTTGTAATGACCACTAAGCTGTCATAGGTGGCATTTGGCTCTGCTAACTCCAATAGGCCGGAGTTATCGAAGCAGGAAACTGAAAGCGAGACAAAGTTAATTTTCCAAGTAACTATGTAGTATACGTAAAATAGAAGTATATTACATTTAGCATTTTATTAATTTTGATCTGCATAATTAATTAGAATTCATCTTATTTTTTCAAATAATTAACCCTAATTAATTATGCAAAATGCTGAACACAATAAACTTCTATTGTGTCAGTCTTAGCTAGATAGTCCTTATAGTTACTTGGCTAATTAACTTTGCATAATAAGGCGTATATGTAATTTACATCTTTAGCCTCGCTTTCAGTTTCAGCTTCGCTAACTCTGGCCAAATTGGAGTTAGCAGAGCCAAACACCGCCAACATCAAGTAGTCAATTAACGAAAAAGGTGTATTATGGACTTTTCTTGTGCACCACATTGCAATATGAGCACCCTACAGGGGCAGTTTGCTTAGTAGGTCTGAAAGGGATAAGACCCTCCCATGCTGCCCTACAATACCCACACACTGTAATGCACTAAATACAAGACACATAATGCTCATTAAGCAATCATTTCCCCTCTTCAGCTCACAGTACGCATATCATGTACACTACATATGATGCGGATCACTGGAGTACATAATTGATCTGGATTAATATGGATCTCCCCTGCTGCATGGAGTCACCCATTGATAAAAGAAGTTCATCTTACAAAGAAACAGGTGATGAAATTTATATTCCTGAATTTCTTCTTTCTTGTGAAATGACCATGAAGAATTGTGTCAGTGTGTCACAAGCTAATTAACAACACACTTTGAGTGTCATCGCCTCCAATTATTGTCAAGAATAATTTCGGCTGATCAAAAAGGACTAATATGAAAAGGTTTGTTAACGACACAGTGAATAGCCACCAACTTGAGCTATTCCAATTGAAATCCATACACCCTCTATGGAAGACTTGACCTTAATTGCTCACACAGGTTGTAGATTTCAAATGTAATCCCATTTGAAATTCACACTCCCTGAGTGGGAGATTGAGGTCATGTATTCTACAGGGGTGTATGGATTTCAACTGGAATAGCCCATTCATCACTGCTGCAGTCTGGAATTCATTACGATATAATATAATTTGAACTTACTTTAGTGATTCTTAAAAAAATCTTTTAGCGTTTACAGAATATGAAATATTAATTAATGGGATTTTTTATTAATAATGACACAAAATATTCAAGCCGTTTAGTGGTCTTATTGCCACAATTTTTGATATATTGATGTGAACCAATTAAGGACAAATCTTCAAACGACGATAATAAGAAGTTAAAATAAGTTATATTGGGAAGGACAACAAGAAGTCATTGACTTTAGGCCATAAAGGAGAGAGATTTGTCTTAGGATATCACAGGCATAGCTTTTTAATATTTAATTTTGGTGTATATGTATGGCCGCAAGTGAATGAAACCAAAAGTGGGCTAAAAATGCAATTAAAAAAATGCATACCACTTTGCTGGTTTGTTTTTGGTTTGTTTTTTTAATTTTCTCCTGAGACCAATCTTTTTGCTTTTGCCTTATCAGTGCTACATAATTTCTGCAAAACATAATTTATCGATAGAGGATATCTCAGTATCATTATGCCACTTTCATCTCTATTGAGTAACCATAACCACCACTTCAAACCTGTTGAGTTTATGCCGATTTTAAATATACAATGCTAGAAATGCTTAGAAGAATAATGCAAAGGTATTCAGTGCAGTGCCTTCCTTTCACTGTTTCTTTATACACTTTTCAAAACAAGGGCAACTGCCTGGCCTCAATCTGGCTACAGCTGTAGCATAGCCAAGATTTTCCAGGGGGAAGGAGGGAAAGGCAACTGTCAACTCTCAAGATTTTACGAAAATGTGCAAAATTTCCTACACATCTAAATCTCACAACTTGCCATACATTGGCTTATAAAAAAATAAAAAAATAGTAGTACCCGGTTTAAATAAAATCTAAAAATAAAATTAGATGCACACATGATGAAACATAAATGAGACTAATGAGGTTCACTGGTTGAAAATCTCAATTTTGATATAGGAAAGTGTAGATGATATGAGGACAGGCAGCCATCCCCCTTGTCAATAGTTTTACTAGTCACAAAAAGTCATAAGGGCACTAGTCATTCTCGTTGGATCATGCATTCAGAGTACGAAAATCTGAAATCTGTTCCCAATTTACAGGTCCTGTATTCTGAGTAACCTCTAAACCACAAAACACTGCCTTTTGTCTTCTATTGTAAGTCCTGTAGTCCAAAACGATCACGTTTAATCTGCTGAAAGATGACACAAATGACAAGATACGAAAAATGGCTTCAGGCCAATGCCCTTATAGAGATGCCAGGGGCCAATGTCCTATGGATATAATGTTATAAATGAATACAGACCATACATGCCCTTGGTGACTCTGAAGACATTAGATTAACCCCTCCCTTTTGACACTTCATGACTATAGATAGATTTGTCTTCCTTGCCAGGATTAGTATTGATTGTCTATACCACAGGGAACCTTGAAGAAGATCTCTTATCAGGGGGAAGAAAGACACATATTTCCTGGATTGAAAGACGATGCTCTCCCTTGGTATACACAATTAAAGATATTATTTTGAAATTGTCTTTTAGTTTGAGTATGAATATGACAAGTTGAGGAACCTGCAATGGGAAGCACTAATCCTAAACTTTCCTTGACACATTTTGTATAGAGTTATCAAGTGGGTCACAGTGCACTGATCATGTGTATCTTTCTACATGCAGCCTATGGATCACTATTCTTTTTGTTTAACCCCTATCATATGTCACACTTACATATTGCATTTATATACTTAGTTTCTGTTTACAACAAATTTATACTAGACCAAAAAATACAGATGATGATGAATCATATAATATGCAACTTTACACTATGGTCCCATGAATTCAGAACCTGATCAGAAAATCATTTATTTTAATCTGAAAATAATACAATTTCAGTCCAATTTTATATTGTTATATTTTGAGTTGATTTTGTCTATTAGTCCAAAGTTTCAACTGCCACATTTGCGAAAATGGGTTGACAAATGTTAGCAACCCTGAAAACAAGTATTTTATCAATAAAAATGAAGAGGTTTCTTTTTAGTTGTTAAGATTGTTAGATATAGCCATAAAGGTGTGAAAATATCTGCTTGAAAATGAAAAACTATGTTGTTTTTATGGTACCACATATACTTTTAAAGATATGTATTAGTGTAATTTGGAAACGGTTCTTTAGCTTCACTAGTGACAATGCAGTTCTGAGAAACATTGCAATGAATTTCTCCAATTGCGCAACATTGTTTCATATGTTCGCTTGTTCCACACAATACTGAAATCCTAATTCCTGTGAACGTTGCATGCATATTACCTAGTACTTCCATGATATTACTGAGTGCACCTTTAAAGATGTGCTTGTAACAGGTGCAATTAATTGACATCATAATTGCTTTGATTACCTTGGCATGCATTTAAGTGCCACCTTGCACAGGATTAAAGAAATCAATGCACCAAGAGGTGGCAGTATTGTATGTCACATACTGTTACCTACAGTTAACGTGTGAACTTATCATTGGTAAAGACTGTGTAGTAGGCACGTCCATATGGAGGGCTTTTTGTTTAAGCAACACAATTCTCTAGAAAAAATTCGGGAAATCAGCCGTGTGAACTGTCTTGAGGATTCCAATCTCTAAGTTTGCTCCCAAATTTATCCCAAAGAAATTGAAGCAATTCTGCAATTTTCCAGAGTAATTCTCAAGTGCTATTGCCATTTTGCGATTTTCGAGTGCTGAGTTTAACCTATAAACTTAGTTTAATTATATTTAAAAGGATTTAATTCAAGAAACTATATCAGTTCCATTAAACTTCCAGCTTCTTAGAGTTATGAAATATTTTAACCATATTTTCAATATTTATATGTGTAAATTCACAATTTTGACTTTCACTTCCATTGTTTTGAAAGCGTCCCCCAATCCCCTCCCCCAAAATTGACTAATATGGGCACCCGGGTGCTAAGGGTCTGCTACCAATAAGACTCCACTGTCAGAAGCAGTGCTTCAGTGTATATAGCAGCAGCTAGCTGTTCGCAGTCCCTTTGTTTCTTTGGTCTATGGTATGATCAGCGTGGTGAAGTTGGCTCGAGATAAGAGATTAGACATTCGCAATTGAATAATTCAATACGTTGAATAAAAAGTTTTTGAAATTCTTTATTTTGATGAATGTCGACCTAAAAACAACTCTTATGTATCGTTCAAGTCTTCTACAGTTTTTTGACACTATTTTTTGGACATCCGAAAATTTTGGCCAAAATATTCAAAATTTTGGATCTTTGTTATCTGGCCAAATTTCGACCTAAAAACAACTCTTATGTATAGTTTAAGTCTTCTTAAATCTTTTTTTAACCATTTTGGGGCATTCAAAATTTCACCCAAATAACGAACTTCAAATGTTTGACATTTTTGGCCAAAATGTTTGAATATCCAAAATTAGTGTCAAAATACTCCAGAACACTTGATCGATACATAAAAGTGATTATTAGGTCGGATTCGGCCAAAGATTGAAGTTTTGAAATTTTGAAATTTTTGAGCCAAAAGTTTTGAAAGTCCAAAAACGGTCTTAAATGACTCCAGTATCCTTGATCGATGCAGAAAAACGATTAAAGTGTAATATTCAACGGAATAACGAATGTCTAATCTCTAATCTCGAGCCAACTTCACCGTGCCGTATGATCAACCTACCTGGCAGATTGGTGATGTCAGCTACTCATGTACTGCTACCTATCACTGTACAGTCTTAGTTTTCCATCTAATGTAGCAGTCATCAACTAAGGGGGAAAAAGAAGAAAAAAGTGCAATGTTAATTGTGATGCATAATTTAACAAGGTTCTCTGACACAACATGTGCATTTGTTTATTTGTTTGTTTAAAAGGTCCCTCCACATGGAGATACACTTGGGTCTGATGATGGACCAGGCTAAAAAAGATACTTATTACTCAATAAATTGTCTGTGTCAGGGTATTTTTATGGAGAAGACACTGAAAGATTTAATTTTGGTGAAATTTACATGTCAATCTTTAGAGCAATATTGTTTAACTTATAGTTCTGTTTGTGATGCGATTGATGATTTGTTCACCTTGTAAACAGTGGTAGTACAAATTACGTCTTTATGATTACTAATTAATTCAAATTAGTACTAATTCCAATTCAATTCAAATTAATTACAACCTACGTCATCAATGATATTACACCTTTTTGTATTACAACCAATTATGATTGTACCTGTTGCATTGATTACCTGGATGATTGACAACTGAGGACATGAATTAATAGAATACAACCTGATGGAATATAGTATAATAAAACACAAAAACATAATATTCAAGTAGACACAAATAAAGCATCACTGATCACTGACATGTATTATTCCATTCTGCAAACTCTTCTGGTCAGTCTAGTCCAGGGGGGGGGGGGGGTTAAGGGTAGGAACAGTGGCGATGCCAAGGGGGGGCATAAAGGGGCAAATGCAAAAGTCAGAACTCTTGCCCAAAATTTCCAATTGTTGCGACAATTTTGAGCAAAATTTGTTAGCTTTACCCCCCTGAAATTTACTCTGCCCCCAATGCCCCCCCCAAAAAGATTTCTGGCACTGCCCACCGGCACTGGGTAGGGATGTATGAATGTATGTATACGCTGCCCCCATTTGCCCTCCATTATTCAGATGTGATCCTATCCCAAAGACCTATTTTTCTTAACTTTCCTAAGTTGGAAAATTTTGCAAAATGGGGTCCGATTGAAGCCATTTGGTGCATCATTTTACACTATTAAATACTCGAAAATGCTCAAAAAATATTTTTTTGGGATATACCAAGGGCGAGCGCCCCTCCACCCTCCCCCTGGATCATAACAGCCCCCCTGGATCCACCGGTGTTGTGTTGATCTTTCAGGTCCCCATTTCAGTATCAGTTTGGTCAGTAAACAGTTTAGCCTATATGTAGTTCTGGTAAACCCCAGGGTTAAAAATTGCAATTTAGAATCAAACCTTTCTCCATTTGAATATTCGCATTTTATCGCCGAAATAAGAAAATAATTAATGTGACTCCGATTTTACATATGTGCATAGGAAGTGTAGCAGAGGCCCCAATATAATGCGTGCTTCAATGGGAATATTCTTTTCAGCAACTTCGCAGCTGTTTGGGGGTATAATGGCGCCATTATTGTTGGCTGCCAAATGGTGTGAAATATCCGAGTGGCAGCAAAAGAAATGTAAAGCCGCGCTTTGGTATGTGTTCTTAAGGTGGTATATAAATACCTACATTTAGGGGTAGTCATACATGGCGTCCATCATTGTTGGCTGCCAAATAGTGTGAAATATCCCAATGGCAGAGAAAAATAAAGCGCTTTGGTACCTGTTCAAAAAGTGTTAAATAAATGCCTACATTTATTCCCCCCGGGAGTCTAGTGACTTGCAATGTGATTTCAACAAATTTTCTAATGGTGTTAGGGTTAAAGAACGGAAAGGGAATGCCCTTGCCTTTATAAAACAGAAGAAGCCATTCTGCGTTTCTTCTTTGATTTTGTAACGTTTATTTTTGTAAAGTTGTCACCACTTACCAAGAACCGCACCCAAATGGGAAACTACTTCACCCAATAGGCGCTGAAGTAGGAAGTGTACTCGTGACTGAGTTTAGTGAGTTAAATGTTTCACTTTTCAGCAGAAAATCATATAATATGTAAATCTTAAGAGTCAAACTTTCACTTCGTAAAAAAGAAGGGAGTGGAAAGAATATTTCTATTGCCCATGGTATATGCTTTGAATAGATTTTGTCACATGAAGGCTGAAGCAAACTGTTCTGGGACATTGTAGCTGCAATCAAGGGGAAAATAGTTGGCACACTTAAATATTATTTAACAATATGTTGGAACTCTTCATTGTTGTAGCATAGGCTTTGTGTTGGACTCTGATACCTGTATGATGATCTAAGATTTTCCAAAAATACTTGTTAGACAAATCTTCCCCTTTCCCCTTCCCTCCCCAGTCCCCCTCAATCAATGTTGCTGAGCATGGACTGCCCGATGTCAAAAGCTCTTTCATCAACATTGAACTGATGGGGGGAGAGAGGTGATCATTTACATTTAGTATGCCACACATGCTAATATTTTCCTTGATTGTGAATAATTAACTTTTGATTGAAGCAAATGTATATGAGGTCTTTTTTCGTATGATTTTAGGATTTGTTTCTTTCTAGTTTTCTCTTCATACAGGCCAGCATGCTTATAGACAAATCTCATTTCACGCATTCCTACACCTCACTGGCAGCCATAACTGGGTCCCCGTCTGCTACAATGCACCCAAAATGTGAAATGATTCGGCCTTGGCAGGAATTTTAAACTGCATTCCATCACCCGTTTTGCACCTGCGTCGAAAATACACGTAGACAAAAGAATGATGAAAGTTTACAACACAATAGAATTCCCTTCGGCAAAACACACAGCTTCTACATGGTCTATTGCCTTTTATGTGCGGTACAAAGAAAATAAAGTCATACACCATATCAAACGCTAGTTCAAATGGATGTCTAGTACTTGCAAACAAAATGACTATGTATGAATAGATTCAACGGGATTACCTGCGGAATTATCTCTATTGTATATATTATTCTATTAACCCTCCTTGTCCTTGCATCTTCTCTAAGGCGGCTTTTATTCACACAATTGGGTGGTCAAAACACTAGTTTGGTGCAAACTACCAAATCCTGACCATGACTTGGCTCGTGAGATTCGTCTATAGCTTTTAAGCTTGCATGTCCACCCGGACTGACTGGTTAAAAAACAAACAAGTGTAGATTTGCACTAATGGCAACAAATGTAGCCATTTCTGAGATATGGTATCTTTTTTGGCACAAAAGCTTGCTATTCAATGGACACCTTCTCTCAGTACTCAATAATAATGTGTATCATGGAATGGTTGTTTTTATAGTTCAATCCATGCATGGTATTAAGGGGGTTGCTTTTTTTTTATTTAATCCATTGTACAAGGTATTTTTAAAGATCTGCCTTTTTACACTCCGTTTTTCAAGAATAATCCTAGGGTGCATAGGAAAACTTTGAACCAAAATGCTCCTAAATTTCTACAGAGTCAGTTATTTTTGATATTCAAATGCTTATTTGCATTAGCTTGTTAATTAATCATGTAACTGATTGCAACAATCCAACACCCCAGGTGGAACAGTAACAGAATGCAGAAGATGATTCAAATAGATTTGTCATCAGAGTATTAGGTTTTGTCATAACCACATGAAGGAAATACAGAAACCACCAACACATCAAAAGGACTGATCTTCAGGAAACAGAGAATAAACCACAGAGGTACGTGTTGTCTTTGAAGTTGTATCATCTCCCTCAGGTGGATATGTAAAATAAAGTGCTAGTCTGATTTGAAACTTTTCATGACCTCTAATACTTTTATTGAGACATTGAGACTCTATAAGTGTGCTCCATGTACATGTGATTTGTAAATAGTAGAAAATACAAATGATCTTTCTGTGCTATGTTTTGGAAATTGCTTGTTCCCTTCCCTTGTCCAAAACCAATATTGGCGTGAATATGTATTGCAATTAATTTGCACAATGTTCTCTACTTTATAAAATTGATCAAACTAAAGATGTGTTAAATGTATATTTAGTGTTTAAGGGCCCAGTCACCCACCTTTGCACAGTATTTTTGTGTGGGACCTGAGAGCATATCGTCACACCAAATTGCATTCTGAATACAAGGAATGTCCTTCTGATATCAAACTATTTTGATTTTTTGAAATATAATATTACAAATTGACATTTTTGACATTTTTTAAAAATGACAAATATTGTCATTTTCCCCCACAAAGACCTAAAAATGTTAGGTCTTTTGGGGAAAAATGTATCTTCAATATGAAAGGTCAACATTTTCAAATGATGGAATTGGCTTTTCCTGTCAGCTACATACACTTTAAGGGGGTACTACACCCCTGGCAAATTTTGTGCCTATTTTTGCATTTGTCTCAAAAATTATAGCGCATTGGTGACTAGTAAGATATGCATATTATAGGGGCAAGGACTACAGTTACTGCACTGAAAATTCAGCAACTCAAGGCAAGTAGTTATTGATTTATTGATCAAATATTGGTTTCCCCTCATTTTTGACTAACTCCACAACTGTTGTCTGTGCTGAAATAAAATTTCCAGTGCAGCAGTTGTAGTTCTTACCCCTATAATATACACATCTTTAACTTGTCATCAATGCTCTATCATTTTTGAGAAAATGCAAAAATAGGCACAAAATTGGCCAGGGGTATAGTACCCCCTTAAGTACATATCATAAGATTTATAAAGTTAACCTCCAGGATTGTTAAATATCAAAAATATCAATTTTTAATAATTTGCCATCAAATTTGTAATATATCGCATATTTCATACAAATCAAAATTATTTCATAGTGATATCACCAGGACATTCCTCGTATTCAGAATGCAATTTGGTGTGTCTGATGTACTTTCATGTCCCACAATGAAAAAATACTGTTCTAACATTGCTATCCGATCCCTTCTAGGCCTATGGGTTATGTCAGTATACTCTGACACATCAGTTGGATCCTGAATATGACATATTATCATTATGCAAAAAAAACTAAAAAAGAAGTGTCATATTGAGAAACCTATTCCTAAATTGTAGCAATCAATAGTAAACTGGTTGTGAAGTGTGGCCTGATACCTATCCTGTAGGAATTACACTAAGGAAATAAGCCCTTCCTAACATTTCACCTGCATGTTACACAGAATGATGTATACAACTACCTGTATGTTAGTTCTGAATTTGGGTGTGGCAAGCTTTTGACCTATTTTTGCCACAAAGTATTAGCTTTTACAAATCACATCTACATGTGTATTGAAGGCACAGTAGGATAGTGGTAAAGACTTCAACTTATAAGGCAAAAAAAAAAAAGGTTAGTCTCAAAGCTCATGAGTGATTGAAAACAAATGGAAAATGCGATTTTTTTCCCCCTGACTTGGTGTTCTTATGGTATTTTGAAAAAAAAAAAAAATCTGATTTTCGCAAAAAATTAAATAATTTTTTTTTTTTAAATAAAACAAATTTCTGCATTTCTTTTTTTTTTTCAAATCGAGCGATGTTATAAATGCGCATGTGAGCTTTGAGACAAACCTTTTTTTTGGCCTAATCACAGGGTAGCTATTCAGGCATGGGTTTGAAAGCACAGCAATATCAATGTGTAATGCACCTGGGCAAGGTATTTTACCTCACTTGTCTCACTCCACCCAGGTGTAATGGGGAGCTGTTAACGGATAACAGTAATTGCAATATAAGTACTGAGAGGAGCTGCGCCTATATTGCGCCTGTGTAGAAGTGAAATGATTCTGATGTATCTCACTAGCAATGGTGTGTACTGGACTACTGGTACCTTTTGAGAACAACAAGAACAATCACTCTCTACTGCTCTCCTTAAATCTGATATAGGAGAGTGATTTTAGCTCTCCTTAGTTAACCATTTTCTCCTTATACAGCCAACATTAAAAGGTATATTTTCATAGGAAAATTTTCTGGACACGTGACCAATGCTTATCAATGTGAGTGTAACCTCGAGCCTGATCTCTGACCCCCGGCGGTGACCTCGCTATTCAAGTCTTAGTAATTTTGAATTGGAATAGTATTTTGACCGCAATTTTGATAGAAATTTGTGCATTGCAAATTTATTGAATATTATGTTATCTTAATTTTTCACAATATCATCAAAACGTAATTTCAAAAATATCTATCTACGGAAAAAAATATTTATCTACGGAAACTCTTACCATAACATTATTAACTTGCGACAAGTAACTTATTTTGCCTCAAAGGAAGAATTCTTCCTATTCAAATACATTGGAGGAACACCCGCACAGTGACATCGCCCCGATATCTTCATAGTAGAAATCGCCATGGTAGGTTGAATCCACAGCCACACATGACCATTTTATTCGGACCTTATGAGATGCATATTATTAGCGAAGTGACCTGACTAAGGCTACTGACATAGACGGGTAATTGATTTTCGCTCTGTGAGCAAGCTTGTATCCGAAATTGCGGTCAATGGTTATCATCTCTCCACTTGAGTGCGTGCCTCTATAGCCTGCTGTGCGCTGTAGTCCATACAAGACCAACATAATATAAAATTAAGAGTCTTGGTCACATTTTGAGTTCAAAGCGCACGGCCAATTTTCAAAGCGCACGCTAACGACTATAATATCTGTTCAACACATATTTTCAAGTGTATGAGACCACATCTGGTTTCTTGAGAAAAATTCATTTACGGAGATATTCATCATTTTCTAACTCAGTATTCAAGATTTTCGTCTGATATCAAAATCGTCGCATAGCAATTCACGTGTATCGATCCCGTGTATTCATTTTAATGTCACTGCTGCACCAAATAATTATTAGCCAGGCGATGTCGGTGTGACCCGCTGTGCTCGGGGTCACATTCCATAATGCTAATATGTCTGCGCCCATGGGTGTCACGTGTCCAGAAAATTTTCCCGTGAAAATTTACCTATTAATTCTGACTGTTATATTATATAGTAAATGCTCTAAACAGCTCTCCTTGAAGGCTCCAGAAGAGCTATTTAATGCTCTCCTGCAAATTCAATAGACATTGCAAACATTTATTTTTATTTCTAATGTAATATAGGTTAAATACACTGCTTGCCCTTTCACTTACAAATAATCAATTGTCACCACAAATCTACTCTTTCCAATAATAGTAACATATAATGTAATATAGGTCAAACGTGCTGCTTTAAAAGAGTCCTTGCCCTTTCCCTTACAACTCAATCAATATCACCACAAATCAACTATTTCCATGGCTTATTTAGCTTGCAGATCACATCACAAATGGTTATGAAGTATTCAGCCCTAATGAAAATTATCACACCTCTCAAATTGCAGGTCCAATTTTTATGACATTTCAGCTTATTTTATTCTTTAAAATAAGCAATGAAAAGACAAATTAATCTTTATTTTAGCCTAAGTGAGTCAGTTTGCTGCATCATCACACATTTACAAATCACAGGCATAATGCGTAATTTGATTTCTTCAAAAACAGGCAGATGGGTACAAAGTATATCTCCAGCAGCAAAACTAACACTACCAGAGGTACATTGCTGTCCAGCTATTCCATTGGTGCTCTAGAGTACCTGTGTGGAATCACATGTACAGTACACACACTGGTACTTGATTGGTACTGCACTGTTACCAGCAGTGTACCTCTGAGGTTGGCAGCAAATAGGAATCTGGTGTGAACAATCCCCAAAGCACACAACTTAGGAAATGCACATCTTATTAGAACATTCAGCACAAACCTTTCCATCAAGGAAAACATCACTTAGTACAGTCAGTATCTGACCTACTTATTAGTGACAGTAAAACAAACCAGAATTGGGTCAAAATAAATTGATTGAATTTTAGAATAAATTGAATCATTCTGTTAACTTTTAATATCAAGGTAGAAACAGGTAAAAGAAAGGGAACACAATGTCAATCAAGACTGACCCCTGAAGATGACCATGCAAATTTGACAGCAATGATTGACAGTACATAGAAGGCATGCATTTTCAAAGTCCCAGCAAGTCTATGTCCTTTCTGTTCTCTGGAAGATCCATCCCCCTCCCCCCGCATTGTGCAAGCATCATGTGCGGTAATTCCCAAAATCCAACTTTTCACAGTCACAAATCAGGCCCAATAATTCCACTAGGTATGCACTGGCTAATATCATGTCATCTGTATGGAAAAATCAAATAAAGATATGTTTTCTTGACTATGTATGTATGCTGAATTTATTGTAAATAAATAATCATTCAATGATTACAAAGCCCAGTTTAGATATTGGTTGAAAACTAGGTTGAAGAATTCCTGCAATATAGAAATTATCTTGCATGATATTTTATTTATTTCCTGTGACTTGAAATGGTAACAAAGTGACAAAAGTTATAATGCTTGAATTAGGCTATTGAACTTGTAATCCACACACCCCTGTGGAAGACATGACCTTAATCTCCCTCACAGGGGTGTAGATTTCAAATGGAGTCATCCATTCAGGTAACCCCATTTGAAATTCACACTCTCTGTGTGGGAGATTAAGGTCATGTCTTTCATATTGGGTGTGTGGATTTTAACTGGATTTGCCCAATGCAGACTACATGAAGTCAAGAAACAAACAAACAATTAATGCATTATCCTGACAAATTTAATTTTATTGTCATTTGTGTTATCATTGTTCATTTCTGGCTTCAGAGTGAAGGCAGACCATTTTTATCGGTTCATAATGCAGGTGTCCACCAGACAGTAAGCAATAAAAATCAAGTTAATAATTACATCTCTTGTCAGTAACAATCTCTCGTCAGAAACAATCAAACAACGACATGAAATTTTACACTCAGTTGGTCAGGAAAGGGAAATTTGGTCCAGAGAAAGGGGCAGACATACAAGGAAATGTGCTCCTAGAAATGACCTGCCTTGAAGTTTATACTTAGTGAAGTGTCCCTATTATGAAAGGTCACTTGCTGCATGCAATCAAACATCAGCCTTCTAAAAAGGTCTAAAATTGCAGATGGTTTAAAGGATAACATCATCGGTTTACAGGATTCATGGAATAAGTGGTCCTTGAGTCAGTCCCCAGATTACTTCAGTCAGGACCCAACAGTATCTGTATGGAGAAGTTCACATTTTGCCCCTTCACACACAAGTTTGGGTCTCTCAAAAGGTATATTTCCAATAGTTTGAAATAGCAAGCTTTATTGTCACACATCCAAGTTTTATTCAATGCTTGATAAGTTTAACATATAGGGTTTGGTTTTCATCTTGGATTATCCACATCAAATACCATTAGACATCAAAGGAGATGCTCTGCAAAATTTGTTCTGTCCCTAATTGTTGGTCCTTAATAACTATTCATCAAATTTGATCTCTTTGAGCTGATAATCTAATAGGTAGGGCATCTGCCTCTGCATGTAGATGGATGTGAGTTTGATTCCTGTATCGGTGTATTCTCACATGGGTGGATCCGGGGGAGGGGGAGCTGATGGGGCCTGGACCCCTCTTTTGACATCTAAATCATGCAAATTCAGCCTGTTTTGCGATATATCAGCCACTCAGCCCCTCTTTTTACCAATTTAGACACTCAGACCCCTCCTGCATCCTCAGAAATCCTGCATCCGCCCTGCTTCAGAATTTTTTTATCTGGAGTTTGCACCGGCACTTTTCATTTATCCTTACGTTTAAATTGGGTGGGTTCAACTGCCCTTTTCTCTGGTCCTCAGTGAGATCACTATTCATAGTCCAGATGAATACAGCTTCCTTGACACTCTCCATAACTTAAAATAGAATTGAAAATTATGAGTGGGTGACACTAGTCAGCCACAACTAGAAGAGTTGGAGGGCTATTGGGTGAAACTGACCCAGGAGGTTTAATGATGGACATATATCATTACGTACCTCCCATCCCTCAAAATATTCCAGAGCTATCAATGTAAAAGTAAAGTGTTGATGAAAACACATGAAATCAATTAGAAATTTTCGCTTGACAAAACCAGTAAGTTTTTACTTACTCTCTAATATTTCGTCCTACACGTCGGAGGACTTCTTCAGATGTGAAACATCTGATCCACTTTCCCGGGAAACTGACTTCCGGTTGTGATTGGTCTTGTTTCCAGTCTTCAAAAGACATGAAATCAGCTAACAAGGGCAGAAAACAGGCTGAAGAATGTGTGGACAATTTGAACAATGGGTTTAAACCTGAAACTTCACATGCCTATCATTTACCTGAGGAACATTATAATTATAGACTAAACTATTGCTCCTTCATGTGCTTTGCCTAGCCCAACTATTTTTTCACATTTCATGGAAAATATAGCTGGAAAAGAGGACAAATTAGGTCTTATACTAGTCTTGGAATATATCACACTGTTAAAGCGTGACAGGAAATAAGATAGAGACTCTCTGGCATTGCCATTTGCTTGTATCGTGGAACTGTCACACCGAGAGATCTAGGCGGAATACAAAAAGGAAATCTTACAGTGACACAATAAGGCTATTACCAGTTAATTTCCAATAAGGGTGTTAATTTCTACACTTCTACAATGTTTAGTCTATTTCACGTTGAATTGCATGCTTGTACAATCTGCTGTTACAATTCATCAAGTTTGAATAGTCACTTACAGTTAATATTCTGCATGCCATCCAAAGCCTTCAACATAAAAAGTGCAAGTTTTGAAATGATTTTCTCAAAATATCAAAAGCTATCTCAAGAGCCTCTGAGCCAATACTAGGCTTGTTTGTACTCATTTTAATGCATTTTTCATTCAGATTCTAAATTTGGTCATGAGAATGTACTTCTCTGAAATTGTTGTGAATTAAAAAAAAAAATGAAACTTGTCGTCTGCAGTTGACACCCATGTGGAGAGAATTAAGTCTGGCAAGTGGCAAACTGTATATTTCCATTCCTGATGGGATAGCTGCCTCCTTTGCAGTTTGTCCCCAAGCTCCAAAACTTGCTACCAATTTGGGTTATTCCAGTTGAAATGCATATACCCCCTATGGAAGACATGACCTTAATCTCCCACACAGGGGGTGTAGATGGATTCATCCAGTCAGGTAACCCCAGTTGAAATCTACACCCCTCCCTCAGTGTGGGAGATTAAGGTCATGTCTTCCATAGGGTGTTAGGGATTTCAACTGGAATAGTCCATTACTGACTTCATTGTCAATATCAGACCTTCACTTTTGAAGTAAGTGAGACTGATTATTCTCCTAAAAGCTTTCATAATATTCATGAGGGTCGAACATTATCGCGTCTAACAAATCATGCAATGCCATTTGTGGCAACCATGGAGCTGTATTATGGTTTATTATCAGCTCTATAGTGCCTACCTACATTTATGTGAAAGATGTCAAGACTGTGCTTCCATAGGGGCTTATAGCTTTCAAATGGAAAGCCTCATTTTCAAAAGTCAAAGTTATAATTATTGATACATTTGAACATAGTGTCACAGAATGAAATGACATTATAGTTTACAACACCTTTCTTCAGAGGTCTGCCAATTTGGCACAGTTTATGGCATATACAGAAGTGGGGTTCTGATTGGCTAATTTAATCACATCATCATCACATTGGCACCTTATTCGTTGGTCAAGCTGCAACGCATCATGCGACATAGTTTTTTTTTGCCTGAAAATCAGACAGAGCAGATGGACTCTGTTGAAGAAATTTGCTGAATAGTATAATAAAATCTGAGATGAAACTTTAAAAAATGTTAAAGTTTCGCATGAAAGTCCAAAATCATGCTCCATCACAGATGCAAATGGCGGATGAAGATGGAGAAGCTGTGTTACCGATTAAGATACTGCATTACATACTTAGTATGTTACACAGTGGTAAATCCGGGGGCACTTCAATATAAAATGGATATAGGTGTAGGGCTGGCACTTTCACACTAAGGGACATTCGGTGAGAGCAAAATGTAAAAAATATGGGGTCATTGGGTAGGTACATGACCTTTTTTTCAAATGGAATCTTTGGGTGAGAGCCAAAACAGCGCCACAGAAACCTCGAAAATCAAATTTCTAGTTCTAAATGGCTTCAAGTTTCTTTTGTTTTTTCACAATAAGTAACAAAATCAGTGATAAATGAAAGTTGCTGTTCAAATTGAACTTGTAAGGGTCTTTGGGTGACAGATCAAATGGAAAAATAAGGGTCTTCGGGTGACAGTGCATGTGTTTCGTAAAAAAATATGGGGTCTTTGGGTGACAGCGACGCTGAAAAAGGGGGTCTTAACAGCCCTACATACGTGTCACCTCCAAAGTGGGAGTGCCCGCCCCCCCCCGGGGTAAATCGGTTTTACATTTACAGGACTTCATCAATATTTTGGTTTGTTCCATAAGGCATGCTGAAGGTTTGAAAGAAAGGACCAAAACTTATTGTCCCTTCAGAACTGGGGAGCAAACCCTGCCTGCTTCTTTAACCCTAAACGTACCAAACATCAAAAAACCTCAATTCCAACAGCATATGCATGGGCGGGTATCCCATGTGATGCCATTGTGTCATCATGCGAACAGTGATATGGCGATGGAAAGCTTGGCCAGTAAAGCTACACCCCCGTGGCAAGGTAGGCCCGTGCACGTCTCTGGCACCCGAGGGGTTGTGGTTCAAAACCACACCCGGGAAAAAGAGTTTTCTCTTCTTCTTCTTCCTTTTTCCCTTCCCCTCAACAAAAAGCAACCGGGGCGTTAGAGTTAATAACCTCTTAATTTTTTAACTTGATGTGAATAATAACCCTAACTGTACCAAACATCAAAAAACCTCAAATCCAACAGCATATGCATGAGCAGGTATCCCACATGATGCAATTACGTCATCACGCGAACAGTGATATGGCGACGTAAAAAGTTTGGCCGGGCAAACCCCATGGCAATGAAGGCCTGTGCACGTCTCTGGTTCAAAACTGCACCCAGAAAAAAGGTTTTCTCTTCTTCTTCTTCCTTTCCTTCCCCCTCACCAAAAAGCAACTGGGGTGTTAGGGTTAATGAGACATTCTAAATGTAGCATTGAAACACTTGTTGAACATTGCAGAATTGCATAGGATTTGAATCCTTATGACATCAACCAATTATCATGATCAGAGCCCGGTGGGTTCACACATACTTAATGTTTTATCCAACATATAATTCATTCTGAATGTTAAAATTTGCTCTGTAAAAAGTTCAGGGTTATTTTGGAAGGAAAGAACAAATCATTCCCGATCACGCTCTTGAAATATTCAAAGTATAAGCTGCAACCTGTGAGAATACATTTGGTAAAGCTTATAGAGCCTGTAGGATATGACAGTGGACCATTTTTTAACCAGCACATTCAAGGTATTGAAAAGTACTGTTACTGGATTGATTGTACATGCAGAGAAAGTTTTTAATGTTCTTATTTCATTGCTTTTAAGTCCCAAGTAAACATGGAGTACTCCTACCAAATAAACAAAAATTTAAACTATGGCTAATAAGTACCCCCTCCTCCCTCTGAATTAACTTGTTGGCTTATTTGAACTTTTTAGGATATAAATAGGCCTACCCTTCTCCCTCTGATTCAACTTTTTGTTTTCTTTATTTCGAATGTTTTTCAAATTGAATTCGTAGAATTAAAGCACTGTACCACTGATAGGAATAGTGTGGGATACTCAGCTTTTTAGGACAACAAGTATGCCTACCCTCCTCCCCCTGAAATCTTTATTCTTATATAAATATTGAACTTTGGTATGGTGTGGAACACAGAACTAACAGATAAGGTTGTGGGTGCTCCTCAACAACCATAGTGCACTTTTTATACTTCTGAAGAATTCAACCCAAATGGTCAGTCAACATTTGCCTTTTTTGTAACATTCAATGAACACCTAGGAATTAATTCCTGACATGAGTTATCACTCATGGTTCTAATCCTGTTCATGGTTCACTTTCAAGTCAAAAGTTCTTTATGAAAAATTATCTTAAGATTCAACACATCTGGCAAAAATAGAAATCTAATTTTTAACATCCTTGCAGCATTTCTTTCATATCATGATGACATACATAAGATTTAATGTGAACATTTGAGACATTTTAATACGACACTTTACTGAATATAATATGAAGAAATCCAACGTATCAATTTGTCTCAATTTGAGAGATATGCAAGCATGACTGGTCAAATATAAAGAAAATAGTAAGAAAACATGTCCCACTTTTGATCATAGTTTAAAAAAACAAACTTTGAATTTGAAAGTAGGGTGTAAATTTAAAAATAGCATTATATGACAGTTTTGGGAAATTAACTTGTCATTTTTGAAGTAGGTGTCAATTCCCCATCAATTTGTCAGCTATCAAGAAGATAACCTTGTTGTATTGAACTGATAAATTTAAAGCTAGCATTATAGGGCAGTTTGAAAAAAGATTGAATGGCATTTATCGGCTTTTGCATCTGCTCTTCATACAGAATAATTACACCAAAAACTCCAGGTTGGTATTTTAATAATGGGAACAAACTGCATCACAAGATTATTAGTCAATTAGTCGATTTAGTAAATTGCTTTTGATTTGGAATCAACAGGTTTCTTGATTCATATAAAACATATCCAGGGGCAAATCCAGAGGGGGCTAAGTGGTGAGGCCCCCCCCCACCTTTGGATGGCTTGTCTCATGTTTTGAGTCCTTATTTCCACAATTTGCACCACTCGTTAAAAAACACCGGATATAATTATTTCAATTTTGTCTTCTCCCAGCAAGTCCCTATAGTTATAATGTTGGGTCACAGTATTCTGATTTGCATTATCCCATCAAAAACATTCCCACATTTTCCATATCATATTGGACCCACAGCTCATACTTTCCTCTTGTTCAAAATTCTCCCTGAAAGCAAACACTTTGTGTTCAACCGCATTTGTGTCACAACGTTTTCTGTTGACATATATTAAATCTGAAACTTCGGCTATCATATAACTCAATAACAATTACACCAATTTACCAAGTTTCATGCTGACCGCATAAGCCATTTAGTTGATTTTGTTTGACGTCAACAGACACCTGATGATGTAGATGCGTGAAATATTCAGACTGCACCATGCTAGTAAGTATGCAGCCTGGAATGCAAGACTACCTGTTGATACAAATAATGATGGCAGGCACTTGCTTAGGACAGCAGGAATTTAAGCAGGGTTTGAGAATGTGGGAAGTCCAAATAAAGAAAAACCAAATAACCCGGGGGGGGTCACTCCCATTGTGGACTGTACACCATCCGCGATAATCAACTTTTGAAAAGCACCCTAAACAAGGATTTAACCCTTGGCTAAAACGACACCCTAAACAGGGATTTCATTCCTAACATCAAATTTCATACCCTAAATTTCATTTCAGCGTATTTAGAAATTGCAATTTTGCTACCCTTTTTCCAATTTTTCATGTTTTTGACACCCTAAACGCGATACGCTGGATCGTGCCTACCCACAAAAACGACCCTTTTACGCGTTTTCATTATCGCGGATGGTGTACAGGCCACAATGGGAGTGACCCCGGCAAATAACATCACAAACTTTTAATTTTTCCTCTCCAAAAATCGTTGTGTATTAACTTTGAAGTAGGCATGAGAGTTAGGTTCACACACTAGTTATTGCTACACCCAAAACATCAGACCAAGTTCCAACTTATCAATATTTTGGAAAAAATATGCAAGTTGTGATTTTAAATCCTGACCCTGCCACTGAATTTGACTTGAAACTGTTTTCTTCATGCTTTCAAAATAGAGCACCCTTAAATAATGGTATGTGTTTATTCTAATTGTGATCAGTATAGGGCTGCCATCATCACTTAGCGTCAATCCGTCTTGAAATGTGAGGGGGATATTCAGCATGATTTGTCAAAAAGTGGCGGAAAAGAATCAAAAATGGGTCATTTTGTCAAAAAGTGGGGGAGGGTGGTAGGGGCACATCCCCCTGTCCCCTAGGATTGTTGCACATCATATAGGGGCAATTTCTTATATTCTTCTCCTTAAACTTCTCCTTAATTATACTTCTTACACCTTTCATGTGAAAAGCTCCAAAAGTGATTTTCGTTCAAGTATCAATGTTGATATATATTTTGCTGGCAAAATGATCGACTGTATGACAATGAGGGATGTGTAGCCACCAATTTGAATATGATCCCTGTACAGTTACAACTGCCTCACAAGTACTCCTCTATCTCGTCTCAAGTTGAGAGTAATGCCATGTTGGATTTCACAGTGGCAGATTCGAATCGCACATGCTAGCCCAACTGCCTTACTCCTGACCATGTGAACATGTGACAAGGGCACGCAACGAGGGATGGGTAGCCAGCTACCAATTTGAAACTATGAATGTGTCATTTAATTTGACACAAAAAATTATCCTTTCTGTATTACTAAGAGATTATATGGCTTTCTTTTGTTTTCAGTTTGCGAATCTCAATATGCAAGCTAGTTAATGTGCAACTTATTTCTTTTCCTTATTCTTCTTCTTTTCCTGCAAAGAATGCCAGACATGAAGACAGCAATTGTCCAATATAATTAAAGTCTTGTCAATGGGCTATTCCAGTTGAAATCCATACGCCCCATATGGAAGACATGACCTTAATCTCCCACACAAGAGCTGTAGATTTCAAATGGAGTCATCCATTCAGTTAATCCCATTTGAAAATCACACTCCCTGTGTGGAATATTAAGGTCTTGTCTTCCTTAGGGAGTGTATGGATTTCAACTGGAATAGCCCAATCTCAATCACCTCATGGTGAGGAAGCTTATGAGGTCCAAGTCCATAATCACTATCATCATAACTATAACAAACATTACTATCAGAAAACACCTGACCAACACATCCAAAGAACTTAGAAATAGCAGGACTTATTATAGCAGACAACCCACAGTCATCAGTCAGACAAGAGATGGCTCCTATCCCCGTCTAGATTATCTGTTATAATTAGGACATCTTAAGTCTTCCTAAGGATCACTTTATAAGGGCTCCAAGATACTGGTAATCATGTCATTACCACAAAGTGGTGTCCTGTAGTCATTTAATTGGATTCAATATTTAGACGTAATTGATTCCACATGTGCATGAAAGTAGAACACTCACAATACAATTTTAGATGTTATAAAAAATGAGCATCACATTTGGGAATAAAAATCCCTTTTAAAAGTGCAGCAAGAAAGAGTACAGGTTCCAATTTAAGCAGTGGCGAGGCAGTCCAAAGACAGTAGATTTTGCGTCAGGAGAGTAAAAATTCATTAATACTTACCCCACAGGCCAGTAGAATTTGATATAATATGAGACAAGATATATAATTAAAGAGATGCGAAAGACATTTGAGACATAGTTTCTATAGTCTACCTCTGTGTAATTTATATTTTTATTTTCTAACTTTTTTGACAATCTACTCTTAGAGCATAGCAAATTGCAATTTGTGCAATTGTATAATTTTTCTGAACAATCAAATGTTAAAATTGAGTTTGACTTAACAAACTATTTAAGACCGGGCAAAGAAATAAATGTTAAAATACAAACAACATATACATATAAGTTTGGTAAATGGTCACATAACAACATACTTCTTCAATTTGCAGCGGTAATTGAAGCTGAGCCAGTAAATTTATTGACCAGAGCCAGTAGCTTTACAATCTAATACAGCTAGAGAAATCAACATTGAATATGGTCGACATATTTGGCTTGAGCATGTCACAAAAAATTACGAAATGTAATTTCTTAACATTCTGTTTAAATATGCAGCTTTAACTTAGATTAGTGATGGTTTAATAGTGTCACTAAAATCAGCCTTATTGATAACTATTATGAACTTTGTAGGAATGCTCTAGTTTTTTCAAAGTACAGCTGATTTCTAGTTCCTAGATCACCACATGATAAGAACATTGGATTGCTTGCCAAAAAATGCTCATCAGTATTTATTTTAAACCTTAGGATGTAGTGTAATTCATCCAGGTTTAGATGACATACAGGCACGAGAATACATTGAATACATATCAATGCAAAAAGCAGGAACATCCTGAAGATAAAAAAGGAAAAAGCATGTATAATCTGGCAAAATGCTTGAAAACAGGCTAAACACTGAAATTTGGGCAACAAAAAGAAAATTCTCAAAAGGATAATTCTCATACCTGCACATTTACCATATTCTCTGTCTATCTGTTCTGTCTTTACTATGTATATCTGCCTTTCTCTGCCGGTCTGTCTATTGAGGGACAAAGGCAAGGCCAAGGAATACTATCTGGGCCCTCTCTATGGGAAACTGTATACATATACTCTATAAACAACAAGTTCTTTGGTGAGGATAGGAAGGGGTAGCTTCCACTCTGGTTATGACACTGCTTTCCCACCCACCCTCCCTTCCCTTCCCTCATGTCATTCCTAACCTGGTATTATGTGCCATAATTCACAGCCTTCAGTTTTTGTGGCGCCCTCTACGGAGGGGCCACATATAGGCATGTACTTTGTGAAAAGCTTCTAATTTCACTCTTGCTAGATTTACTCCTTAATTGTTTTGCTAAAATTATGCCCAGCTCAGAAATAAAACCACAATATGCTAGGATTTTATTTTATTATTGTTTTCTGATATGCACGGGATAAAATGATGTGTGTATATTCTTTGTTTAAAATACAAAATTAATGGACTTATAAAAACACCAAATAACCAGTGACCTTTGTATGGTTTAAACCAGTTTACCGCCTCTTAGAACCCGATAGACGGTGACATTTGACCATTCTAATTATGTATGTTTTGAACATGTTTGCACATGAACTAGTTGTTTACAGTGTGAAGAATCTACAACATGCTCATCTATCAGGGCACAGTTCTTTAACCCCAATACATGTGTGCATTCATTGAATGACCTTTGAAAATGTGAGTACAAAAACTCATACTTTGCAACTTAAGGTCAAATTTTGCACTATGATTGTTTAATTGAGGTTATTGATAATATGCCACTGGATGAGGCCATTGTGGTCCATAGTGATTGCACGCGTGCACCTAATCCTTAAACCAACACCAATTAATTATAGTTGACCAACACAACCACTGACCAATCATGAAATCACTAATTGGTTTATGACTTTATGTGCTTGAATCGACTGCTAACTGATTGTGACCAAAGATATTAGAAGCTCAGTATCTTTGTGGTGACTATCTCTGATAAAAAACATTAATTAACGAAAATCAGTTCTGGTCAGCAGAGAAAGGAATAAATTCGGAAGACATGACTGTGTTGAAGGTCAGAAGTGTATTTGCAAAAATAATATTCATTGTAACTGCTGGGAAGGGTTCTAGCAAGGTTAAGTGAAAGAAACCCCACTGGCTATTTTGTCTGTTTAAAATAGAGTTCTATGACGTAATTTTGTTATTTATTAATTAATTTTTAGCAGAATTAATAACATAAAAATGGGCTGTGCCCGTTTCATGAAGAATAACGATCGATCTTACCCTTGATTTAACAGGCCTGTCAATTTCTTGGTATTGTTTGATATGAAAGGAGGGTATGATTGTTTTGTATTAGTTTAAGTATTTCCTAGCCTCTCTTAGCCACATGGTTGGCTACAAAAGACACAGAGTATACCTTAGGATAAACTGGCATGAGTGCGCCGACCCCAAGTTTTCAACATTTCAGGATTGTTTCTGGACGGAGGTCGGGTGAAAAACGAAATTACCTTTACATGACTTTGTCGAAATTCGGCGTGTGACAAGAATGAGTGTATAGATGACTAGGGGGAAGCTTACTTATTTGTGTCTTCTAGTTATCCATCATATACCCTAGGCCCTGCATAATCTAAATTCAACAATATTCAATATCCAAAGCAATATCCTCACTACAATAGGCTCCCAAAACAAAACTCCGACCCCACATAATCGCAAATTGACACGAAAGCTTCATTCCATGAAGCATTTCTCTCGTATTTTATCATCTTCTACTCTTCCCTAAAAAAATCATTATAATACCAAATCTAATCACCATGGAATTCACCATATCCCGTCCAGCTCACATTGGGCGCCACATTCCTTTTTTAAAGGAATTTTATTACACTTGTTTCCAGGAAACTTTGTCACTTACCAGCTTGTGCACCTGTTCACTGCAATAGCTCATCACATAAAAGGAACAGGGTCAGGCCAGTATCAAGCAAAAGGAAGTGTCCGTTTTATTAATTAATACCTGTTTTTCTGTCTTTCTAGGTCTGTCTGTCTTTCTCTATCTGTCTGTCTCTCATGGGTGTAACCAGACCGTCCTAATCAGACCTTCATAATCAAAGGAGATGCAGTTGATAAATGCACGGCCAAGGGGGTACTATCTGGGCCATCCGTTTAGGAAACTGTATACTCTATAAATGTTCATTGATGAGGATAGGAAGGGGTAGCTAGCTCCCACTCTGGTTATGACACTGCTTTCTCACCCACTCTCCCTTCCCTTCCCTCATGTCATTCCTAACCTGGTATTATGTGCCATAATTCACAGCCTTCAGTTTTTACACTTGTTTCCAGGAAACTTTGTCACTTACCAGCTTGTGCACCTGTTCACTGCAATAGCTCATCACATGAAAGGAACAGGGTCAGGCCAGTATCATGCAATGCAACGCAGCTTGGCCTGCGAATGAGGTGTCTGTTTTATTAATTAATACATTTTTCTCTATCTGTCTTTATCTGTCTGTCTGTCTGTCTGTCTGTCTGTCTGTCTCTCTCTCTCTTAGTGTTGCAACCATACCTTCATAATCAATCAGACCTTCATAATCAAGAGAGATGCAGTTGACAAATGCAAGGCCAAGCTATCTGTGCATTCTCTTTAAGAAATCGTATACTCTATAAATGGCAATTTCACTAAAGGGATAGGAAGGGCATGCAGGCTACCACTCTAGTTATGCCACCATTTTTAACTCCTCTCTTTCCTCCCTCCCTAAAGTTATATAATAACATGGTAATATGATGGGTGCTCCTAATATCATGGTGCTACATGTATGAGACATAATTCAAAGCCTTCTTTTCCATTTGTTTCCAAGAAATTTTCCACTTGTTAACTTGTGCCAACTGCTTATGGCGTTTATCATAAATCAAGAATGGAGTCAGACCAGAATAATGTGATGCAATGCAGCTTGGTCAGCGAATGAGGTGCCTATGTTTCATTACTTAATATCATCAGCAAATCAGACCCCACTTCCATGCTTATGTAGTGTACATGCTAATGTGGCAAAAAATACCAAAGTTTATACATAGGCCCTACCTTTTGTAGGTACAGTATAAGTTTTGATACCACTATTGAGCCTGGCTGAAATAAGTGTATAATCAGTGCAGTCAAATGCACCTGCGGGATAGTGAGTTATGGGATTTCAATTGGCAAGTTTTGTGGCTGTGAAAGGATGGCAGCAGGAAATATGGGGAATTATCAACACACCTCCATACGGAAAGACCCTCAAGGAAGAAATATAATGAGCAGGTCACAGTATTAATACAAAAATTGGAAAGTATCCAAAAATAATTGTTGTAAATAATTCATAAAGAATAAATTTGTTTGTTTGAAATTGACATTCTCAATGCATAAGTGTATCGGCATGTTATAACATACTGTTACAAGTTATAATTGCTACATAAAGCTATAATGAAAATAAATAAAAATTTTTTAAAGCCATTCACCTCAAATCTACAAGGTTCTTAACTATTATAATGTGGCATGGCACTTGTATTCGCCATTTGCACAGATCTGACATCTTGTTACCAAAGCGAGGTCCCTCTTGCAAACCCTTACGCAAAAAGTACATTTTTGTTTCTTATGCTTTTCTAGCAATGCGCCAGAAGGTTTTTGCAAAGCGTACACGGCAAGAAAAGCATGGGTTTGACAGGCCTACGCACGTGCAACACACACTTTCCGGAAAGAATCTCATTTTAAGATGGTCGTGCGATCGGCGAATAATCACACATGAATTGTTTTTGAGAAATGGGTCAAACAACTATATTTGGCACATATACATCGGTCCTTACCCGAAGAATGGATCAAATGGTCAGATCTTACAACTTGGCTAAAAGCTCTGATAACAAGGTGGTTATATATTTTTTTAGGTTCAATGATTACTTCAGTCAACATTGTTTTTAATTTTTAAATCACCTTTATTATTATTTTGTTTCAATTTGCCAGTTTTTCACCAAAGTTACACAATTAGGGTGTATTTTTCAATCAAAAAGGAAAAACAGCAATTTGCAATTCTGAAACAAATGTTCTTTGTGTAAGTTTTTTTGTTTGTGAATAATATTCTTAGTTAGTTTTGTTTGTTTATTTTGGCGTTTTGGTGTTGTTTTGGAAGGTGTCATTTTCTTTTGGATAACGGGGTAGGCAACAACAGCAACACATTTTTTCAAGGTGTTATTGAGAAATATATATAAAGATATATTGGCACACTAAAGCTGAATTTTAAACCACTTTAAAAATAACAGAAAGAGATTTATTTTTATTTTAAGGAAGTGTTTCATATTTGACTCCCTATACAGCTGTAGTTAATAGATATATCTTCTGTCTTATATCTTACTGAGAAATAATGAGAATAAGATTAGGTAGGTGAGGTTTTCCTTGTCAGTAAACATATCCTGTATCATGCTAAAACAATTCTGTGCAGCTTGCCATAACTGCCCCTAGCCACATTATAACCTATTAGTATTACACCTTTATGGACATGCGATGCGACTGTGTGACCACCACGTACAAACCTATTATCACTAATGAATTAACAAGGCTACAGCTTACCTCTGGATATAAGGGATGAAAGGCAACATCCGAGACTACATCGGTGTGTCCTGATAGCTTGTGTAGGTAGGTGCCACCTCTAAGATCAAACACATATGCCTGTGAAAGGATAATAACAAGGTGACACATGGTTTACTAGGTATGTTAAATCAATGTGACAAAAGTCAATACTACTTTTTTATCGTAAGTGGAAAGTGGAAAAAATATTTCAATTACAGTACATTTTGTCAATGACTATTTGATTTATAAGTTGCAAGAAAATCGTAATCCATACAAACATGTGACACATGACCATGCATCCACTTCTAAGATCAAACACACATAATGGCTGTGAAATTATGACAACAAAGTGACATGTGGTTTGCAAAATCAATGTGACACATGACCACACATCCCGGGCCACACATCCACCTCTACTATCAAACACATATACCTGTGAAAGGATGACAACAAAGTGACATATGGTTTGCATGGTTTGCTCAATCAATGTGACACATGATCACACATCCACCTCTTAAATCAAACATATATGCCTGTGAAAGAATGACAACAAAGTGACACATGGTTTGCATGGTTTGCAAAATCGATGTGACACATGATCACACATCGACTTCTACTATCAAACACATATGCCTGTGAAAGGATGACAACAAAGTAACACATGGTTTGCTAAATCAATGTGACACATGATCACACATCCACCTCTAAGATCAAAAACATATATGCCTGTGAAAGAGTGACAACAAGGTGACACATGGTTTGCATGGTTTGCTAAATCAATGTGACACATGATCACACATCTACCTCTAAGATCAAACACATATGTCTGTGAAAGGATGACACAAGGTGACACATGGTTTGTGTGTTTATAGTGGGAGCAGATGTACAGTACTTGGTTGGTGGTGTATAAATTAATTCTGTGCAGTGTCTCATATCCCTGGTCACACAGTATCTGGAAACTCCTCACTATAAACACAATTCACAAGCTGTGTCTTGAATATACTGTGTATATATAGTCTCAGTCTCAGTCCCAGATGGCTTGTACTCCTTCATCATCATATGCTTAGTGACAAAGGAACACAGGCCGGTTGGAACTGAGACTAGTATATAGGCCTGTATATATAACCATCTTCTCTGGTATCAAATGTCTTAAATGATGTGCTCCAAACTTGGCCTAAAGGTATATTTACTATAAATATGTTTTATGTGACATAATGCTAATCTTTTCATAAGTGGATATAATATGTCAATTACAGTACACATTATCTACATAAAACAAGGTTTTAGTTTGTCAAAAAATTGACAGAAAAATATTTTTAAACACACCTCACTGTCAAAATACATTTTCACTATATGTTTTCAAGATAACTTATTTCTTGGTATATAATTGACTATCTACATGTAAAGTTCATATTACAGCATTATTACTAAATTGACCACTAATAGCCTTGTGGAATTCTATTTGGCAGATTCAAATTACAGCTGCCTACACACAGCTTACACAACCCCTCACTTGATCCTATTCAGTACCACAACAGGTTGAGAGTGACTACTCATTATATCATATTAGAGTTCTTTTAGCGTGGTGGTATGTGGCAAGTTCAGAATACAAGCTATATGCATAATGCCTGTATAAGAAGCATGAGAAAGATAGGCATTCAGCAAAATATCAAAATGGTAATTGGAAAGAATTATCAATCTATACAAGATACTTTTTCCCTGACAATGACAGCATTTTCCTGTAAACTTGTGTCAATCCATCATAATAATTGCAAATAGTTTGCCACTTCTCCTGAAATATATCAACTTCAAATTAGGCCATTTTGCCACAACAATTCAAAACATTTTTTCACCCACATATCAATATTTTGACAGACTGAATCAAATCAAGAGATTCTAGAAGTCATTTCTGGCTTATGTTGATCCAAGCATTAATGCTAAAAGGAAACAGAAAATGAAAGATTGGGGTTAAAGTGTCAGAAGAACCAATTTTGAGGAACATATCTGTGATTTCTCTTTATTTATATAGTCTTTGTAAAGCGCATTGATCAGTTATACGATAACAGCAGTTGGAAATATGGTATATTCAATATTGTCCCTCATTCTTACAATCACATGTATCCTTCATCTTCACTCTACAAATTTCAAGCTTTATATAGGTCAGTTAAAGTATATCATGAAGAAAATGTCTCCATGAATCATTAAAAGCCTGTGTTTTGTAGAAATGCTTATCTATTTGGGTCAATTTGTCAAAATGTTGGCAATTTAGGGTAAATTTCTCACAATATTGATAGGTACAATGCTAAAATTATATTTTACTTTAATCCCTACTCTCTTTGGCATTCACTAATAAAGCGTAATAATTTCACAGCAGGAAATTTTCATGATTTGGGAAGAACCTTAATTTTAGCAGCACAAAATTTTTCGCAAATTTAAACATTCTTTGAGTGAGGAAAATGGAATATTTGGTGAGCATGAAAATTCTGTGAATCCTTAAATTCACATTATGTTCATGCACAAGAACATTTTATGTTACAGTATATCTCAAGTTGAGAGTAGCACCGCTACCATGTTGAATTTTGGTAGTGGTACATTTGTGTTTATGCGGTTGCATCACCAGAGTACGAAAATCACCCATCTTAGTGTGTGTATATGCCCTGCAAGATTAGGTTATGCCCGATTTGAATCTGCCACTGCAAAATCCAACATTGCGTTACTCTCAACTTGAAAATAGACAGACTATATGAGACCTATTCCCACATAATGAGCAGAAAGTTGCCAGAGATGCTAAGAAGATATATGCCATTATACATGCCACAAAGCAATAGAAAACAAAAGAAAAGCTAAGAGAAAGTCAACTTTTGAACACCAAGTGTGAAATCAACACTGATATGTCCATATCATTTTTTTAAAGCTTAACTCAGAAATGAAATTTTGCAATTTTCCTCGCATTTTGTTGGAACAGGTCTCAGTATTGCCAGGATCTGTATGATCAGGTCCCAGCCATCATGGAATCTTTTTGCCTTTTCGCGTTCTTTCAATTCTCTTGTTCAACTGATCTCTACAAAATCAAACAACCCATTTATCCCTATCGCATTTTAATATTCTGTTTCACACTTTAATCTCCCAGATATCCATACATTCATTCCCTAGCACAGCCATTCAACATGTTAAACCACAAGGATTATCATTGCATAGCATTTTCAAGTGTATTTATTTCTAAGTCAGATTAGTAGACTGTTCCAACTTTGACATTTTCAATTTATTAGCACATTTATGTCTGTTACAAAAATGTCAAAATTGTAATTTTGATGAATTTCAGGATGTTCTGGATTGGCTGATTGTCCCTTTAAAAAGATGACTTAAAAGTATTTATAAAAGTTTTAAACATTAATAATACTTTCTTGACATTTTAAATCCCATCTTGTTTGATTTACCACACAAAACTTCATCCCCATTACAAAGTAATTTGTATTGTATGTACAAAATGTAAGTAGCATTTTGCTTATTTCAATCTGCATAATTAATTAGAGCTCATTTTTTAATTTATCAAGAACTTATTCCAAATTAATTATGCAGATTAATATTAGCAATAAACTAGCTAATTAACTTTGAATCCTGTGAAAATGTAATTAAAAACTTTTGCCTCGTTTTCAGTTTTCCGGTTCGCTAATTCTGGCCTGATTGGAGTTTGCCAAGCCAAGATGCCATCAACGGCAGGAAGGGGCAAATTATAATTAAACTCTATAGGGCAGGAATGAGAAACAGCGCAATTAACCAACATAACCGTCCACCACAAATGGGCTGTAATGTCGGCGTTCTCACTTTTTGAGATATTGAATAAACAAATTCTCCTAAAAAATAAGCTTTACAATGATATAAGCATGATATATTACATGTCCTTAATGCTTGATTGATTGAAAAGGAGTAAATAATCAAGAAATGTGTTGGGCAATTCTTTTTTGTCTATTTTTTTTCACAATATTCAATGGAGCATATTTCAGAACTTGTTTTGCCGACATTACGGCCCATTTGTGCGGTGAATGGTCATAAGTCATTAAATAGGCTTATTTCAGTTGAAATCTATACACCCCCTATGGAAGACACAGGCAGGGGGGGGGTGTAGATTTCAAATGGAAGTAACCTTATTTGAAATTTCCACTCCCTGTGTGAACGATTAGGGCAATGTCTTCCACAGGGGGGTGTATGAACTTAAACTAGAATAGCCCAAATGTTCCTTTTGATTAAAATCACAAAAATATCTTTATGTAAAAATATTGGTTTATACAGCATCATACAAGCCCTTATTTCATTCATTACACTTTACTTGTTCATTTACATGTTACATATCATTGATTCTTATAGATTCTAGTCGGCTCACCGAAAAAAGTAGTGATACAGCAGACATTACATAAATAAATCATTACACTTTTACATGAAATCTAATATGCTCCTGGCCACAGGAACAGGTAACAGGCTAATAAAATATAGCCAGGAAAAAGGAAGTCACTTCTATTCCTTGAGCAACATTTTTATCCCAAAACTTCTGGTTTTACTTAATTCACTCCCAGGCACCACTTCTAAATCAACATCAAAATGTCAAATGCTATATATTTGCTTTTTGCAACTGGGTCCTATATTGAAATTGATTTCAATCACCAATTGGACACACATTTTCATACATTCAAGGGGCTATTCAAGTTAAAATCCATAACCCCTATGGAAGACATGATCTTAATCTTAGTGTGATTCCAGTTGGGATTACCTGAATAGGTGATTCCATTTGAAATATACACCCTCTGTGTGGGAGATTTAGGTCATGTGTTTCATAGGGGTTATGGATGTGAACTGGAACACCACATTCTATAGTAATTTGCGTTTAAGAATCTTCACAGAGAGATCATTTTTGACAAAAATTTGGGGGAAAATATTATGCTTTTATCTTACAAAAGTTATATTTTAAGCATAGTAAATTACGCTACCATTTTTGATATATTAATTGATATATTAATTGATATTTTCATGACCTTCTGACCACTTGGTCTCTTTTTTTAAAGTAAAATCTCTTAATCAACAGGATGAATCCTTGGTTATATACCCCTATCACCATAAAAACTTCTTCCGCTCCACCTGGTTCATAATGGTTCTTATTATTCTAGTGATTTTACCGATGCTTCCTCCGAAATGGTTGTTGTATTAGCTTGTATTTGATCTAAATAACTCCCAGAAATGATGACTGTTCATCATAATTACAGCACAACTTTTAAATACCTAATTTCAGTTTGTTTGTTTGTTTGTTTGTTTGTTTGCTTGTTTTAGCACAGCACAACTCTTCATTTGATTCTCATGAAATCATATGTTGAAACAAATACGAACTAAGTGGTATGGAACATATGCAACCAACATGCTTGCCTAACAGTGTCATGTAGACTGCCCTCTCTTGAGCAGCTCAACAGGATTTTCAACCAGAGCACCTTGCCACTTGGTGGTTTTTTGATGAGCTACCTTATCATCAGATCAAACACTTGTGTTATATGTTTGAAGATGCATAGCACAAAATCACTCCAATATTGGGTATACAAAATGAGGGGCTGCTAATGGACATATATGAAGTAGACTTACCTTTTGTTTTATATTATCAACGTTTTTTTTTAATGTCATGAAAAAAGTACTTGAAAGGAGCCTCAGTTCTCCAATCTTTTCATATTCTGTTTTCTATGAGGCCTATCATTAAAACAATGTTTCCAAATTTTTAAGTTTGATTACTTGTGTAAAACTATGTGTAATAATGTCCAATAGGATAATACAATTCACCACATTTTTGTTCACACCATTTAAATGAAATATATCTCGGACATTAAAATTTTACTGGGGTAATTAGAAATATGAGCTTTCTTCTGATACTAATAATCTCGGTTTTTAGAAATAAAAATACACTTGAAAGTGGTAGCAACATATCCATCTACATTCAAAATAGCTGATTTTATTGAAAAAAAAATAAATGAGAAAATTTTGCAATGATTTATTTCCACATCCTAACTAAGTTTTGACATTGTGTGTTCATGCACGTTTTCAATGACTTCATGCACAGATACTTATTGCTAAGTTTGACCAATCAAGACCCCCATTTGTTAGGGTTACTTCAGACCTACTTTCAGACCAATACACCACCAGCAAAAGCTGACAAAATTAATTACAGACTTAACCCTATCCTTTTCAACATACTTATGTTTACTTTGATGAATCTTGACAGGGATGCCAGTGGCCTGAAGTGACTTGCATGAAAAGCCTGAAAAGGTGCGCAAATTTGGGCTGAAAATAAATAAAAGTGTGGAAATTTGGAGTAACAAAAAGTAGGAAATCAGGTATCCCTGACTCGAAAAATATGGGGAAAAAATCGGCAAATATTTTGCACGTTTTCAGAATTGTTTTCAAAAGTTTCAGTCAAAATCAATCCACTTTGACCAAAAAATGGATGTTTTTAATTTCATACGGCTAACAAAATGAATCCCCAAATGAAATTAGGGATTCAATCATGTTACACCGTTGTTCATCACTGTTTAACAACGATGCGGCCGCGTCGTCTGCGTGGTTTACTTCGCAAGCTGCCCGGTTTAAGTAAACCACGCAGACGCCGAAAGTTGTTAAACGGTGATGAACAACGGTGAAACATGATTGAATCCCTTTAAACAACGAAAAGAAGCTAAAGATCGTATAATTCGCGATTATTTCACGAGGAATATCACTTAATCATTGCCACTCATCTTTACAAAAACTTCGATGATTTCTCTGCTGATATCAGCAATAAGACTAGGGCCTACAGAATAAAACGGCAATGTTTAGCCGCTACCTGAAAAATACTGAATTCAACAGCTCTCAGATTCAACTTACAAGCATGCACACGCATTGCACGCCCAAAAGTTCCAGACATGGCGAATTTTACGCGCTCAGCCGTAATGCGTAGTCTCGCTCGCGTCGGCGTATACGCTACAGTAAAAGTGTGGATTCATCACGGATTAACAACGGTTGGCTCCTGTACAAAGGTATAGGAGGAGTTGTTGAAATTCTGGATCAATCAGGCCTGTAGAGTAGAACAGAGTTTTTATCATAGCCTAAGGCCAAAATATATTTCAGTCTTTGCTGAAACAACTTTTCTCAAAACAAAAAAAAAAATACAAAAATTAGAAACATGCATTTTCAAAAAAATGTATATGTTTTTCAAACTTGAAATTTTGTTTATCTGGAGTAATGTACTGTCACTGTGGCCTGAACAACTAAGTCAAACACAAGGTACATCTGCCTTAACTCTGCTGCAAATATTTGGTTTTCATCTGAGAGAGTGCCAGATTTGGCAAGTACTTACAGATCTGTCTTCAGCTCCAGTAGCAAAATATTTAGCACATGGACTGAATGCTAGGCCACATGGATGCGCTCTGTTCATATGGCCTTCAAATCTTCTTACGCATCTGAAAAATTATAGTCATATTAAACGCATTAAAAAATATTTTTAAGGATTATTCTATGAAACATGTCAGCATTACAAGTTTAAAAGAGCCCAAAATGCTTCAAATGGTATCACTGTTATTCAAAAACTTAATTCAATAAAGTATCATAAATAAAATATGTTCCTAATTTGTATATTTTTAGATTGATATTCAATTAAATTCATAGCTGGGCACACAATACCAGTCGTAATTTTTGTTTTTTGCTAACAGGTGTGCAAACCAAGCGTGAACCAGAAACTAAGGTATGACATATTCACAACTACGCCCAATTACTGTCATTGTTGTTGTGTCTACATCAATACACAACCTACCTGTTTGTTCTAAGATCCCACAGTTTGACACCATCAGTAACTGCAGATGTCAAGAATAAGTCATATGCAGAGGCAGGGTGACTTACATATGTAGACCCCTATAATTGAAAAACACAAAGGTCAAGTAAACACCAATTAAATAAGATTCATTCAGAGCCACCTGCAAATTGAATACTAAAATAAAAATACAGCAAATAAAACTTGTATTGGTAAATTGAACGGAATAAAGAAGAAGAAGTAAATATGCAAATCTGCTACGTAATTAGCATATTTTGTGTTGAAAATCGAATCAGGTTGAGAACATTTGGCCCTGCTTCCCCCTTACCTATAGTAATGTTACTGTACCCCATGCAAATCTCCAGATATTGGGAAGAAAGAAAAACCTAACCATAATAGGTTCGGCTCTGCCTTACCCATTATTTACATTTTTACTGCCTCGGAGTGGCATATGAGAATATACCCCAGAGTCATGAAAATACTGACCAAGCTAAAAGTTCTGTATTTTCATGATCATCATCATCAGTCAGCTGCGGAGCAGGCGACTACAAGCTTTCTCCAACTAATGCGATCTTGGGCAAGCGAAACAATTTTGTTTGGCTGCAGCATCCCTTCAGTATCTCCCAGGAGGTGCTGGATATACTGTAAGTACAGTGTGCGCGGCCGGCCCGGTTTCCTCTTCCCGTGTGGTGGAATATAAAGCGCATATTCTTTCACAGCCTCGCCATCTTCAAGACGCAATATATAGCTGAGAAATTTGAGTTGATGAATCTTGACTCTGGCAACCAGTGGAGTGGTGTTGGTCAGGTTGTAGATGGTTTCGTTTGGAATCCGATCCACACGCTTGATGTTTAACATGACTCTGTAGCAAGATGTTGCAAATGCATTGATCTTGTTTTCCATGTCCTTGGTAATTACCCATGACTTGCACCCGTACAGAAAGACAGTAACACACGTTGTCTGAAACAGCTTGATTTTTGTTTCGATTGGCAGGGACGGGCTTCTCCAAAGGCGTTCCAGTTTCCAGAAAGCTGCCCAGGCTAGTGCTTTTCTTCTTTTTAGGTCTCCAACACTAGAGCCCATCTTGGACCCCAAATACCTGAAGTCTGTGACATGGTTGATGGTACTACCATAGACTTCAAGTGCTGGTTGGGCGTTACCGTTTGCAGTCATATATTCTGTCTTAGGTGCGCTGATTACAAGGCCTAGATCTGCTGCTGCAGTTGCAGTCCTAGTAAGGTGTGACTGGGCCCGGTCTATGGAAGATTCCAGCAGGGCAATATCATCAGCAAAATCCAGGTCATTCAGCATCTTGGCAGGATACCTGCTTGACCGACGTGGGTAGGTAACAATTCCAGCGTCAATTCCAGAAGTTGATTTCATCAGAAGGTAGTCTACCAGGATAATAAACAGGAATGGTGCCAACACATCACCCTGAAGCACTCCAGTTGTTACTTGAAAAGGCTCTGAGATACTGCCATCTACCATAACGGCACTATTGGAGTCTTTAGAGCACCTGGATGGCATTGACCACAACCTTTGGTATTCCATAATGCCGCAGCACTGAAAACATGACGGACCTGTTGATGGAGTCGAAGGCTTTTTTGAAGTCCACAAAAGTGACTGTTAAGGGAAGTTGGTACTCCTTGAAGCCTTCCATGATCCTCCTCAAAATGTGTATTTGCTGAGCACAGCTGCGACCAGATCTAAAGCCAGCCTGGTTGCTTCTCAGTAAAGGATCAATGTGGGGTCGGATCCTGTTCAGAAGGATCTTGTTGTACACTATTGTCCCAATCGACATAAGCGAAATACCACGGTAGTTTGTCATGAGAGAGAGGTCACCTTTCTTTGGTAGAGGAATGATTACATTCGTAACCCATTGATGTGGTGGTGTCAGCATTGAGAATACTTCCATACAGAATTCGAGAATCATATCAATCATGCTATCCCCTCCTCCCTGAAGTGCTTCTGCAGTTATAGCACAGTCCAATCCTGCTGCCTTGTTGGTCTTCATGGCTGCTATTGCTTTGACTACTTCTTCACGAGTTGGGGGCTCAGTGATAATAGGAAGATCTTCAACAGCTGGTGCAGGAAGTTCTGAAGCTGCTGTGCCACTGTCGTTGTTAAGGAGTGAGCTAAAATATTCCTTCCATTCCTCAAGCAGTTCATGGTCACTGGTTGGAGCTGATCCATCTCTCTTTTTGACTCTCACACCTTTCCTTGAGTTCTTCCCAGAAAGTGAGTGTATAATTTTCCAGGTGGTGGTATAATTCCCTATCTCGTCGGCCAGCTTCAGGTCTTCCATCTGCTTATTGAGGGTAGCAAGCTCATCAGATTTATAGGAGTTGTTAAGGCTGGTGTTCAAGTTCCTCCATCTTTCTCTAGATTGACGAGACTTTGAAATGGAGTACTGCTTTTTGGCCTCATCCCTTTCAAGTTTAAGTCTGATGGTAGCATCTGATACCCAACTTGGTAGTCCGCATGGCTCTTGCTTTCCAATAACTTTCTCGGCAACTTCATGGACCGCTGTTTCGAAGGTCTCATACCTGTCAGAGATGGGTGTGGTGTCATCCAAGCTCAAGACCTGGAATCTGTTTGATAGCTCCAGCTGAAATTCCTCCTTTGTATCAGGATCTTGCAACTTCTTCCAGTTGAATTTTGGTCTCTTGCAAGGTTTTCCTTTGCTAGTTCGCAGACTGGTAGCTAGACGGATGCTCTGTACGATGATCAGAGTCCACTTCTACTGAGTTGTATGCTCGACAGTTGCGGAGAGAATTTACCCACTTGCTGTTTATTAGTATGTGATCTAACTGTGCATGGGTTGATCCAGCTGGATGGGTCCAAGTCCAGAGACGGTTCCTGGGTTGCGGGAATCTCATCTGGGCCGGTCTGAGATTGTACTCCTGGCAGGTGTTGACCAGACGCTCACCATTGTCATTTGTTGAATCATGGTAGCAATGTGGACCAATGACCCAAGGATGGGAAAGATGACTGTCTGTTCCTATTCTGGCATTAAAATCGCCGAGGATGAGATGGATGTTGTGTCTTTTCATACCATCCAGGTGGTCAGATAGAGATGAATAGAATTCCTCCTTGTCAGAAGATGTTGCGCACTCAGTGGGTGCATATACAACAGTGATGCTGAGCTGAGGGTTGCCATGGAATGTTACAAATAGTATCCTCTCGGAAACAGCTTCAACACTCTAAGACATCTGTGAATGTGCTTGGACATGACCAGACCAACTCCTCCGTGCCTTTGCTTGGTAGCAGAACTGAATGATAAAACCCAGTTCCTATCATCTGACCAAAGTTCATCGGTTGGGCTTGGTGTAATGAGACGATGTTCTTGAATTCGCAATGTCAATACCTGCATCAGCACAGCCCATGAATAGCTGATGCATTTTCCCTTGTTGATTTACAGTACGGACATTATAAGTAGATATTACAAGAGGTTTGAAGGTAGACAGGCGACAATAATCAGGGCCAACAGTTTGTGATGGTGTGCCGAGTTCCCGCTGGTCCGTCATGAAGTCAACAGTAGACTGCCGCTCATCTACCCTCGGTATATTCTTGTATCACACAAAAATTCTCGTATCACACAAAAATAAGCCATCCAATATTATTGTTATGAAGCTTTTTTGATGCTTTTTGAGCACCAAAGTACTAAAATGAACATGTTGGTGCCATTTGGAAACCAGTCATTTAGTGTAATCATTTTCATATTTGCTGGCGGTACATAACAACAAACTGTCTAACTCAATTAATTACGCCTGATTTGTTCCCTGTGCGTGCATGGGTTTACCGCGTAACACTCTACAAGTTGCACATTCAGTATCAACAAATCTTGCATGATATTACTGTGCGGTATTAAAAATTTGTGCTGTAGCTAAAAGCTTCCTATTATATAATAATCGACTATTACCACTGCATGCTTGAAGCATGCACGTCATGTACAAAGAACTGTTTGTTTTATTTTAAGTGACACAGTATCCTAACCATGTAAGTCAAATATTAGAGCAATATTGTCATAAATGAATGTTTTGAGTGTTCCAGCATGAAAGAGTAAAATGTTTCAATGCATAACAGATTTCACACCAACACTTTTAATTAAGAGTCAAAAAGTTTGAATGCAAAACAGATTCACATTCATTTAAAATTTTGAAACCTCACCACTATGTTCTTAAATTACATATACTTTTCAAATAACATCTCCTATCTTAATTTCATTCATTTCCCACAACACCGCAATAAAGTCATTTGTGACACACCCTGTAAACCGATTTCCATTCATGAAAAAGTGTAATGCACCCAGTAGAGTATTAAAAAGTATAGATTTTCCTATTTCTTATTGATAACCTCCCCTTCAACTTTACTGCATTTTGCTGACATCCACATCCACATCCTGAAATCCACCATAACGTATAGGCCTACTGCATGGTAACTTAGTTATTGGCAAATTTAATATCTTCTTCAAACTTCATAATAGTTGTGGGAAAGTAAAAATTTCAGATGTTGTACTCCTAACTCTAAAGCAGCCCTTAGGATTCATTAAAAATATTTGGAAAAAAACAACAACAACATTCTGACCACTTGTTTGTCTTACTCATGAACAGATAAAATGAGAGAAATATTAAGAAATCCTGATAGATTCTACTAAGATACATTATGTATAAACAGCCATTTCATCACAATTTGTCTTCCTAAAAATATGTCCAGAAGCTGTCAATGAGAAGTATCATATGAAGCATGATCTTTAAACAGTCTCCACTTTTTGTATGTCAAAAGTGACAGGGTTGCAATGTCCCCAACCTAGCCCCTTCCTTCAGGATGCTTGTGCATCACAAAGACTCCACCTAAAATGCCCCACGCCTCCCAAAATATGCACAATGATTAACCCATATTTCCTATAACATCTTACTTCGGAACAATTTCCAAGTTTTCTTCAATGAAAGCACAACTGAAAATAACTTAAAATCTTTCATTTCTGCTTTTTGGTACTCAAACTATAGATAGCATGATACAATATTTTAAGATCCCATGTTTATGTCAATAAATTCTCTGATTATATCCTATCATATGATACTTACTTCATTCTGGCAGATGGCATGTACAGGTCGACTGTGTGCATCTGGAGTAAGCCTCACACTCTTCCCAACATTCATGTCAAATACTTCCAAGGATTTATCAGATCCAGCACAAAGAACAATATCTAATTTGCACCTGTTAAGGATAACTCGTAACAATAATCTTTAGCAAGAGCTCACATCTCGTTTTTGCTCATCTGCACCCCACGGCGTCATGGAACCAAAATGTTCTGTTGATGCGTAACCTAATGAAGATGAAGATGAAGATCTATGAAATGATTGTTTCCATATACGCAGCCATATTATATTTATGCATTTGACATTTTGTATTTACTTAAATGTGACATGAGGCCTGTTTGATTGATATTTAGTTTCAATTCTAACAGTTTTATATAAGATATAAATCCAAAAAGATTAGACACAAAGAGAACCAACTCAGAATTGCCACATAAAAAGCCATATAGTAAATCTGCCATATTGGTTTGTCACTCATGGAGACCAAAATAGTGTACTAACAGCATTTATCAGCAAAAAAGTCTGATATCAAATTATAATTTGCACCACAAACCTGGATCATGAACGTTTACTTGAACGTTTAATGCATGCTATTGCTACTCGCACAATGCAAAGGTACACACACTTCACAATTAAAGTTTACCAGGTGAATGGCAAAATAATCTGGACGTAGTATTTTGCCTACCATGAATGACAAACAAACAAGTCATTGTCCAAAAAACTGATTTTTATATCATATAAATGTATATACTTACACAGTTACCAAAATGGTTTATTTTTTAACTAACTTTTCAAAGATGTGAAAAAAAAGGTTAACAGTTCAAAAAGGTCACAAATTTGAATTAACACATGTTCCAATTTCTATTGAGCAAAGTTTGTCTTTGCAAAGTATGCCAAAGTCAAAAAACATTAAAAATGGTTAATGGTTTTACCAGACAGTGCTAAAACAGGAACTTTGTGGCAACCCACCATGTCTGTACTGGATACACTTTGGTTAATTACCTTATTACAGCAATATCAATGTGGCTATTGAATTATATCAAAGACTCAAACCACTATCACATCATGATTGTACTTAATTCAAAAGGATACAGGAATAGAACCCATTGACTGCTGAAAATGTTGAGATTTGTTGGGCTTTTGTGAGTTGGAGGTTTTTCACCAATTTGTACCTGGAGTTAGTCAAGTACCTGCACAAATGAATAGGAAGAAAGAAAAACAATAAACAATAAAGCATAAGTTTATTCTGTTTTGGACAGTATACAATTGACCTAAACATAATTATTGCCTCTTGTGTTTAGGTAGTGAACTGGATTAATGACACTTTTTCTGCAGAGACATTCACCAAAGTTACCAAATCCCAGATTGAATTCTGCAACTTTTGAAGCTCCACTTTTGTAACTACAGGGGTCTATGAGACCTTTTAGTGATTTGGGTTACATTTTGAGTTTGTTTCCTGTGACTTTCAGACATTATTTTTGCTACCATGATATCCATCACAGCATGAATCTATCCATAACATAAGCCCTATTATACACAACATAGTTTGGGGCCAATAAGTATGACTGAGCTAAAACAATGTTTACAACCTTGTAACATTCTTCATTAAATTTCATTCAAATATGGATGGTGCTGCATAGAGCTAAAAGTACATCGGTGATAAACACGCAGGTAACCTTCCCCTTTAACCAACAGCAGTTAATGGAGCTTTCCTTAAACATTCTATGTTTCACCTCAGTTGCTAATTTAAGCAATATAATGTCGTGCGGGCAAGAAATGGAGCAGAACATTGTTAATTTCCTCTTTTGTATCCTGCTACAGGATTGTGTAAAACAACACCAATTGATTTCCTACATCATATAACATCTGAACATACCTGAGGAAGACTGACATTGAAATTACACAATATAAAAGTTTCTATAGTCTGTATATCTTCCTCAAGTCAGTAATGTAGATATTGGTTTTTTTTGTATCGCTAAACGTAATGATGAGAAGTGTATAAAAGTATACATTTTCAGAAAGGAAATGATGCAAGGAATAACTAGCATAACAGTTTTCGAGAAAATCTCAAAATCCGATTTTACATTACTGACTTGAGGCAGGTATATGGACTATTAGTTGCAGCTGCCTCTTGGAAGACATTTGATTATATCATAATAAGGCGAATAAAAAGAGGACTCATTCATGAAGGGAGGTAATGGCTGAGAAAAATTAGATTAGGACCGCCTTTATCAAAGTAACTGTGATATCTACAATGTATGAAATATGACAGTAATGACATGTGAAATAGCAAAAATCAAATAACTCAACAATCAGGAAAAGGTGGATTTCCAAAAATAAAAAAATTTAAATTCTTTTCAAAGCCTGCACTGCAACAGGTTGTAGGATTGACAAAGACACCGCCCACTGATCACATCATGGTGCTGATGTTAGGGGTAGGCTGTACATATTATGTTTTAAAATCAGTACCAATCTGAGAAAATTATGAAAAGAATATTAACCTTTTAAGAAATATCAGTGATTTCACAGGTATGGAAAAACACAGGCCTGAAAAAAATGATGTGAATTTCCATCGATAAATTGGCATCAACATTTGAGTAAATGTGATTTTTTGAAGTAAAGATTTATAATTGCTCAGTAGGGCCCGCCATGCGATGAGTCTGCATTGCATGTAACTCAATGATGGCGATTAGCAACATATTAGATACAGAACTTTGCTATTTTGTGGCAATTCAGTTTCTATCCATGCATGGTGAATATGTCTTCAACTAATGGCCTTTAATCGCTTACTATATATTCTTTATCTTCATATAAATAACCCATTGTGCAATACCAAGTTATTCCTTGTTTCAAAAGAATTCAACTGTGAATTTTGTCTGGCAGGTTTACATTACCATTATAAGACAGGCGACACAAGTCTAATATTTATGCAAGTCTGCAGCATTCTTGCCAAGAAACACTCAAATTTGGCTGTCAGTCAGGCAATGAGCTTCTCCATTTGTATTTCATTTCAGTTTCTTCCTCTAAACTTTAATTCTTTAATTGTATTTGACAAACACCAGCAACAAATAACAAAATTGGTCCTATTTTGTTAAAGGCCAAAGTGAATTTGTTACACCTGTGTCTGTATTCAGTTCACAATAGCCTATTTAACTTTCAAGCTCATAAAAAGAAACCCCAGGGTATTTTCAGAAAATAGACACTTAATTTTTTGATCATATTTTTAGAACACTCTGTATGATTTTAAAGGGTTTGTTAGTCAATTCCCTTAAATATTGTTTTAGTTTTCACAGCCCAGATCCTACATCTCAATGCACATAGGAAACCCAAATCAATTTATTACACCTGTATTTAGTTCACCTAGTTAAGTTTTAAGCTCATAAAAAGAAACCCTGGGGTATTTCCCAGAATCTAGACTCTGGGGTAGCACAAGTTTCTTGTTGTTTATTTTTTATATTTTTTGATTGATTGATTGATTTATTCTAATAGATAGGAAAGAGTTTCATTGGTCTCATAAACATGCCTTGCAGATTAAATTGTTATATTACATTTCTGTTACCTGGGATGCAGTTCAATTTAAGGGGGTACTACACCCCTCGATAAATTTGTGTCTATTTTTGCATTTTTCTCAAAAACTAAAAAACAGTGGTAACAAAAGTTACAGTATATATAGGGCAAGGAATCCAATTACTACACTGGAATTTCAGTGACCCAAGACAAGCGGTTTGTTATTTATGATAAGAAATAAGGTACCGCTTATATGTACCTCGTTTCCTATCATATATACTGAACCGCTTGTCTTGAGTCACTGAAATTTCAGTGTAGTAATTGGATTCCTTGCCCCAATAATATACATAACTTTTGTTACCAGTGTGTTATTATTTTTGAGAAAAATGCAAAAATAGTCACAAATTTACCACAGGGGTGTAGTACCCCCTTAAATGTATTTCCACATATAAATAACATAAATACAAGAGCATCAAACAATATCAAAGTGTTTTACATAAAAACAAGTCTATTACTGAGGGAGGGACTGGAAGGCCATATGAGGCCAGATGGATAAACCTTCTTTAAAATAAAAACAAATTATCATCCTTCTTGCACATTTGCTCAACTTATTTTCTGATTTCTTTTGCTACCATGAAATGAGCGTAAAGTCACAAGTTGGTAGTTTTGAGACGTCCTGGCTGCTGCATCAGTGTTCTTGTGTTTCACACAAATCTGTTCAAGCCATTTGTATGTCCTTTGTGAATGGTGGCACAATGGGCCATTAACGAAGGACACACTACTGTTTCTGCCAGAGAAGAACGGCAGTTGTTTAAATTTGGAGAGCATGCACAGAGTAAACATGAAAGTAGGGTTCTGATTGGCTGATTCAATCATCTGACAATCATAACAACAGACGCGATAATCTGATTGGTCGATTATGCGTTAAAACATTGGTCGGCGCAAACAAAGCTCTGCATATGTCGCTCATTAACAGGACGCTTGTGTCAATCTGAGCAAGGGACTGCCGTTTTTTTCTCCGAACCCGAGTGTAGTGGCTACACCAATTCAGCAGCCAGTTATTTGATATAAGGACATTCCTCGTATTCAGAATTGAATTTGATATATCTGATTTGCTTTCATGTCCCACAAAAAACACTGTGCAAACGTTGCTAAAACAAGCCTTGATGTCACATAACAGTTTTACCTTTTGAGATCATTGACAGATGAATCTAGATGATATTTGTACATATACAAGGAGCCACCACAGGAGAGAAGAACAAATTTATCCATATAGTAAAATCTTGCATGCTTGATCTCCTTACTAAATGATGTGTTCTATATGTGGGGGGAAAAGAAAACATATTAATTAGTAACACTTCCACATAGAGATTTGATTCATTCAGTTGCAAAGCAAATACACTTCTATATTCAGATGGGGTAAACCTAGTACATATTGTTGGTGTAAAGTATATAAAAGTATACATATTTAGAATGGCAAAGACTTGATAAGTTCATCTGTGAGGTCAAATTTGGGCCAAAATGCCATATTTGGCCCAAAATCCCAAAAATACTGTTTTTTTAAATTAATTTTTAAAAACTAGATCAAAATATCTAGGAGCCGTTTTTTTATTTTTTTGAATTTTGACCAATTTCTGGCTTTTTTATGATTTTTTTGAAAATTCAGCATTTTTTGACCATTTTTGGTGCAAATTTCTCGAAGTTGGTCGAAATTCAAAAAAATGAAAAACAGGTCCTAGATATTTTTATCTAGTTTTTAAAAATTAATAATAAAAAAATTTTGGCCCAAGAATGTTTTTGTTACGTTGCACGAAAAAGAAGTGGGCCAAAAAACCACATTTTGGGATTTTGGCCCAAATTTGACCTCACAGATGAACTTATCAAGTCTTTGCCATTCTAAATATGTATACTTTTATATACTTTAGACCAACAATTTAGCAGTTATGAGGCCCGAAAGTTTCCATAATTCCAGGGTTCAGACCAACCTTAAGTAACCCCATTTGTAATTCACACACCCTGTGTAGGAGATTAAGGTCATGTTTTCCATAGGGGGCATATATTTCAACTGAAATAGCCCAAGTTGGTCTCATTACTATCAAACTTTCTCACAAAAGTATCCACAAAATCATTATGGTCAAAATATGTATGCATAAAGTAGTATCTTATTTTCATATCTTTGTTAGCTGTTGAACTGAAAAACCTACTCTACAATGTTTGATACTTAACATCAATCTGGAGCACACACAACCACAAGATATTGATCACCAATGGACACACAGATTACAGATTATATGATCACCAAGGCTTTTACTTTCAGGTGAGACCCCCCCCCCCCACACACACAAAACCTGCACTATCAAAATTACATTGGTAATCAGCATACCTTATTAGCCACTGGTTTCTGTCCTTCTTTGTCGACAGCAAAGTTATCTTTTATAGTTGACAAGGTCATGATGGGATCTGTAGCAGTCTTATTCCATATCTTAGCTGTCTTATCATCAGAACATGTCAACATCCATTGGTTATCATGGCTCCAAGAGACACAATTCACACACCCATTGTGACCTGTAACACAAGGTTTAAACATTATTATGTTTTGATGAAGCCAAGTGTGTGAAAATATTGGATCCAACACATAATAATGATAAAATTGGCTGTTTTACGCCCAATATTTATTGGTCTCGCTATGAATTTTAAAATATTGGACTCGACTACGTCTCGCCCAATATTTTAAAACTCATAGCTCGACCAATAAATATGGGCTCAATCGATCCAATTTTATATCAATGTGATTCACACAATTCCAAACATACATACTGATCCATATTGCCACATAATTAAACTTTCCATTTTTAAATTGCTTTTTGAAGAATTACAAATATCCTTGTTGAAAATCAATAGAGCATTTTTATTACTGCAATGAGGAAACAACATCTGCAGGTTTAGAAGTGAAATAGAAATAACCATAACTATATTATGAGAATGGTTGTTATAACTAAGCTGGTCATATGTGATGTGATCAAGCTAAATCAGCCGGAATTTGGAAATGTTGATTTTGAGCTATAGGCAAACATAGGAAATAATTTCTTCTTTCCTATTGTTTTGAAAACCCTTCAACTGCTCATATCTTTGGAACAATTTGTCAAATTTCAATGGGGTTTTCTGCAAAATGTTTTATACATCAAAGTAGAAAATGAAAATTGAATATGCCTGACTTCAGACTGATTTTGCTTGATCACACCACATATGGCAAACATTGTTTGTTATTCTTAATTATAATCTCATGAATCACAAGACATTATTGGAAATATACTTGCGGAGCTTGATCAATAAATTATTACACTATATCATGATATGTAATGGATCAACAAAATTTCACTTAGGGATTCAATCATGTTTCACTGTTGTTCATCACCGTTTAACAATGATGCATCCTCATCATCTGCATGGTTTATTTCCATGAAAAACCATGCAAACGCACCGGACACGAGTTGCTAAAAGAGATAAACAACTGCGAAACATGATTAAATAACTTTCAACAATGAAAACAAGCCTAAGATCATCAAATTCACAGGATTATTTCACGAAGAATGTTCAGTTTAGTCATTGCCACTCAACATTGTACGGTTGATGATTTTGTTGTTGATATGAGCAATAAAACTACAGAATAAAAGAACAATGTTTAGCCACTTCCTCCTAAATAATGAAAACAACATGTAGCACAAGTTCCAAACATGGCAAATTTTAAGGGGAAATGCGTAACACATATGCGCACTTCTACTAACTTGCAATCGCCTGTACGCTACTGGCTAAGTGTGGATTTATCACAGATTAACAATGTTTGGCTCCTGTATAAAGGTACAGGTATAAAGTTGTTGAAATCAAATTGAATAAAATCAAAAAGTTCAATAAAATACTTCTTCAATATTTCTACAACTGCATCACATGATTTCACATTTGAATCAAATTTGGACAAATCCTACAACCATTTTGGAAATTGGTATCGATAAACAAACACTAGTGTCAATGTTATTCCAATACATTTAAACAAAAATAGTTTTATCATAATACAAACATTACCTGTAAAACTACTGCCTTTGCCAGTGAGTGGCATTTTGAATAGTTGCGCTGATTTATCAGCCATTGCACAAGCTAAATATTGACCATCATCTGAAAAAGAAAAAAAAATAATTATTTTCTCATTTCTGGAAAATGAATATAATAGTTAACTAAATCCCATATTTATAAAATAGTAGTAGCTAGCAGATTTTGAGCCTTTTTAGTCCTTTTCTTGACAGGAGAAGGTTGCCAACTCTATGTAGTTTTCCCGCCACAATGCAAATATGTGATGTGTCATGTCAAAACCAGAGACTTTTGGGCAGGTTATCAATTTAGAGGTTTTTACATATATCATAAATATAGACATATTTTCCTCCACAACGCTGTTTTCCCCAATGAAATCGGACATTTCTAAGTGAAGATATTGAGTTCGTAAGTTATGGTATTATAAAATTGGAAATTGAGATATCGGCCTTTAAAAATATTATTGACAATGTTGGGAATTACCTTTAAAAATGTCTCAAAAAATACAAGATGCCTGTTATATTCTGGTCTGAAACTATCAGACAATATTTTAAACATTAATAACATCACAAATTCAAGAACAAATCCAAATTGTGAAAAAAAAATCAACCCCGGCAGATTTTTGGCTATTTCTCCATTTACGATCCTGCTCAAAAGTGTCTGCTTTTGACATGACACGTCATATATGCTCAAATAATCAATCAAAGAGTTATATTGTCAAGTATGAAATATCCATGTGCATGAAAATTTTGCGAGTGACATAGATTTGCAAACATTTCATGCTCACAAATATTTCTTTTTCATCTAGACCTTAAATAATGTTTCAATTTCATGGAAATTACATGCCACAACAATGCTTCTTTTCAGCCCGTAAAAAAATTGTCCTGATAATGTGCTTAACAGTATGTTTAACTATATGGTACTTAAAAGTGGACCAGTTTCTGCAATCATTTCTTTAATGTTGATCAATCAGGTTACCTATTTAATCCACAGGTAAACCACATTCCTTATCTTAAGTTGTCACAGTCACTTAACGGCATGTCCTGCCTGGATCATTTACGCCTAAGTGGAAATAACTATTTTAAGATATTGTAAAACAAATACAACATGGATGATTCTGCTGCATTTCAGGAAGTACTTCAAACCAAGATGTCAAGAGGAGTAGTATTTATTATGGTTGACCTCAAACCATGTTATATATCACACATCAGATGTTGCACGCACCTAAGGAGAATTTTTGGTCTCACAGAAAGCAATTGATGAGTACGAGATATAGATTTGCAAAAATGTCACACACATAAATATTTCTTTTTCTATAGGCCTTTAAGGAAATGTATAAATTTCATGAAAATTACATGCTGCAAAAATGCAAACCACAAATATTATGTGATGCAAAAATAGTGTGCTTTACAGTATGTTAAGTATTAGACCACTTATTGCAATCATTTCCTTAATGTTTATTAATCAGGTTACCTGTCCCACAGGTAGACCACATTCCTTATCTTAAGTTGTCACAGACATGTCCTGTCTGCATCATTTACACTCAAGTGAAGCAACTATTTTTAAGTTATAGTAAAACATGGATGATTCTGCTGCATTTCAGGAAGTACTTCAAACCAAGTCGTCAAGACCAGTAGTATTCATTATAATTTCCCTCCAACCATGTTGTATATTTTGTGTATCACAGATCATCAGATGTTGTACCTAAGGAGGGATTTTGGTCCCACAGAAACCAATTGATAGGTAAACTTAGGCTACCTGTCATCATCAAACATCCTGCTATGGAGGTATTTAATTTATGGCAACATCAGGTTTGATATCCAGGGAGTTATAAACTAAAGTTGACTCCTACAGCTATTTGCAATGATGGTAGTGAGAGCTGTTCAGCTTTTCATGACGCAGTGTACATTTATTTCAGTTCTTTTTCTTTCATACCTTCTACTAACTACCTCAGCTAGGGAGATGAAAGAAGGTATCTAACAAAAATGAAACAAACAAACAAACAAACAAACAAACATACAATACAAAGAAATATTTATAAGAGATGTGAAGCACTAAAGTTTGTTCTGTTTATATACGGCAGAAATTATTTGGCTTTTGTTACTGCGCGTGTGTCAATAAAGTCCCAACTTACGCACGGGTAAATTTACATAAGCATGTGATAGCCACGCATTGCGTAACGCACGCCTAACGTAAGCACTGCGCCCAACAGCGTGCACGCCATTCTATATCATACACAGTGTTGAGTCTTATTTTTTTTCCGCCTTATATATGCCAAACAAACTTTAACAGCATTCTATATTTTGCAGTCTGTATCATATACTGTCATAGCTCAAAAGCTTGAGTGTATTTTGTTCATTATTGTTCACCGAACATAGACGAGACGTCCTCATACGTGACACCGCCAAACCCGTCCCTCAACATTTTAGAGGGGATAGTCATACCATCACGGACCTTACCGTTACCGCTCTCACCCAAGTGCATAATACTCACAAACGGAAAGTCGAGGAACAACGCATCATATTTAATCTTGGCACACTTCAACCCAATGGGATGAACATTCAATTTAATGTCTTCAACATTAATATTTAACTTTTCACATTACTTTCATCTTTTGTATTTCCTTTCTTTTCTTTTCTTTTCTTTTCTTTTCTTCTTTTCTTCTCTTCTTTTCTTTTTCTTGTCTTGTCTTCTTTTTTCTTTTCTTTTTTTTCTTTTCTTTTATTTTCTTTTCTTTTCTTATCTTTTCTTTTCTTTTCTTCATTTCTTTTCTTTTATCTTCTCTTGTCTTTTCTTTTTCTCTTTTCTTTTCTTTTCTTTTTTCTTCTCTTCTTTCCTCTTTACTTTACTTTTCTTTCTTTATTTATTTTCTTCATTTTTCTTTGCAGTAATTTTGATTTTGACCTTTTGTGTGTCTTCCCCCTTTGCGTTGCGCTAGACCTCGCGCCTTTCATTCTATGCGTTTCTGTGCTCTCCTCTTCCTTTGTTTTCCGGCACGCAAAAGGTCATCACTTGACAAAGGTCTATGACCGAAAATTGTTTAATTTTGCTACATAAATAAATGTATACAAATGTGGTTTGACACCAAATATTTCTGCTCTTGGACTCTTTTACTTGTTCATTATTGTTGTCTATTGTAAAGCAATACACTGTAAAATTAACTTTATATATATTAATTTTCAGGTATTATCAAAATATTACAATCTCATGACCATTCATAAAATAAAGAAGCATGTGAAATATATATCACACAAGGCAGCCTTTTGAGATACGACAATATGTGATGCAGACAACAATTTGACCATTATTTCTTGATTACCAATAGGCCAACTTACCTGAGAATCTGATACAATTTATGGGAGAAGTCTTTTCTACAACATTGAGTTTGGTTTTCATCGTTGTTGGAGGCTCAGCATCCAAAGGGTATTCTTTCAACAGAGCTCTATAAAAAGAAAATATATTAAAGTTGACATCATGATTAGTTTTGCGCAATTTTGATACATCAAGTCTTTTGTAACTTTATTTTGGATAAGATTCCTAATTCACCTGAAACTAGCCAATTTAAAATGTTTAATCTATACTTTGAAAAAAATAAATTTGAGAACTCAGGTAGTGTAGTGTGGTATTAGATCCCAACTGGTAATCAAGTGACCCGTGTTCAATCTCCACAAGTCCTGACTTTTTTTCTCTCTCTCAATTTATAATAAGTTTGCCCAAGCTTCATAAAAGTAAATATATTATTGTATCACTCTCAAAGCCATTCAATATTATATATAAGCTATATAATAGTGTAAACAGCTAACAACTACTTACTTCTTCCCTGTTGAAAGTGATTTTGACTGCTTCAGGGAACTTGACTTTGAGGAACTTGTTTGAGGAGAGTGCATCTTCATTCTGTGAACAGAAACAAATAATGAGTTATTTTTTCTTCTGGAATTTTAAACCAAGTGGGTAAAAGTAAGATGATCTTGCCCCAGGGTGATGATGGCCCGGGATGATGGGGGTAATGTGGGAGTGGCAGTAACCTGGATTTTGCCCCAGGGTGATGGGGGAGTAATGTGGGAGTGACAGCAACCTGGATTGTGCCCTGAGGTGATGGTGGAGTAATTTGGAATTGGCAGCAATCTGGATCTAGCCCCAGGGCAATGGTGGAGGTAATGTGGGAGTGGCAGCAAGTTTTGAAGTTGCCCAATTACCCTTTCTTTCATCAAATATTTGCAAACAAATTTTAAATTCCCCAATAACTCTACCTTGGTGGTGCATCAGTGTACCCAGATGACCTGATCTTGGATTTGAATGTCAAGGCTTGGTTTTGAACACCACTGCTAGTCTTCTTTGCAGTCTTCATTCCTGGTTTACCTTTTTGTCCAGCAGAGGATGGTTTTGTTTTTGGCACAAGTTCTTCTCTCAAAAGTGAATTTTCACTCAAAGGCACACTGGAAATAAAAATTCAAATAATGTAATCAGTTGTTGGTACTCACTAAAAGGGCTGACTGTAAACCTAGACTGAAGTCAGTCTTAATTCAGCATACTTTTTCAACAGATGTAACTGGGCAACAGATCCAAACTGGGAAAATCAATTTTGTACTTGCTCGCAGCATCAGAGCTTATGGGGGAAACAATTGGGCAAAGTAGTAACTACACATGCTCTGAATTGCCAGCAACTATCAACATATTTTTGTTTATACTACAATTCTCACCACAAATCTCATTTCTTATAATTTATTTTACTAAAATGCATTTTGACAGTTTCTTTTATTCCGTAGATATAGGCCTACCTTCTGCCATTTTCAATAGCAATGGTAAGCTGAAATTAATGAAGACTGTGAACTACAAGTTTGCATACAGATTTTGGTTGTTCTCTCATTTTTGTTTTGGTTGCCTCTGGCTAGTTCCAGACAACCAATTATTTTGAATGCTTTGTGTTTATTTTTTCAATGTTTGTATGAGCTGACTACTCTGGGGTAATATAAACATTTGTACAACCATCATGATACTTCCACATTTTTGCATTCATACCTGGATAATACTGTGACTGTCTCTTCATGTGCATCAGCATTAGCACTAACCATGCTAGACTGATTTTCAGTTCCTTCTGGATTAGCTTCAAGATTCAATTTCACTGACAGATCTTTGGTAAGGTTATCTGCCGTTTCATCTCTACTGTCCTGATGTGTCGCACACAGGATTCTTATAACATCAACAAAGTTTTGGAAAAGACTACCAGCTAAGCAATACACCTAGGAAAATGAAATAAGAGTATATGATATTGTGTAGTAGTTTAAAACAAAATATACATGTTAAATGATTCCAAAGAATCAGGAAAAAGGTTTTCTTAAATGTATTATGTGCAAACAGAGTAGAACGCAGTGTATTCAAATTGACAGCTCCACCCCGTGAACTTTTATTGCATAATTTTGTAAAGAGGGTGTTCTTTTCAGGCTGTCAAGCCACTGCAACAATTTATTTTGTTATAAAATCTGAATTAAGTCTATTTTCTCATCTCATCTCATATTATTTTATCTTCAACAATCATCAAGTTCTGCTATTAGATGATGATGATTTTTGTGCCAGTTGAAAATTAGTCCTATCAGAAAGCCTTTAAAAATAGAGCTCACAAACCATGGATTTTCATTGTTCTAATATTATTTGCTTGACATAATGTTTCCCATTATCATCATAACAGAAAGCCTGGAAGAAATTGAAACCATGCTCAGGGAGCTCGCTGAAGCTAGCAAGGAATATGACCTGAAGATGAACATGCAGAAAACAAAAATAATAACAGGACCCCTCGTCCAGCAAAGAATAGTCACTGTAAATGGTTGCAACATAGAAGAAGTCAATGAATATATATACCTGGGACAGCAGTTCAGCTTGAAGGAAAAAGGACAAGAGCAGGAAATAAAGAGAAGAATCAAGCTTGGATGGAGGCAATACAGAAAGCTTAGCAATCATGAGAGGAGAGATACCAATATGCCTGAAAAGGAAAGTGTTCAACCAATGTATAATTCCAACTATTACATATGGGGCTGAGACATGGACGCTTACTGCAAAAATGGAAAAGAAGCTACAAGCGGCACAGCACAACATGGAACAGAACATGTTAGGGATAACCTACAAAGACAGAAAGACAAACAAATGGGTTAGAGATCAAACAAAGACTCAAGACATCTTGGAAACAGCCAAACACAGGAAATGGAATTGGGCAGGGCATATCAGCAGAAGAACAGCAATTACTGTATGGAGACCGATGGTGGGAAACAGAAACCGGGGAAGACAGTGCAAGAGATGGAGAGACGAGATAGATCAGTACTGGGGAACAGTAAATTGGTTCAGCAAGGCAAGAGATAGAGCTACCTGGCGGAGACATGCTGAGGCTTTCGTCCAGCAGTGGACCGACAATGATGATGATGATGATGATGAATGTTTCCCATCAGCCCCCCTCCACCCTACACCATTGGAATCAAAGTACAACACTTACTTGTTTTAAGTCTGGAGTATGTGAAAAAATATATGAGCCTGACAGATCAATGTACTTCTCACTTGTATCAAAGTCCTGTTCTGACGGTACTGGATCTACAAGAATAGAGTATGTTAAAATATATTGCAATGGTTCCTATAAATGTAATTTGTTTGAAGCTACTACAGGTAAATTAGCACTAGCCACAGGGGTTGCGCTGGCCCTGCCAGCAATTCCCTGAGCATATAACACTTAGTGTGATTGCATCATAGCATCACATAGGATACATGCATGCACAGTGATGATGTGAAGTTTCCTCATATCACAAGTAATATGTGTGTTAACATTCAGTTTAAGGTCTATTTAGTAATTTGCTTATTCGGAGAATTGTAAAAATCATTAAAATTCAGATTTTGGCAACTTTGTTAATGTCATAGATGTGCTAACATTGCCTACTAGTGGTAAAGCCAAAATCTATGTATTAACCCTAACACCAATAGATACCACAAAATACCACAATGATATTACCTTTAAAATCAACACATTTAGTCAGTTCAAAACTATGTGCATTTATGTGAAGGATTGCACCAGGAGTTCCTATCAAGAGTGTGGGAGCTACATCTAACAACTCACTGTAAAACAAAAAATAAATAAATGCAGATTTGTAATAAAATACAGAGTAGACAGATACAGGTTTTAAAAAATCATTATATAATCATAAATAAGTTCTGAGTGCCACAAATGTTTATCTTTGATACTTGGAAGATACCCTGAACACTGCTAATTTTGGCAAGCTTATTTTCATTTGATGTGATTGAGTTTGCTCTCATATGAAGAAAACAACAACTACCTGGACAATCTTGGTGATGAAGAATTTACTTTTGATTGTCCCAAATTACAATTGCCCATACAGAGCACACAAGTGTTGATCCTGGATGCAAAGGTTTATTTTAGGTTGCCCAATGTATGAGATTCAGATCCTGGAATATTGGTACATTAAAAAGTGTCTTTGGTGAACATAATATAATAACATAATAAGCCCTTGCAGATGGTCTACAAATCATTTGATTTTCTTAACATACTTTTAACGGCAGTGGCACAGACTATAATTTGGTCAGGCTGTACAGCAATGTTTATTTTTGCTTTTAACTTTTATGTCAAACATAACCTGGCTGAAATTTCACACGGCATGGTTTAATTATTTAAAAAATGATTATCTGTTTGTGTGATTGAGTCTTACTCCATATGTGATTCATCAGGCATAAGGAAGGTTGCTTTAGGATGATTGCCACTGGGACGAATCCTACTAGGTCTAACAGCAAAGAACAGGCCTAATATAGCCTCTCCAGCTTCTGAAGATGTACCAATATCATAATCTTCCATCAATTCAGCATCAGTGTCATTATCGACAGGCTTTTTCCATAGCGGCTGACTACTGATTGTCTTTGGTCCTATTTCAAAACAAGAGAATACAGAAAAAGAAAATGAAAATTATGTACTATTACATTATTTAATATTACCACAAACAATTGTGGCCATTGCATGGAAGAGCCAGAAAGTGTTACAGTGGGAAGTGCAGTTGGTAAACAGCTCAGATACTTGAGCTGCCTAAATTTAGATATTAAGCATACCAAACGTTAATGATTTCTGTTAACATTATACTGACCTCATATAATCTTGCACATTTTGGACAAACGATGTTGTCCGATCCTCTCTTCTTTCACTTGAAAATGCATAGTGATGTAGGTGTGTATTTCGTTGGGCACAGTATAGAATCACACGCATATCAAGTTAATCGCACAGAGCATACATGTAGGGCATTGACGTCATTACCAAACTTGAGGTGAACCACATGTGTATTTGTTTTTTTGTTTTTTTTGCATTTCATTGCATTGTACTACATGTGATGATAATATTCATAAGGGATGAAGCAAGCCTGGATGTAAGCATAAAATTACCCTTCTAATCCATGACTTGTATTGTGGATTAGTAGTTTGGTACCTTGCTAGAAGATCGGCATACCAGGCAGTCAAATTAGTGCAGTTGACAGGGCACCAGACATCAGTACAATAGGTCATGAGTTTGAGGTCTACAATGAAGTGTGGTTGAAAAATCTCATGAAATAACTGTGCATAACTTGAAATTCACCTGGCCAAGGAACAGCTGTGCAATTTTCTCGGTTCATACCTATATGTGATGCGATCAAGTAAAATGAGTCTGATGTCAATCAAAATCAAAATCAAACTTGAGTACATAGGCCATTCTCAAAGCTTTATTTTGCCAGAAAACCCCATCATAATATGATTCACGGTTGCAGAGATATAGCCATTTTAGTGTTGCTCAGAACAATAAAATACAAAAAAAGTTGAATACTAATATTGGCTATATCTCAAAATCAATATTCCTGACATCCAACTCATTCTGCTTGATCGCATCACATATGTTACTCGGGTAGCTGATCCTGGTTTCAATGGTTATAATAATTATCTTAATATCTCAATATAGGGGGTTAGACTAGGAGACTGCACCTATATTGAGCTGCATGTGTCCCTGAATGTTGTTTAATGTTTATATGGTGTGTCTTGGGCCACAGTGGTAAGTAAAAATCTGTGGGTTAGCATCATAATCCCCAAATTTATTTATTTTATTATTATTACCTGTGTTAGCTGCTGCCTTCTTCAGCTCTTCATCAGCCTCTCTCTTTCTTCTTAGAATCTTAGCAACATCAACATGATGGAGCAGTCTGTAGTCCTCTACCATGTCATAAACTCTAATTTGACCATCTGATGTGCCTACTGCAAAGTGCTCATTGGCTGGGTCCATGGATAGACTCAGAAATGGTGATGCTGTTCAGAAGAACAAACAAACAATTTAATAATAATGGCGTTTATAATGCTTATAAGTGAATGTCTGGGGAGGGGTAAAACTGGAAAAAATAAGTGCATGTAAGCCGGCAAAATCGCTTCCTTCTCTCTGATCTAATACTGTTGTGGAAATATTTTCTGATGTCGACATGTTGGAATTATTAAATCCTGAATGGCAACATACATTCTGGATTGGTATGGGAATCATTCAAATTGGTTCACAAAGTTAAAGAAATCCATCATAATTTGGTTATATATTGGATATACAATAAGCTTTTATACAGCAAGCATAGATAGTAGTGTCTAGTTTTCCTGACATTTTCTTCCTTTTATTGTTGACATCACCAAATTTTATCGACATTTTATTATAATGCATGTTGACAACAGTTAGCACTAATCTCTTCTCCCTCCCTCTTTTTCTCTGCTGCATCTTTTTTATTCTTTCTCTCTCTTTCTTCTTCCTGTCCTCTCTTCCCCCATTCTCCCTCTCTTCTCTTTCTTATCATTCTCCCTCAATACTCTCCTCACTTAGAGGGACAAGCATCTTACCTGATATGATTGTTGACTGGAAAAGAAGACAACCCTTGCTAATGTCCCAAATCTATGGTATCATAAAAATAAATTTAAAAAAATGCTACAACTGTTTTAATGTGCTCTTTACTGAAAAAAATGGTTAATTCTTCACAAAAATCTATATACAATTTACAATAGTTAACAGCACACTGGGATGTGGCGCATTCAAATCAATTGAGGTTAACAATAAAACCTTGATTACATCATGCAGACGTATTCAATTATATTACCAACTTAAGGTTGGTCTGAACCCTGGAATTATGAAAACTTTCCGGGCCTCATAACTGCTAAATTATTAGTCTAAAGAATATAAAGTATACATTTTTAGAATGGAAATGACTTGATCATTTCCAGTCTAAAAATGTATACTTTTATATTCTTTAGACTAATAATTTTGCAGTTATGAAGCCCGAAAGTTTCCATAATTCCAGGGTTAAGACCACCCTTAAATGGGTTAAATGGGCTATGGTTGATGGTATTCCAGTTGAAATCCATACACCCCTAATGGAAGATATGAGCATATGACCCTAATCTCTGACACATGGGGTGTAGATTTTAAATGGAGTCACACATTCAGGTACTAGCCCCATTTGAAATTTGCACTCCCTGTGTGGGAGATTAAGGGGCGTCTTCCATAGGGTGCATATGGATTTCAACTGGATTAGCCAAATATCAAAATATGTTCTCTCTGTGTTCCATAATTAACCTGTACTTTCTGTCAAGATCACAAGCAAAAGATTCTCAAACTTTTTGATTTCTATACAAACTGTGCAACTTTTTAAGACCTACCTTAAACGTCCTGTCATCTGATATTGACACTACTGTAGCTTCCTGGTGTGGGCTAAACTCTGCACAGGTCACTCTGGCTGTGTGGCCATCTAAAGTTGTGTCTAAACGTTCTTGCTGTGAAAGTAAAAAATAGGCTATCAATTTGATGTAATTTGGTGCAAGTTATCAATTACCAATCTCCGATCACATAACTTAGTATTCAGCTTGATTCTATTTTTGATTCAGATCTTACAGATCTTTTGCCAATTCCAAATATATATCATGTGATGTTATTGAGTGAAGTAAGAACATATTAGTAAAACTGGATTGAGACATAACTAAAAAAACCTTCTTTTGTTTTGTTTTTTTTTTGGGGTTTTTTTTACATTTTTTGCCAATATGAAAATGGAATATCTCAAGAAGTGTTGGTTCAAATTTGGCTCTACAATGTAGCCTGAGAATAAATATAAGTAATGAGCATAAAAAATTAAAATCAACATGAAAATGACATTTTCAAGAAAACTTTAGTTTCAAATTCAATGAAACTTTCTCTACATTCATGATATCATTTTCTGTTAATAGGTTAAACCTCTGGGTATTAACACAGCTTCACTGTGCCCTGCATATGAACAAATAAACTTGTAAACAAATACCAATCGCTGTTGGGTAGCAAGATTACTTACATTAGAGTCTAATATGAGTACATCCTTTTCAATACAGACAGCAACCAGCATATCATCAGGACTGAAGCTAGCATACTGAATGTACCCTAGACGTTGACCTATAATCTGACCTCGAATTTGCTGACCTAGGTGGAAATAAAGTTTTAAAAAAAAGAGTAAACACAAAAATCACAAAAACATAATAAAAATTAAAAAATATAAAAAACATGTCATATTTTCAAAATGACAGTATATTTTCCAGTTTTGACAGTATATTTTCCAGAAAAGCACTGTTTGGCATTAATTATGTCCAGTTTGATTTTCAAAATATGGTACTCATTTCATGTACATATCCTTAAAACTTTTGAATCCATGCTTTCTTCAAATGTTTTCAGCTTTGACAGCCAGTTGCCATGGCAATTGCCATGAGCATGAAAGTTAGTCTTAAAAACACAGTGGTCAAACTGTCATCCTAACCAGCTGGACTTCACTTGGGTCACCATACTATAGTGAAACGGAGAGCCAAAATGCGATTTCAGATTTTTGGCCTGTTTTTAAGCTTACCTCCCGTGTGTTGTCAATGGCGAATTCAGCTCTTGTCAAATTCATATTTAGAGAAAAGTCACGATGCTCACGTGTTCGTGGTAGTTTTTGATTGTGATTATGCATTTTAAAATGATTGCATGGCTCTGCACAAGGTATATTTTTGTAAATATTTGGATTTGTTTACCTGTCGATCGTCAGTTTTTGCCGTGGGTTGAAAATACGGCAGAGAAATTTGTCATGTCGTAAATGCGAATTTGGCTTCAAAATTTCACTATTCTGCTAGAAGTTGTACAGAGATCTTATAATATTGTGTAAATAATTTTGTCAGGAACAAAATAAGGCATTACATACCGTCTACGAGTAAATCTTGAGGACAAAATTCAGGTTTTTCATGTGTTGTTGCAAAGAATTTTAGATTTGTCATTTTGAAATTCCCCGGCCAGCAATCGTCTGAACGTAAACAAGTTTTTCCTAAAATTGTAAATTTCTTAAAAACGACTTTTGTTGATCAAACTTTGGATTATTTAAGATGTAATTGTTTAAGGATGTAGAATTTTAAGATATTTTTGAGTATTTTTATGTTTTACATGGTCAAAAGGGGTCATCAGTTTGATTCCTGATTTAAAAACGCTAGCAGTTCTAGTTATTAAATTTCGTCATGTTCAAAATCTTTTCGAAAGTGAGCTCCTGACGCGGAGTGACTGCGCGATATCCATAGTAACGGAGCTTACGCTTTGAACGCAGCCGCCAAAAGGTTCATTGTTGCATGGCAAGCTCGTATTTGGTGTACAGGCATGGATACTCTGTAGTAGGCCTACTAGGCCTTGGCCTAGCCTACGACTATGTCATGTGATGAGAGATTCTGTTGATTAAATTGTATTTTTATGCTTTTCGATTATTCAAGCAGATAGTATATGTACTTTTCGCAGCATTTATTGGTAATTTATTTGGATTTAAAACAGAGAAATAAGGAAATATCGTCATGATCATCAACAGAGATTGTGTATTTACCAGTGTTTACTTGTATTTATGAATTGTGATGTGATAAGACAAATATGAGAGCAAAATAACAATACAAGATATAACAAAAGAAGCAAATATAAAACAGAATTGTCAAGTCTCATTTTTACCTGTTACGTCTCCTTTCATGCATCACTGATTCCACATATCTTGGGGAGAATTCTAGTCTTTGATACTACGCTACCACTTGTATGTTTAGAAGGCTAGTCTTCTCCATCAGTCGTTTACAAAAGTATTAGGGGCAAGCTCGGTCCCGTTACAACTGGTGTCTGGCGCGGTAGGATAATTCAAGATTTTAACAGATTTTGGCTCACGATTTATTATGGCAGCGACTGAAGATAGTGTTGATACTTCTCCAACCGATACCAGCTCAGAAATATTAGCTGGTGATGAATTTAATGATCATGAAAGTGATGAGTCAGTGAGAAGTAGGCCTAAACATTCCTGGTCAGACTATTTGATACAATTCGAACTTGTTGCTGAATGGAATAAATGGAATGATTATACCAAAGCCATTTGTTTAGCAACTAGTCTGAGAGGTGTTGCTCAGAGTGTACTGGGATATTTGGATCCGACTGAACGGCATGATTACCACTCACTTGTGGCCTGTTTGAACCTGAGGTTTGGAACCGAAAATCAGGAAGAGCTATTCTGGGTGAAACTCAATAACAGAGTAAGACACCCAAAAGAGTCATTGCCGGACCTAGCTCACAACATCAGGAAGTTAGTCAAGCTAGCTTTACCAACCATACCAAGTCCTTTCTCACAGGAGATAGCAAAGAAATACTTCATAAGTGCTATCAAAGAAAGCGAGTTGCGATTAAACATCCTGCGTGCAAAACCTGTTACTTTTGATGATGCAATTAATTTTGCCGTGGAAACTGAAGCTTTTTACAAAGCTGAAAAGTACAGGAAGCATCAAAATGATGCTAATGCAGATGGAATTGCTAAAGGGCAATTTGAAGATGAGAAGGATGATGAACTTACGAGAGTCGATTCACAGAAGACTGGGAGATCATCGAGAAAGAACCGGAAGTCTCCCTCATCACAAGTGCGAGCCAGGAGAAGGTTAGCTTTCTTAAAGATCCAGAAAAAGTTAACCAGGCCGCATGCTCCCTTACTTGGGAAAGACTGTGATGATCTACCCTGCCAGATGGCATGCTCAAGCAGTTTCAAGAACGGAGAAAGACACGAAAGTCTCCATCATCTAGAAGCGAGCCAGGAGACGATTAGCTGTAAGGAGACAGTTAACTGGTGGTCAGGACATTCCCTTGATAAATGGGGAAGACTGCCAACTAGCAGGTACCCAGTGATAATCGGACGGTATTAGTTGACCGTATAGGCGAGGTGAATGGAATTCATCTGGTCAATACGCCGACACTCTGAGAAAGTTGTCATCTCAGATGAGTCTTTGGAAGAGGTCAGCTATGCTACTTGATGACGGTCATGATGGTATAGGCACTATCTGGCATGTGCACCAACTCATTTGCACCAGGAGACTTGCCATCATTAGAATGAGCCTGGAAGAGTGACCAGTTATCATGCACACAGGCAGTGATAATGCCTGATTGTATATAATTTGTAAATAGCTTTACGAGGAAGATTCAAGGAGACGGAAGTTATCGTGTTTATGGGATAATGATATGCGGAAAAGCCCTCGCCGTATAGTCATTGATCCTTGTGGTGTATATGAAGTCCGGAAAAGGGCTCACCGACGTCTTGCCCTGCCTGCTCACAGCTCCTTGCCGCTAAAATATGAAATTACTGTTTTATGACGTTGAAGTCAGGTATAGGCCTTGCCGACATCATCATCATAATTTATAGACGTGTTTCATAGCGGATTGTCTACTCGACATGTAGACCCTGTATATAAAAATTGTTTTCCTTATTATTGTTATTATGTAATCATAATAACTCGACTCTGAGAGGAACAGCCTCCAATAAAAAGAACTTCATGAATGAAATTTTATTTCAGCCAAAACGTGATTAGAAGTTTGATATGACTTTACTGACTGCAGCGGTATTGACATGACAATCTTTTGATCAAGTTTTGTCTCTGGGAAATTCTTGTTCTTTTAAAAAGAACAATATTCTTGATTTCTTAATTTAGATAAAGTGAAAGACACCTCACTTTATTTCGACACAACTCTTCTTAATATCATTTGGAATGATGGACATGCATGGAGACATCACCATGAAAAAATGGACAGTGTTGACTGTCGGGCACTCATGTTGTTTTACATGAGATTTCATGCCTTAATTCTGAATTGAATGTCAGATTTTGAAGATTACGAAGACAGATGAAGCAACACAAAATGGAGATGGAGATAGCTACAGTTAAATAACAGACATCAAAGCCTACAATAATGGTTGCTTCATTGAATAGCCGTTGGATCTATACGTGCTATCTACTGAAGATAGCTAAGTTTACGTCAGTATACTGGCATGTGCTCTTAAGAAGATTAACAAATGAAAATCAACTAGATCTCATTTTCTACTGATACTGTTGAGGCATCACCACGGGCCGGTTATGCAGATCATATGATTTTGGAACTCTGGTTGGTGCGACGGTGACTCGCTGATTGCAGTCATGATGTTTTCAGAGCAATGTCAGACTATGTAGGCCCATCGGCAACAGAAAATCAAGTTTCGCTCTTGGGTGGATTGCCAACTGAGAAAGTCTACATGGACTTAATAGAACTCAGGTGCAAGAATGAATGGCAAAAGTGATATTTGACTAGTCAATGGTTATTCTTTACCAGGTCAAATGTGTTATTGGATGATGTATGGTTTCTTTACACCTTGCATAATTGATGTAAGGGCGGCGCAGTCAACATTTCCTCTCATGATCGACGGTGAACCAATCTGGCAGTTTCTCATGAGAGTTGCGAAAGAGGTATGATAATGTAGATTCTCAGATGCTGAAGATATCGAACTGAAGACAAGGTCCATCAGAAGAAAGGACGCTGAGGAATATAGAACTTTTATAATATCTGAACTTAAATAAATTGATCGATCATTAATTGATGGCAAAAATGATGTTTTGTGTAACTTGATGCAGAGACAGACTTCTGTTCATTAGCTCGAAAGTCAAGATTAAAACTGGTATTGTTCATTTGAAAATGGAATTGATGGAAATGTGCACGAAGGTGAATTAAATGGTTCTTGTAATATTTATATATTTTATTGGTGAAGAAGAGTATGCATAAAAACCAGATGCTTAAATGATTAATATGCTAGAGATACTGTGAAAGATTTGTATAAAACTTGTAAACATAGGGCCTAATAATAATTTGCACGTGAAATAGAGTTGTATATAAAATGAAATTGTTTTTATAATGTATGTAGTTGTAAATCTGCCGAATAGCCAATCAAATTTTTAAAAAACTTTTTGAGGTCACGAGGTCACGACAATGTTATTGTCAGCCTGTCACCAAACAATGGTTGAGTGAATTTACCGTTCTTGTTTACTGTTAAAGTTTTGTGAAGGAAATGCTCTAATTTTTTTTTTTTAATTGTAATGAAGTTAAATAATTATATGCATGTTACATTTCGGGGACGAAATAGTCTCAAGAGGGGTAGTGAAACGGAGAGCCAAAATGCGATTTCAGATTTTTGGCCTGTTTTTAAGCTTACCTCCCGTGTGTTGTAAATGGGCGAATTCAGCTCTTGTCAAATTCATATTTAGAGAAAAGTCACGATGCTCACGTGTTCGTGGTAGTTTTTGATTGTGATTATGCATTTTAAAATGATTGCATGGCTCTGCACAAGGTATATTTTTGTAAATATTTGGATTTGTTTACCTGTCGATCGTCAGTTTTTGCCGTGGGTTGAAAATACGTCAGAGAAATTTGTCATGTCTTACGTGCGTATTTGGCTTCAAAATTTCACTATTCTGCTAGAAGTTGTACAGAGATCTTATAATATTGTGTAAATAATTTTGTCAGGAACAAAATAAGGCATTACATACCGTCTACGAGTAAATCTTGAGGACAAAATTCAGGTTTTTCATGTGTTGTTGCAAAGAATTTTAGATTTGTCATTTTGAAATTCCCGCCAGCAATCGTCTGAACGTAAACAAGTTTTTCCTAAAATTGTAAATTTCCTTAAAAACGACTTTTGTTGATCAAACTTTGGATTATTTAAGATGTAATTGTTTAAGGATGTAGAATTTTAAGATATTTTTGAGTATTTTTATGTTTTACATGGTCAAAAGGGGTCATCAGTTTGATTCCTGATTTAAAAACGCTAGCAGTTCTAGTTATTAAATTTCGTCATGTTCAAAATCTTTTCGAAAGTGAGCTCCTGACGGAGTGACTGCGCGATATCCATAGTAAGAGCTTACGCTTTGAACGCAGCCGCTAAAAGGTTCCATGAAGCGTTCAGGAAAGTATATAAAGGCCGTGCACGACGCAAATTAATCAGATTGCTTGGTGGACAATAGTCCACCCAAACCTTCACTCAGTTTGAAGGTAAGCACTGCCAACCAAAGCAAGTACGCCCTACTCTGGAGCTCAGATTGAGCTAGGGGCAGCTTGGCTACCACAATAGTGGCACTGGCAACACCAGGGTGGTTATGCACTCCGGTGATTTGGCCTAGCGCCTGTGCCTAATTTGGGGCAAGTGACTTGCCACACACATGCACAAGTCCAATGGAAAATTATGCACTGTATTTATGTGCATTCATTGTTGCATGGCAAGCTCGTATTTGGTGTACAGGCATGGATACTCTGTAGTAGGCCTACTAGGCCTTGGCCTAGCCTACGACTATGTCATGTGATGAGAGATTCTGTTGATTAAATTGTATTTTTATGCTTTTCGATTATTCAAGCAGATAGTATATGTACTTTTCGGCAGCATTTATTGGTAATTTATTTGGATTTAAAACAGAGAAATAAGGAAATATCGTCATGATCATCAACAGAGATTGTGTATTTACCAGTGTTTACTTGTATTTATGAATTGTGATGTGATAAGACAAATATGAGAGCAAAATAACAATACAAGATATAACAAAAGAAGCAAATATAAAACAGAATTGTCAAGTCTCATTTTTACCTGTTACGTCTCCTTTCATGCATCACTGATTCCACATATCTTGGGGAGAATTCTAGTCTTTGATACTACGCTACCACTTGTATGTTTAGAAGGCTAGTCTTCTCCATCAGTCGTTTACAAAAGTATTAGGGGCAAGCTCGGTCCCGTTACAATATGCCCTCTGGCAATTCCAGCCCTGAAACTCACTCCCCTGCCCAGCTGACCTCAGAGCACCAGGAATGTGTTGACATGCAAAAGGTCAAACATCAGCAGGTGTCGAGGTATATAAGATCAAATTATGAAATCCAATATCAGAAAATGAAACCAGTGACACAAAATTAATTACCCTCGCTTTTCTCTAATCGAGGGTAATTTTGCTAAAGTTCTTTAAGGCCCGTCGACGAAATGTTATTTGGCACCCCCTATACTGAACAAAATAATAAAAATTTTGTTACAAACACAATTCACTGTCCTGGGATTTTGCCCTTATAGCAAAGAGTTGTCTCTTTAAGCCCTTCATGGACATATGGAATTTCCTGGGTGATATTGTCAAAGTACTTTAAATTAGTTGCCATATATAACTTTTATTTCAACTTCCATATTGGAATATGTTATTTTACCTGCTTCATATGTGGCTCTTGCTTTCTCCACATTCCAAACAATGACATAGTCCTCTGCAGCTGTGCATAGTGATGTAGGGTTGTAACATTTTCCAAATGCTATAGCCGTCACTCCTTTCCTGTGAGCTACAAGCTCCAGTGGCTAATGGCAGATGAATCAGTAATACAAAGAAAACACAGAAAAGAGGGAAATTAGGAACTGTTGACAAGAATCAAAACTTAATTTCTTTGCAATCAATAGATTTTACTATTACAATGTTAAGGGGATTCAAATAGCAATCACGATCGTCTACCTGTGCCCTGGCAAATTATATTGTTCTTAACAATAGAATACAGGCCCAACCACCATTTCTGTCAGGGTGTCAACTGTCGGCCAGTGGTTGGGTTTTGAAGTCATCCCTTTATTCAAGGGTTTTAACCAGATAGGTTGAAGAGAGTTATTTAGTAAAGATCTGAGGTCCCATTGAGTACCCTCAAATGAATCTAGGCAATTTATACAGGTCCCCCCCCCCCCCCCCCGATACTGTACACTGCATTTCATCCTTGCTGGGAATGCTGCCACCTCAATTATGGTAAGTGCAGAAGCTATAAATAATACTGACTGTGAAAACCAATTGCTTGTTGAATGTTCATGATGATTGAAGTAGAAATTCAGGTAATATGAGGAAGATAGCATAACCTCCTGAGGAAGATAACAATTCATTTAGGTACTTGTTTAGCATTTAACACCTACCATAGAAGTTAAACTTTGTAGACTCCATACTCCAATGGCAGTTTTAGTATAAGGTAGTGCAAAGTAAACACCATTACATCCCATTTGTAAGTGAGATGGACAGAAGGCAGTGCGGACGGTATGCTCATGGAATGTTGACATCTTCAACGGTCTTGATGGTTGGAATCTTCACTGATTAAACAAATTAGGAAATGTTATTACTTATGCTCTGGAGATAAAGGTAAGTCAACAAAATAAATTGTGTTTGAAATTGCAATTTTGGTCGCGATTATATCTTTTCAGCACATACCCGCAACCACATTGCGATATTATTCAGTTGTGAAATCTGCACTTGAAGGAATGCTACTCAGCGGCAACATTAGCTTTCAGAGTCATGCTACGTGCCACTTGTTCAAGAACTCTAGCCAAGAATTTGCTCACCGATAGCTTCACATTCTAGGCTAGAGACCATTTGCATTCAAAATCTAGTCGGATTCGCTGAAGCATGACGCCATGTAAAGCAATGTTCAGAAGTAAACACAACCGATCATGATCACAACAGGCGATCACATCAAAAACGCTGCTAAAATTACACTTCAGCAAAATTTTAGACTGACCAAAATACATGTTGGCAAATCTTGCTCAAATACAGTTGGCTCATAACTTTCATCCACATTTCAAAATTAACAGAATAAATAACCTCCGTTGCAAACAAAAAATTGCACCACTGTCGGACTGACAAATGATAGCAACGCACTCTAGCATCGAATGTGTAACTATTATGTACAAATACGAAGCTAGCCTAGGCTAGAGTTCTCAAGTAAAGAAGTGCTACCGGAAACAGGACGGTTCGCACCCTTTCAATTTCGGACCCGTGCACTTTCGCCCCCTTTTTAAACCGCGGGTAATGTGCTGCTGTTGATTAATGATGCACGATCGATCGCTTCAACTCCCGGCGGTACAGTGGGGTGTTGTATGTGTATAGTATTGGTTGACTTTTGAGTGTTGATTGTCTGTGTTTGCAGTACCGGTACTGGGTCCAGCGTGTACAAAAGCAAATAGTATGTTGATGGACTCTCCGGTTCGATTGAATTTAATAGGCCTATATTATTACGATATATTAAATGTGCTTCGACTAAAGATTGGTATTCATTATGTTTTTGATTTGTTATTTTGTTTTACTTAGGCCTATTTTATTTCATTTCTATTTTATTTTATTTTAAGCCTATTAATTATTTTTATTATATTGTTATTATTATTATTATTATTATTATTATTATTATTATTATTATTATATTAATTATTATTATATTAATTATTATTATATTATTGTTATTAGAATTATGTTACCTTATTAGTACTTTATAATAGGCTATATAATTTAGTATTCAATTATTTATGGCCTATAAAGTATAAAATTTATAGGGCCTAATATTGATATGGCCAAAAATATGATGGCTTATAATTTATAATTTTATCCCATCTTTATGTTGTCGAATTGATCTTCTTTGACATGACACTAATGGAAAAAAATATTTAGCAAATTTCTCAAAGACAAATGCGCACAAGCAAAACAAATGCCTGCAGCAGCTTTGCGATAATGCTGTGCCGACTTTCACCACCTTTCTTCACCATGAGTATTAGCTGCCACTAGTACGCCGAAAAGCGCCCGGGCGTGACATGGGTTCAATCAATGCAATGGTAGCCTACGGTGACTAGGCAGTAGCACGCATATATTCGTCCCCAGAACACACCCGTGCATCGGTCGATTGCTTGACAAGTCCCCGGGCCACGCGGCCGCGTGACTGTATACATTTAGGTGTGACTTCTTCAACCCATTATGTAATGAATGACTTACGGGAAAGCGCCGGGTATGGTGTGGGTCCAATCAATGGTAGGGTACCGTAAACAGACACGCATAAAAGTGCCATATGCCTCTTGACGCACGATCGTAAAATATTATTAATCAGGAAGTTTTCTGTTCGTTTTAATGAGAAATGTAAATAATGAACCAAATGTTTTAACTTTTATGTCTTTTAATGAATGATGTATTTTGTCTGTGTTCTTAATTAATTTAATATATATTTCTACAAGTGTTACGTAAATTGTATAAAACAAAAGAAATGTAAATACTTTTAATGAATTTTGATATATTTGATGTATGATTATTTGATGTTTATGCATTTTTATGTTTTTAAAAATTCTTACATATATAGGGCTTATGTATAATTCTACAAATTGTTATGTATATTGTTTTTATGACACAAAGCCCCTGTAATAGCAGATTTATCTGAAAGGTAGCCCTGTATAAATATGGTTTTAATAAATAACATAAAGTAAATAAACAAATTTGTGGAAAAAATGCTATCCAATTCTGCATTGTAAATGATTGACATTTATGTGTTCATGATTCATTTTGTTTACTGGCCTGTCAATCACGGACTCATTATGACGATGCTTTATTAACACCACGGCACATCTTATATCTTAATCTGCTAAATATGCCGACAATTTTAAGGCGGGATGTTTGAACTCGAAGATGTCAATAATGTACTATAGCATCTATTTCTTAGATAAAAGATCGTGTAAAGGAGATGAATTTCTTTATTTATTTTTCTTTTCTTTTTCCCTTTTTTTCGTTTTTATAGTGCCTTTTTTTTCTTCTTTTTTTTAATCAAGAAAGCTGCTTTGTCTTTTGAACCCTGTTTTGTTTTTGGATGTTGCTGCACATAATAAACAGTTTTAAACAATCAATTTATTTCTATCAATTAGATTTGTTCAGTTCATCTTAATTTCTTTGGATTTCGTTTTTTCTTTCCCTTTCTTTCTTTATTTCCTTTCTTTCTTTTTTCGTTTGCATGATCAGGCTATAGGGGTCCGACGCATAAATGACATCTATCTTAATAAAGGAGTATTTCGTGATCCTAGTATCATCTTTTTATGACATTTTTTAGTAGACATGGTAGATATGCTTGAATCGTGATCGTGCATCAATCAACAGCAGCACAATACCCGCGGTATAAAAAGGGGGCGAAAGTGCACGGGTCCGAAATTGAAAGGGTGCGAACCGTCCAGCATTCGTGCTACCCACTGCCAGCCATGCCAGCGCCACGGCATGAATCCATGACGAAGCTTCATCAATCATGCCGTTCAGTGCAGTGGCAAGCGGCAGCCAGAAAGTATGAAACCAGCATAAGCTTACTGAAAAATGACACAGGCAGAAGTTACATTCCTATAATTTATAAAACGACCAGCTCAAAGTTGGAACATTATGGGCGCACACCACCAATACAGCGTCCCATTGAAACACACGTGAAAACACACCTTTTCCGTGCGCGATTTTAGGCCTTTTCGGCAACAAATTGACTATAAAAATACTACCAATCGATTGCAAATCGATGAAAATTTAATATATGTTTCAATGTCACGGGTAGTCTTGTGATTAATTTTCGAGATATGGGCGCTTAAACAGCACCATGACCATTTTCGACCCCTTCTATACCCTGAAAACCCGTTTCTGGCCATTTTTCAATCCGCAGGCCTACTTTATTCAAAAATTGTGTTTTGCACCTTTTGGGGCGATCCAAGTTCATGTATAGGTCTCAATGTTTTATTTAAGCTATAACATGCTTCTCCTTTTCCTTACAAGTCCACAGAAAGACCCAAAATACCTCTAAAAGATTTCGATTTTACCGAACTCATCCACATTACATCGCATTTCATGAGTGATTTGGTGGTGTGCGCCTTATAAAAGACATAGTTTCAAAATCGGTTCTTTTTGTCATAGATTTAGAAACTTTCTTAACTTTTGAGTTGAATCCTCAAGTTTTATTACTCTAGGACATATAGATTTAGAAAAAATGACCTTTGTAGTCATGCGTCCAATACAGAAAATATACAGTTTTTGTGATTTTGACCATTCTAGCAGGGATCACCATTTTCTTCAAAAACGCCACTCGTATCAGCGTCTTTTTGAATGGTATATTTGCATTTTTATTTCTTTAAACGTAATAAAAGTAAGTTTATACATTTTCTACACATTCATATTTTGATATTAAGTTTCATTTTGCCCCGAAAACAACTGACATTTGATTAGTTTTAAGGACACGTGCTCAAATTTAAACATGATATTAAATTAATCAAAACTCACTAAAAACCGAATTTGTTAACTTTTTAGCTCTTTTTCATCACTTTCATGAACTTTAACAATCCGAATTAAGAAAATTAAATCATACTTTCACTTTAAAGAGCTTTAAAATCATTAAGTGATTTCTTAAGACTTAATTCAGACCATAAAATCGGAATTTTACACATATCTATCCTGTTTTTGACCTGATTTACATGACAGGCCTAATTCGCCAATATGCCTTATAAGGGCGCACACCACCAATACAGCGTCCCATTGAAACACACGTGAAAACACACCTTTTCCGTGCGCGATTTTAGGCCTTTTCGGCAACAAATTGACTATAAAATACTACCAATCGATTGCAAATCGATGAAAATTTAATATATGTTTCAATGTACGGGTAGTCTTGTGATTAATTTTCGAGATATGGGCGCTTAAACAGCACCATGACCATTTTCGACCCCTTCTATACCCTGAAAACCCGTTTCTGGCCATTTTTTTTCCGCTGGCCTACTTTATTCAAAAATTGTGTTTTGCACCTTTTGGGGCGATCCAAGTTCATGTATAGGTCTCAATGTTTTATTTAAGCTATAACATGCTTCTCCTTTTCCTTACAAGTCCACAGAAAGACCCAAAATACCTCTAAAAAGATTTCGATTTTACCGGAACTCATCCACATTACATCGCTCGCGGAGTGATTTGGTGGTGTGCGCCCTTATATTCTGATCGCATACTGTAATGCCATGGTGCCGAATTCAGCAGGTTAAATCACGGGAATTAAGCTTACTGTTAATGACATTATTTTCATTGCCACATGAACCTTACACAATCTAAATCATCATGTTTACAAACTATTTAATACACTTAGTTGAGCATGGTACCTGTCTTGTGATTTCAGTACCGTAAATAGACACAAACTTGGTAAAACTTCATCGTTAAAATTGGTCGTCAATGTCAATAATGTTATTCTACACTACACCACCACTTACAACAGGTTATGAATATTAATTAGGTGCTGTATCGCATTCACTTTACTCGCCACACTTCACTCTCTCACCATGGTAGGTATAAATAAATATTAGTAGGCTATCTATAATACCTACCATGCTCTCACTCAGTCATGGAATAATTGATAGGAAAAGGCACTATCTCATTAGCATGAGCTGCATTGTTATTTAAATAGCGCATTGTTATTTAAATTTGGCCTCAGCTCGTATAGATGGCGCTAGTCATGGCATGCAGCCGGCGCCTTTTCGAAAGACTTTCGAACCAGTGGAAGTGTACAGGCATGTTTAATTAATGCATAAATCACCGTTCTGTATATAGGTATAAGCTGGTATAAGCTGGTATATTTTATACACGATTTCTTTATACAACAATAGGGGTGATATTAAATGTATTAAGTTTATAAAATGTGACATTTACGTGCCTTTTTATTGTCTGTAGTACAAAGCTCCACCGACTGAAGCAACTTGAAGCTATAGATGGTGCAGCGTGGCCGTCCCTGGCTGCATGTAGAATTCAATTCCAATAATATTGAATTATATCAGATTCATTTCAAGAAAACACCATTGGTCTGCTTTTGAAAAGAAATGTTAATTCCCAAAGATATATAATAGAGTATCACAATGTAATTATATTATCTGTATTATGTCAAAACAGCCGTAGATCTTAAAATGTTCAAGGACATTGGTTACGTAATTTCCACAACGGTGTTTGGTGATAGACCTATGAATAAGGGATGAAGTGGTCTTAATTTCTGATCGGTCAGATGTGGTGTAAAAGATTTTGACTTGAAATACTACTTGTATTTCATACCTTCTCGAATTTCCATCGCATTATTGATAGCAAGTTCTAATTTCGACATTGCTATTGTAAAAAGTCATTCTCTTCTCAAATTAGCAGACTTCAATAAAAACATATCTCTGGTGCCTAATGGAAATACCAGTCCGCCATTACGGGTGCAGAGGTCAATGGTCTCAGCTCTCATAGCGGGCGCACTTTCAAGCTTGGTACTCGCATTGAACAGACAAAGTTCGCATACTGAATGGCGGCTTTATTTGTCAATCGTAATTAACATGATCAAGGGTCGAACATGAATATTCATAACCGATCAATAACTGGACTCATTTTCTACCAAGCAAACCAGCGGGATTTGTCATTGCTTTGCGTGTTTAATAGAACAACCGTGAGTTTAGTGTCACCCCCTTGACTCAGTGCACTTTACTCACATGTACTCATCATAACCATTATTCTTCTGTTTTATTATTTTCGTGTCCAACTCCAAAGTTTGCGACAAAATCGAAAACTTGAAATCATATACAAATTTTGAGTTTTATTTTCGCCTTTTTGTTAAAAAAAGAAAAAAAAACTGAAAAAAAAAGAAAGTTCTTGATTTTTTCAAAGAGGACTATACGGCTACACGCACGATTTTACTAACGCGTGCAGCAGCTTTGAGACACAGGATTTAATTAAGATGGCCTAAGTACAAAAAATTGCCAGATCACCTGATTTCATGTTTCTTCCTCAAATTTCGATGGAATGTATGTTGATAGGCTAAAAATAGGCCTATGTAAAATTCTATTTTGAATAATTATAGGCCTACTTCACGGGGGGAACCCCCCCCCGCCATCCTGCGTCGGGCAATCCAATAATAGCTTGGTGCAAAAGGGATTCAATTGCGGCTTCATTTTGGAAAATGTCCCATTTCTCAGGGGAGACACCGCCTCACCATCCTACCCCCTCCCCCATGTCACACAGACGCGACCTGCCTGTTGCGCCGCACCAAACTATCAGTAATTATCCAATGTGCCTACAGTCTGTCCACTTGGTACAAACCAAATCTGTGGCATCGGGGGTTGATGCTTTGCGTCACACGCGACGCGTAAAGAGCGTGGTGTACAAATCGCGCAGCAGTTGGCGCGCCAAAGAAGCATTGCGCTGAAATAATTATTCTCATACCTCCAGTTTCCGAGGTCTATTTACTTTGTACTTCTATGTGGACAGACTATAGACTCATGCACTCACTTGGCTACTCATACCCTCACTTAATTTGGCCACTCATAGGGGCCTACCCCTAAACTCATGCACTCACTTGGCTACTCATACCCTAGCGACTCATGCACTCACTTGGCTACTCATACCCTAGACTCATGCACTCACTTGGCTACTCATACCCTAAACTCATTCATTCACTTGGCTACTAATAGGCCTACCCTAAACTCATGCACTCACTTGGCCACTCATACCCCTAAACTCATGCACTCACTTGGCTACTCATACCCCTAAACTCATGCACTCACTTGGCTACTCATACCCTATAAACTCATGCACTCAATTGGCTACTCATACCCTAAACTCATGCACTTACTTGGTTACTCATACCCTAAACTCATGCACTCACTTGGCTACTCATACCCTTAACTCATACACTCACTTGGTTACTCATATCCTAAACTCATGCACTCACTTGGTTACTCATACCCTAAACTCATGTACTCACTTGGCTACTCATACCCTACTCACTTGGCTACTCATACCCTAAACTCATGCACTCACTTGGCTACTCATACCCTAAACGCATGTGCTCACTTTGCTATTCATACCCTAAACTCATGCATTCACTTGGCTACTCATACCCAAAACTCATGCATTCACTTGGCTACTCATAGGCCTACCCTAAACTCATCCACTCACTTGGCCGCTCATACCCCTAAACTCATGCACTCACTTGGCTACTCATACCCTATAAACTCATGCACTCAATTGGCTACTCATACCCTAAACTCATGCACTCACTTGGCGACTCATACCCTAAACTCATGCACTTACTTGGTTACTCATACCCTAAACTCATGCATTCACTTGCCTACTCATACCCTACTCATTTGGCTACTCATACCCTAAACTCATGCACTCACTTGGCTACTCATACCCTAAACTCATGCACTCACTTGGCGACTCATACCCTAAACTCATGCACTTACTTGGTTACTCATACCCTAAACTCACACTCACTTGGCTACTCATATCCTAAACTCATGCACTCACTTAGTTACTCATACCCTAAACTCATGCACTCACTTGGCTACTCATACCCTACTCACTTGGCTACTCATACCCTAAACTCATGCACTCACTTGGCTACTCATACCCTTAACTCATGTGCTCACTTTGCTATTCATACCCTAAACTCATGCACTCACTTGGTTACTCATACCCAAAACTCATGCACTCACTTAGCTACTCATACCCTAAACTCATGCACTCACTTGGCTACTCATACCCTTAACTCATGTGCCACTTGGCTACTCATACCCTAAACTCATGCACTCACTTGGCTACTCATATCCTAAACTCATGCACTCACTTGGCTACTCATACCCTAAACTTGTGCACTTTATTCTCACAGCCAGGTGGTGGTCGCCGTGCATTATCTAAATTCAGTAAATTTCCATCGTCAACCGTGTAATTGAATGGGATTATTTTGAAATGTTAAAACGCTTGAAATATCACAAACAAATAGGCCTATGTTAATAAATAATATAAATAAATAATATAAATACAAGCTAAAACCGTTGGGGTTCGATAAAAAACTCCACAAAACTAACTGAGTATATGGAAAATGCCATACGGCCGGGCGGTTTCACAAGTTGGCAGCTCTATCATGCCACTCGCCACCTGCTCACAGCTGAATGCACTCACTCACCCCCATTGGCGGCGGAAGTGGGGTGGCACTGGAGGACATTTGGGAAAACACACCCCTAAATTTTTGTGAGGGACCCCCCCCCCCTAAAATATATATAAAATTGCCCTGTACATTTGCTTTTCAGTACAGCAGATCACTTTGATTTGGGTCACAAAATAGCAAAACATACCACATACCTCATTTGTGGCTAATATTGCCCGAAATTGAAATTTTGCGTGTGAGCAAAAAAAGTCCCAGTAAAACGGGAACAAAATATTATGGTCCCCGACCCCTCCCTCTATATTCTAATGCTACTGCTCAACCATACCTATCCACCCCCACTCATTCTTACTCACCCCCTCACACCAACTACTCAGTAACTCACTCAAAAATTGGTTACAGGTTGATTGTCCGACAGGCCATTAGTTTGAAAACCCAGCAAGTTAGTTATAATCCCTAATCCATTTCCTAACCCCAAGGGCCCTAACCCTAACCTAAGCCCTAACCCTAATCTGATCTTAAACATAACTCTGTCTCTAATCCTAACTCTGATCCTAACTGTTTTAACACTGACCTAACCCTAACCTTACTTCTAACCCTAATCCTAACCTAAAATATCCTAAACACAAACTATAACACTTTTCAGATCTCATACCACCAAATAAATCCCCATATCAATATGTAATAAATTTGCCTCAAGAAAATGTTGCGTGAAATTGGATTCGTCTATATAATACACTATGGCTTTAATTCAACTTGCTGGTGCAATAATAAACACTCAAATGAACTATTGTCAGCATTTATATAACATTTTAATACAATTCAAATTGATTTCACTCAATGATGCATCTCAGTCGACTCCTTCCTGAGCCATATACAAACAATCGAAACATAATTATAATTAATAAAGATAACAAAGAGCAAACAATACAACCATGCAACTCAATATACACTATGCTATGTTATGTACATTATTTACAAAGCCAACAACAGGTTGATGGCAAACCCTCAATAAAAATACTTTTTATTTCTCTTCAATTACATACACAAAACCAACAACAGAAGTAGATCACATGTGTATCATGTACACATACCATCTCTTACACAAAACAAATTAATTTAAGCAGAAATCAAGCTTTGGGAAAAAAACACCTATATGTAGTGTTAGGGAACAAACCACAAGTTTGACGACATCCTATAAAAACGAAAGTGCTTTCAATAGGTGGCTGACATCCTCCCTCCATCCCTCCCTGAAACTTAAGTGTGAAATGTTGAAAATTCCAATTCGAAAAATCAACTTTGACCATATTTTAACTAGTCCCTTTACAAATGTAATAATCAGACTTTTTGACCTCCTCCCTTCCCCCGCCCCATGAAAGGACTTTCGTGTATAAGACGTCGTCAAACTTTTAATTTGTTCCCTATGTGACTGGATGATGTTATTAATTTTACAAGTTTCAATTATTGGTCCATAGGAAATGAAACAAATCATACATTAGGCGACGAAAAATAAAAACCATGTTCTACAGGCAGACTTGGTCAGTCAGGCTTTGTTAATTTTTTTACATGCATATATATAGCAAAAATATTTCCCCAAAAAGGTGAAATCTGGGTTGGTTGGACCTGTAGAACAGGGTTTGGATTTTTTTGTCGCCTGAATACCAATTGAAATTCAATTTTAAGAGCCAGAATTCATTACGTAAGTTTAACTTGTCAGCAGATCGCTAAACAGAAAATCAGGAGTAATTTGGCAGATATAAGACTCATGTTTTGCACAACGAATTCAAGCGCTGTGAGTATTAACATTAGTACTGATTAATACAGAATAATAATATATTTGCATGTTTTACATCATCAAAATAAGAAAATCACAAAATTTTATACGGCATAAGATTAATGTGTTAAATATATGTTCATAAAAATATTCTGTATTTAAAATAACTTCATGCTGAAGTTTTAGCTCTACTTTTCAATAAACACATAAACAATGAATCAATCACTTTAATACATGTTGCTCTAAGCAATCCCAATATCTGCAAGTTTGAAATTAAACATAACAATTTCGCATCATTCCTTTGTCACTACTGTAACAATCTGACATAAATTTGAATAAATATTCAACTCTAGAATGCTTCAAAGCTCTTACAAACACACCCCAACATTTACATAGGTTTATAGTCAAATATATTTGACCATGAGAAACTTGAGGACATAGGGCTATTCCATTTATAATCCTCACTACCTCAGTGGAAGATTTTGGAAATAACTTCCATAGGGAGAGTAAGAATTTCAAATGGAATGAACACATTAGGCAGCTCCATTTGAAGGTCATACACCCTCTATGAAATATTCAACTTGAATCTTCCACAGAGGTAGAGTGAGTTTCAAATAGAGTTGGTTAATGTAATAATTCCATTTGAAATTCAAACTTCCCCTGTGGAAGTTATTTCTAACATCTTACACAGGGGTAGTGTGGATTGCAAATGGAAGAGCCCATTTATAATTATATCCACAGGTTAAGAAGAAATCAGGGCCTTCCTAGAAAATGTCAGATGCAAAAAAAAAAAAAGCAATATATGCCATAATTAACTGCCTTGTGTTCTCGTTTTATCAATAGTGATATCTTAACAAAGAAATTACGTACTAAAATATTTCCCAAATACAAGATGAATAGTTTACTCATTAAAATATTAAAATAACTCTGCATACAAAAATGTTTACACAATATCATAAGTCAGCCTTTGGATATACTGCATTTTGCATCTAACTCATGGCCTCAATTAATAATTCTTACAAACTATGCCATCAAAAAAAGTAGATTTGGGTATTATCTTCATGTACAATAAAATGGGTTATTCCAGATGATATCCATCCACCCCTTATGGAAGACATGACCTAGACCTTCCACACAGGGAGTGTGAATTTCAAATGGGGTTACTTGAATGGGTGACTCCACTTAAAATCTATACCTCCTGTGTGGGAGATTAAGGTCATGTCTTCCATAGGGAGTGTATGGATTTCAACTGGAAGAGCCCAATGTGTGCTTTGAATTGGATGACGCATAGAGATTCCCCTACTAGTACAACGATCAAATTATGTGATATTTGTTTTATATTTACATAATATCAATGATAATCATATAGTCTCAAATAACACACACCCAGATATTATTGGCAATTTACCTATTGTGCATTTTATACACTATGATCAAAATTATTTCATAATTCAAGTTGCACCTGCCACATGGGGTTATGCAGCTTACACATATCATGGTGCTATGCATTATGGGAAACAGGCAAATGGTCAATTTGGTACAAGGCCAGGTTTGAAAGTTTTTCTTCTTCGAAAGTACCCCACATTTAAAATACCAATTTCCATAATAAAATAGAGGATGCAATACACTTAGGCTTTTTCTTTAGAAATGAATTAAGTAAAATTGATTGACAGAACAAATGTGAATTCTTTATAACAATAAGCACAACAAGGACAATCCCTCAATACTGGTTAATATACAAACAATAAAAATAGTTCCTAAAATAATGAAACATGCTATCTACACCACTATGTGGCCTTCAGTATACAAAGTCCTACAAAACATTCTTTTGTCACAGCTCACAGGCAACTCTTTATACCATATTTCCCCGATGTGGCAGTGATGTCAACACGATGAGGCAGCCATTTCATGCACAAATCTATGTGACATCTTTAAGCGATGGCATGTGTATTCCAGCACCAGCGATTTGAAGCTGCGCCCAATGAAATGCACATTGACGTCACCACCACACCAAGGTGGAAAATGGTACAGATAATCTTTACAGCGGTGTAACGTTGTCCACTGTCTTATAAAATTTAACAAAGGAGGGATCTCCATCCCTCAATACATATTCTTTGACCAGTGTGTGTGCAAGCAGGTCATAAATGAAAGGTATAACAACTTGTAATAAAGTGACATTCCTCATGCAATAACAGTATGCTATGAAAGATATATACATGATTGTGAAGTGGCAGGTCAAAATTGTCAAAAAAACCTGGGTGCACAACTACGAAAAATCAAGATTTTCCTCACAGCACTATCATATGTGATTGTTTTTTCGTTGTAAAAAAAATCTCTTACTAATTGAAGAGTAATTTTATAATATCATATAAAAAATCTTGCTACATTGAAATGTTAACACTACTGTTTAACAAGTAACAGACTCTCTCTCATAATTGTCTGCACTATAGGCAAAATATCAAATTCTCGATCATGAGAGGATGTACCTTCTGCATACTGTTGCGTCAGCATACTTTACACAGAACAACACTATCAAGAGATCAAAGACTGTAATTGGTCTATTCTCCAAAGATGTGCTTGTGCCATAAGCATATATCTTTGCGTAGTACGCTTGACACAAATATCTGTACGTACCCAAGTTGGCTCTCATGATCGAGAATCAGATATTTTGCCTATAACTATCTTCCATTCACAGACAAGAATGTGAATCCACATCCTATTTATAAATATCAATCAAGCAAATATGTTCTATTCACAAGCAAACATGAAAAATATATAAAGAACTTTGTTCAATTTCATGTCCAATTTGTAATACAAAATGACAACTGGTACCTTGTAATTTATTGAAATAATTTACAAAAACATAGTCATTTGCTTGAAACAGAGTATATCCCTTTCATGTAAAATGAGACAGGAAAAATTCTCTGGTTATAATCTTTTTTGAGTTTTCACATGTTTCAGTTTCCTTTCTCCTTAATGACATTATATAAGTTTTAGTTTGTCAATTGGATATCATTATATCATAACCTTCTAAAAAGGCAACTGAACCCATTCTTGTTCCATTTTGAACTAATGATAACAAAAATGTATGATATAGGTCAACACACACCAATTTGACATCAAATTGAATGTTTTTTTACTCGTCAGCAGAGGCAATCTTGCGACGAGAAGACATCGCCTCATCTGTTCCTCATCTTCGACACCATAAATGTGATACAATCAAACAATGTGTGGTTTATCGTGCAGTACCAATTTTCACTTTTTATTTACTGTTATTGCCAATTAAAAAAGCTATTCAGTGATACCTCTATTATTACAACAAGCATAAATAGGTTAGTTTGATCATACTAGCTTCATGAAATAAACTAAATAACTATTTTATGCTTTATTTGGTACCATGAATGGTTCCTCAATCCTCCTATTAGAAAATACATAATATATATAAAAAGTTACCTTAACTGACGCTACCATTTTTTCTTTACTTGAGGGACAATAAATGGATTTAATGGAAAAAACTAACCCAACCTGTTTGATTGTATCACAATTTTCTCCTCTCTTCCTTATGTTCAATGGAAATACCCTACCACATGCATTATATACACAAGTTTCCCGAGTACCATCCTTCTGGGTATGAAATACCCAGAAGGGCACAAGGTTCACAACCTCAAAGTGATGACAACCCTGTGACATAATTGTTCATAAGTCTCATGACCCCCAAATCTGGAATTGGCAGCCTCATTTTGAGGCCAGGACCCACTGGTTGGGAAACCATACTGAAAGCTGTTGGGCGCAATGGTAGTTAGTGGGAATAATTATAAATCCATATAAAGTATAATTTCTATTCCTCCTGTGGTGGTTATTTGTCAATATAATCAGTCTATGCGCAGTTGCGCACCACAATGTTTATTTACCCAAATGTAAATCACTGTGTAACTAATACACACATTGTCACTGCTATATACATTTGTGTGTACAGCTTTGCCAATAGGTGATGACACTGAGATACTCAGCTACTTGATGGTGAAGGACTGTACAAGATGTAATAGGCAAGGCAATATACATTCAGAACTCATCAGCGCTGAAAGATCAATGATGTTGAAATACTTTCACGACTAGCTAATACCGGCGGAAACAAGATCTTGGATGTCCTCGGCCAAATTTGAAATCAATTGGCCCACACAAAATAGAGTTTCCTCTACTTCACAAATGCTTCCGGTGGAATACTGCCATTTTGCTGTAAATGATAAAAATTAGGTTAGGTAAGGTGTTATCATGTTAATTTATTCTAACACGTACACATGCGAAACAATAACTTTAAATATCACGTGTTTACTCATTTTCAAAATTGCACAAAAATACAACCGACTAAAAAACACATAGTTTTTATAATCAATTTTATACATCTCTCAATAATCTGGCTGAATAATCTTCTATAGAGAAAAAATTATCCATTATTCTCGCTCTATAAATCATTTAAAAGACTATGTTGTCCAGAAGACTGTTAATACCTTTAATACTTCATTCTTTAATCCTTTAATACTTCATTCTCAGTGGCTGTGGTTTAGCTTGTAAGTGTTGATTTTCAACTGAATTTGTAAACAAGTTTTATTCATTTTAGAATAAGGGTCATGATGGTAGTTTTCAGTTATTCAAATAATATTTAATTTAATTTGCACCGGCCTCCCGCCCTCCACTACTCAAAATATTGGACCTAACTATCACCTAATATTGTTCATTCTCACAGTATCCTTCTCCCCCATGTTATATAAAAAATAGATAAATGCTCACCTTCAGCTGCAAAAAAACTTGGCCTGATGCCGGGTAATCCCAGTTGTTTTCTTGTAAACACCTGTATGGAAAAATAATATATTCCACTTATTACCTTAAGGTGATGCTCAGCTCTTAGCATTTTGCCAAATTCTTAAATTCATGTAGGATTTATATACTTAGAGTATATCTTTCAACGTATGTCAAATATTGTATCTGCAACTCTGCAAGCTCAGTTTTCCTGCAACAGGTTTTTAATTTTGAGTTTGACCCAAAATTTGACCCAAAAATGAAATGGTATAATGAATTATCAGTTTTTTTCACCCTACCATGTTCCAAATGAATCTGTCATTGGACTACTAGTCCACTACTAAGCCCTCCAATCATAGTCCCTAACACATATTTTATGCAGCCTATGCAGGGGCCAAATATAAGCAACCTTAGTGTTTCAAGTTTGAAGATTTCTCCCCCTCACATCTTCCACCCAGGTGGTGACAAGTACTAATTAAGACCTAATTTGAAACCAAACAAAAACTGTGTGAATAACTTACTTCAAGGACCAGTCGGCATTCATTTCTGAATCCAGGATGAACTGTTGTACCATGGCCTGTTGCTCTGGGGTTAACCCCTGGGATGGTGATCCCACTGGTACTGTCACTGGGCTTGGTGATGGGGTGGGTGCTGCTATGCAGAATGCAGTCTAGAAAACACAAATATGAAGAAACAAAATTGTCACACAATTGGATCAATCAGCAGTCAATACAAAGTATCAAATAACAACTTTTTCAAGTGTTTATCTAAGGGAACCTAAACATGATTAGATGGTTTCTCAAACCCTTCCATGTGCACTCTGTACAGCATTGTATGCCTGTAAATATATCAGAAATATTTAACTCGTAAGGCGACAAACCCAGATTTTGAGTTATGTTGTGTTTTTGTTGCATGCATGTAGAAACAACTGTTTTGTGCAAAACTTGATTGATTTTGATGGAAAAAATATCAGTGAAGCAAGTGAAAAAAAGTGCAGTTTTTTTTATAGATTTATAGATCATTAGAAAAAATATAACCTAACCAAATCATTTTTGCATAACTTTAGAAATCAATATGCACTGGCACAACTACTTGTCATAATCTGGTCAGGGGGTAACAGTATTTCAAACTTACCCTTTTTTGGTTGCTTGTTGGTGGTCTTAGGCACAGCTCATCATTGACAATCAGACAACCCGTTGCTGGATTTGGCACTGTGATAAAGAATCTACTGAATGCTATCAGAGGTTGATCCCCACTCTTGTTTTGAACTGAAGGAACAAACAAATTGAAATGTATTGGTTAATAAAATCAAGTATACGGCAAATTGTACATTGTTCACCTGTCACAGATTGTTTTCTTAAGTCAAGTCGCAAAATTCTCTTAAACTTGGCTTGGCACAAGTCTAAGCATTCAAAATATTGAGTATTCGCCTATTGCACGGTTCCGCCATGATGCAAGGAGAGGCTTGAACTGGCATGACATGAAAGGAAGAATTACATAACTTAACGCAATGTTATATGACTGGTTCAATTCCCATTCATGCATGCTGCCAGATCGAGGCTCTTCTTGAATTGGCCAAGTGTTAGCTCATAATTTTATTATTTAATGGTTATGAAAAAGATGTATTTTCCCAAAATTTAAATACTTAACTTGAAATCATCTTTGTACAAATCCCTCGGCTTGATTGTCACAGCATACAAAAAATACCCTAAAAATGCACGTTTTGGGCTCTTATTTCCACAAATTGACCAAAATTTGACTATTATTGCCAGTTAAACTAACTAAAGGATTAGGATTTAGCTGTGTTTTATTTGGCAAAACAGGATATTTTTTTTAATCCCAAAAAATTTGTGCTGTATTTTTCTGGAATAGGAAGTAGCAAGCAACCATTAAGAAATTGAACACTTACCATCTTTGAACACACCATGGACTGTAAATGCTAGCAGGTTTGGCTGGAAAAAAAACCAGAAAGATAAAAATACAGTTCATTTTTGACAATAAATTATTGAGAAGGAAGTTGCTATGTAAAACTGTTTTTTGAAGCAACTTTACAATATTGGCCTTTACCATAACCATAATCATAGCTCTTATACTAACCCTAATCAGATTGTGAAGCTTTTTTAGATTTTAGCATCACTATCACTGGGAAGAATTAACCATAATATTTCAAACTTTTGATTATATGTACAAGTTAATTTGTTCGTATGATGAAAAGGGGTAATACATGTATAGCTGCATAACATGTTTGAAAAAGAACACAAACAGATAGACACAATGGGGATATAAGAGCCATGTCAATGTGCTAGATATCTGATCAGGACAACTTACCTCCGCTCTAGACACATCAACTTGAAATGATGATGTATCATGCTGCATCTGGGGCATTTCATTTAAGAAAGCTACAGTTGCAAGCTTGCCCTGTTTTAATAGCTTAACTCGCAGGTCTGTAACGCAAAAAAACATAACAACAGATTAAAATATGGTACCAGACAAAACTAAGATCAAACATTTGTGTAATTCCTCTGTACAGCAGGTGTAATTGTTCAGCCACACAAATTACCTCACTGAACTAAGGCAACAATCAGTAAACTGAGCAAACTGAAATACAGCATGTTTCCTCAATTAATCCCTTCAGTTTTCAAGTTAACTGTCCAATACCAGTTCCTTCATTTCAAGTATTTTTCTTCCTCTCTTTTAACTGCTTCTTTTGCCTGTGATTGGCATTGTGCCCTCTTTGTTTTTCTCTCTGACTCTTAATATAAAAAAAAAAAAAAAAAAAAAAAGATTTTCACATTTAGGTTTTCAGGATACCTACACGAAACAAACTTGAGTCTTTTTTTAGCCCAAATAAATATTTGTCATATGAGAAACAGGCAAACAAACAAATACACACTTACTTCCATCATCAATTCTTAGTAGATTTCTACTGTCCCTGATATACTGACTGAATATGGCCCTTATATGAGCTGGAGCATTTGCACCTGCAGCCGCTGTCAGAGAAAACCGTACCTAGTGTCAAGAGCATAGGAGAAGAAATTGATTAGCATGCATGCTGGATAGTCTTGGGGGGTGCAATACTACAATGTACACACCACATACACCCAGTCCCTCCTACAGATACATCCCATCCCCACACACATATCAACAATAGCAACTGCTGACATTGACCCAAGCTATTGAGTTTTTACTATCAAACTGCAAACATACACATCAGTGTCTGTCACTGATGAAAGAGGTGTAGGAGATGAAATTGTTACCATGGACATGATAAAGGTTTTATTACGTAAGTGCTGACTGTGCAGACCAACAACTACACTCAATGGTTATAATGCATTATTAGGCTGTTTTAGATATAGAAATACCATACAGGAACCATGGACGTAGGCATAAAACCAGATATTTCTCATGTACATCCTTATTTGCCTCCATTTACACACACCGTTGTTGCTACCTACCTGTTCATGATACGCTTCAAGAAGTGGCTGTCTGTTGCTAGAGTCAAACACATTATAGAAACTGTTGAAGAATTAAGAAGATAAAAATAAAAAATACTTTAGTTACTAAGTGTAACAGTTATAATAAGTATCAGATTTCATTTTTTTTTTACTTGGATCAATGATTTATTTGTAACACATAACCCAAAATCAAAGGTCTACCATCAGACTCATATGCTGGTACTGCCATATATTTGCTTGTTTCAATTTTTTTTTCCCCTTTTGTCCTAGTTTCACATTTCCCACCAATTAGGTATCAAAACATAACAGCAAATCTTCATGTGGAATGTTCATAATCAACATGGTTCTTGTCTGCAATTCTAAAGTAGTGAAAAAACACTAAAATGTGAGTAAAAATTTACATTTTATTTAGGATTACAAAAAAAACCACCAAAAATCACACATACTAGCAACTCATTTAAAGAACCATTGTGACCAGACTATCAAATCAGTAAATGACATAAACTAACTTGAACAAATGCCATAAAAATAAATTAGAAAATGATTGCCTCTTTAAGTCAACCTTCCTTTGCCAATACCATGTGGTATTATATCTAGTACTCACTGTTCTATAAATTTGGTGAGGACTCCTTCAATTTCTGGGGTGACCATGAATGACTTCTGGATTGGTGGTAGTGCTGTAGTTTCTCCTATATCAGGTAATATAATAGGTGCTGGCATTGCCTCGCCATCCTAAAAGAAAACAATGTAGGTAAGCTTGTGAATCATATGTAACATACAAAAATATGTACAACATTTTTGCACACATGGTGTTTTAAGTACAGAGAGTACCTCAAAAGAGTTAAAATACAATTAACGAAGACTATAACATCATGGATATTGAATCATTAGAAAGGCGTGCACACAGTTGGACGCTAGTTGCACTTTGTATAATACTTGACAGGCCCACTTATGTGAATTTATGCGAGTGTAAATTGTGACATAATTAACATGCGCAGTAACAAAAACAGAATAATTTTTGCCAATTTCAACCCAGAGGCTTGGTACATCTTCTGATACATTTTTCATTACATATATTTGTCACCCTTCCTCACTTTCTATGGAGATATCACATAGTAAAAGTCATGTTGGCATATAGCCATAGCCGACATTGAAAACAAATGCGTAATTAACTCACCAATTTCAGTAATCTAGGGAATCTTTTTCTCACAGCACTGTCAAAATACAAAATATGTGAAAGGCAAAAGAGCACACAGTATGTGTTAGTTCCCGCTTTCTGTGTTCCTATATGATCCTATACTCTGGGTGAACTAAATCAATCAAATCCTAACCTCAATCACAGTCCCCAATTGTAATAAGTAATCACAACAATGAATAATAAATGATTAGGAGTACAAGGGATGATTTTGTTGCAATATTGCAGAAAATTGTATGACTTGTTGTAATAATCAAAAACTTGATTGCCATGTCCCTGGTGAATGGAGAATCCTGTTGTAAGTTGTATAAATGAAAAGAAAAATGGAAATATTTCAGCTTGAAAGAAAAATGGAAGGCAGCAACTTGAATATTTTGGTAACATTAATTACTCCGTAATCTCCTGAACTATTGTGACTGTGCTGATATACTTACCTTAGGGGTATGGACAGTGTTTCTTCATCAAATTATTAGGATAAAATGTGTCCTATTTGTGTGGTTTATCACTTGATGGTACTATAACTACAAAATTTCATTTAAAGCTCAGCACGATTCCACAGATAAGTTGCCATGCTTTTGCACTAGAAACGTTCAAATTTGACCACATTGACCACAAATTTGCTCTTCTTTGAATTTATACTCGGTGATGAAGAGAAGATCAGTGAAAGCTAAATTCAAGTGTTTAATAATCTGTCCTTATGGAATTGGGTTTATTTTAATGTCCAACAACACCATGAAAGATGACACACTTGCTTACCCATGATGAGAAATACCATAACATAGCATCAATAGAAAAGTAACATAGGCCTGATCCATGTACAGAAGAAATCAAAATAACTCTATCATTTCAATGGTGAGAAATCAAAATCTACTATTCTCTTTTATGGAGCATGGACTACATACTAATAAATGACAAGACACACAAGCTAACTGGTGTGGTAATAGATTGAAGAAACAAGGCATTACCTTCATGTGAGCATACAGAGTTAGCCTAGTATCAAGACATACACATAATCCCTTAATGTCTTGCCAATAGGCTAACTTTGTACATGTTTATATGAAGGATAGGCAAGAAACAAAGGGTTTCATAAAGATATGAAGATCAATGAAGATACACAACAGTAAATCAGCTAGAAATTTCAAACAAGAGCAATAAGTCTTTGTACTAGAAGCAGCATAGTAGGGATCTTCATGCATCAAGGCCCCATGTGAAACTAAACCAATTCTAAAGAGAGAATAGGCCAAATATGCCAACCACCTGCATAAAGATTGTATAAAGAATGATTGAAGCATAGAAACCATCATAACTTGAACAATACAATAAAAGTACAAAGAGAAAATTCTGGGTGCACAACTTCACCTTTCACAACACATGCAAACGGTTCAAAAATATACAAACCCAAGATCAAATTATCCACTGACTATGAAAGAATAATTGAAGACTGCAATGGAAGAAGTGCCCAAAACTAGAATTACGCGGTTCATAATTAAACAGTCATTAGTAAAAATTCATAAAAATATGCAAATAAGCTCATTAATATTCATAAATATGTAAATAACATTAACTACAGCCAGGCATGAGATTGGCTTTACTTGATAAAGCTGTAGTACAACAAAAAGGCCCAAATTGGTAAAACTACTTAAAATGGACTGAAAATAAAAGCACATAAATTTCAATAGCCAAAAAGCTGAATTCTGCTGAAAAGCTGAAAAATCTCATGCCTGTACAGCACAAGAGGTCATCATACTCTATGACCCTACCAATTTAAGAAGTTCATTGGTTATTGCATGTATGCTGTAGGGTGGATTAATTGAATTTCAGACCAAATAAGCTATAAATATGATCATTTCACAAACTTAATTCTATGAAAATGAAAGCTTTAAAAAGAGCTGTGAATTAGAAATATTCTCATTTTCTGATTGAATGTTGTGGTGTTAACAGTTAGTATACAATTTTTATTTATATATATATATGAATATGTTTGAAAGCATACATTTTTATGACCTATAAAACGTTACAGAGATTGGGACTATTTTATTCACAGAACTATTTCTGTACATTTGGGTGCTTCTTACACCAGTGTTCAATTATTGCTTCTTTCAAACCAGTTGCAATTTGCTGATGCTTATATATCCAAGGGTCATTTACCTATGATGTGAAGGAAAATTGTCAACCAAGCAGTGAACCATAGGACCACAAGATAACAACCAGGGACCACAATGGGGAAACAGTTCTTCAGCCACATAATGTATGACAAGTGCATAACATTCAACAAAAGAAAAGATGGCAACGGGGCGAGTCAAGCTAAAAAGTGTAGACAGATGTGAGAGGTAACACAGTGTGTGTACGTGTGCAAGAGAAGTACAGTGAGAGAGAATTAGATAAGAGTGAGCAGCAGAGAAAGCAAGACAGATGCAGTCATGAACACAATACAAGATCTTTCCCATCAGACTGTTTGGGATCAAATCAAAGAAGAGAATATCCATTAACCATCACAAAAATCCTTGTTTCAAACCTTAAAGAATTCCACCAAACCTTGGGTACAATCAGTCATCAGTTGGAGAAGATAGTTCATTAATTAAATCATTCCAACAATACACCAATTCTCTTGTTAAGAAATAGCTTCTGCACATTTCAGAAAGTCTATGCAAAGCATGATACCTGATCTGGAAAATGTAAGACGATGAAGGGCCTTTGAAGGGCACAATATGACAACATTCTAGAAACACCAACAAAAACTTTACAAATGACCTGAAGAAAAGATTTAGGGGCACAACTGTAATTGGTAAACATGATGACACTTACGTTCACCATACAGGTTGAAATTGGAAACAATCCTGGCAGTGCTCCTATATAACATCCTCATATATATTCAACTCAAGAAACTGTTGGAACTCAATTCTCAGGAAATGATCGGAAGAGAGTTTTCAATAGCAAAAAATCCGGCCTGAAACTAACAAAAAACATTCTACCATACCACAATCAGGTAACATGTCATGTTTGTTACCATAACATCTTTGTTGTGATACGCTGTACTACTTGAAATTATTTCTTGATATTCAATTGAGCTTGAGTTTTACAGCAATAACCATGTATCATTGACACTGCTCATGATAAAACCTGAATTATACCACTATGTTTGGGACAAATCAATATAAATTGTAAAGAAACACTGTCCACACTTACCCCATACCCATACTTACCCACTGTGTTATTAACACCAGCAACATAATGGCTGAAATATATATGAAGACAGGTCACAAACAAAAGCATGGGCAGCAAGCAAAATTGGTGGGAATAAACCTCAAGCTTAACAGTAAACATAATATAGAAAGTAAATCTAACAAAATAATAAAGTGATTCCTATGATCCGTGACATTTGATTATGTTATAATCAAGTATGTCCTCTAGTATTATGTAAGAGTTGTGGAAATAAAATAAATTAGACATGATAAATGAAATGTAACTTGTTTTAATATAACTAAATGAAATGGAAGAAAAAATGACAAGGAAAAGGACAATTTACTTCAAGTGATTTTTAACTATAAAAAAATAAAACTAAAATAAAACACTAGCATTAACTGAGAGTGTTTCTTAAAACCTCTGAACTATGTTTTAAGAATTGAACTGAGAGTGTTTCTTAAAACTTCTGAACTATGTTTTAAGAATTTGGGTAATTCTGTCAATTCTACCCTTCAAAAAAAAATCATTTAAAAAAGATTTTAAAACGTCAAGTTTTCTCTTTAAGCAACATCGGCTTTCTAATAAAACAGCTATATAGAAGATAGGCACAGTCTGATGGTGCAATTCAAATAATTTTGAAGCTGTAAATGCAGAACTGGTCAAATGCTAACACGATTTGGAGTCTTAAGTCAGTTGGTTAGGAAACTAGAATGCATAATAAGCAATCAGAAACAGCTTGATCCACATTCTGTGCGGTTGGCATAACTGCCGACATCATCACCTTGCTCAACTGTTGTTGTGCAGCCCAAATGTATGCAGTACTACTACTGATAAAACCTCCTGCCTGCCAAACAGCATTTCTTTATTTATCCTCCCACAAAACTCCCGCTGATTCCACTACCCGACAAAAGGTCTGTACGGCTGCTGTTATCAGAGCTAGTAGCGTTATATTCTGCCTGTAATAGAACCTGCGCCTGTCTTAGGTTGCTGCTCCTTTATAAGCAGACTTACCCGTCATTGGCAGCAGGTCTTAACGGCATGTAAACTACAGCATCTGGTACAGAAGAGAGTCCACGCCCCATAGCATCAAACTCTTTGTAATTCAAACTGGATGATCAAAACAGCTCCCCTTGTCGGGTCTTGTAATTATGAAGATGATGAGTGCACATGGCAACTCTTTTGTCTACAGTAGCATAAGATTGTACTCATCCCATTTGAGCTGCATACACAACAAGTACAAGGTGTTGTTGATTACTGATAGATGATATGATCTTCCAGAAGCTGACAAAAGTCATGGTTTGTTCTATGTGCAGATTATCATCTATCAAGTAATTGTTTTCCTGCCATTTTATATAGGCTTCTTTCTTATTGGTCTGGGTGGGAGTCCAGTAACATCATATCGTCCTGGAAACACTCATTTTTACTTTCCAAGAAGATATTCGAATCTCAGATTTCATCACCTTTCTCATGTGTGTGTGTGTAACTACACATCTATTGTGAACGGAAATCTTTTTGAGTTGCGATTTGATGAATTGAAAGGCAATCATAAAAGTAAAATGGAATGGTTTTTTTCCACCTAGCATTTTTTTGTAATTTGAGGCAGCATACACAGAAATGCTTCATTTCAAATTAATTGGCAAAAAAATCCCCACAAAATTAAAAAGAATTATTGACAAACACCAAAAACAAATTAATATAAAATTAAAATAAAGACACAAAAATAAGAAAGATTGGTAAATTATCACCTGAGGAAAAAACTGACTGTTAGTATCGGGAGTAAAATTATGAGTTAGTATGACACTAATTACTATCTCATGAACTAGTTGCTACTCTCTACTGATATTTCTCTTGCTATTCCAGTTGAAATGGAAGACATGACCATAATCTCCAACTCAGGGGGTGCAGTTTTCAATAGAGTCACTCATTAAGATAACCCCATTTGAAATTCACACTTCCTGTGGAAGATTAAGGCCATGTCTTACATAGGGGGTGTATGGATTTCAACTGGTATAGCCCATTGTGTTAACTATCTTCAATTCCAGATAATTGAAATGTTACACTATGTTAATATTTTCACAAAAATGAGGTTTGCTTAGCACTTTTGGATGAAGTAACATGCAAAATCCATATTGTTTTAATATTGCCAGTCCTAAATCTCATAGATTTAAGGACCAGTAATTATGCTCCTCTACTGTGTGATTTTCATCCCTTGGGGATCTCAACCTTAGTGAACATACTATGTTACTACCCTTAGTTGAGTGCCATTATCTTGACTAATGTACTGCACTTAACTATCCTTATCATAAATGTCTCCATGTTAAGTCGATTGGAGAGAACTGACTGTTACAACCAGTGTCATAACAGTTTGAAGGGGTAAAACTTGTTGTTGCTGCTTTCATATTGCTGTTGTAGAGATAGTACCGATTATGCAACTATGTAAAAGCCATATGGACTAATACTACATAATTATCATTGGAATATCTTGCATTAGTACCACAACTGTATGTAGTACTAACATTAGAGAGCTTAAAATTTGTATGAGCTGATGAATTATTATAAGAGCATTAGAGCAACCTTACACCATTGCTACAAGGTAGAAAAACAAAATATTCAAGTCTAGAACTGCACTTCATCAGCAAAGTTGATCAGTTCCTCTAGCTTAGGAAACATGAGGTGAAAACAACTTATATCATACATTATTAATATACAGGTCTGGTAGGTATTATTATGCGAGGTAAAGATCATTGGGATAGCAATATTTTACTGCTGTGTTTGATGTTCTATCCATTCATTCTCTTCAGCACAGGTTCATTATTAAGGTTTGAATTTGAAAAGCTTGCAAACTCTTTTTTTCAATAGCAAATCTGCATTATTTTTCATTATTCACCTAATTACATCCGTCACCATTTGCCTTCACCGGTGTTCTTCTACTTGTTTCCTACTGTGAGCATGCCAAATCAGGGTAAGGGATCTGATAACATATCAACCACTTGTACCCTTAAGTAGATTTTTTAGCACCACTATGGGAATGGTCAGAGGTCAGTAATGACAATGACCTCATGGAATGGGGTCAGAGGTCAAAAGACAATGACCAATTTGTAAATGTCCGAGGTCTTACTGACCTACCTTGGGTTAAAGCATTCAAAGGTCATGGGTTACCTGATATACAGTGAAGTGTCTCTATTGCTAGTACATAAAGGATTGCCCCTCAGATTCAGCTCTTCAAGCTTCAGGCCTTTGATGTGGTCCAACTCCTGTTCACTCTTGACCTGAGATTATGTTTCAACAGAGAAGAGAGGAAAACATGCAAGTTTCTAATTTAGTATATTAAAATTCTTTTGCAACGCAAGTGGCAAAACCAGATTAGGGGGTGACTAATGACTATATTTACTCTGTGTCACCCCCAACACACACACCCCCACTCACCCCGGTGAATATCATTAATGTGTTTGGATAAGGATGCTTGTCAATGTCAGCTGGCATGGTGGATGTGATTATCATTCTGGTAAATAATATATTATCAATTTAGGTTTTCATTTTCCATCTCATTGTTGTTCATTAATTTTTCTATGAACCTCAATCATATATTTGGGTTGCATACTTTTCTAAATTTTTACTCTAATTCTTGTGACTTCCATGTCATACATGCTACTGATTATAACACCAATTATGCATTGGAGAACTCAGTAAATTGTTTGTTGGTTATTATTGGGCTATAACAAAGCTATGGAAATAACACCATAATTCAAACAAGATAATTGTGCTATAGCTACACAATTATTTAACTTACTGCATTGTCTGATATATCAAGGTATTTCAGGGCTGGTGCTTTGCTTGCAAGGTCCATCAAGGTCTGTAGGCTGTACATTCTGTTCTTACTTAAATTCAATACTAGAATCTGTTGAGAGTAAAATGATAACAATAAATAACAGTGCGAGTCAAAAACATACATTAACAGAATTTTGCAGTTCTCTGATTGTGCCGTTCTCAGTTGTTGCAATCATTATATCTACAGGATAATGGTGGGCCACCCTTTCTTGTACGATGCTGCCAAGTCTCAAGATTTGGGGGTCTTCTACAACTTTTCTGGGGTAGGAGCAGGTGGGTGGACAAATTTATTTCTTTTTTCAGAAATCTGTCAAATGTACATAATAATTTTGCCATCTTCCTCCTAAAAACTTCAATAAGTGAAGATGCTTCAGGTTTGATCCAGCTCAAGCTGGTGCTTGACTCAACTCTGCCTCTACTTGGCCATGTGTCTGACTAGACTTGTCTAAATTAAGATGTGGCTTGAGACTAAGCCATTGATTAACTACACAAACCATCTACCAAATCACTTCAATACCATGACAAAAGGTTATCATGCATGTCTCAACACTGATTTAAGGTGAAATGAAAACAATTTAATACATAATTTCCACGTACCTCTGGTATATTCTCAGCGATGACTTTGATGACTTCTCCCATGTTGGATGGCTTATTCAATGGCATCTGGATTTTATTGGCCTTCAAATCTGCAACATAAAAAAAATAACTATTGAACCTGGGCTTGTACATATACTATTGTATATAATTTTCTAGAACCAACAGTTGCATAACAAATTGAAAATTAAATTACACTACAACAACCAATTGTGCTGCAATAATGCAATTGCACACATTTTTACTTCCCATTTAATGCATTAAGGACACTTGATGAATGAACTAAACTACTGACCTTCATCATGAAACATATTGCTAAGATTGAGCTGTTTTGTGGACGGGTCGTATCTCTTACTCATGGTCTCCTTCAGTAGCTGTATGGTCTTCTCATCCATCACAGGATGATTTTGGGGTGGTTTACTTGGCCGTGTTTGAATTACTACCTAGAAATGCAAATAGTATAGCAGTGAGAGAACTTGCATTAACACCAGGCTAAATATGAACAAATATGCATTATATGAGTACATTCCATTTGAAATCCATTGGCACCATGTGCATGATACAATCACTTTCTGCAGATATATCCTCAACAAATATGACAATATGATATTAATATTACAAACAATAACAACAACCAAAGATTTTACATTTTATAGATTAGATATAAGTTTGACAATTATACCTTGTGTCCAGATTTGGCTGTAATTCTCTTGGTGACATCTCTGAGTGCATCAGCAGTAGCTTGATCGTCCACATAGAATGCAGCAGCATTTTGGATGAAGTGATACTGTGGGAAATAAAAGTCATCAAATCTGTAAGCAGAGTGACTCTAATACTAGCAAATGCAGAGTGAATCTAATACCAGCAAATGCAGAGTGACTCTAATACCAACAAATGCAGAATGACTCTAATACCAGCAAATTTTGAGTTACTCTAATGTTGGCAAATGTAGAGTGACTCTAATACCGGTAAATGCATAGTGACTCTAATACCAGCAAATGCAGAGTTACTCTAATACCAGCAAATACAGTGATTCTAATACCAGCAAATGCAGAGTTACTCTAATACCAGCAAATGCAGAGTGACTAATGACAGTAAATGCAGAGTGACTATTATATCAGCAAATGCCGAGTGACTCTAATACCAGTAAATGCAGTAATGACTCTAAGAACAGGAAATGTAGAGTAACTCTTATACCAGCAAATGCAGAGCAACTTTTGTACTCAACTCAAAGAACATTCGAGGCTCAACCTTGTGTCTGCTTTTCATAGAAACAAAGTAAAAGTTGGAAATACTTACATCTACAACTTGGAAAGGAACAGAACATATATTTCTGATGGCTGTGAGTAACCACTCCTTTTCATGCCTCTTGCCATACGGTATCTGCATTAAAAGAAAGGTCAAATGAATTAGTAATCAGCTTCACAAATATTTAAAATAACCTCACAGATTACATACTATGCAATGATTTGAACCCATGAGCTTGTGCATTTGACTCTTGTTTCATTCCTGAGAGTGATTTCACTCCATGGTTTTTAATTCAAATACATTTCAACTCTTGGAACTTCACCCTTAAAAAATCCTAACAGCATTCCTGGCCTGAAATATACATTTCTTACAATACTTCAATGCTGTTATCGAGTCATTTTGTCATCTAACACCAAAGAAACAATAATGGTAAAGCCACCTTTTTGGGCTTTTCGCTAATGGAGGGTAAACAGTACCGCCACCACTTTTAGGTAAGAGCCCAAAATAAATGATAATTCACGTCTTTAAGCTGCTTATAAAGGTTTGCAAACCCAAAGGTCAGAGGTTTTGACACAACGCACTACACACAGTGAGCAGCCAACAATGCACTTTGAACCAAAGTTTGCTAGGTCCATAGTGAAATTACCCAGAAGTGCACTACTTTCCCTCCATAAGCGACATGCAAACATGGCAGAGTTGGTACTCTTTGGTTGTACCTCATTGTCTAATACTCACTGTTACTTTCCACCAAGTCTCATCAGAATGTCTGTCTCTGTCTCTGTTGTCCCGTCTGTTATCTCTAGATCCTTTACTGTCTCTTGAACCATGCCTGTCATTTCTGCTTCTTCCAGGTGCAATAGAGTCTACAGCTCTAGCAAAGATGCCATGGCTTGGGCCGCCTCCTCGGTCATCCCTTGAACCACCTTGATGATCCCTTTGTCCACCTTTCCTTCTTCCCCTTCTACCTCCATATGGATTGCTAAACATCAGAAAATAAGATGGCACAAATAATCAATTTTCAAAAAGTTTCCAAGATTGTCAATGTTAAAACACTCATGTGCAAAACTGAACATACTGTATGCGAAGTAACGAGTTGGGACTGATCAATATTCTTTGGTTTGAACCAAATTAGACATCCTTTTCAGTAATTAGATTTAAAAATTTCATACTGCATTGTTTTTACTGATGATCAATATATCTATTGAGCTATCTGGTCCCAAGGTGCTTGTGAACATGTTATGTGTAAATGTACAAAGGTTTGAAGTATTTCTATTTGTGCTGTTTCCTGTAAAATATACTAAAAGTGAACTTATGGTACCATATCAACATGCTAATTTTATTTATTAGCATACATGTATCACAGAGACACAGACTCTAGTTTCTCTGGGGTCTGATGCTTGCAATGCTTCTATACTGAATAAGCTCTATATATATACCAATTTTACTGTTTACATATATGCCAAAATTGTAAGAACTTCAAAAAACAAGGTGGCTCCTAGTTTGAGTTCATTTTTTATTACTTTGTGCTCTGTGCTCTGTGCTGGCGCAGAGGCTGAGCGTAAAAGTCAGAAGTGATAAACAATCATGCTGATTGGCTGATCAACGGTCTTGACAACAAGACCATTGGTCATCGGTGCATATAAGGGGAAAGAGACCTCACCACTTCTACTCGATCGCCGATCACCAGCACATAACTGGACCAAGGAAAGGAAGTACTAAAAAATGACTTTACACTAAATACTCTAGATGTGTTTCAATAGATGATACCTCAAAACATTTGTCTTTACTACAGCTACATTTTACAGCCATCTATTACATCGGCTTACATGTAGATATATGTTACTCACAATCTGTCTGATCGTCCAGGCCTACTCTCTTCATCTCCCATGGAGAAATCACCATCATCATCTTCTAGCCTGGAGAGTGGGGATGGTCCACCACTGAATCCTCTTTCATCATCTCTGCTCCTATTGCTTCCTTTTGATTTTCCCCTTCGTCCTTTCCCTCTTTGCCATCTACCTCCATCACTTGGACCACCACCTCTATTGGAATTGTAGTGACCTCCACCTCCACCTCTATTTGAATTATAGTAACCACCCCCACCACCTCCTCCTCCTCCTCTTCCTCTGTTTCCACCACCGCCTCTACCACCTCCGCCGCCTCTACCACCTCCGCCGCCTCTACCACGTCCTCCACGGCTGTCACCTCTATCATCGTGACCTAGAGAAAATGGAATAAAAAAATTATATTTTGTCAGTGTACAGGATACACATGTCCAGAAATTAATACTGCTTCTTTTTGCCATGCTAATATAATGTCCATCATTTTTAGGTCATGGATATTTATTATTAACAAGATCATAAAGCCTGCATTAATTAAGATTTAATTTAAATCTGGTCAAACAGACATACCTATTTTGACAGGCGTTGTGTTGCGACTGAAACCTTCAATCTTCAGCTGGGTTGTATGAGCTTGAGTACCAGAAACTTCCAGCATCGATAACCATCCCCAGCAGTTTCCAGTAATCAAGGTCATTTGCTTCACAACCTAGCTGATGACTAAATGTTTCAGTCATAATGTCAGTTTCACCTGTCAAAAATAGATATGTCTGGTATGTCTGATTGACCAGATTTAAATTAAATCTTAATTTCAACATTTAAGGCCATGCGTTTTGAACTGAACACCCAAAAAGGGTGGTGGTGTCACACTTTTCACCATGATCGTTTTGTTTTTTGAGAATATCTTTGAAAGTAAAGAAGCTATGGCAATAAATTTGGTATCAAATGAAAGCTAATATATTAATGATGAACTATGGAAAGTTACATTAAAGGGGGTAACCCTATTGGTTTTGGATATGGATTGTCTTTAAAATTACATAATAATATCAAATATCTCCCCTTTATGCTGCTTTGTGAAAAAACGAGAGCATTTTCAGCGTAAATGTGAATAAATAGCCAAATTTGCAATCCAATACCTTGTATCACGTGAATTGCATTCTGGGTAGGCATGCAACAACAACAATTCCCGTTCAGTATGCCGAATGCTGACATGCTGCAATGCCGGCCCGTATTGAACGGAAAATATTTGTTTTTTTTTTTTTTTTTGTTTTTTCGCACCGTTTCAGAAAAAAAAAGGAAACAAAATATATTTCCCCTTGCAATATGTACATTTCAAATGAATATAAAAAAGTTTGGGTTAAAAATGGAGAGGAAAAAAACCTTCCGATACCGGGTTTTGAACCGGGTACCTCTCGGGTAAAAGAACGGCGCGCTAGCCAATTGAGCTATTTCACCAACTGAAATAATCAAGGAATTGTTTTAATTATATACGGCGGACCGTCTCCTCAGCACTTAGCGTAGTCTCCTACACAGCCAGTTTGCGTCGGTCTGACACTCGTCGATCCTCGTGATAGCCACATACAGTCTGGGCGAGACTACACTTAGCGTAGTTCGCTTTTTCTCTTCCCATGATCCGAAGAAATTTTTATTGTTTACAAACTGGTAACCTGTAAAACCGCTGTGATTCATGATTTCTCCGAAATACATCGACTTGGAGCGTCAAATTTCAGGATAGTAATGAGAAAAATAGTATCTATTATGTGATACCAAAACCTCATCAACAATGAAAAAATCGGGGGATGATGCTGTCGATCGGGTTACGGACCTTTAAGGTATCTTGAACAGAAGCAGAATGGTATTCAATCCAATGACCCAAGTCAGGGGTGGTGGAGGCAGCGGCTCACTATGTACAAACTCAATGGGAAATTTCATTTTTGGTGCCTCGCAGTGCAAAAATGTTAACATTTTCTTTAAAAACTAGTGTATATCAATAAATTTGGTATCAAAAGAAAGCTGACATTTTTGTCTGAACTTTTATTCTATAAAATAGTTGAAACAATAAACTGCCTTGAGCTAATGATAGGGGCATGTGATCATTTGAACTCGACATGATCTACATGTATAACGGGAGAGTGGCATCACATTTGTCACTGTGGTCATTAGTTTTTTTAATGTATCATTGGAATAAAAATAGATTTAATAGTAAATTTGGTATCAAATGACAGCTAAAACACCAATTATTAATTATGGAAAGGTGTCAATAAGATATCTTGAACATCTATAGAATGGGACTCAATCCAATTGGCCAAGGAAGGGGTGGTGGAGGTAGTGGGGCACTCTGCACAAAACTGTAAGCGAAGTTTTCATTTTGGGAGCCTCGTAGTCGGTGCGCAAAATGAAATATGTTGCTATTTTCTTTTAAAATGAGTGTTCATCAATAAATTTGGTATCAAAAGAAAGCTGACATTATTATTTACACTTTTATTTTGTACAAAGTTAAAATAGTTGGCTGCTTTAGGGTATATGATAGGCCAATGTTCTCCAAGACAATAAGAAAAATTAATTAATTTATGTCAATTTTTGAAGGGTTGTATTATTTTACGAAAGTGATAACCCCCATACATTTATATATTGCAGGAAAGCCCTTACTCTGATCTATCAGAAAATGATATAAAATAAGATGCAGGGGTAACACAGAAATGTTAGTGACATTATACCACTGGACCACTGCCAGTTGATGCTTTGTCTCATTCACATAAATGTAGCATTAGAACCTTACATCTGACAGTGTTTCTAAGTGTCTTGTTGGATTCCTTGTTCAATTTCCTTTCTGAAAATGTATACTTTTATCATGCTGGGGGGTATGGTTTGAAAAATATGGGCATTTGAAGGTGAAGGAGTGTCGTGAATTTCAAAAATCAGTGTGTGACGAAAAGTCGGCGAGGTTAAAAAACACATGGCCATAACCAAGACTAATGAGTGTCTACAATGTACACAGTTTCCTAAAGCCTGTATTTTTACGAATATCTTGTTAAAGTTTTGTTGGATTTGGTTCACTGGTTTTGAATACAGAGGATGTTGTGCAACACCACACTTTGTATGTGATGCTGTGCGTGGATTCGAGATGCTGGTTGGGATGCAACTGTCAACTCAACGGTCGCCAGCACCTAGTACCTTCAGTTTCGAGGTCTATTTACTTTGTACTTCTATGTGGACAGACTGTAGGTCAAGGAAACCTCCGTATAAATATGTTGTCTATACTTCACTTGACCCAAATATATGATTTTTTAAGGTGATGAGACACTCGCACATGGAATTAAAAAAAAAAGTGCTATGACAAAAAGGTTTTCAGTTTTGGCTTTCTTTACTCAAGGGCTTTAATTTGATATATAAAATGATGCAGTTTGATGGCAAATTTGAATTCACCTGGCACAGTGTCGACGTCCTATGCGATAAATATAAATTTAATACTCCGTTGGTGAGCGACGGGCGAGTGGTATTTCACCGAACGCAAGAAAAGGAATTCTATCTGATTGGCTAGCAATCGATCGCTTAGGTCGCTTAGTAGTCAACTACAAACTCAAAACTGAGCAACATATTCAATTCGATTGAAATCGATATTCTATTATTGGCGTAGATAAAGAGAGTGACAGTGTGTCAATAATGTACATTGTATTGCAGCTGGATTTTACATGCATTCCTTTATATTATTATTTTCTCAAAGAGTTGAATATGATCACAATTGAATATGATCACAATTTTTACCCAGGATTTCAAATTTTTTACCCGCAAATTGCAGTTAAACATATCCACAGCAAAATACCGGTCCTCACTAATTAGTGTATTTAATTTCCAGTTAGTGTATTTAAGATAAAACCTGACATCAAATAAAATTTTCTTGCAATAGAAATATCATATGGGATACTGATATGGTAGGTGCAACCGCCTAACGTGGAGCTGCTACTGGCGTAGCTGACTTTTTTGCTCCGTGGAGCCAAATTGACCAATCATGATCATGTTAGAGTTTTTCATTACTCGGAGCCTCGGAGGTAAAACTGACCAATTAAGTACGACTTACTCATTACGTGAAGCGAATTTATTCATTAAGAATTTGCCAGGCGAAGCGCCACGTAGTTGCAAGATATCCTCGGTCACGAAAGTTATGATTCAAAAAGTAGTTTATGAAAAGTACGAACTGACTTATTATTAAGATGGACATGCACTCATAAGAAACTCATACAGTATTGTACATAACTATATAGCTAGGCAGAGTGGTGGTAAACTATGCACACATTTCTGCGATCTGCAGTGTATCGCGGGAGCTAATTTGTATAACTTATGCGGTGTCCCTGCGAATTCGACCTTCAGCAAACTGCAAACCAGTTCGGATTTACTTTATATACTAGTAGTAGGCCATACATACTGTAGTTACTGTCCGTTTTCCTATACACAATACTCAGTGCGCTCACCATTGACGCGTGACCTCTACAAATAGTGTATGTTAGAAGTATAGGCCATTGCCTAGTTGACGTCACTGTGTAAAAAATAACCGCCAATATTTAAAGTATTCTCTGAAATTCTAGAAAATATAGTTTTGTAACATGTCCTAAATTTTAGCTAATTTAGGTGTTTGGAAATATTGGTACTTTAGTGTTTTAGGAAGGATATGTAAACGACAGATAACACAAAAAAATATGAAGAAATTATTTCTAAACCGTGTTAAGTCATTAAGCTTCTCATTTTCAAGAACGCTGGTTAACAATAAGCAGACTTTTGTCTCATTTCGTAAACAAAAGCCCACAGTATTGTTACCTTGCATTCGCTTTATAATCGTTCACCCAACTGAAACCATAATACCAGCTCATTACTCATTGCACAGGTAAAACAGACACAAGTGCAGTGTGTATTTAACCAGAGAAGATCTGATGTAACATAGTTGAGCTGTTTTCATTGAGTGTTATCTTGATTTAATAGCTTTTAATGGGGTTTAAGTCCTTCAAAGGTCGTGGTGAATTCTACTGTAGACATGACTGCATCATGATTATTTTAAAGTCAACAACATTCAACAATATGATCACAGTGATAGTATGACAGTATCAGTACCGTGGGTGTCAGTGATCCTGGCCTGACAAACAAACAAACAAACACGCCACACACATGACACATGCATGCAAGGTAACATTGACTATACACTAATCAAACAATGGTATTGATCCTATGTACAACTGGTTGTGGTTTATTTACAATCGATTCATTTAAAATCCCCATAGTAAACATTAATTTTGGCAAGAGTTTTTCTCTCTGAAACGAGGATGCATCCACTGGCTCAGCGTAATGAAAAGATCTAACATGATTGGTCAATTTAGCTCCATGAAAGCGAAAAAGTAAGCTACGGCGTAGCAGCTCCACGTTATGGCGGTTACGGCCAGCCATATACTGATCATGCAAAAATCGTAAAAACATAGAATAGAAACAGTGTGGCAGGCTCTCAAAATCTCAAATTGTATGCTTAGCCTAAGTAAGTCGCTCGGCCTATCTCGAATAAAATTACCATGCGTGAGGATTCATCGTACTATCACAGCAATTTTTGACACGAAGATATAGGGTTGATGACGGTGTGCCTGGCATACCTATACTTTGCATAGCACTTTTTGCAATTAAAAAAAAATGCTCTGCAAAACATTTTTTGCATAGCAGTTTAAACTGCTTATACAAAATTTTGGACCTGCTATGCAAGATAAAACTGGCGATCTTTTCCTTTAGACCACCCTCGCTATATAGGGACTAAAATATTATTGCATCAAGGTTTACCTTTGGCTTTGCAACAAGGTTAAACAGACTTTGCCAAACACTTTGGAGTCAAGGTTTAAAGTATTTGAAGGAGGGCAGGGCTTCGATGAACGAGGGAAATTATGGGGTAAAAAACAAGGTTAAAACAACTTTTTGAAAAGAAGTGAAAACGGTTATTCTGCTAGAAAGGTTTTGTCTCAAAAAACAATTCAAAAATATTTGGAACACATTCCTTCATAAAATCAGCATCACTTCCGCCACATGAAAACATGATTAGATTCATGGCAAAGAATTTGTGAAATAAGGGAATTTTTTTCAAAAAAATACAGCACGTTTTTCGAGAAATTCGCCATCTTGAATCAATGCAGAATTGCGTCACGTATTAAAAAAACCGGTTAAACACGCTTGAAAATGCACAGTACACAAGCGTAAATTGCCGTCAAAACGAGCGTACTGTACATCAAATCAAGCGCTCGTGATACGGGAACGTTTCGGAGCAGGCATCATCATCAATTTGCCATGTTTGCACTCGGCTCTTTTACGTTAAAAATAGCGATAAAAACATCGATGTTGGAACAAAATAAAGCTTGTTCGATGAAATAAAAGGTATGTTTATTTAGCTAAAACATGTTTAATCTTGATACAAAAGACAAAGTTCATTTTGAATGATACATTTGTAATTTTAGCCTATAAATATAGTTTGGGTGGTCTAAAAGAAAAGATCGCCATAAAACTTGCATAGCAGTTTTTCTATGCAAAAAAATGATGAATTCGAACCCTGTAGGCAATTAGGCATGTTGTGAGCTTTTAAAATACTAACCTGGATATGCCAACATGAAGCAAACTTTCAACATGTTTCTTGATGAGTTTTCCTCCTTACTGGAGTCAGTGATTGCGACACCTATCAGGTTACTGATCACTGGTGATTTCAATGTACATGTCGACGATTGCAATGATCGTGAAGCGTTGGCGTTTCTAAACATGTTGGATCTATGTGGTTTGCAACAACATATCGTCGGTCGACTCATAAGAAGGGGCATACATTAGATCTCATCATATCCAGAAAAGATGAAGATCTAGTTTCCTCACCATCGATCCATCGTGGACTACCATCAGATCACCATGCCGTCAGATGCTTTGTCAATATAGCTCGCCCAGGACTAAGTGTTAAACACGTTGAATCTCGCGAGACTTCGAGGTGTGGACACTGGCGCATTTATTGACGACATTCGTGCTTCACCTTTGCTCTCTGCTCCGGCTCCTGATTTGGAAAGCCTCGTCAAGGAGTATTCATCTTCATTGACTGGTGTGTTAAATACCCACGCACCCCTACGCAAGCGAACTGTGATGCTCAGACCACATGCTCCGTGGTATTCAGATGCTCTTCGAGAAGCGAAGCAAGAGAAACGTCGTCGGGAGCGAAAGTGGCTTAAATCTAGACTCTCTGTAGACAAAGAGTACTTCAAAGACCAATGTGATCTTTACAAAGATCTCCTGTATAAGGCAAAAACTGACTACCATCGTACACAGATTAGTCAAACAGATTCGAAGGACCTGTTTCGTGTAGTTGACAAGCTTTCAAATCCTAAAGTTGACCAAGCTCTGCCATCTCATGATTGCCCGAAGTCGCTCGGTGATAGCTTCGCCAACTTCTTCGCGGATAAGGTAACAAGACTCCGTGGATCCCTTGCAAGTAACGTTGCTACACCCAATGTTGTCAAGGATTGCATTCATTCATTCTCCGAGTTTTCTTCAGTAACAGAGGGTGACGTTTTCAAGATCATCAAGTCTGCCTCCACCACATCTTGCAGCTTGGACCCCCTCCCTGTGGTGCTTTTTAAAACCTGTCTGCGGAATTGCTATCAACAATTACAACCATTGTGAGCGAAGTCGCTGAAGACCGGCGTAGTTCCATCGAGCCTGAAACATGCTGTTATTCGACCATTGCTGAAAAAGGCTGGACTCGACCACAACGTATATGCTAACTATCGTCCAATTTCCAACCTCCCCTTCTTGGGCAAAGTAATTGAGAGGGTCGCCGTATCACAACTGCAATCATATCTATCTGAAAACAACCTCCAAGCACGTTCGCAGTCTGCATATAGGCAACATCATAGCACCGAAACAGCCATCCTACGTGTTCAGAATGATATATTATCTGCTCTTGATCGACGGAAAGAGGCTATGCTAGTCCTTTTAGATTTTTTCGTGCTTTTGACACGATCGACCATGGTATGTTGCTAGACCGTCTATGTACACGCTATGGAATAAAAGGTACAGCTTTAAACTGGATCGAGTCTTACATGGCTGATCGTACGCAATCGGTTCTGATCGACGACGTGCAATCTGATCCTCTTCCATTATCTTATGGTGTTCCGCAAGGGTCGGTAGCTGGGCCACTTTTGTTCACCCTGTACAGTGCGCCACTCCAGGATGTTATTGAGTCGCATGGCATCGACTGTGTATTTTACGCAGATGACTCTCAGTTATACCTCGTTTTCAACCCTGAGGATCGTGATTCAGCTCTCCAAAAGTTGGAAGCATGCATTGCTGATATCAAAACATGGTGTGCATTTAATAAGCTAGTCCTCAATGATGACAAGACTGAGCTTATTCATTTTGTTCCGCTTCAACAGTTCATCCACATCTCCTGTTCAAGCGAAGCTATCCATTGGTGAGGTTGAAGTGTTGTCATCGCCAAGAGCGCGTAACCTCGGTGCCATCATGGGCGCGTCTTTGTGCATGAGTGACCACGTAAATAATATCTGCAAGTCGGCGATGTTTGCTATCCGGAAGATCGGCCAGATCCGCCAATATTTGGATGAAAACACTGCCGCTAGACTCGCCCACGCCTTTGTAACATCTAGGCTTGACTCTGCAAATTCTTTGTTGTACAGTTTATCGATACCGAAGTCGCAAAAATCCAACGCGTGCAAAACACACGCAGCACGTTTAGTTTTATGCAAATCTCGCCGTGAGCATATCACACCTTTACTACGCCAATTGCATTGGCTTCCTGTGGAATATAGAGCTATGTTTAAAATCCTTCTGCTCACCTTCAAGGCTATGAATGCCATGGCACCTGGCTTCATTTGTGATCTCATACAACCTTATGTTCCTTCAAGGCGATTAAGATCTTCGCGTGATAATCTACTGAAAACCAGCCGTCCGAGCACGAAGTTCTACGGAGAAAGAGCGTTTGCCTATGCCGCACCATCTCTTTGGAATCGCTACCAACTGATATTCGCCAAGCAACAACTGTGCCGATGTTCAAATCACGCCTGAAAACTCATCTGTTCCGCCAATGTTTTAATTAGTGTTTTATAATATATTTCAATTTCAGGGTGATGTGCTAGTAACCTCTCCCCTATATCATATTTTCCGCGCGTTGAGTTCCGTGCGTTGGTCATCATAGTTTTGCGACGTAATGTCGATAAATTTGCATTTCTACGTTTTTGTCATCGAGAGATATTGTTTCTGCATATTATGTGTTTTCTGTGCAATAATCACTAGAGTGAAGTGCTGGTAACCTCTCCTCTAGTGATCCTTATTTTTCGTCATCTCAATGATATTCGCCAAGATACATCTCATTTGATATTCGCATTGCATTGCAACAACTCTACCGATGTTCAAATCACGCTAGAAACCCCATCCGCCATTGTGTTACTTAATGTTTTGTTATTTTCTACAAATGCCAGGGTGATGTGCTAGTAACCTCTCCCCTGGTATATTATATTATTTTGTTGGATTGCATTTCCGCGAATTATTTTCCGTGCAAGATTGTTATCATCTCATTACATTTTACAACTCTTCATCACATACTCCGTGCATTATGGTCATCATCATTGTCTTCACACGCGCATTTTTGAACATCATCTGAAATTGATTCTGACAATTATATTAATTTTTACTCAGTGTGTATATTTGATTTTTGGCGTTTTTACTCAAATCATTTTGTATTATAATTATATTCTCCTGCTTGTTTGATTTGTAATTTTTACAATGTTATTTGATTTGTTGTAATTTTACAGGCCTATTATTGCTTTGATGCATAATACTTTCATTTTGTTTGATTTATGCTCTCGTGAATCTTGCTGTTGTGCATCCTAGCAAAGTATATCATTGTTTTTTGCATTTTGCACAGTTCGTTACTTGGTCTTCGCTCTCGTGTTTTCCATTTCCTGTGCACACTGCATTTTTCGGTGTTAATTAGTATCATTTTCTTTTTGCTTTGCATTACATTATTTCCCCATAATTGCTTTGTTGCTTTTGATGTATGCCCACTTGTTTCTTTTGGTTTTGCTCACGTGATTGTTTTGTAGTGGGCCTACATTATTAGCTGTTTTAGGTTTTTGCTTTTCTTGTGCTTATTATTATGTTTGACCGATGGTATTTGCTTATTATTATGTTTGACCGATGGTATTTGCTTATTATTATGTTTGACCGATGGTATTTGCTTATTATTATGTTAGTCCGATAGTATTTGCTTATTATTATATTAGACCGATGGTAATTGCATTGTTGTTTTGCTCTTGCTCGTTCACCTCTTCCTTTGCAATTCTCATCACGGTTTTTTTTTTTTTTTTTTTTTTTTTTTTCTATATATTTTTTGGTAAATTTTGCTTCAAATTTGTTCCTTTTTGCTTTCTGCACAGTTAATTTTTGTGGCCTTTGCTCTCGTGTTTCCGTTTCCTGTGCAGATTGCATTTTAGGTGTTAGTTTAAGTTTCTTTTTGCGCAGTTATATATTTTTTATTCATTCATATTGTTTGTTGCTCTTGGTGTCGCCTCGCTCAGTTTTGATTGTTTTTACTCTCGTGAATTTGTTGTGGTGGCCCTACATCATTTGCTTTTGCTGTTAGCCAGTTGGTTAGTGCAATGTGTTTCTGCATCTGATGCTCATTAATCATTCCTTCATTGCATTACCCATCTTGGTGTTATTGTATTTTTCTTTTATCTTATATTATCTCGTGATTATCTTGTTTTTCATATTAATTTGTTTTTATGATAATGTTATCTGTACTTTTTATTGATGTTTTTATATTTTATCTGTACTATTATATTTTGTTTTAATATTGTTCAGCGCTTTGTGATCTTGTTTGATGTAAATGCGCTTTATAAAAATAAAGTATTATTATTATTATTATTATTAACATGTAGGTAATTTTAGTGCATGCATTCATGCATTACCATACACAACTGAAAATCAAATTACTCTGACGGGCACTCACACTTACCCATAAAATCTCGGCTCCCGTCCCTTGCGTTAGTCGTAATTCTCATGTCACGTCCATGTTGAAAACCTTGAGACATTTTCAGGGTGATTTAACACCAATATTGTAACCAACAAAACTGTAAATTTGTGGTAACAAGCTTGCCGGTTTTCATGAGCTGAGAATGATCTTGCAGTAAGAAAATGGCGTCTGCACCGTGCTGACATCAAGGGCGCCTACCACTCAAAATGAGTCGGCAATACACAGTCTTATTTTTCCTCCTTGCACATGCACATGTATACAGAATTCTATCAAAGTAGGCCTATAATTAAATCTATGTTTTAGCCTATACAATGTAGGCCTACTTACAGCTACTTACATGTATTTTCGCTTATTTTGCCTCATTTTTTATTTGTTCAGTTGTTTATGGTTTTAGGGGTATGCGTCCATAGTACGCTATTAAATCACTTCCGGGTTATGTGATCAATCAGTGATCAAAATAAAAATAATGATGTCATGTAAATTTTCTCAGGTAAGTAAGCTTATATTTTTATTGGATGTTAACTCTCTGGTCAAAGTTTATATGGTTAAGAAACAAACGTTGTACTTGAAGCCACATTATAACATTTTCAAACAAAATAAATTAGCATTTCTTTGCCATAAAATGTTAGAAAGAGTGAACAGTTTACCAACCCAAAGTGTTACAATTAAACATGACAACAAATAAATACAAATCCCTACCGGCACACAACCCAACTTGAAAAAAAAGCAAGGGAATATGCCGACATGGGAATCGAACCCACAACCTTCCGATCTCTAGACGGACGCCTTATCCATTAGGCTACCAGCTCCCACTGATAAATGGTGGTTAAAACTGGGTCTAATAAAATGTTAGCTTTTTACTCCTTTTACTGACAGATAGGCCTATCCAGGGCTGTCAACTCTCACGCATTGGCCGTGAGTCTCACGCATTGGGTCACTTTCTCACGGTCTCACGCCAAGGTAGTATAATCTCACGCCTAGGTAGTAAATCTCACGCTAAAAGCTGGAAAATGAGCTAAATCTCACGCATCGTCATGAATAATTTGTTGCTCCTACCCCCGCTTTTCACATTCTCCGTGGCTCAAGCAATTCCAAAAAGTTGACAGCCCTGTATATCCCCTTTTATTTTTGAGCCGAACAACAACGGCAAAGCAAAGAAAATTGGAATTTACTACCAGCGCACATGTCGCCAATACGTACCACTCCTTCGGTCATGTTATGGTACGACCCTTTGTTTTGTATATCACCGTCCCGCACGCCGTATATGCGTACTGTGTGTTATGAACATCGTGTATGCGTTCGAGTAATAATTCCATCGTAATAATAAAACGCCGGTTCCGGCGTTTTATTCAAAATCTCGGATTTTGACAAAACTACAGCGCCTAGAGTCTTGATTTTTGCAAGGTACAGCGTGTCCCAAAAGTAACTTAACATTGTGAATTGGCCATATCTCAAATATTTCCTACTTCATACCAAAATGGAGAACATATTCATATAGATTGATCTTTTAGAATTATTCTGATACCCAAAACAGCATTATTGATGACCCTTTGACCTTACTGTGCGACTGTACATATGTGGGTATCAAACCCACAAAAGCAAGCTCATGTGTTCTTTGTTCAAGAACATGAATGATGATGTGCTTCCCTGAACAATAGAGTTGGTTCACTCACTCATGACGCTACATTTAGGTATGAACATTCATGGATTACATGGCTTAGCGTAAGCGTGACTGCTGTTTAAGATTATAATTAGGATATATTGACAATATTAAAGTTTACTTTAAAACAGTTGAAGTGAAGATGAATTTCCTATAGGATCAACGGATTCAGGTCGTATGGTTCTTTGCCGAGACAAAGTCGGACAAACTCACTGAAGCAATGTTTAAGGAACAGTTTAATGTAAATTATGCACTACCCAGCGAAATACAACCCAGCAACTAGTGCTGAAATTCCTATCAACTGGATCTGTTCATGATCTACTTCGGGCAGGGCGTGGAAGAACAGGAAGATCGCCACAAACATTGATGTCATACGAAGAGCGGTGGCGAAAAGCCCAAGGCGATCAGTACATCGACTTTCAATGGAGAACAACGTATCGCATACAACTGTTCATCGAATCCTCAGAAAAGATCTTATTAGATTCCATATAAAACCCAGATAAAAGAGAAAATGAAGATTACGCATTGAAAACAAACAAACAAACAATCAAACAAACACAGCCAAATTAAACAAAACAGATTTTAAAATGATAACACGTAATATCGTGTTCACGTCTCAAATGACGAGACTTATTTTGCGCTTATAAAAGTGGGTTTTACGGCACGGTAGATATCCATGAATTTCATGCCAAAAGGTCATGACCACATCTACATACTGTGCAATTTTTGTAACAACACTATTAACCTAACGCAAGTTATGGCAAATTCACAATGTTAAGGGACTTTTGGGACACCCGGTACATTGGTTTAATAAAGTACAATATAATCGTGTGAAAAAAAAATTTGAACAATTCAGTGAGGGTGTCCTACGCTCAGCAAATGTTATAATATGGCTTTAAATCTAGATGAGTTAAGTTATGACAAGGTTTGATTCATGTAGTTGTTGTTGTATAAGACAGGGACCATTTGACCATTCGTACGTGGTATACGGTTATACGTACATATAATATCATCCCAAGCCTTTGCAATAATGGACCAAAGATTTTGTGCACATAATTTTAGGCCTACGGTATATCAAAATGTAGATTTTGGACAGTTGTACAGCTATCTTTTCTACCCTATGACGTATGAAAGTTTCTTGTTATCAAAGTGTCAGCAAAACACTGGTCATCGCTAATATCTTTGATGAAGAAAATGAGAATATTCACGCCGGGACAGGCCGAAAACCTTACCTCAATCGTAAAATCCACCCGATGCATGTCATAAACAAGCCATTATATTCATTGTTGTAGTGTCAGTGATTGTCTCCGTGTATTGTCCTTGCAGCTGCAAGATGAGTTGTTAAGCTGAATTGATACTCGGTCTTCGGGTGACAGAGCATGTGTTCGTAAAAAAATATGGGGTCTTTGGGTGACAGCGATGCTGAAAAAGGGGGTCTTAACAGGCCTACATACACGTCACCTCCAAAGTTGGAGTGCCCCCCCCCCCCCGGATGAAAACATCAAATATTTGCACACAATCCCAATGCAAGGTATACTGTGCCAACAGTGCCATACATGGATGTGTACACAAAAGGCAGACATACCGTCCAAGGTCAGAAACCCCATTGGGTTATATGGGAATGTGTTTAAACATCCTCTGGGCTTTAAAGTATCAGCACTTATTTGCCTTCATCATCAAGGTTCTGGTGTCCAAATTTCAAATTTTGTGTAAATTTTCCTATGGGCCTTTACACAGTTAAGTCATTTACGGTCATTGGCATAGCGTGGGTCATCCGATTGGGGGCACCGGGTCTGATTGGGGGGCACAAGCCGTTTTTCGGCCATTTTCCCATAGGATATTTTAAAATTTCAGATTGATTGGGGGGGGGGGGCATATGGCTCCGTGCCCCTGTGACGCTGCGCCACTGTTTACGGTGGTCCCAACCACTGAGGGGGTTGCCAGGGCGTAGCAAGCAGGGGGGGCAGGGTGGGCGGGAAGTCCATGGGCCCGAGGGTTCAAGGGCCCCCAAGCCAAACTTAGATAAAGTGAAATAAGGGCTGATTAAGGAGATTCTAAAAGTACCAAGCCCGAATTTATATACCTGGGTCAGGCCAAAATTTGGAGGCCCCAAACTCAACGTGAGGAAGGCATGTGCACTCAAGAGGCCAAGTTTATTTTGCAAATTGGGGACCTACTATAAGATCGATAGTGGTGGCAGTGCATTGCAAATTAGAGGAACATAATAATGTTCAGATCTTACTAGGACATTTGCGCGTGAAATAAATTTTTAATATCAGACCATAGTGCACTTATGTCCACGGCAAATTCACCGTGACCTTTCCAGCCGTAAACCCGCTTAGTGAAGATTAAACCGAGATAATGCAGTACTAAACCATTATAGTAATAGATTGTCCAACGCAAATTTATTACCACATGATAATATTAATCCAATAAGCGATCGAATTGTCCACTACGGTCGACTAATCCAATCGATAATGACGCTATTGACATGTACAGGCAGAGCTCCACAGACTGAATTTTGGGGTATTTTTCACTGGTTTGCTGTCATTTACTCATCAAGGCGGTCCACCGTTATTATAAGGACTATGCTAATGATTTAAAGATTGACATGTAGAAAATAAACCATACTTGATCAACAGAAAGTACTAAATTTGTACCTATACACCCCTCTTGCAAATACGACCAAGCCAGGGCAGCCCGGTGAAGCAAAATGTGCATTGGAATAACACAGGAGTTTGGATATAATAGATGGTATATTTCTTTCTCATACAAATGTATGGTCCCCCGTTATTAAAGCTTGTACCGGATTGAAAATTCAGATATTTTGAAAAGAATAAGTACCATAATTGAAACATAGAGAAAGTACTAAAATCATAGCTTTTATACTTTTTCATATATGACGCTAACTAGTTCATCTAGTATATCTACAACACAGCGCTACCAGTAGGGTTCAATTGCCTATTGTGAGTGCCCCTGTGTTGTATGCATACAATGTACATGTAGTTAACAATAACTGCATGATGCCAATTTAGCCCAAAATGAAGGTGAATTTTGCTATGTGAAGGGCTAGTATGATATGCGCTAAGCGCGCACAATTTTGCAATTGTACCATATTTTGGTGCAAAACATGGTGTTGTCGGGCTAAGAGGAACATGCACAGGACAATTTTGGGGGCCCCTCTGGCCCAATGGTAAATCCGGCCCTGCTAAAAGTGCCCGCACTTTTTCTTGTCCATGGGCCCCCGAGGCTCTTGCTACGCCCCTGGGGGTTGCACATGTGATATTGCCATTTTTGATGTCGCCATTGGGTACACATAATCATGAAATCTTCACAAACATTTCTAAATTATGAGTTATGTGGTGTCAAAGGCTCAAAGCAAAATTATGTTATTCTATATTTCTATAAAATATTTCCATCAGCAAAATATGCTGTGCAACCCCCCCCCCACCTCCGATTGGCCTAGCGACACCCCTGAATATTAAAACAACAAACTACATGCAAGCACCTTGAAACAAAAGCTAAAATTGCAGTAGGAATACATGTACAAGTATACGTGAATTCACAAGAGGAGTCTGTGAATTTATAGTGTCCCCAAACTGAAGTTTAGTGTACATTAAGGGGGTACTACACCCCTGGCCAATTTTTTTGCCTATTTTTGCATTTTCTCAAAAATATTTTCGCGTTGGTGACAAGTAAGATATATGTATATCATAGGGGCAAGGACTACAACTACTGCACTGAAAATTCAGCAAATCAAGGCAAGTAGTTATTGATTTATTGATCAAATATTGGTTTTCCCTCATTTTTGCCTGTAACTCCACAACTGTTGTCTGTGCTGAAATAAAATTGCCAGTGCAGTAGTTGTAGTCCTTGCCCCTATAATATACATATCTTACTTGTCACCAATGCGCTATAATTTTTGAGAAAAATGCAAAACTAGGCAAAAAATTGGGCAAGGGTGTAACTGGTGTAGTACCCCCTTAACTCAGTAAACCTGGTAAAACCTTAGTACGTATTGCACGCTTACACAGTACTTTTTTTATTCATCTCTCATACAGCTAATAAGTCTGAAGTGAAGTGACAAGTTAAGTTACTGGAAATGGATGGACATTGTTATCAGTGTGCTGAAAAATTTGGATTCTTTAAGAAAGAAGTGAGTAGCTTATTTTGTTTTTTCTTTACCTTATTTTAATTATATTAGTGGAAATGGATCATTAGTTTGTGATCAGACACTTAGCCGCTTAACCGGCGTTCTATGCCCGGCATCTAAAGTAATTTCAAACTTGGGGCCAAAAAATTTGGCTGAATCCAGTTGGGACATGTCTTTACATCTCAAACATACCAAAAATCAGGATTGAAAATTTTTTTTGACCATTGAACTCATTTTAAAAGATTATATGATGGCTTAAAGGGAACAGCCTATTGTAGTCTGAAAAGGGTTAAAGTTAGGGTTTAGGGCATTTTATGTTAGGAGGCCCCACGACAGGGTATTAATTCCGATTTCGGAGTCCGATATTGGAGTTAGCGATATTATTTGGAACAATCCGCAGTTAGTTGAAATTAGTCGGAACAATTTGGAGTTATCAAAATTAATCGGAACAATCCGGAGTTATCGAAATTAGTCGGAACAATCCGGAGATACTGGAATTAGTCGGAACAATCCGGAGTTACCAGAATTAGTCGGAACAATCCGGAGTTATCAGAATTTGTCGGAACAATCCGTAGTTATCGAATTAGTCGGAATAATCCGAATTAGCGGAATAATCCGGAGTTATCGGAACAATCCGGACTTAATGGAGTTAGTCGGAACAATGCGGAGTTATAGGAATTAGTTGGAACAATCCGGAGTTATCAGAATTAGTCGGGACAAGATAGAGTTATCGGAATAGTTTGGAACAATTTGGATTGAATTGTCGAAATTAGCCAAAACAACATGTGCTTACTTGGAATTAGCCAGAACAAATCCAGATTTTTCGATTTAGAACAATAAAAATTAGAAGGGGACCTTTCTCTATCCCATTTTTATATGGCATGAAAATTTCCAACATAAAATCTTTCCTTGAAAAGGCAATTCGATCTCATTATTATGTTATCTATAGGCCTATAATTAGTAACAATTTACAAGCTAGTTGCTACATGTAGTGGCCATGATTCCAGGTCTGTGCTGTGGCATATATGGCTGACCTAATGATGAAACTCCCAATGGGGGTAGGCGTGTGCCTCTCACCAAATTGCTCTCACAGAACAGCAGTAGAGACTTCAGCTTCATGATCTACATTTAACCACACAGAGCATTGACCCTTCTATTACTGTTATTTGTGACTGACTCCCAGGGCAAACCCACTCTAACACCCTCCAATGTGGCCCACCAAAATGTTTTCAATTTTCACCCCCCCCCCATGTTAAAAATCTTCCTACCAATGAAAACTGAATATAGAATTGCAGCTAATTACATGTAAAAATTATTTTTGAATATTATCAATTTCTTATTTTTTTTTATTATAAGTTAATTTTCACTGTGCTCGAAATTTTGCAATCTCTGAATGCACTCTCAGCTGTGCACTCGTCATGTGAGATTAGAAGTTTCTGCCATCCGCGTGCGCTTGTTCATGTAATGTACATGTACTGAATGTGTTTTTAATGTTTCATGTTTACATGTATAATTCACCATCAATGAGATGAGCTGAGCATGCAATCTTACCCATCACTGAGTTTAATGATTTAAAGAGTTCATAAAGTTTGCATTTTAGGCAGAGAATTATTATAAGATCCTAAAAATAAGGATCTTTGTTATTAAATTGAACTTCTAATCAAAAAAAAAAAAAATGTTTATTTCCTGGTAGCCTAAAACCAACTTTCACTAAAAATGCAGCAAACTTTTCCACAATATTAAAATGTATTGTATGGAGAAGTTAATTTCCCTCCAAATCCCAAAATTTCCCTGGAATGAGCTACCTGAATTCCACATGTTCTGCATTAAGTGACAGATGAATCTGAATGGATGTGGGATATGAACAGCCCCAATTAATTAGGAAAATGAGTTAGTGAAGTTGAACATTTCTTGATAAAATTTAATTGAAATAATTTTGAGGTAATTATTTCACATTTGACATATATTTAATTTTTACTGGACTTGGCTTTTTCAGAGTCAGAGTCCGAGCTGAGTCTGTGAGTTCGACAAAAAAAAAGTGAGTCTGAGTGCAGACTCGAATGATATAGCACTGGGTTCAGGAGCAGGGTTAATTAGCAGTGCACTACATGGAGTTGCCATGTTTGCCAAATTAATAGCTTCAGAGGAATATGATAAATGCCAGGAAATGAAATTAACTGCAACATGTCCAGCATACCCCTGGGGTGGGGTATGGTCACCCAAAGACCCTTCGGGCTGTGCAATAATTATGAGCTCGGGGAATTTCCAAACTGCTCGCCAAAAATCGCTTGCCCCCCCCCCCTCTCGGCCCGTCAAATCTTTGCCCCTCCTTGCACATATGCCAAATTTTGGGGATCCCAATTTGCAAACTATAAATTGTCTATATACATGTTGCGAGCACAGCGAGCAGGAAAATTTGCATATTTAAGCGTTTCCGACGGTTTTCCTTTTTAAAGCGTTTTATTTAAAAGGGGCCCCAAGAATGTGTGCCAAAAAGCGCTTGCCCCCCCCCCCCCTTCTCGGCTTACCAAATATTCCTTGCCCTCCCCCTTTCGGCTTACCAAATATTCTTGCCCCCCCCATTTTACACTCCCCCCAGGGCTCATACATATTGCACAGCCCCTTATATATTAACATTTGAACAGCAACGGGTGTTCATGGTCATATATCACTGCTTTTGTTTATGGGTTACATGTTGTGTTCTGGTTGTAGGCTTGTGTAGGGTTTTTTTTTCAAATTTTTTGGGAGGGGGTGTCCTCATTGTTTTGATCTTTGGTGGGACTGTCCTAGAGGTGCTTTGCACCTGTTAGTCCTTGCCTTTCACTGGTGCAAAATTTTATCTATACTTCCTTTTTTTGTATGCATACTTTTGAATATTCATGTGCAATATATTTTGATGGGATATTATAATTATTGTATATACCAGTGATAAAGTGTAATAAATAAAAAATAAAAACTTCTTTTGAAATAACAAAGCCATTTATGATTTAGAACTAGAAAATCAATTTCGAGGCTTTTTCTGGACTCTATTTTAAAAGAGGTCATATTCTCACCCAACGCCTAACTAATTTAGATCCAAATGGTTTGTCGCTCACCCAATGACCCTATATTATATACATTTTGCTCTCACCGAATGCCAAAAATCATGCTCTCACCCAATTAATTACTCCATGTGTTTTATATTTTGCTCTCACTGAATGCCCTTTACTGTGAAAGTGCCAGCCCTACACCTAGATTCCAATTCATTTTGAAGTCCCCCCCCCCCCGGGAGCATACCCCAGCTCTACCATGTCTACTGCTCTTCAAATGCTGAGTTCTGAGAGAATCATTTGGGGTTCAGTTTGCGCTGGGGTGAGGCTAAGGTTTGGCATAATAGTACAGGATCTTCACTTCAGACTTCAGTGTAGCTGTGCCTCAAATAATAAAAGCCTAGGGTTCATGTGCATGGTCTCATACTCAGATTTGCAACTGGCTAGGCCCCACTCTTATCACAAACAACTTCTTGCTAGCATGCTTATTGCTTCCCCATTATCCATTTAAAATTATTCTTCTTTCAATTCCCCTTTATAACTCATTGTTTACACAATATTCAATGATTGGATAGCTTATGGACTTTTAAAACACTATTAAAGACTGTTAAAGCATTATTAAATACTGCTAATATAATAACTAGTGCACCTTTAATGGCAGTATACACACGCATTCCATCATCATGTTACCATGTTAACCTCTGGCCCCTAGCTCGCCCTATTTGATCTTTTGTAGTTAAAAGTGGGAAGTTTGAACTGGTTGTGTACTTGCTAGTATTTAGCATGTTAGCCATACTACACAGTATGTTACACATTATTTACACATGCACTGTAAATAGTTTATAATAAATTATCTGATGAAGTAAATACAAAATCCTGGTACAAAATCTATATAAAGAACATGGTATTGTGGTTATAATTATTTGATTTTGAAATACCCTGCTTCTGGCTTTGCTTCTAACATATATGTTTAGAGCCCAAAAAAACAAGTGTATACATAAAAGTATGAGTATAATAGTGATGAAATTCCTAAGTGTTGTTGCCACAGGGCTGTTGTTGTTGTTCCTGATTTTCCTATCATTGTTTCAGTGCGTATTGGGCAATAATATTTCTTGTCTCACACTGTTGTCTGCTGACCGACATATTCAATTGAATAAGTATTAAAAGTCTTTCATCCTCAATTTCTTAAACCGGTAGCTTCAATTTTTTTACAAATGTTTTAATTACAGTATTTATAAGAATGCAGGAAGGGTCACTTATACAGGGTGTCCCAGAAAAAATTACCGAGTGAATAAAATTGAATGTAAGTCCAGAACTAGACATCAGAATCAAAAATGTAGCGCATAGCCTATTTTATTGTGCATCACATTCGGTTGAATGGTTACGAAGAAATTAAAAATTACATAATGTGCGCATCAATGCAGTTTATTCCAAGTTTGATCAACAGGCGCTATTTTCATACTCGCTCACCGCTTCCTAAGGTTTGTGTAGGCCCCTATCTCATTAAATTAAGTCCACATTATCTATTTTATAATCCGATGGTGTTATGGAGATGAATAACAGTTTGTCCGAGAATACTTTGATTTCTGCAATTGGAAGTTTTCCAACTTTAATTTTTAGGTTGGGCAAATATGTTATATTTTACCTTTTGAGCCAAGAATGACAATGATTTTGTGCTTACAGCTTTACATGTGATTTTTGATACAATGCAACATTAATGTTGAAGTTTTAACATTTAAATTTGCATTACAAGTCTTTGGAAATATTCCGAAAACATTAATGTGTGTGAGAATTTTGTTAAGCCAGATGGAATTCTTTATGCAACATTTATATCAACAATAAAAAAAAAAAGATATTTACAAGTACCTTACATGCAAGCTTTAATTTTCAATATCGTGCAGGTTTTCAAATTTGAACAAAACCTAATTAAATGTTTTGCAAGAAACAGATTATTTAAAAACAGCGAAAATTATTTCACAGTACAAAATATGAAGCCAATTGACAGTAAACCACTACGGCGCATTCATTGTGTAGAATGATCTTTCTTTATAACTTGGAATGAATTGAATTGATGCATGCGTTACGTAATCGCTCATTTCTTCGCAATCAGTCAACCGATTTCAGTAAAATTAATGTATAAGATGCAGAATAAGATGGGTCACATGCTGATATTTAGATTTTTAGAATTTGATGTCTATTTCTTGACTTACGTCCAATTTTATTTGCTCGGTAATTTTTTCTGGGACACCTTGTATTGAGCAGTTTTTGAATTAGTATTACCACTGGCGCTATCTCTTCAAAAGTAACAAAAGAGCTTTTAAGAAATGTATATGAAAAACAGATTCAACATAACAATTTGGAAATTATTTACACATGCTATAGGCAGGGCTGTCAACTCTCACGCATTGGCTGTGAGTCTCACGCATTGGGTCACTTTCTCACGGTCTCACGCTATATGAGTCAAAATGAACATTGTAGTCGGTAAATCCCTGTACGCCACGTGTCTCACGCCAAGCAATTCCAAAACGTTGACAGCCCTGGCTATAGGAATAGCTTGTAATAATGTGTAAATTTGGATAAAAAGTCCCCAAAATGGGCTAAAGATAATTTATTAAAAGTACGGACATTTTGACTTAATAAAAGAAGGAATTCAGGCATGAGAAGGAAAGGCAGCATCTCTGATACTGGGAAATACTTGTAAACATTGAAATTAGTAGTACTGGTTTTGCAATAATTTATGTATACATTTTAGAAATAGTTTGTTCATGTTTCAACACATTTTCATATTCTTATCAAATAATTTCAATACATTTTAGGAAATGCCATTCATCCAAAACAGGTATAATTAAATTTATCATGTGAGTGATGTTTGTCTGTGACAAAGAAGTTACAGAGTAAAAGGCAAAACATTATTTCACTGTAATACCGGATAAAAACATTACCTTTCCCATCTATATAACTTTACTGCTTTTTCTCTATAGGAGTAATGGTGCGTGATAATTAGAGTAAGATTTTTAAATGTCCAAAGTGAATACGATATATAATTTTTCTTGACAGTTGCAACATGAATATGTTAAATATCTATTAAGATGCATTTGGGGTAAAGTTCACTTTTTACATTATATTGCTGCCCACCCAGTTTACAAATTATTTTCTCAAATTTGAGTGCAAAATAAATTAAATTGCCGACCCATTAAATTATCCTTATACATTTGTACCTCCCTGCAATCCCCATGCATAAAATGCCTACAATTTCAATTTCGCTTCTTAGACAAAATTAAAGAGATCAAGACAAAAATTTTATATACAGTGGAATCAGAAACATCTTGGATCACAGAAAAACTTTACTTGATTTCTTTTATTTACTAGTTCAGGCTCAAACGCTATTCTCAATTAACTTAAAATCCAGAAAACAAGTTAATTGGGGCAATTTGGGCCACTTTTGACCATTTCTTTTTTTAATGTCTTTCTTTCATGGTACAATCCATCTGCGAACAAATTAACTTCTATATAGGCCTAAATGTCACCATTGTCATAGCTGTATACAATATGGAATGTCATAACTTCATGCATCTTGATCCACATAGTATATGGCATTTGAATTACCCGGCTCTGTGGTGAACCTGGCTAGGGGTCAATGGCTAATAGCATTTTCAGAGCTAGGGTGCAAAATTGTGATTTCAAGGTTTTTAGGCTCAAGATTTCCTCAATCATACAAGACATAAAATAGGTTTGTTATGCATTTCGAATGATGAGAATGGCAACATAGGATGTTTTTTTTAAAGAGACTCTACATGTAAAGTCTTCGAACTTTAAAAAAATTTGGGAAAGTAAGCGCGCAAAAATTGGTGTGAATTTTGCTGGGACACGGGCTCCTTTCCATTTATTTTCCTTTGCCCCTCCCTCCCCGATTTTCTCTTTCAATTTTTGTCAGAGAGAGCACTTTTCTCTTTCATTTTTTTGTCATTCTGCCCCCCCCCCTTCTGATAACTTTTCCTTATGAAGAAACTTCACCTCTTTTTTTTATGCGTTTGGTCTTTCTTCTTCCAAGTGTTCATTTGAAATAATCATTTGAAAGGTACAAAGATTGAATTACTACAGCACTAGCATCTGTTTGCAGCATGCCCTTAGTTTTAACTTCCTCATTTTTATATCAATAGGGAATCAAATTTGCATATCATGTTCAAGTAGTTTGATTTGGCCTTCTCTATTTCTTTCCTTTAATTTCCCGAATCATTACTGGTTAGTAGGAGCCACTTGCTGACCCTTGTATCTCCATTTCTGTTACCATGGTTGGTTACTACCTTTTATGTTTACCTCTTAATGTTGATGGGTCCATCTCACTATCCTTTACAACTTGTTCAGTGCTTTACATGTATGTTCACTTTTTAAATTCCCTCATAATTTTCCAGGTCGTCACTTCCTCACTAGCACTTATGATATTTAGCATTGATACACTGAATTCCTTTATGACTTCTTTTTTTTTTTTTTTTTACAATCCTCATTGCCTTAACTTAATAAATTTCCTCAGATATGTGCCCTATTACCACCTGTACCTGCCTTCATGCAACTTCTTTTTTTTTCCTGTTAAATTACATTGAATACCTCCTCTGATGATAAATTGTAAATTTCCTCAAATATGCATTGTTACCCATCCACAATCTAACACCAACACCTTCTTCTTTTAAAAAATATTGGGAAAAAAGAACATCTGTAAGTATATTGCCAGTCATTGACTGGCAATTAATACAGTTCTAACTTACCATGCTTACACAAAAACACTTGCACTGTGTTTTTCTAATATTGGGAGTTTTACTATTGATGATAAATCAAATGGCACAGACAATCTGAAGAAAATGATATTAGACTAGATTTGAATTAGTACATGTACTGTTTTTGTATTCATGAATTTCATATAGGTCTTACGTAGTTATGTGTAGGTCAAGAGTAAATAATTATGTTGTTGCTCTTCTGGGCCAAGTTTTCAACTTGTTGTTGACCCCCCTTTTTCAACTGCCTTTCATCAAATGAGGCTCAAATGATCCCCGGAAAATGATCCCTTCAATCAATTCATTTCGCGCCCACTCCTCAATTTCTGGGATCAGTCCATATTTTTTCCTCAATTTACATATTTAATTTTAAGGTTATATAGGCCTAATGTTGATAAACAAGTTAAATTTTCACTATGAATCACTTGCAAGTATTTTTGTAGAACTCTAAAAGAGTCTAACCCTTCATAATCTTAAATATAAAAGGGCCTCATCATTTTCCTGTTAGATACTGAAAACTGCTAGCACTGTCAATATCACATGGAAACTGCAGTATTTTTTTTTTCATTTAGCCAAAAAATAAATAAATGTTGGGACGTGAAACAAATTTTCATGTGGCCTCACCAAACACCCCCCAATTTCTGATAATCTAAAAGGTATTTTTCTTCAAATATTTCCTCCTAAAACTTTCCATGGCTTTTTGAAAAAAAATCCAAACTTCATCAACTTTTATATTTTGACCTCATTGTCACCACTCCGACAGAAAGACCCTCATTTTGATAAAATGTTTCCCATGACTCTCACACCCCATTTTGGGCCATCTCACGCTAATGACTCCATCTTTGGTGTCAAGTATCTCAATTAGGCCCCTAGTTTCAAACTGGTGTCTGTGCACATCCCCATATCTTCCAAACTGTTTTGATTAAAATAAACAACAACAAAAAAAAAAAAAAAAAAACCACGAAACCTGTCAAATCCTTCCATTTGTTCACCATGTATCATGTGTTATGTGTCAATATCATATGGAAACTGCAGTAGGGCCTATATTTTTTCATTTACCAAAAAATTAAATCAATTTATGTAGCCTCACCAAACAACCCCTCCCCAATTTCTGATACTCTAAAAAAGTATTTTTCTTCAAATATTTCCTCCTAAAACTTTCCATGGCTTTTTGAAAAAAAATCCAAACTTCATCAACTTTTATATTTTGACCTCATTGTCCACACTCCGACAGAAAGACCCTCATTTTGATAAAATGTTTCCCATGACTCTCACATCCCATCCTATTTGGGCCATCACACGCTAATGACTCCATCTTTTGGTGTCAAGTATCTCATTGAGGCCCCTAGTTTCAAACTGGTGTCTGTGCACATCCTCATATCTTCCAAACTGTTTTGTTTAAAATAAACAACAAAAACAAAAAAGCAAAAAAACAAGCAAAAAAACCCAAAAAACCACGAAACCTGTCAAATCCTTCCATTTGTTCACCATGTATCATAATGTGTTATTTTAAAAGGCTTATTCATAAAAAGTTGTTCCTTAAATTTCCCTCTATGATTACATTCTTGCTAAACTCCTCCTACCCCTCATACAGCCCTCCAACCACCACCCTATGCACCCCTGTGACCCTGTCAATGCATACATGTATGGGCTTATCATTATCCCCAAAGTACGAGGGCTGGTCAATAAGTTCCCATAACTATGGTGTATCTCCGCTCATACATGACTTGGATGACTGTTACTTCACACGCTAAATACTGCTGAATACTTGATTACGTAATGACATTAGCATAAACACAATAGTGTATGGGCACTGCCTGATTTATGGTGAAAAATAGTCAAGACAATCTTGCGCCAAATTGAGGTATTGTTACATAATTCCAAATATCTCGAGAATAAAAGTATGGAATCTGGCGCGGTTTTTGCAACTTTGTAGACCGATAACATAGGAATGATGCTGTACTCTTTTTAGATCTATACCATTTTTATTAAAGAAAAGAGATCGTGTTGAATATCTCCAATTTTGAGTAGGCTTAATCACCTATTGTTCTTTACATAATAAGGGATAGAAATATTAATCGATGACAAAATTTAACAAATGGTACCTGGTTTGATTGGGTATCTACTGATTATTAAAAAGGGAGATCCCAGTGGTGAAATCACAAACATTTCTTTCTTAATAAACCTTTGTTTTCAAAAGCTTGTTTTTGTAATCAAAGTAGCACACCATTGAGAGGCTCTGGATTGAATAAGAAATTTGAATTTCGAAAGGTATATCTAATTCTAGCATAAGACTTGGTATAGCAATTCACTTACACAGCTACTGTTCCATAAACCTTGTATTAGTCATATTTTTAGGGTTTTTTTTATGAAATTTTACTTTTTTCATACATTTTGGTACGCTCAATCATGCGTACCATCTACGCATCACAAGACATTTCTATTTTTATTGCAACAAATTCTATTGTCTTGACTATGATCTCTCATACCATACCAACAATCATATTTGTTTTTGTTTTATTTTGGAGATAATTTGGATTCTTTCTTCTACCGTGTGGGCTCTTTTCTCCAGATTTTCACGCCATTTTTGTTTGTCGTTAAGGCCTATTTTTGGTGAAATTCAAAGACAGTCCTTTTCCTGATCTGTTGACGGATACATCATTTCTTCTTTCAAAATTATCAATTGAATATACTCAGATTACCTCATACCAAAAATAAGGCTTGTAAATTGCTTTGTTCCTTACTTCTGCTTCTTTTTATTACCGTCGCCTCAACTACAATTCAAATTTCCGCCAATGTTGACAATTGTCAGTGTATATATGGCAATGATTTTATGCAAATGAGATTACGTAATTAAAGGTACTCTGATACTAATTGTTGTGTGTTTTGAAAGACAAAGGTACAAACTTTATTGATCATAAGTAACAGTCATCTAAGTCATGCATGAGCGGAGATAAATAATGGTTGCGGGATATTATTGACAAACCCTTGTATTCTTGGGCTCTGTCATCTTCCACAGCATGGGCACCCTTATCATTTTTACTGTAGTGGGGTAGTGGGGTAGTGGGGTGATTTATGTTTGTATATGTCTGTGCAAGTGCCTGTTCATATGTTGGTGAGGATAATCATGCAAATCCACAGCCTATTCCCCACATCAAAATGTAGATTTTTGTTTGCATCAGTAGAAAACTCATTATTTATCATTGACCATATGAATGCTATGTGAAAGTGAAGACCTGAGCGCAAGAATACTGTAAGTTCAAAAATGATATATCGATCAATATTATAGATATTTATTTGGTTGATATACAAAATGATTCTTCTTGCCTATAAGTTTAAACGATCATATCTGAAGATGCTAATATGACTTACCGTCTTCTTGCACTCAGGTCTTCAAGTGTAGACATGAATTAAAGAAGTGTTGTTTGAATTTTCAAGCCAATCCTCTGCAAGTTATTTTAGGGACTGTGCATGATTATGTGTACTATAGGGGGTGATTCTTAAATGGTCTGTTAAAAATTGCTTGCTCCTCCCTTTCATTATGCCAAAAAAATCCTCACTGCCCTTTTTGACATTCTGAAAAATCTTTGCCACACCCCTTTTGACATGCCAAAAAATCTTTGCCCTTTCTTTACACATGTTAGAGTTTGGGGAACCCCAATTTAAAACCTGAAATTATCTTTAATCATGTGATGTGAGTGCATCAAAAAGAACATTTTGCATATATTTGAGCATTTCATAACATGTTTTTACACCTTTTTAAGGGTTAATATCGAAATAGTGCCAAATATCTGTGCCAAAAATCGCTTGCCTCCCCTTTAGCCTGCCAAATAATCCCCCCCCCCCCCCTTTGGCCTGCCAAACAATCATTGCCCCCCCCCCTCCTTATTCACCATCCTAGGGGTAATATACATTATTATTGAATCACCCCTAAATGCAAGTGCACTGTGCACATGTTTTGGGCATAAAAGGTGAAAACCGCACGTCTTTGAAGAAATCGTACCATCCTGTCAATTAAAGGTGGGTAACCTGATTAACAATCTCATCCCCACTTTACCTCATCAAAATGCTGATTTTGGTATCAGATATGAAAGCTCATATTTTCTAATAAACATATTGGAATTTGGCATTCCAAATCGGTATATTTCGAAGATATCATCAAAAACTGCAGGATTACTTTAATACTCTACTCAAAACACATGTCAGTAACCAAGCAGTTGTCCAACTGACACAACAGCAAAATGCACTGTCATGGGACAACTTTCACAGCCCAACATTTGGCACCCAGCACAAAAAATCTGTCAGAATGCACACAAGATCCTTGCACAGATGATACAACGGTGCTGCTTTCTGCTTTTCATACACCTTTTTCATGAAACAGGGCTGGGCTGTGAATGTGGTCCATGAAGCTGTTCCATGTCAGTGCATTTTGCTGTTGTGTCAGTTGGATAACTGCTTGGTTACTGACATGTGTTACGAGTAGAGTATTGAAGTAAACCTGTGTGTTATTTTGGTTCAATTTGATGGACAGGATTTCAAAATATGACCTTGTGAAAAAAGTTTCTTTTTGAGCTCAGTTTATATCAGGTCACCTTCCTTTAATTGTCAGGTCAACCAGGATATATTGGTCAAATCAATACTTTGATGTAAACACATCATAGCAAACATGACAAAAGTAGCCCGAAACTTTATTGTGGAAGACCTATATTTCTAGCAAAATGACGCGTTTGAATAACAGCCCCCCCCCCCTTCCCCATTTTTCTCGCCAATTCACCTGTGAAAAGTTGATGAGTGCATGAAAACCTGTATGGTATTTTGAGGGCAGTGAATGTGACACACGACCAATACAACACCAGCACACGACTGGGCTATATAAATACTATCAATATTTCCCAATGGGACATTTACTCTAGGTCAAGACACTGGCTGGATTTTTATATTCCACAACTGACTATAACTGAACTCATTGACTGACTCATTGACCGGGCTCATTGACTGGAAAGTAATTGTAGATTTGAAAATAGCTATGAAGTTAAGAAATGTAAATCACTATAAACATTGACTATATAGACAACATGCTCCTACTTTTTAAATTGATAAATATGATGTTTACAAAAGCTATATACAAAAATACTTGACACCGAGTTGAAATTTAAAAAGGACATTTCAATTAAAATTTATGGGCAATTTTGGATTCACTATGTATTTGACACTAGACTATGCCATAGTCGATTTTTGATAAATAAAAATGTTATTAATCATGATGAACGCATTCAGTTGAACTCGAAATTATACTGATATTTAGTAGGCCTACATCAAAATACTAGTATAAAATGGTTATGAAAAAGTTTAGGCTATATAATTATATTTGTGACAGTAAAAGTAAAGTATAGGCCCTCATGAGGCTTATATTATTGAATGCAACATATCATAATGGCATAATTATAACTGTGATTATAATGACACTTCAATACTGAACAATTCTAATTTTAGAATCTGCCAGTTTATTATCGACTATGGACTTTCACTTTTAAGCAGAACTTTACCCCAGCGACTCACACACTGTCAATCATACTTGTTTATCAATAAAATCTAACCACAAGACTAAGCATGGTGGTACAATACGCGCTAGATGCATCGTTCATCCACCAGCACAAAAGCGCCGCATTCCCTAGATAGTTGTGTACCATGTATAGTTATAATGGTACCAGTACGCGTCGGGAGGATTTAAACAATAACGAGGTCTGGGCGACCAATCACAAGCCAGATTCATTTTAAAGATGCATTACATCATCACCAATTTTAGTTAGGCCAGAAATTGGCCTAACTCTCAAGGCAAAGTCAGTAGTCCACTTGGGAAGCTAACAAACAGAGGGTGTACGGTGACTGAAAAGATCAGTTGTGAAAATCTATCAATTGTGCACTCATTAATTAAATCAGAGTTTTAAGCTTAAATGTAATAGACAGAGTAGTGCACAATTGGCAAGTGGACTACGGAGAAGTCTAATTTGACACCAAGGAATACCAATAAGACAGCGTTCAAATTTTGACTTTCATTTGGCGGACAAATGTGTGAAAAAAATTATTTAGGGGTAAAAACAATAAAAATTCTTGATTGTTTATATGTTTCCAGGATAAAATATCATCTAGTTTCAGATTTTGGCACTTAAAATTCCCTATTTTTTATATTTTTCCAGGAAAAAAATCAATTTTTGTCCGATGTTCGCCGAAAATTGTCGGTTTGGGGTGACAAAAATTTTGATTTGCTAATTTCTTGTGAGTGCATGTATGAACATGAACACTACCAAATAGTGCCTAATTTTCTATGCTAATTGGGCAACAGTGGTACAATTTTGGTATTAAAAGCATTGAATGGGATCCATGTATTTCTATATTTTCGTAGCATGAGTAGAAACTCAAAGGTTCCGGTAGACTTCTCCGTAGTCCACTTGCCCATTTTGCATACCGGTACTCTGGCTATTACATTAATAAGCATAAAACTCCGATTTGTATTAATTTGTTTGTGTGCAATTGATAGATTTTAACATATCTGATATTTTCAGTCACCGTACTCCCTCTGTTTGCTAGCTTCCCAAGTGGGATTTTTTTACTTGGGCTTTCGCGATCAATTTAAACTGGTAGATTCCAAGATCAGAATTGTTCAATATTAAGTGAGCAATTATAATTATGCAAGATATGTTGCATTCAATATAACTTTTATTGTCACTAACCATCTAATTATATAAACTCTTTATGACCATTTTACTATTGAACAATTTAATTTTAATAAACATCAGTATAATTTTGAGTTCAAGGAATGCGTTCATCATGATTAATAATAACATATTTTTTTATCAAAATTCGACTATGGCATAGTCTAAGGTTCGGGTGACAATTGATTTGGAAAAAAGTATAATATTCACCTCATTTTCGATTTGAAAAGGCCATATCAATGGGCTGTTCCAGATAATAATCAACCCCCCTATAGAGGGCACCGAATTCCATACTCTTTTTGTATGTACTTTGGTCTGGAATTCTGACTTTTTCCCAAAAACTCTTTACAGTCACATACTTCCAACCTATAGAGGGCGCTGAATTCCAGACTTTTTCCCCCAAATGCGTTAGGAATTTTAGACCTTTTTCCCCCAATGCGTTAGGAATTCCACAATTTTCTACTCTTCATTTCTGAAAATCCATTCAAAGTCATATTCTCCAAACCATAGAGGGCGTCGGAATTCCAGACTTTTTCCCCCAAATGCGTTAGGAATTTTAGACCCCCCCAATGCGTTAGGAATTCCACAATTGTTTCCTCTTAATTTCTGAAACTCCATTCAAAGTCATATTCTCCAAACCATAGAGGGCGTCCGGAATTCCAGACTTTTTCCCTAAATCATTTTGGAATTCCAGACTATTTTCCCCAATGCGTTGGAATTCCAGATGTTTTACTGTTTTGACCAAAACACCTATAGAGGGCATTGGAATTCCAGAGTTTTTTCCCTCATAATTTTCAGTTCCAGAAAAACTTAAAAGCCATATGTACGATTTCGTTCAAATTTTCATTATGTTATTCTTTTATACCCGAAATGCAGAAATAATATTTTCGCCAGCTAACAGCTGGCTATCTAATTCGGAGATCGTCTCTGTTTGCTAAAGAGATTACAGGGTAGGGGGCCTACTAGCATTGGTTTGAATTACTTTGCGGACCTTTTTATGGTGAAAATATAATGTAAGGCCTACTATTTGATTTGCAAGAAAAAGGAAGTATGTTTTGCCGTTTCAACGAATGAAAACGAGTGAGAATTTCAAGAGTTATGGTTTGAAGGAAATATGACATTAAAAGTTATATGCCAGGCCTATAATAGTTACCACAGCATATCAACGAAAGAAAATTATAGTATCCTTGTTATCAGGCGTTTTTAGATTTACATTTGCAGACCTCCTGGAGACTAACACAGCATGAGATGTGAGTACATTGATAACAGAATTAAAATCTTTATGGATGTTAAAGTCAAAGTAAAATAAAAAAAATTCCCTTTAAAAGGGAAAGCCAGCTTCAATGCAGAAGAAGCATGTATAAGGCAAGTATAGGATGGCAGTTTTTAGCAAATTAACTAAAAACTGCAGTGTATTTCTTTATATTAATAATGAGCTAAGGGTAGCCTAAAAGGCAGAAAAGACAAAAAGATAGAACAATTTGGAGTAATTAAAGAGTTGACAGGAAGTTATAGGAGTTAATGTTTGGTTTGCTGTTTCTGTGTGCATGTTCTCATCATTGATGGTTTGGTGGACTGTCATGAAACATGATGGATCATAAAAAAGAGTGATCCTAAAAATGCCTTCCACCCAAACTAATTACAAGACCTCTTCTGCATTGAAGCTGGCTTTCCCTTTTAAAGGGAATTTTTATTAGGGTTTCTGTCCATCCATCATAAGCTTATAACAAGGTAAAGTGAAAGAAACCCCACTGGCTATTTTGGCCTTGGGTAAAAATAACAATTCAATGGAAATTTCAGACAGTGGCATAGCGGGGGGCACATTAACTTGTAAATGTATGTACCGACGAAAACATATTTGCTGACGGACGTTGTGGATTGTTGCCCCAAATTATTTTTCGACGGTTTGAAAAAGTGAAGAGCCAAAAAAATACAGCTAGCAACCGAAAAACAACAAATTTTATGTATAATTCAATTTGTGTCACAATTTCTATACATTTTTTTAGTAGGTCTGAAGTGCCAAAACTAAATCCCTGGATTAACATGATACCTCCCCACATTTGACCTTTTCTAAATAGAAGTGGTTACAAATTCAAACTCACTGTCAATACTCTGTTATTTTCAAGTGTTTACCTACATACATGCATGCCATGTACACTGTATAGGGTATAAAGGCTATATGTACACAGTACACACAATTGCATTTAAAATGGGAATTTTCATGTTGTTTAACATTTATTTTGGGCTAAAATGCTATACTGTAAAATTGAAAATGGCCCGGTAAACACAAAATTTCACCTTTTAGTTTTCCGGTAGTTCTTAGCTCTGCGTGAGAAAATAGCTGTACATGTATAAACATGTGCAATCCACAGTAATAACTACATGTGGATATTGCATGTGTGCAACTATTACTGTACGTATTAGTGCTTTTTGGAGTTTGAAATACCGCTATGTGCTTAGCCCTTCCGTTGAACCTGGCACGGGTCAGAGGCTAATGGTATTTTCAGAGTTTTGACACTGGTAGCCATATTACCATGGTAACACACTAAATGAAATGTATAAAGTTCTCTACTTGTGTTAACTATGTATAAATGAAAGTAATTGTTGGGAGAAAAGAAAATATAGGCCTATTACATGTAAAAAAAAAAAATTAGTCAGTTCCAACTTGCATATAAAAAATTTTGCTGTATTTTTCGGGGTATTTGGGAGTAAGTGTTTTACTATTGAGGATAAATCAATGTCATGGGCACTCTGTCTGAGTCTGAAGAAATTAATTACCTAGCTGGGGGGTTTACACCCCCCAGCTAGGTATTGTAATCGTTCGGGTTCTTCCGCTGGCAACAAACCACTGTAATCTTCCCGTTTTCTTCCGCTGGCAACTAAGTGAAATTGCACATGTTTTTTACCTAGCTGGGGGGTTTACACCCCCCAGCTAGGTATTGTAATCGTTCGGGTTCTTCCGCTGGCAACAAACCACTGTAATCTTCCCGTACTGTTACCCTTTGAGTATGAAACCCTGACTTGATGCTATGTAAGAATTATTTGACTTGTGAAGATATGTGTGGTTTGGCCTTTTTGAATCATTGTTTTTAGCTGCGGGTGTTAGCTGCGGGTAGCAGCTCTATAAGTCACCATGTCTCTCCGTCTGTTAGTCCGTCCGTCCGTCCGTTAGTCCGTTAGTAACAAACGCTAAAAAATGCTGTTACGTCTACATTGTTTGTCGCATGGCTATGATACTTGGTGAGGGGAGGGCCTATACCGCCCCATACTGGAAAAGAGTTTCAGTCCGAAATTTGGGAAAATGAGGGGAAATTGAGGGAAGTTAAGGAAATTGAAGAGAATTAAGGAAATTGGGATTTTTTTTAAGAGAATGAAGGAAATAGAAATTTTTGTTCTTTTTTTTCCGAAATGTTTTTTTTTTGAAATTGTTTTTTCCGAAATTATTTTTTCCGAATTTTTTTTTTTTTTCCGAAATTTTTTTTTTGAAAATTTTTTTTTCGAAATTTTTTTTGTCCGAAATTTTTTTTTGAAATTTTTTTTTCCAAAATTTTTTTTTTTAAATTTTTTTTTTCGAAATTTTTTTTTTCCTAATTTTTTTTTTTTTCGAAATTTTTTTTTTCAAATTTTTTTTTTTCCGAAATTTTTTTTTTCCGAATTTATTTTTCCCGAATTTTTTAAATTTTTTGTTGAAATTTTTTTTCCGAAATTATCGGTTTCGAACACTTTTGATGTCAAGACGCTTTTTTCCCGAAAATCGTTTGGACATCAAAAGTGTCCGAATCGTGTCGAACACTTCGATGTCAAGACGCTTTTTCCCGAAAATTGTTTGGACATCAACAATGTCAAATCTTAGAATTGCTCCAGAAAATGGCAATATGTAGGGTAATGAGCTCAAACTCAGTGACAATAAACTTGATGAGAAGAGTAACATTTTGGAATATTTTGCATGGATCAGGCCAAAGGTCAGCTGGGGTCAAATCTTCGAATTTCAATATCTGGACATCTGTAAGGGTACGGGGCTCAATCTCGGCGACAACCTCATGACCAGGGGAACATGTTGGAACATTTTGCAGGGGGCAGGTCAAAGGTCAGCTGGGGTCAAATCTTCAATTTCAATATCTGGACATCTGTAAAGGGTACGGGCTCAATCTCGGTGACAACCTCATGACCTGTGGAACATATTGGAACATTTTGCACGGGTCAGCTCAAAAGACATCATTCTGGGGCCAAATCTTAGAATTGCGTTATCTGGACATCTGTAAGAGGTACAGGGCTCAAACTCGGTGACAACTCATGACCAGGGGTGAATTATGGAACATCTTGCAGGGGTCTGGTCAAAGGTCATCTGGGTCAAATCTTAGAATTGCATTTTCTGGACATCTGTGAGGAGTACCGGACTCAAAACTCGGTGACAACAAGCCTCATGACAGGGGAACATTTTTGGAACATTTTGCAGGGGACAGATACCTCCACAACACCAACATGCCCCAGCTAGGTTTGTGGTCTATGACCACCATTTGCCTCTAGTTTCTATTTTAATATTATCTTGCCTGGACCTGATATCAAAATTATTCAGTAGGCCTACTATAGTGTATGTGCGAATTTCATATACATGTCTTCTGTCCAATTATCTTGTTATTAAGCAGGCCCGTAGCCAAGATTTTTTTTAGGGGGGGGTGCTGAATTTTGAAAAAGTAGGCTTTTTTCCAAAAGGTGATGCAATTTTGTGAAAAGTGGACTTTCTTCCCCAAATTTGGACCCTTTTTTTTTTTTTATAAAGTTTTAAAAATCCAATTGTTTTGGCTCGCTATATACGCCGCAAATGCTTTAAATTTTGGGACTTTTTGTATACTTTTGCAGGTTCGGGAGGTGGGGGGGTGTTGCACTCGTGGCTACGGTTCTGTTATTAAGGAACTGCAATCTTGTACATTTTTCTGTAACATTTTGTAAATAGGCCTATATAGCTTGTAAATCCACTTAGGCCAAAAAAATTATTGTTGTGTTGCCCTCAAGTGGGAAAATGGGAAAGTTGGGTCGGACGGTCAGATTTCTTCTTTTTTTTTTTTCTTCTTCTTTTTTTCAAACCTTCAGTTTTTAAAAATCCCTCAAATATTAAATAATGCTTCTTCAATTAGGAAACATTTGTCAATTTTGACTTCTAAAAACCTGTTAGACATCAATTAAAGACTAGTCTTTCAATAAAATATTAATTTTAAGTGAAAAACATTGATTTTTTGATAATCTCTCACAGAATGATTTTTTTTGTCTAAATTCACTAACTTCTTATCCAGCTGACCTGACAATAGGCTCAATTTTAAAACAGTATATATTTCATTACTTCAGTAGATGAAAGGATTGACAGGAAAAAGGAAAAGAAGCCCTATTTCCAGATGGGAAGGGGCACTCGAATTTGGAAATGACAAGGATGTGCAGACACCAAGTTGAAACTAGGTGTCTTTCAGTGAGAGAATTGACACCAAAAATAAAAGGGAGTCATTTGATGAAATCCCCCCCCCCCCGGTCATTCTTTGAGACTGCATGGGGAATATTTTACCCAAAAAGAGGGCATGATAAAGTAGCCCCATTCCCTTTTTGGAAGACTTAATATGCAGCAAAAAGACTTGTTTGGACAACCCCCACCCTGGGTTTTGCCCCTACACACTTAAAACTACGGGGTCAAAAAATGACCCAAACGGGGTCATTTTTGACCCCAGCATAGTTATCAACTAAACACCATACCACTAACGGGTCATTTTGACCCCATTGGTCGGGTCATTGCAATGACTACGTATTTGGGTCAAATAGTAACCCCATTGGGGTCAAAATATTACCACATTTCGGGTCAAATGAAATGACCCCTTCAAAAGGGTTGCCTTATTGGGTTACTTAATGACCTCATTTCGGGGTCAAATGAAATGACCCATTTGAAAGGGTTGTTTTATAGGGTTACTCAATAACCACATTTAGGGGTTGTTTGGATTTTTAGTAGGCCTATGGTCATGCTGGTCCCACCAGGACATAAGTGTGTTTCTGCACAGAGAAAGCATTACATAAACAGCAAAACTGCAAAATGCGTCTGTGTATCACACTCACACACAGTCAGTCATTGCCTATGACAGTTCACGTATTATAAGCTTACATGATATAAGCTTATAACAACTGCAGCCAAGACACCAGCCACGACAGCATGAAATTGGAATGAATCTGCGTGCATAGACAAGGGTCTATGCATCCTTGCAGTCTCACTTTTCAACTAACTTTTCATATTCCATCATGCAGACAAGCACACACGACAATCCGCTGAGCTGAGCTGCACAATCAGAACAAATATGGCGCTGATGTGACCACGTGAGCCGATGCACACCGTGTGTGCAAATAGTTCGAAATGCAAGTCATTATAAAGTTGACAAATTGGGTAACCGGTCAAAAAATTAGTTTTATTTATTAATCAACTAACTAATTGCAGCTCATGTTTAAACTCATTTATGAATTGAGATTTTCAAAGCGGAAGATTGAAACTGATATCAATGCGCGACGGTATCGGCAAAATGACCACTAAGTTTTTGACCACGTTCGTCAGTGGCTAAAATGACCTCGTGAATGTGGTCAAATTAAAACAGTACAACCCCCTTGAAGGGTCAAAACAACCCCAAACGTGGTCAATTCAAAATGACCACGGAAAATATAACCCCGTAGTTTTTAGTGTGTAAACCTAATCTATGAGGGTGTGAAAAACCAAACACCTGTATGATGATGCAGATTTCACAGTGAAAATTGCTTGTTTTTATAGGGCACACAAGGACGACATCACGACACGACTAGTCCCAATGGGACATTTACTCCAGGTCACTACAGCTGATACTGGCTGCTTAAAAGTTCATAGTAGTATTTATTCCACAACTCATTTTTCAAGTAAACTACACACAAACTTAATTCTATGACTGGAAACTTTAAAATCCCATTTGCTTCATAATTGTTAAATTTATAAACAGCTATAAAGAAATGTAAATTACTTATTTACACTGTACACATTGACTATTTAGACAACATGTTCCAACTATATTGATGATATTTTAATACAAATCTTCAAAAATACAAAAATCAAATCAAGTTGAATTAAAGTTTACTGGCATTTCAATTAATATTGATGACATTTTGGATTCACTAATCTAATATGAATTGGTTAATTTTTTTTTAAACCTGATTTTTGGCATATTTGTAATGTTTACACATGTCACAACTTGCACCTAAATGGAATCAGCCAAATTTGTTGTGTTTGTAGGTAAACAGAGAAAGTTCGACATAAAGTCATAATTCAAGAAATTATGACTTTATGTCCACCATAGAACTGCGTGTTAAACGGCCAAAATAACAAGCAGTGTTTCTTTCACGTTACCTCGTTATTTCAGCTCAAAATGGACAGAAACCATTCCCGATCATTATTACTATTAGTATTATTTCAGCATTTTGAGTATATAATGACAAATTTTAAATTTGAAGGAAATCGTACATTAAGCCTTTAAAGCTATAGGATTAAGGAACACTTATAAATTGTTCGATAGATTGGAGATTACCAAATGGTGTCATATTTAAAAAAAATTATATAAGTCAAAATGACTTCCCATAAAACTGCACTGCATTTTGAATTTAACCACTTGAACCTGCAAAATTGCTCTATCTGTGGTAGATGGCAAATAATACTTTCCATGTAGGCATTCGCAATGAAGAGATCCGACTTGGAGTGACAGGGGTTTCTCTTTGGTGAGGCTTTTTGCGCCACGGTTGAGGACCGGGCCGAGAAGGCAACCAAAGCGAGCACTCTGAAGAAGTCAGAGGCTGCCCTGACCAAGGGGAAGGGCAGCAAGACGAAGAAGAAACGCAATAAGTCCAAGTCTTCTGGTAAGCGTTCCTCTTCGTCGGCTCCGGCTTCAGCAGGTCGTGCACCACTGACTACACCGGAGCCCGAGGCTACCTCTGCAGCACCCAAAAGTCTGGGAAGTGCAAGAGTAGTGGCAAGTGCAGGATCATCAGACAAACCCCTCAAGAAGAGCAAGCGTTCTTCCAAGGGGAGCAAGTCAGATCGCTCCTGAGGGCACGGGCGGTCGACAGTCCATGCCGGGCGGCAAGCCATCTCTCCGGCGCTTGGGTATTGTCGGTAGTGAGCGGGGTTACAGACTGGAGTTCACCAGTCCCCTCGCGGGCGCCTGCACGCTTCAGAGGTCCACAGTAGTGCCGCCAGACGGCCCCCAGCGCCGGGCACTACTATCAGAGGTCACTCAGCTTCTCACGAAGCGGGCGATTGTCCCGTCCCCTCCCTTTCACCAAGGGGTTTTGGAGCACATTCTTCTTGGCTCCAAAGAAGACCGGCGACTGGAGGCCCATATTGATCCTCAAGCCGTTGAACGAGTTCATCAGGCCCAAGAGGTTCAGAATGGAGACTCTCGCGTCGGTGCTAGCCTGTCCCATCAAGGGTATGTGGGCGGCATCGCTAGATCTTGGCATGGATGAAGGTTCTGGGCCTTATGAGGCATATCCAACTGCACCTTCTCGCCTTTTACAGGCCCAGTCATCACCCGATATCGTTCGCGGTTCCGATGTCGGAGATCGCGCGAGAGGAGCTCTGGTGGTGGCCCCATCAGCCCAATTTGACCGACGCGTCAAAGCTGGGCTGGAGGGCCACATCCACGGGGACACAGTCCCACATCAACCTTCTCGAAGCTATGGGCAGTGGAGAGAACTCTCCAGCACTTCGAGGAGGTGATCGTGGGATCTCATATCGTTGTCCAGATGGACAACACAGCCGTGGTGCATGGTGGCCTACCTCAACAGACAAGGAGGCACCAGGTCACCTCGGTTGTGCCTGCATGCACTGCGCCTGATAGGGTGGTGCAAGTCCAGGCATATTACGTTGAGAGCGATGCACATAGCGGGCGGCACCAACATCCTCGCGGACGATCTGTCACGAGGGAAGGTGTCGGGACCAACAGAATGGTCCCTTGCTCCGCAGGTCGTCCAGACGATCTTCGAGGTGATGTACCACCCCTCGATAGATATGTTCGCATTTCAGCGCAATCATCATCAACTGCCGGTGTACTGCTTGAGGGTCGCAGACCCACAAGCGTTCGCCGTGGACGCTCTGTCCGTAGACTGGGAGGGATGACTGCACACGCTTTCCCGATCTCACTACTCACGAGGGTGGTGGCCAAGATCGGGAGGGAGGACTGCAACGTCGTTCTGATCGCGCCGTTCTGGCCGAAACACCTGTGGTTTTGTCCGATGATGGATCTGCCGCGATTCCCCGAAAGTTACCAGATCTACTCCGGATGCCCAGATGAGAGGTACCCAGTCATTAAACAAATAAATCTGCCAGCCAAAAATTGACTTGCCACCCACAACCTCCTCCTCCAGGGCTCATTATTACCATGCATAATGTACTATCTGGAAGTTAAAATCTGGTGCATTGAAATTCCAGATTTCAAAGATTTTTTAACAATTTTCATTGATGTCCTCTATCCCACCATTGGAATTCCAGACTTTTTATGGAAATACAAGTAAAAATTCCAGGATTTTTTAAACATTTCCATGGATGCCCTCTATAGGCCCCTCACTAGGCCTATACATGGAATTCCTGTTATTTTTTCACACATCGGGAAAAAAATCCATGATTATTCTGATTATTTCATGCATGCCCTCTATAGGGGTTTGATTGAATGCGCCTGGAATTTCATACTTTTTGCGGAGATTGGGTCTGGAATTCCAGATATTTTTTCCAAAAAAAGTTTGCCCTCTATAGTAGTTCTATGGAATACACCTGGAATTCCATATGTTTTTATGGAGATTGGGTCCGAATTCCAGATGCTTTTTCCAAAACAAATTTGGAATTCCAGATTTTTTTTCAAAAAAAACATTTGCCCTCTATAGGGGGGGTCCTTTATTATCTGGAATAGCCCAATGGTATAAGCTATAGGGATGTTTTAAAGGTCATTATAACAAATAAGTAAGCTAGATTTACAGAAAAGAAAATAACTTGCAGTATGCTACCCCCACCCTAAGAATTGTGAGGGCATGAAAAAATTAATGGATTTTGTTAAAAAAATTAGTCCTTCAAAACTGGGAGGTATAAGGCTAAACAAAGAACATGTTGCTCTTACCAATATCTTTCTCTAGAGCAACATGTTTTTTGTTTAGTCCTAAGTATCTCCATTTTGAAGGACTTATTTTTTTTAACAGCAAATTTTCGCTCAAATTTGAGGATTTGGGGCAGAAATGTGCCTGTGCAGTACTATTTGGAAAATTTTCAAGTTGATAATTATGCATTTTGTTATGTTAGATTCAGTTTCTACACAAAATTTCACCCTAGAAAATGTTCCTTTAGGATATCTTTCACTTTAAGTTTCCACCACTCTGTCTGATCTGCCAAACGTAAGTCAAAGCTTGAACGCTGTCATAAGTTGTCAGAGAGATTGGAGATTAAAATAAGGATATGATGTCACAGAAGTCATAATGTGACACAATCTGGTCCATAGGGGCTAAAGGCGGCAAATTTGAAACTGAGATAAAGGTAAAAATATGGAGTAAAAAACAATAACATGCATAAGAAAATAAACATCAAAAATCGTCATAACTTGAAAACCGAGTATGCTAGACCTTTGGTGTTTTCAGTAAATGATAGAGTACTGTATGTACGAGGGTCATTCAAAAAGTTCTACCCATGGGTCATAACTTTTGTTTTGTTAAAGGTAGCTACTTGAACATTTGCATACATATAGTTCGTAATGTCACCCACAGGTGGTGAAAAAATATGTTAAAATCAGTTTCAGATTTTTGTAGGTGACCTGAAAAACACAGTAAGATATGGTTCACCGGAAATGGTCAAAATATGTACAATATTTATAGAGGCGTCTCAAGTACAGTGTGTTGAAGATCCCATAATTATTGCATTTGGTCATGATATACTGTAAAAACTGTACAAAACACAAGAATAATCATACAATTATATGTACTAGTTAAAAGGCTGCCACAAACTGAAAATGATGGGCATTAATATGCACAAAACTAATAGAACAAATAGCCAGTGTAATAAAATTAGTATAAATGACCACAAACCCAGTTTATGAAGATATTGACTTTAATAAATCATGCTGTAAAATGGTGGCATTGTGTCGCTTTCTTTGGAATAAAATACCACAATAGATCACAAAGGGAATTAAATTTACTTTTTTGACTGAAAATGTGTTATTAGCTTTAACTTTTGTATTTTATCTAATAGCCCTCCACAAATTGGAATTCTGGGTAATTTCTGTCCATCAAAATTTAACTTTTTCAGTCACAGATGATGTTTTGGACTGTAAGGTGTATATTCATTCAATTTATATTGTTACTAATATGATTTGTTTGTATAAGAGGGAAGTTCGTACATTGGCTGCACGCATGTTTTCAAGTTCAATATCCAAAGATGCATCACCGTTTCCGTGTACCATATCTTACTGTGTTTTTCAGGTCACCAACAAAAATCTGAAAATGATCTTGACATAATTTTTTCACCACCTGTAGAAGACAGGTACGTACTATATGTTTGCAAATTTTTAAGTAGCTACTTTTAACAAAACAAAAGTTATGACCCAACGGGTAGAACTTATTGAATGACCTCGTATTATGTAATAATTACAGTAAATCAATTTTCAAAATGCCTCCTTTGCCCCCATGGACCAGATTGTGTCACAAATTACATGCATTTCACAGAAGTCAAAATGACTTCCAAGAAATTGCATTTGAAGGTCCACATGTCCAGGACCCCAAATTAAACCACTTGGATGTGCAAACTTTATCTATATGTATATCTGCAGTAGATAGCAAATACTTTCCATGTTGTTTCCGAATGTGCTACCAGGTAGAACCACACCCTACCCCATGTATGTATTTGTGAGTATAAAATATACAATGGTGCAGGGTTTCAAATTGAGGAGAACCGAGAACCGGTTCTCCTGAAGGTTCTCGCTGGATTACAACTAGGAGAACCAAAATTGGTTCTCGTAAGCTTCCAAGTCTCAGATCGCATGTTGTGTTATATTTTACCTTTCTGCAGCAGAAATATGATAGTGCAGGGAGATATATTAATTGTATTCATCAATTATTGCTCTGGTAGTTAATCTATCCCTTGTTCCAAGGCAAAAATTAAATCGGTGACAAAGGCAACAGTGGCCGATTGTTCAGATGACATGCAACATGCATTGTCTGTCAGAAAAACTGCACAAAAATTAAGGTTACCTATTTTTCTCAATATTTTGCAGGAATCAGAAGCCTGGTTTTGATGTGAACCGAAGGTTCTCAAGAAGAGCCCTTTGCGAGAACCTAAACAGGTTCCCGCAATTGATTGCGTATTTGAACCCCTGTGGTGTCAGATAGGGCCTACCCATCTCAGGATGGGACTTTCATCCTGTACCTATATGTCAATCGATCAATCAATGGAGAGTGCTATCTTGGGTTGATAGCAAGTTCACTTCACTTGTAGGCCTATTATATAGGAGTCTACAAATGTTACCAAAACTTGCAGGTTCACTACCTTCCTTTTTTATCATTACAACCACTTGACCTTAGAGTAGTCTATACTAGGCCTAGACGTGGTAATGGTAAATACATTGAAAACAATATTGAACACAATTCAATAAACAGACACATTATGGAGGAAAATGCTGGAAGGTGTATGGCAGCTCTTCCAGTAGATATTATAAGTTACCAAACAATGAAACTCGTAGCCTAAATAAAAATGCAAGACAACAACCAATTTGAGACAATGATGATGCTCAATGAGGACAAATTAACTGTGTTTTATATTCATTAACCATAACATGAGACAATGGTGCTCAATCAGGACAAATCAATACATACAAGTGAATACAAATTTGAAAGTGAGAGTAGATCTACTCTCACTTCCCAGATGCATGTTAACTCCTCTCCTACTTCTCCTCTCAGTTACTGATCATAATCAAAACAAATAGGATGGGTTTGGGTGGTGAGTAACATATGGATCCACATGGATAACTCTTCACATGGATCCACTATCCATATAGCAAGTGCCCTAAATTTTAGCCTGGCCCAGGGCCCAGAAAAACTTAAATCTAGCCAATGCTACACAAAATGTACATATTATGCTACACTCTGTGTAGATTGTGACAGTCTCCACACTGCAGTGCACACTTTATGCCATGCACCCGTACATATGTATACATGTCGCATTCGTGCACACTATGATACAGAAAAAAACCAGCAAACTGGAAAAACATTTCAAGAATTGTCCTTTGTGGTGAATTTCAAGTTATCATGTTTAATATCATTATTATAGCTTTTATTCATCATTTTAATATTCCCCATTCCAATACACTGACTCTCCTGCATGCACAAGTGCACACATGAAGAACTACATGTCAATGTTTGTGTGAGCATAGCTCTCCGCCACATGCTTGTGCATCGGAGTCAAATGAATAGAGTTCCTTTACCGCCATGTTTACAGAAATTTATGATTTACAGAAGCTAATAGGTAAAGTATTGATAAAACTTGGATATAGTTGTCCAGATGTGCATAATTAATGATATTATTAATCATTGTGTGTAAGAAGTTGAGATGTAACCGGAAGTCTGGATATTTATACCGCCTGGTCCTGTCCAGTATTACCTTAGAAGTAGAAGGGATGTGTGGATGTGCATGAAATGAACATGATGAAAGGCTCTTTATTCGGAAAATTTACAAAACAATTAAATTGGATGAAATTACTAAATGTGTGTTGAAATTATTATTTGTGCAGTCTGTGTGTCAATACACATGCAGACATATTTTTTTTCACATGATGATTTTCACATCCCAATATATTGCTCGATTCACTAAGACCACATCAAATCTCTTTTTGTACTTGATTAATTCCACCACAGATCCTGGAAAAGGATCTGATTCCACAAAATTAAACCAGTTCTACATTTTTTTGTAAATGAGAGTACTTAGCAAGTAAAAATGTCTCAGGAACTCATGGTTCATAAAACAACTTAAAACTTACGTTGCATATGATTATGACATAATACATTTCTCTTTATAAATGTTTGTTGGTGCGGAATGTAGTTTTATTTATTTATTACATCAAGAGTGTATTAATAGCAATTAACAACAAATTAATGTTTACACCAATAGTAATAGCTTTGTTTATACCCATCCATAATGGGACCCATACAAGTATTAAGTCCCAATTTCCGTACCTGATGTATCCATGGCCCGTGATCCTTACCCATACTGGGACCTGTAGGCCTATCCGCACCTGCACTCGAGTCCCAATTTTCGCACTCCATACCCGTACTGCGTACCCGTGGCTCCGTGATCCGCACTCAGCACCCTATTTTGAGTTCGGACCGCACCCGCACTCCATGGCTAGGGAGCCGTACTCCATGGCCTGGGACCCGTACCTGTACCCATGGTCTGGGCCCGTGCCTGCACTCCATACTCATGGCTTGGGACCCATAATTGTTACATACTTTCCCATGACCAATGATACTGAGTCATCATCTTGTGTCATCTTTTTCTAAGTAAACACTATCCACTTGAGGTATATGCATGTCTATTATAATGCTGCAATTTAATCATTGTAAAGAAAATCTGATGTTGAAACAAAACAAGTTTATATGTTTCCTCATTCCTTTCTCAACAACACAATTATGTTTCTCTTCTTCTTCCTTATAAGTGCCTCCCTCATATGTATGATTATTATCGCACTGGTACAGACAAGTTGTACTTATTTTTTACTCTGCTACTTGTAAACATGTGCAAAGTCCCATTGTAGGCATAATACTCCTCATGGGTATACAAATGTAGATGCATAATCATGACAGGTTTTTGAAAATATCAATATCAGACAAAACAGTTAAAAAGTTTAAGTGTTTTTTTCAGGTTTTTTATGTTTGAGTGGTTTGGTGTACCTTAATTTTTGTTGGTGTCCACGTATGTTAGTGTATGTGTGCAATGAATGTGTGCGTATGTTAATGTTGGGTGTGAGGGGGGGGTGTAGCACATGTGTACTGTTTGTATATATATTGTGGTGTGTGAGGTTGGGGTATGTGAGTTTGTTGATGGGGTGTCGTAAGTTGATGGGTTGTGCAGGGGAGGGGTGTGTAATATGTAAGTCGATATCCCATTGAATTAGACCTATCAATGCATTATTTTAGTGTAACCGTAACCTTGGGGAATAATACAGAACATGAAATGCTTTATCTAATTGGTAAGACATGGTTGGGTGTGTCATTTTGGGTGCCCGAGTGTTTTGTGTACACCGGTGTGTGCACAACTATATGACATGTAAGCTTGAATTTTTAAGGTTATAACAATTTCAAACTGTTGCGATTTGGTAGTTCAAGGCATCTTAAGTAATGATAGTGAACTTGGGCAAAACTGCATTGCTCATTTCATAGCGAAGCGTGTAGAAGAATTCAAATATCACAGATATACTTTTGTAGGTCCTGTGGTTCTTGAGTTACGTTGTAAAGAGCGCTGAAACAACAACACTTTAGTAAAACGTACATAACTCATTAACAACAATAAATTAAGCAAGTTTGCAAAGTATGCAATTTGTAGAATGAACTTTTGCAAAACATCAAGGTGTTATTTTTCAATAATATATTGATCTAGATAATGCAAATCGATTCTTAGGTTGCTTCGACCAACACTACCTCGTCTACCCTTAATCACATTAAACATAGAGATAATTGATTAAAAAAAATGTGCCATTTTTTCAGAAATAAAAGATATCGGTACTTTAAATGATGTCTGTGTATGTGGAGTGGGGTTGTTGTCTGTTGTGGTGACGGGTGGGATGGATGTGTGTGTGTGTGTGGGGGGCTGAGGTGCGACGGTGTTGGGGTGACAAGTGGGGGAGGTGAGTGTTTTGGGCCCATATATCTGGGTATGTTTAGGGTGCATGATGTCCCTGTGATGGTTTGTTTAAATTGCCTGAACTCATTGAGATTCAAAATTTTGAATTATATGGACTTATTTGGAATATTTGGGAATTAACATGGACTTTTAGGGACTTACGGGATATATTAGGAGTTATTTGGAATTAGTTTGAATAATACAGACTTACAGGGATTTACCGGGTTTATTTGGAGTTACTCAGAATTAGAGGAATACTTGGGAATTAAGTGGACTTATATGGACTTACTGGACTTATTAGGAGTTATTTGGAATTAGTTCGGAATAATATGGAATTATAGGGACTTACCGGACTTATTTGGAGTTACTCAGAATTACAGGAATATTTGGGAATAATATGGACTTATAGGGCGAATTTCTCGACGGGTGGCTTAGCAATTGGCTTGTCTAACCTCAAGGCTTAAGAGGTCGTAAGACCAGGCTTAACTGAAAACGTATTTCCCAAGCACGGCTACCATAGCCTCGAGGCTTTCGTTAGCCCGTGGGCCAGGCTTGTAGGATTAGCCCCAGGCTTCAGTAAAATTTGCATTTCTAAATCAGTCTTCTGTAGCCGTAGTCTCACGCAAGCCTGTTAGACCAGGCTTACAGCGGCTTTTCTTGGCCCTGCCTCAGAGCAGGTCTTAGGTCGTAAGCCTTGGTCTATTTCAATTTACAAATTATTTAAATTGTAACGCAAAGTTTATCTTTCATATTTTGATGGTCTTTCAATTAACATGAGTAAGCCGTCACAGTAACTAGGGGGGAGCGGGGAGCTCTTGCCCCCCCCATGAGAGTTATTAATTAATTATTTGGTCATTTTTGGTCACTCAATTTTTAAGGTTAAATAAATTGCATTTATCCCACCTTTGTACCATTGGCCTATATGTCACCAGCTTTAATACCTTAAATATGCCATTTGCACCATAATTTTTTTTCAATCCCACCTCCCCCCCCCCCCATGTCAAAAAGAAATCTACGCCAATGTTCCGGGACACATTCCAAGCAGATCCCATAACTCCTCAGACCCACTCCACCCTTACAAATCCAAACAGCATGAACGATGCCTGCCCTCATTTATTATGTTTGCCCCGCTTCCCCACCCCAACCCCAAATGAAAATGTCTAGTTACGCCACTGTGGGTAAGTAATTGTTCGATTTAGTTGAACATTTCAGCATTTTATTTTAGTGTTCATTTGAGTTAGTTGATTTTTTTAAGTAGCTGTTGCTATCATAAGACCTACTCATTTTGAATGATGGTTTATATATAAACTAATATAATTTTTTTTAAATCTTTCTTCATCATCATGATCATCATGATCATCATCATCATCATCATCATCATCATCATCATCATCATCATCATCATCATGATACCACCTGTCCCTATCCAAGCCTTAATGGTTTGATACTCGTACTTTTCATAAGTAGGCCTATTACAATATTATTTTGGAGTCCCTATATTATACCAGGTTGGACATCAATTTAATAAAATAGAAGAAGGACAAAATTGGTAAAGATATAGTAAATATTTGACACGAAACAATAATACATATATATGTACATGCAGTATTAAAACTGAATTAACGGATAAGATGCATATAATATTGCTATATCTTCTACTTAATTAATTATAAAATTGTACCAACAGATAACTTCATGCGAGATCTCAGAAGACTACTGATATCAGCAGTATATAGCACGTTGGTTGCTTTCCTTTTTAGGGGAATCACAGATTCCTTTCCATTAGGCTTACAGTTTTACCCTTTTTGGGATGCAAAGAAAGAATCACGAGTATAAAGCATAGACGTATCATTCATACAAGTTGGACTCATAAAAAGTCAAGTGGAAATAAAATAATACATAAAAGTCACAAAAACAGACACAATATTCTTGCATCAAGTTGTGTACGGTATAGGCCTATAAGCCCAAGCACAAGACCGCTGGGTCCAGGCTAGTCTTTTGCGCCGGGAACATTGCGATAATGAGACGGCAACCTTGTTAGTACGGTAAACCGTGAGGACCACAGCTTATGTACATCTACCTCCAACAGCCTATACAATTAAGTCGCTGGTTGAAAGGGACGAGGTTGTCAAGCGTTAAGCCTACAAGGCCACTAAGACTAGGTTGAATTTTGCGTTGAGGAAATCCGCTAGAGTTAAGACTCGGGCTTCGAGAGCGGGCTAGGCTTAGTAGCCTCAAGGCCACCTTAAGACTACGGCTTAATAAGACTCCTGTCGGGAAACTCGCCCATAGGGACTTACCGGACTTATTCGGAATTAGTTGGGAATAATATGGACTTACAGGGAACATTTAGGAATTACTGGAATAATGGGAATTACACCCTGTCATGGGGCCTGTTAGGATGAGGGTTAGGGATGATGTTTGGGTTAGGGTTAGCATTAGGGATAGGTTAGTGTAAGTGGTTAGGGTAGGTGTAGTCTTGATTAGAGTTATGGCTGCATGTAGGTTTTGGGTTAGGGTTATGTTTAGGGTTAGAATTATGGCTTAGGTTAGGGTTGGGCAAAGTTTAGGGTAAGGGTTAGAGTTTAACTTCATGTAAGTTATTGGCTTTTTGGACTTTGTCCTTTCGACCTGTAACCTAAATTAATGGTTATTCTTCCTACAGCATGGATGTAAGAAATGTGGCCACTCATTCTGCAAGACTTGCCTACCATACAAAGCTGTGATACCAGGTAGAGGATCCAGTACTGAGGAGCAAGTCTGTAAAGAATGTTTCACTTTTCTGAAAGCATCACCTCAGGAACAAAAACAGAATAAACAGAATGAAGGCAAATATTCACCTCCAGAAAACTACAAAAAGTGAGTATGAGAGTGTATAAAAGTCACTTGTAATCTTAAAATGCCCTTTTTAAAAGTTACACAATGTTAGTGATAAATATGTAATGAAGTCAAAATCGATGTTAAGAATGACATACTATGACATACTGTGATTTTAGCATCCTCTTTTTATGATATGGTTCAATATTAAAATATCCATGAAAAAATTTATTTCCAAAAATGTACAGTTGATTGGGACAATGAATTTGTGAGTTGATTCGGGCAATGAATTTGTGAGTTAGGCATAATTGTACGTATTACAGCCACTGTGTTGTAATTTCTGTTGGAGGATGAGGCTGTGGATCACAAAGTGCCCTTTAAAAGGGGGTCAATTTTTTGTATAGGGGGTTACTTTACATGGAAGGTCATCACCCAGACACACCGACATCGCCTGGCTAATAATTATTTGGTGCAGCAGAGACATTAAAATGAATACACGGGATCGATACACGTGAATTGCTATGCACGATTTTGATATCAGACGAAAATCTTCGGATACTGGGTTAGAAAATGATGAATATCTCCGTAAATGAATTTTTCTCAAGAAACCAGATGTGGTCTCATACACTTGAAAATACGTGTTGAACAGATATTATAGTCGTTAGCGGCGCTTTGAAAATTGGCCGTGCGCTTTGAACTCAAAATTTGACCAAAACTCTCAATTTTATATTGCGTTGGTCCTGTAGGCCTATGGACTACAGCGCGCGCAGCAGGCTATAGCGGCACTCACTCAAGTGGAGACAGTATATTAACCATTGACCGCAATGTCGTATACAAGCTTGCTCACACAGCGAGAAATCAATTACCCTGTCTATTGTCATAGCCTTAGTCAGGTCACTTCGCTAATAATATGCATCTCATAAGGTCCGAATAAAATAGCCATGTGTGGCTGTGGATTCAATCTACCATGGCGATTTCTACTATGAAGATATCGGGGCGATGTCACCAGGGTTCGTAGCGGTCATTAAATTCCTTAAAAGTCAGTGAATTTGAAGCAAGGTCATTAAAGTCATTAAAAGTCATTAAATTTTGTAGAAAAGTAAAAAAAGTCATTAAAAGTCTTTGAAATATATTTGTATGAAGGAAAAAATAAAAATACGATGTATTTTAATAATTATTTTATTTTATTTATGATTACATACCTGCCAACCGTTCCGCTTTTGGCGGAACTGTTACACTTTTTAAACCTTAAAGTCGGTAAAAAGCGGAACGTTCCGCTTTTCCCGAGAAAAAAGAAATATTAATGATGATTCTTTCTGGACACATATATTTCCAATTTTAAAATGAAAATTCCTTAGAACCCTGACTGGATGACTAGGCTAGATAATGGTACTCATTTAACATGCATGTGGTCACCTTTTCATGCCCAAAAGACTCCCAAAATTGATGCATTTTGGTCGATTATCGGACCTGCATGTTATCAGGTTTTGCGTTCAAAAACTCATCTCTTTTTCCTCAATGAATATTACCTTAGTAAGAAGTATGTAATGTGTATTAATGAACGATGACGTTTGAGATGATGCTGGACTGATGTCGTGTAGGCCTATGTGTATGCTCTAATATCAAGTCATGTTTAAGTCTAAATTAAATTGAAGCAAACTTGGGTCAAAGGTTTGATATGAACCTTTTAGCTGTATCCTTTGGCTTTGTGTGGCCGTCAGTCGGGGTGGACTTGGGGTGGGGGTGGGGGAGGTTGGGTGGGGGTGGGTAAGTGTGTGTATGTATTTCCCTTGGGATAGGCCTACTATTTTAGTCCCAATTTGTAGTGACATCACTCTGTATGTTTAACATACTGAATTTTACAAATTACTTTTATCATACAATGTATTCTTCATGCACATTAGTACCCTCCATGTGGGCCCCTCCCACATACCCGAAGGTGGGGGGGGTCAAATGTGATGAATCATTGTTTTTATATTATGCATTATATATATCAATTTCAGTCATGTAGGCCATGTTATTAGGCAAAAAAAACTTTGAAGAATGTCTCTCATGTACAAAAGTATAGGAAACTGAAAACTTTAAAGCATGTTTTCTGGAAGAAGGAAGCACTTTTTATTAAAAGTGTAAAACAAGCCAGGAGCTTTGAAATACACATTAGTACCCCCTCCCCATGTGGGCCCCCTCCCACATACCTGAAGGAGGGGGTGGGGGCAAAATTTAATGAATCATCGGTTTTATATTGCGCATTATATATATCAATTTCGGTCATGTAGGCCATGTTATACAGGCAAAAAAAAACTTTGAAGAATCTCTCTCATGTACAATAGTATAGGAAACTGAAAATTTAAAACCCTATTTTAGGATGAAGGAAGCATTTTTTCAAAAAGTCTAAAACAGGTCAAAAATGGTGTAAAACCTCTGTCTTTGGGGGCTTCATCCACTCGACCCCACGGGGCTTTGCCCCTGAACCCCAGCTGTTATATGCTCGGTCGCACAAGTGCTCCCGCGCAATATGTGTTCCACTTTTGGGGTTTCTGGGGTTGGCAGGTATGTGATTATTATGTATTACTTTATACTTTCCCGTTAGATAAATTAGAACAGTAGATTAGTTGAGTAACCCTTCCGAATTCAGCAGCTGAACCTGCAGGCTGTAGTATCAATGTATATTTTTTTATTAAATCAGCCAGTTTATTCTCATTAATTACATATACAAAGATAAATAATGATACATGAATAAAAATAAATATAGCAACAATAAAATACATATAAAGTAGTACAAACTGGCGGTGAAAAATCTAGGACACGGAGATACCCGACCAGCGAGTCTCCGGCTAGATAAAATTTTTATAAAAAAACAATTGTTAAAAGACATTATAGTTTAAACAGTGGCGGATCAATCCATGATGGTTCGGATTTGGAACAATATAAACTAAAAGATGTGCACAGGACGATTTTCATAAGATTATTCGAACGTTCTTAAAAGTTTGAGTTGTACCAGAGAGATGTATAAGGGACTTAAGAGTAGATGTGTTTTCAGGAGATAGGTAACCTCTACTACCAATTTCAAAAGCATGAATATTGACTTTGAGCCCTTTTCGGTAAGATCATTAACAAGACTCGCATATTTGTCGAGTTTCCTCTGATGGGCATTAACAATGTTTGTTTCAAGGGTATGGTTAACTCAATAATACAAATCTTGCTGAGATGAGGCCAATGAATGACAAGATCAGGGCGCTGGGAGGTAGGAAGAACATCAGGTGGAACTGTTGTGACTGTTTCTCCTTTTTTACCTCCAAGATCAGCATAAACATGATAGTCATTAGTATTGTCAGAGTTCCTAAAAAGAGACACCAAATAGTTCAAAACCGAATCATGGCGCCATGTGTACCTTCCTTGATCAAGTTTTGTTTTGCAAAAGTTCAACACATGATGGAGAGTTTGGCTGTTTTGACACAAAGGGCATTTGACATTATTAGCTGATCTTAGGCGCCACCTCCCCAAGTTGGTCAATGTAGGGAGGAATCTGTGGCTGCGTTGAGCGCAAATTGTAAGACACCACGTGGAAGCGCATACATTATATGTTTCCAAGTAAAACAATTCTGTTCTAAGTGAATAAGCTGGAGAAACCGGCCTTGAACCAGCAATTCTTTAACTTTAGAATTCCACAGGTTACGGATTTCATCAGTGACAAACTCTTTGATCTTACCAACAATACCTTTTTTTGTGGGCACTGGATTGCTATGGTCGGATTATTTTCCAGAGCTTTAACAGCTTCATTGTACAAGTTCTGACTATAATGAATTATGGAAAATTTACGAGAAAATGATTCTTCTCTAGCCAGCTTTGATACCAACGCATCCTGAACTCTTGAGTCGAAGCTTCTTTTAAGATGCACAAACTTAGAAGCATGACCTTCTTTATACAGCTGGGAAATGCTGCGAATTTCGAGCGAACCAGAAGAGTAAAGACCAGCCAAGGTACCGGTCTAGGGATCTGCAGCCATTTTTGACAAATGAGTTGCAGAGGGCATCTAGTTTAGGAAGGTCAGACCCGTTGAGTTCATGGACCGTAAGGTGGTATCTAAGCGATGGTAGAAGGTACCTTATATAAATGGCAAATTTAAACTCATTTCTGATCAATGTACTATCAATATTCTCCAGTCTTTGTTTGAGAATGTTGTGCGTTTCAGAGAACACTTCAGCTGGTTTCCCCAGCTTAGTTACAAGAGCACCAAGATACTTATGGTTGGTATCATGAAGAGTTTCAATTTCCGCATCACCAACTTTGAACATGATTGGTTGAAAACTACCATTAACAATTGAAAGAGATTTACACTTTGATGGCTTAAGGGTTAGACCCAGTTTTGTTATAATATCATCAATGTTCAAGGATCCTCTGATGGGTATCTCTCCTTCGAGTGGCAAGATTGAAATCGCCAGCAAATGGATTAACAATATGGCGAACATTTGAGGCCTTATTAAGTAAATAACCATGCCTCTCTTCCGATTTAATGTAGTCAATGATTGGGTTGAAGGCAAGGAGAAATATAAGAGGAGATAATGGATCTCCTTGAAACACGCCCGCTTGAATTGGAATAATTCAGAGGACCAGTTTGAGTAACAACTTGACCTTTAAGATTACCATAAAGGTTAGAGATATAAGTGACTATTTCTTCCGGAAAGCTGTTGCACTTAAGCGTATGAGAAATAACATCATGTGAAACAGACCCAAAAGCATCCTTGAGATCAAACCAGGTAAGGTGAACTGTTTTCTGAGCAAGTCTGGCGTTGACGCATAATTTCAGAGACAACAAATGTGTGATCTATTGTCCCACTGATATGCTTCAAGAAAGCTTTTTGTAATTCAATGTCAAGGAGTTCGTTATCCTTGATGAAACGATCGAATCTATCAGCCAAGATCAGATGGTAAATTTTACCAATAGAACTAGTCAGCGCAATCATACTGAAAATTACCTGGGTCGTCTGTAGGAGAGTTTGGGTCTTTATGAATTAATTTAACACGACTTTATGACGAATTTATGAATTAATTTAAAACTAACTGGTACTTATATTAAGAGGTACAAACATAACTGGTACTTATATTAAGATGTACAAACAATACTGTTCAACACATCCGAGGTATGAGATTTAATAAAAAGTCATTGAAAAGTGTATTTGAAAGTCATTAAAAGTCATTGATTTCACTGTGGTCTTGACACTATGAACCCTGGTCACTGTGCCAGATATTCTTACCAAGTTTTGAGCCAAAGTGCTCCAGTATTCTGAATATTATATAATTAGTAGGCATAAGGGCTCATATTGAAATTCCCTGACACAGGAAGGTGTGCACCATCCTGCAGCTTTCCTGTGCTAGCCTTCTTTTGTTAAAATCCTGGGCAGGGTGTATCACTGAAGCATATAATCCATCTGTTTTATGACCGAGCTTTCCTGAGGCGTGCGCTTAGCGAGGGGAATCCTGCCTTCTTTCTGTGTGAAAACGTGGTAGAGTATTTCAATATGAGCCCTAAAGTAACTTTGTTTATGTTACACTGCACTCATTGTGTTCATGATTTGCAAGAAAGAGAGTTTGCATTAGTTGGTATAATATGCAAATTCCATAACAGTTTGTTAAAAGACGCATGCCTTTGACTTTGACTATAAATTACTAATACACAAACACTTATATATCCATGGTCTTTGCAGGCGTGTTGCAGCATATAATGCAAAACAAGAAACACAGGAAAACAAGAGTAAAGCATCAAAAAGCGCATCTGTATCCTCACCTGCAGGACCAAATGCAAAGAGGTACAAAGGGCTTTCTGAAGCTGACCGAGACCTGGCCCAAAGGTTGGACAGACTCAAGGAGGAGAGGAAAAAAATGAGAGGTAAATAAAGTTGTAAAACAAAAAATGAAAGTTTCCCAAATTGCCACTGATTTGGTCCTTGTGCGCATTGAACATTAAATCTATTAATTTTTTACCCCCAATGCTTATAATTATTGCACAGCCCTTCACTGGCAGTCAATTAAATGTAAATAGAAAGTCTTGATTTCCTGTCCAATCAATGTGTAAGTATTGTATTCAATATCAATATTTTGAATGTCAATGATATCAAAGTAGGCCTATAGAAAAATTATCAAATTCGTGGACATCATGGAACATACTCTTTGCGTGGCTGTGCGTAGTAAGCAGTTATACGCAGATAGCCTCGCTAATATGGACGCGTGAGAGTAGCGTTATGCATGCTGCGTGTAGTTAGCATGATTAGTCGCGGAGTAACAAGCGTAGTTGAATGTTCCACGATGTTCACGAATTTAATATTTTTTCTATAGTATACTAGAGCATAGTAATGAAGAACTAGGGATGTCTTTGTGGGAATTGGTATATTAAGGTCGCATGGGTGTTTCATCATGGTGTAAAAATGTGTGTGTCATTTTCACTCAGGTCGGGTAGCAAGCGTAGAAGAGATGGAAGACAGGCTAAGAACACTCAAAGGTCTTCCACAGAAAGGAGCTTCATCATCAACATCTCAACAACCAACAGTGAGTACGGATTTGCATCCCATTTCTTCAGTGGCGTAGCCAGCACTTTTTCAGAGGGGGGGCAAGACAAATTTTAAGGGTTGCAAATGCGCGTGAAGTGCGTGAAAAATTTTACCATATTGAATCTAAACTGTTGAAATATGGTACAGAAAGTGAATAAATTAGCGCGAAGCGCGTAAAAATTGGCACTTTTTAGGTTAAAATGGCAAAATATAATCTAAATTTGGTCAGAAACACAAAAAGTCTTAAATGTCGGGGCGGTCACCATCCCACAGAGGGGGGGGCAAGACTTTTCACAGGGGGAGGGCAGCTGCCCCCCCCCCCTGGATACGCCACTGCATTTCTTCCAGGTGTTCAGTGGCATGTCCAGGGGGGTGCTTTAGGGGCCGCACTTTGTTAAAAATCATGTAAAATCAGATGTTTTTTGGCAATTTTAGCCATTAAGCCCCCGCATAAGCCCCTCTGAGCCCCCCGCCGGAACAGATCCTGGACTCGCCGGTGGTGATGGTGACACAATGTACTGAATGTAGGGCCTAATAGATGGAAAAAGAGAATAAACGATAGGAATTTTTGTTTTTACTATCTTTGACTGTTATCTTTAACACAAGAGGGTGTAGGTGACTCCATTTGAAATCTACACTACCTGTGTGGAACATTAAGGTCATGTCTTCCATAGGGGTGTATGGATTTAAGCTGGAATAGCCAAATTCAAACCAAACATGGGTTCTCTATATAGCTACATGTTTATTAGAAAGTAAGGTTTGCTTTTATGTTTTCAGGAACTTGAAGGTTGCTTGCAACTCCGAGAAATTTTATGCTCTACACTCTCTTTTAATCATATCAATGAATATCAATTAGCTCATTTGCATTCAATTATATTTGACATGATTGTTTTCTATTATTTGTAGGTATACCAACCCCCTGATACTAGAACATCTTATCAGCAATCTGATGATTTGATGACTGAAATGAAAGAAGAAGCAGCTATTGATGCAAGAGTTGCAGGACAAGATGTAGAAGGTATGTGATGCTATTGACAAAAGTAAAACGCTTTCCTTCATCAATAAAGATGAACAAAGCCTAGTTAGGTGTAGTAAACTGCATGGGTTCTGTTGGCCAAGTTATTGTTTTGTGTATACTATGCATCACATGTAACCCAATCAAGCAAATTGAGAGCATGTTGTGAAAAACCAAGTCAGATTTTTTGGATCATGATAATGAATATGAAAAACAGTGGCTTTTGTGACGGGAACAAGCAAACTATGATATTTTATCAATTTTGCCATCAAGCAATTTTAAAGGAGGAAACAGGAAAAAGTAATCCCGCCCAGGTATTAAACCCAAGACCTCAGGTTTTACAAGACCTGCACCTTTAATAACCACTTGGCCACATATTTCCACATATTTCCAGCGGTCAAGTACTCAACACTACCTCCTCCATGATAAAGAACTTTAGAACATGTGTAATATTGATGTAATGTTATCAAAGTGTGATTTCAGAAAGCCAAGTTGATATCATTGGGGCATATAAACCAAAAGATCATGGTAAATTAGGCCATAACTCAAAAACAAATAGGCAAGGATGTCCTCATTTTGCTTTTATGGGATTCTAATTAATAAATGCACGCACAATGGAAAGCTAAACCCACATATAAACATTTTAAACCAGAACAATTTTTATTTGCACAGGGGAGAGCAAAGATGTAGAAATCCCATCTGAACCAGAGATGCAAAATCTGGAGGATGAAGCTAAGAGGTTGATACAAGAAGCAAGAGGTGCTCTAAAACAAGAAGAAGAGGGTGCAAAGAAAGATGACGAGATGGCAGCTCGAGTAGCCAAATTGAAAGGAATAGATCCAGCATTAGCCACAGATACAGGTAGAAATATAAACTTGCATAATGAAACAGCTTTAAAGCTCATTATAGTATTTGTCTCATAACTCCAGTGAAATATTAGGTCTAAAATTTATTTTGTTAGTAGGTATTATGAACAAAAACATGGTAGTTTGGTGGGACACTACTACCCTGGAAGTCATGTACCGTTTGTTTGCATGTGATACCGCAATACACGTTTCTTCTTCTTGAATCCAAACTGCTGGAGCAATTGAACCCAAAACTTAAAATATCAGAGTAGCATTCTGTTTGAGCAAAATATAACAGTAGAATCAAATTTGGAAGTTATGCATCATGCACTTCTAATATATCAATTTGGGGAAAAGGATGCCTTGCCTGGATATTGTATACTGTGTAACTAAGTCAGCAGGGATATGGAAGTTTAAAGAGCTAACAGCACATCTGGATTTATTCATTAAACAAGCTCAACATTTTATGGTAAAACATGATCCATGATAATAAAATGTCGAACTGGCCAAGGTCCTGACCAGTCTAAAAGAACATTGTAATATGTGAAACAATCTGCTCCATGGGGCCAAAGGAGGCATTTTTGAAAATTGAGTTACTATAAGTATTACTGATACTGAAAACACCAAAGGTCTAGCATACTTGGTTCTAAAGTTTTGAAGCTTTGTGATGTGTATTTTCTTATGTATTTTATTGTTTTTCACTCCATATTTTTGCCTTTATCTCAATTTCAAATTTGCAGCCTTTGGCCCCCATGGACCAGATCATGTCACATATGTACATGTAAGGACAAGGTTATCTACCCAAATCCAAGTATAAACATTAAGTAATTGCTGGTATTTATTTACCATGGTTACTTAGTAGATCAATTTTGGTATACATGTGCAATGTCTTCCTTCCAACTTGTAACAGCTTGCATACCAGGCATTCTTGAGATTAAAGAAGGTAACAATCAGGCTCATTGCAAACATATGAAGTTGCAGTAACATGTAGACCATGTGAATCTGTCCCGGGGAATCTGGGTCAACCATTTCATTTTCATCTCGTCAGACCTTTCCCAGTTGTGTGTACAAACTTGAAAGACATACAGGTTTCAATCTTATTAGTTACTGTATGGCAAGATAAAAAGTGTTTCTTGTTTGTTTGTTATTCTTGCAACAGGTACAAAAGATGAAGAGGAAGTAAGTGAAGAAGAAGCGTCAAAACGACTGATTACACAGGTTGGTTGTGTTTGGAGGTTTGTGTGTATGGGTCTGGGGGGTGTAGGGGTGTATGTGTGGGGGTGTGCATTGCAGCTTACTAATAATTACAAGGTACTATGTACATACTGGCTACCCCTTGTGGGGCACAAATCTTGATCCCAATAAAAATAATGTTCAGTTGTTAAGGTGATAGAACATGGTGTTGTGATGTTGTACAGCTTTTGTGTCAAGTTATCTACATAGAAGCAAAACTCAACAGCTAAATAACAACTGATCATTTATGAACTTATTTAACCAAAATGATAAATCACTCTATCTTCTCTACTCTTAGCTGCAAATGAACATAGTATAAAATTATTGAGCTATACTTAGTTCTTGAGCAGTTTAACTTCATATGATGTGCATATTCCTTAATATTAATGAGCCAATTTAGACATATTTTGAAAAGAAAAGTGATTATTATGAATTATAGACAAAAGGTTTTGTAATTTCAAAATTGCAAAGTTGTCCAGCTGACCAGATCCCTGAATGACTTTCGTGGAACAATTAATGTGTACAGAAATTGCTATTTTAAATGAGCCATAATGAGGTTGATTTTGCTCTAAAACAGGCGAAAAGAGAGCTGTACATTGCAAGTTTTACAATGTAGGTGATTTTGTCCAAGAACTTTGGTTCACCTTGAGTTTGGTAGCGACATAAATGCTCTTTTACGGTTGTGCTGCAAGCGTGCTGATAAACCGTGCGTGTGCGTGTACACTCAGGGCGTTTAACTTGACGCGCGTGATTCGATACTGCAGCAAGCGAAATACGCACATACGTCACTACCGAACTTGAGATGAACCAAATTATAGCCATCCACTGTCCCAGTTGGTACACAACTATTCAGTTTCACCTTATTTGAGCTTAAAAACAGAAACGAGGTAAAGCAACATATTAAAACCACAACAACTGGTGTCTGACATTGTGGAGTTTATCTTGAAAATTAATTAATAGATGTATTCCCCAAATTTAGAATTCCTGTAGGTCTAGCGTTATGAAGAGACTTTTCTTATACTAATTCCTCCTTCTCAGTGCCTTGATTTCATCTTGGTTTGCAAGAATCAAAATCCATCATAGTCACTGCACTTAATGTATGATACAATGAAAGAAGTTGATTCTCGCAACCGAATCTTATGAGAATTATTACAAGAATCGATTCTGTGATTCTTGTGGAAATCTAGGCCCAGCTTCTACATGTTCATGTACCAGATGACCCCACAAGCTATGGCTAGTATATGACAGTAGCATTGACATACCTTGTTGTTTTGTTCATATTCATACATAGCTCATGGAAGAAGCTAAATTGGAAGATAAAGTTAAAGAAGATGGGTTTGGTGATACATCATCCAGACCAACAGCTGCAGCTGACTCGGTTGAAAACAAGGTGAGTCATGGAATGAATACCATGAGTAATTGAACAAGTCAAATGCAAAACTCGATAAACATCACTTTTTGAGATAAATCCACCAACATGTGCCCTATAATGCTAGCTTTAAATAAATACTATACTTTAAAAAATCCAAGGTAACTTTTCGAAAATATGATCAAAAGTGGCATTTTTTCATATTATTTTCTTTATATTTGACCAGTTATATATGGCCTTGAATATTTCAAAGGAGAAAAATTGATTTTTCATATCCAAACTCTTGAATTGTTTGTTAGGAAAATCAATGCGTTAAGCTTATCTCAACGCTTGCCCTAATGCTAAATAACTATAACAACACTGTCATAGGGGAAAAACATCAGATGTGGTATCACGTTCAGATGTCTTTACACCATATGTGACCATCCTCCACAACTGAGCCTGGATGTCGCCAGTGCCACTATTGAGATATGCTCCATTGAACTTAACAATAAACAATAGGAAACAAAGGATTTATTGACTGCTTTATTGATTTTTCACTACTTAAATGTCAAGTACTATAGACATGATATACATCATTTTAAAGCTAATTTCAAGCAGAATATTTTGGTTGAATATCTCAAAAATGATGATTGGCGACTTCAGGGCTCAGTTGTGCTGGATGGTCACATATGCTTTTGATTCCTCCATTTTGCAAAATAAAAGTCGGAAATCCAAAACGAGTTTACATCTGACAATTCTGTCAATGAAATAAAAGCACAGCCTGTGATTGGTTAGTATTGCGGAACAAATGTGGCGCCTTTGTTAGTTACGTGATACTAAGCAATCACTTGATTGACAGGATTGTTAGACATAAACTAGTTTCTTTATTTCTGGGTTTTATTTTAGTATAATAGTGACAAGAATGTCATTCAACCAATAAGACCACACTCAGTGAAAAGTTTGTACTTTATTTTTTCATAGCCTAAAGTTGATCCTGATGAACTCCCATGGTGTTGCATATGTAATGAAGATGCGAGTTTGCGTTGTCATGGATGTGATGAAGACTTATACTGTGCAAGATGTTTTAGGTGTGTATTCATTTGTAATCAAAATTTAGCATATGTTTTTGGACTAGAAATTTTTTTTAAATATATGACATGATCTGGTCCACGAAGGCCAAAGGAGGCATTTTTGAAAATGTTACTATATTATTACCTTATACAAACATTAGGCTATCATACGCTGAAAAAAACCATATTTGGCTTTAAAGAATTGTTGTGATATCTACTTTCTTATGTATTTTATTGTTGTTTTATTCCATATTTTTGCATTTATTTATCTCAATTTCAAATTTGCAGCCGTTTGCCTCCATGGACCAGATTGTGTCACATATTAAACATGTAAATGTAATCTTGATCATTGCAACACTGGTTTGAAGCATATGCTTTATTTTCAATGAATGGTTTTGATCTATTAATTTACATGGGGGTCATTTAAGTGGGAGGGAGTTGGTTTTCACCGGGGGACTCAAGTTTGGTTTGGGTAGGGGTATGCTGCTGAGAATTGAAAGTGGATCCATCAATATACCAATTTGTCAAGAAATTTGGACCCATCAGTATACCAAAACTCAAAATTTTTGGCCAAAACACAAATTGTCTTGAATTTTTACTACTTTTGGGGGGAAGTTTCAAAAATTTTGGCTTCTGTAAGGCAAAATTGGGCTATTTTCCGAAGAAAAATATGAATAAAGGACCCTTTCATATACCAAAATTGGCCTAGAACAAGAGGTTATTGATATACAAAAAGGCCGAAAATGATACCCATGTTTGCAGCACATTCATGTGGTCATTTGTACTAAGTATGTTATAAACTGGTTTTGGATTTGGTCTAAACATTTTTATAACATTTCAGGTGTTATAAAGGTCATGAAAACATTTTTTTAAACATTTTATATGAAAAACACCAGAACAACAAAATGTTGTTAAAAACACTTAATAAAATGATTTTAAAATGTTTTTTTTAGTTTTCAAAAGTGTTTTCTAAATGTTGCTAAAATATTTTCTACCCTTTATATAACCCAACTTTTAAATGATTTCTGTAAAATGGTTTGTGTTTGCTTGGAATATACCGCCTCCCCAATCCCCATGACTTTTATATCCTATTCGTAATCTTCAGTTCAAATTGCTGGCCGGCATGTTTTTAATATGTTAATGTGGGTAGGATATGCATTAAAATAATTTAATTAGAATGGTCGTGTAGTCCATGAATTGATTCTCCTGAAAGCTAATTTATTCTGTAATTTTGAACTTCTTTTCATTTGATTTGCAGAGAGGGTCATGACCAATTTGATCTGCCAGATCACAAGACAGTGCCATACAAACCACCCAAGAATCAAGGAAGGTGATGTTGGAATTAATTACGACCGGTAGTCTTGTTTGAATTTACTGACAAGAACATTACCCAATTCAAATCTTATATATTGGATAACAATAGTTTATTTCACAAAACTTTCACCATTATATTATTATTATGTAATATTATATAGCCATGTTATTATTAGTAGGCATGTCCACTAAAAATTGAAGTACTTTTAAATTGATTCAGACCTAACTTATTGGATGGGAATTGATGAAAGAAACATTTTGGCGTTTAAATAATCTTAATCGGACGTTTCATTCCAGAGATATGGCCTTTCGAGTGTCACGGTTTTATATAGGGCTGCTAGAACATGTTAAAAAGTTAAAGTCCAAAAAGGAATACTAACAGAAAGTGCAACTTTAAGGTACTTTTTCTTAATGTATTTATTAACTATCTTATCTGGAACATTATATTTGCTTATAACAACATGAAAATAAGATCATCCTGAAAATTTAATCGATTTTGTTGACATACAACAAAAACTATAAGACCTCAAAACCCATGGTTTGTTTGTTGAAACCTCAAGCATGATCATAGATGGCCGCCATGGAAAATATCTCCATAGAGGAGATGAACAATAAGTGCATTATTTCAAATGAAAAGCGGTAGTCTTAAACATTGTTCAATCTTTTAAGGTCAGCACATTTTATCTTCAAAAATTATTATATTTCATCATGGCATAAGTTTGGTAACATTAATCACTACCAATTTTGAGAAATTTGCTCCAACTCAAAGGTTATCTTTACTACATTGAGCAATACACTGTGTGCATGGAAGCCATGATGGTCCCGGTTTTTATACTCCCTATGAAATGGACATGGTAGTGAGAAGTGCACGGGAAGTGCATGATTTGAGATGGGCGCATGTAGGCTTAAACATTCTTAAATTTCTTAACATCCTACACATTTTGTCTTCATAAATAGTTAAATTTTATGAGTATGTAAGTTTGCTTGTCTGATTCACTCCAAATTCGGAGATAATTGCGTTTGAACACCTGATGCACGGAATGGTGTCACTTCAACCTGTTGTAGTTCTCATCTCATTAAATTTTTCATTAAAAAAGTTGATCTCTTCATGCAGGAAGGTCCTCTCTATTTACTGACCAAACAGGAAAAGTTTGGTGAATGTTTTCTGGTGGAATCAGGAATTTCTTGAAACACCCTGATATAGGCCTACATTTGGATCAAAACAAGTATGTACGCCATTTAACATGCCTGGGATTTCTTGTATCGATCAGTTTCTCCATAGACAATACGTGTGTGAGTGCACGCACACAGTAAATGAAAAATCGTTCTAGTGGAAACTGTATTGAGAGTGGGCATCCCTATTATTAGATGTTTATTGTCTATTTATATTTTATTATCATTTTATATGCATTACAAAGTGATGTCTTAATAACCAACTGTGCATATTCGGATAGATAAGCCAAATTTAACATCTGATATTTTATTATTGTTTAATGTATTTAAAAGACGCATTTTCACTGATCCCCTCTACTGGTGCTGACTGAGTTGTATCGTAATGTGTGTGTAATCCACGGCCATAAGACAGCAAGTTTTGTGGCTTTGAGCAGTGCTCATTGTTAATTGGAATTGCCATCCATCAAAGGGCTGGATAGCTCACATGGTAGAGCACCGGTCTCGTAAATCAGAGGTGGTCAGTTCAAATCTCGCTTCAGCCAAATTTTCTTTGCTCCCCTTCTTCATCTTAAATTTTTGGCGATATTAAAATATGCACAACCACTGGCACCAAATGGACACTTATTATCTTGATGATAATATCACTCAATTTGATGATTTATGTGTTTGTTTTAATCAAAGCGATTAGACATTTTTGGTCCCTATGCACAAAACATGTTAGACAGAACTAGTGGTCTAACTAGGGATATTAGTCCTACACAGAGGGAACGTTCTGGTATTTACATACAGCCTTATTATATATTATTTTGATCCTCCCAAAGGCAGATACATGTAGCTTAATATCAAATAGTGCAGTTTAACTTTTAGACTTCACTAGGAGCAAAGGAGGAAAAGAAAGGAGTGTATGGATCTCTCCCTACATCAGAAAAGAGTAAAAGGATCCATCCTAAGTCTAACCCATAGTTAGACCAGGTCTAACATTAGACTGGGTCTATAGACCAGGGCTAACATTAGACCTGGTCTAACTTGTTTTGTGCATACGGACCAACGAGAACAGACCCTGCCATATGTTTGGGATAATATTGAGATGTACATTCTGTGTGTAATGCATTTTGTGGAAACCAATGCAACACTCAAACTGAAAGATGCAAATTATCATTTTGCCAATAAATGCTGGTGGTAACTATTTTGGTTTCCATGCATGGCAAATCAACATAGCAGATTTATTGTAGCATTAGTGTAAGCCATGGGCAATACTGAGTTTTAATCATTTCATAAACTGTCACTTATGTCCACACAATTTCACATGATATTTTATTGTAAGTATCAGTCAAGGAATAAAGACAAGTGAAATCCATAAGTATCTGCAAATGTTTGTCTTTGAACTTATTGTCATTATTACATGTACCATATTCATTCCAGTAAGCGCCCAGGGCGCTTAACAAAGTCATTTTGGTGGGCACTTATTTTTTTACATGGTTTACCTAATTTTTCGTAAGTTGTGTTGATTAGAGACAAATTTACGTATGTTAGGCCATAAAAAAAAATAATGGTTTGTCTCAAAGCTCACGAGGGGTTTGAAAACAAATGCGAAATGCGATTTTTATTTTATTTATTTTTTTATTCCTGACTTTTTCCATGGTATTTGGAGAAAAAAGTCTGATTTTCGCCGAATTTTTCCAGAAAAACTAAAAATATTCCGCATTTCTTTTTTTCCAAATCTCAGGAATTTACAAATGCGCGCGCAAGCTTTGAGACAAACATTTTTTTTTTTGCCTTATAAAAGAGTCTTGAGACGTTCTAGTAGCTTTTCTGATGTAGAAAATGTATTGCAAGTTTACACAGGACTTGTAGTCCCCCAGCTATTTCACCGTATCAACATCTATCTGTCACTTCAACATTAATGGTACCCTTTAGCAAATTGGAAATTTCCTGGGTGGGCGCTTATTGGGGCACGGGGGCTTATTGGAATGAATACGGTATGTACTATGTAGAGAAGTGCCAACTGCGGACTGGGCACAGTATTAAGTTGTGTGCATTGACTGCAAGAACCAGCGCATTGAATGTGTGAACAAAGGTGGTGCATCTGCAACTGCGACAATTATCTAACTTCACTTGATCAAGTAAGCCAAAATGTTTGATACATGGATTATAAGCTCAGATGTATGAATGTGACAAGCACACTAATAATTATTTACTTACATGAAGAGTGAAAAGGCTGTTAGCTGTAATTAACAATATACTGTTTCGATTTGCACAATATCCATCAACTTGGGCAATATTTTAATGAAGCTCGCCCTGAAAAGCAGAAATTTTAAATATTCTTTGATTTTCTTAGTCTTTCCCCTTTTTGCTGTGCCTTGGGAATGGAAATGTTACCAATTTTTAACTCACATTTTAAGCTGATTATTTAAATATCTTTGAACATCTTATCTGGCTCACTAAATATAATTGAGACCTTGTTGCTACATAATAAATCACATGTTTTGTTTTATAGGGATTTCAGAGATTTTTTGTACAGCATCCCCACAAGGGGGGCAGGGGGAAGACTTTTCACAGGGGAATCTCCCCCAGGCTACGCTACATCGCTGTCAAGGGTCTCTTGCCAGGGTACCTTCCACTTTAAGACCGTTAGTACTGACCAGGTAATTTTTAATTAAAAAGAATTAAAAATAATTACATATTGAAGCATAATTGGGTTGTCAGTCCTATACACATTTTATGAAATACCAAACAAATGGCATTTGACCCCATTCTGAACAACATTATGATCGCATATTTCAAAATACAACAATTATCACTGAGTTTTTATCACCATGGTATCACCTGAAGTTATATGTGCCAAAAAGTATCCTTACACTTGGAAAAATTCTAATTTTAAAACTGAACCATGTCTGGGTAAATTCATTTTTCATTATCTAATCCTGCACATTATGACACCCCATTGAATCCAATGTGACCTCAAGAAGTTAAGTACATGTACAAACAATTGGTTAGACGAAAGTCCAGTTTTAAAAGTTACAAAGCGAAAAGATTCCAACAAGCGCAACAAAGAGACAACACAGTTTCTTCAATGAAGCTTTATTTAAAGCAGTAAGTTTTTGTTTCATTTTTTTCTTCTCTGTACTTTTCATAACTTTCATTTTATATGTCAGTTCTTTTGTTTCAGTTTTCGTTTGTTCCTTTTGTTTTAAATAAAAGGCGCACATTTATTTTGACCATTCACCACTCTTAAACCATATGTCTAGTCCATGGATTTTTGAATAGGCAAGTTTGTCACTTTTAAAACTGGAGCTTCTAATCAATTGCTTGTAACTTTGCTTCTTGAAGTCATATTGATTTCAATGGGGTGTCATAATGTGCATTATAAGATCAATTTCCGGAAGTATGGTTTAGTTTTAAAATTCAGATTTTTTTTCCAAGTGTAAGGATACTTTGTTGGTGCAGTATATGACCATTTTCATATCTGAAATATTGGGAGCACTCTCCTCCACCTGCAATCCTATAGTTGTGGGTTCACAGCTAGCATGTAAGAACACTATATACTTGAGATATACTTTAAAGAATAACACTTCAAATTTGTTTTTTAATGTTTTAAGCTCAAGTTTATTATATTTATTATATAAATAGAAACCACTTTCTTCCAATATTAAGTGTAAATGATATTTGAAACAGATTACATTAATGATATTTATCATAATCATTGATGTGATTGCTCATGTGGACTTCTGGATTGCCATTTTGGAGCAAATTTCTTACATAATTATTATCATATTAAGGGCTCGGATAGCAATATTTTCATGCACAGTAATTTTCTGGGACGTCAGAGCACAGACATCAAATTAAATTCTGAATACGAGAATGTCTTTCTGATATCAAATAAATTTCTTCTTTTTTTAAATTTGCGATATAAATAAATTTGATTAAAAATTGATATTTATTTATTTTTGATATTCAACAGTCCTCAAAGTAATCTGAATCTAATGATATGTACTTCAAATGCATATAGCTGGGATGAAAAGCCGACAATTATTAAAACATTTTGAGCTTTCGTATTGAGGGTACACATTTTTGTCCCAAAAAGACCTAAAAATTTGAGGTCTTTTGTAAGTAAATAAATTTAACTTAGGGGACTGTTAAAAATGAAAATGATAAAAAAATATCAATTCTTAAGAATTTGCCATCAAATGTGTTTTATATGGCCAAGTTCAAAAAGCAAAATTACTTGATACAGCAGGGCATGCCCCGTATTCATAATGCAATTTCATATGTCTGATGTGCACTCACTTCCCACAAGAAATACTGTGCAAACGTTGCTATCTGATCCTTTAACATGCCTTATACAACTACTTTTTCTTCTACACCATTTGTGAAAGTACTCACAGGATTTGAGATTGCTACTATAATTTTTATGTAAACCATTCCTTGGCTGGTCTTTGGTGTGAGTTTTAATGTGGTCTTTCAACAACTCTTCCTATACTTTTGTACAGGAGCCAAGCGTTGTTAATCGGTGATGAGTCAACAGTCCAGTAGCATATACGCGAACGCAAGGTTACGCATATGCGTGAACACGTACAATTTGTCATGCCTGCAACGTAGGCACTCTCTGTTTAGCAGCTGAACATTACCACTAGTTTTAATGCTGATATCCAGGAGATATCACCGAACTTCTGGTAAGGTTGAGTGGCAATGACAAATGGATATTCCGAATGAAAAAAAATCATGTGAATCTTTAGCTTGTCTTCGTTGTTGAAAGAGATTCAATCATGTTTCACCGTTATTCAGCACCGATTAACAACTTGCGTCCGGTGCGTCTGCGTGGTGTGGTTTCTAATTGGTGTGTGATCATGTGGTTTTTGAGATGCCACAGTCGAATAAAATTTTTCTTACAGTACTGACATTGATATAGTTTCTGTTTGGAATGAATTATTATATGTCCTTTGAGATGGCTCGTGTTTGCAAAACATCTCTGACAGTACTTGCACTGGAAGGTTTTCTTTTTGGTGTGAGTTCTAATATGGTTAGTGAGATGGGTCTTACGTGTAAAACATTTCTTACAATACTCACACTGATAGGGTTTCTCTTTGGTGTGAGTTCTCATGTGGACGTTGAGATTGCCTCTACGTGCAAAACACATCTGACAGTACTCACACTGGATCTCCTTGGTGTGTGTTACTAAGATGTGGTTTTTGCGATAGCCACTACATGTAAAACATTCCTGACAGTAATTACACTGATAGGGTTTCTCTTTGGTGTGAGACCTAATGTGTATTTTAATATAACCAGCTGTAAAATATTTCTGACAGTACTCACACAGCAAGGATTTCTCAGTATGTGTTCTAATGTGCATTTGCTGCTCATCACTTTTTGCAAAGCACTTCTGGCAGTAATCACACTGGAAGGGTTTCTCTTTGGTGTGAGTTCTTTTAATGTGGACGTTGAGATGGTCCCTACGTATAAAACATTTCTGACAGTACTCACACGGGAAGGCTTTATCTTTGGCGTATGTTAATATGATGTACTTGTGGTCTTTGTGATAGCCTCTACATGTAGAACATTTCTGAGAGTACTCACACTGATAGGGTTTCTTTTTGGTGTGAGTTCTCATGTGTAATTGCTGCTCACCATTTGTTGATAATCTTCTCTGACAAAACACATATTTTGAGCATCTATGAGGCCTTACATATTTTATCAGATGTCTGTTAATGTGGGTTTTCAATTTGTCCAAAGAATAATGCTTGACGTTGCAAAATTGACAAGAAAATGGTTTTAGAAGCTTCATTGTCACCCAAAGATGATATGCAATACAATACTGCTACTGTGAGCTTTTTGAGACAACACTGATAAATAACTTCCTGTTCACTGGTGCTGCATTGCTATACCTAGGAACCTCAAATACTTATGTTCAAAATATAAGACCTTCAAAATATTCACAATATAAGACAAACTTTTTTTTGACAAAATTGAGTCATGAAATTGGTATAAAATAAAAAATATTTTCTGCATAGTCTTATACAGTAAACCATAGAACAGTAAACTTCAGACGAATCCAAAACAATCACAGATGTATGTAGATCAACTTCCCTTCTGTCTTAGGTCTGGGCTCTACTTCATTAGTTTCCAACTGCAGATCAGTATAAATCAAAATATCTGAAATTTTAATACAATATAATTATTAATGATTGTTTCTATATAATATATATAGTGTATGTGTACATCCATATCAAAACGTTGCACTTGTCGGCTGCTACATGTGTCTCATTTCAAATAATAGCTAGGAATAAATACCAGACTCATCTCAAGTGGACGTCACTTCAAATCATCCCCAAGTCACATGGTTAAGGAATGTCATCTGTATTCATAAACCATGTGACTTGGGATGATTTGAAGTAACAACATAGAAGCTTGGGTCAGTACTCCTTGTGTCCAAGTTTGGTAGAGATTGATGCAAGCGTCTGGCACTAGTAGCATTTTAAAAGATGGTTTGATGAAAGAAGAAGCAGAAGATTGACCTGCTCAACAATATATCAGTGTGGCATTTCATGCCATCTGATAATTATAACAACTCTAATTAAAAGGGCATTTCATGATCCACAGCCTCATCCCCCACTTTTCTAAAAAAAGTTGAGATTTTTATACTAGTACCACTGGAAACCTCTGGCTACTTAGGGCTGTGCAATAATTATGAGCCCCAGGCCTGCCAAAATCGCTTGCCCCCCCCTCTCGGCCTGCCAAAAATCGCTTGCCCCCCTCTCTCGGCCCGCTAAAAAATCTTTGCCCCCCCTTTACACATGGCAAATTTTTGGGTTCCCAATTTTCAAACCTTAAATGGTCGAGACATATGTTGTGAGCACAGCGAGCAGGAAAATTTGCATATTAAAGCGTTTCCGTACTGTTTTCCTCAGCCTTTTTAGAGCATTTTATTTAAAAACCGCCCCATGAATGTGTGCCAAAATCGCTTGCCCCCCCTCTCGGCTGGCCAAAATTGCTTGCCCCCCCCCCTTCGCCGCCAAAATTTCTTGCCCCTCCCCAATTTTACCCTCCCCAGGGCTCATAATTATTGCACAGCCCTTAAATGTTTATGTACCAAAAATTTCTTGCAGATTAATTTGTTTGGAAAAATATCATCAACTTTGAATTTTGTTCTGGTATACCAGAAGGAAATTACAACAGTGGCATATGGAGCAGTGTAACACACATAAAGCATGCATAATTCGCAAACACAAAATCAGTATATCAACTGAAATTTTGGGAATAAGCTTTTTTGATTTTTTTCGTGAATATCTACTGAAAAATATTATAAAAAGAGGATGCTAGGATCACAAAATCCTCCAAAAAGGCTTAGGAAAACACTACAGAAACCTTCAAATATGCAATATTTCCTGCTCGCTATACTCGCATCATATACTGTAAAAGTCAATATTTTCGCGATTTTGAAGATTTTGTCAATTGCGCGAGAATTAAATTTCGCGGTTTTGATATTGATACAATAGAAACCTAATGCAAAAGGTTATTTTCACGAGTTTTTATTTTCGCGATTTTATGTCCACTTGTGAAATTCGTGAAAATAAAAACCTCTCGAAAATTTCTACTTTTACAGTATCTAGATCATCTAAACTTTAAAAATTAGGAACCCACAAATTTGACATGTGCAAAAGGGAGGGGGGGAGATATTTTGGCAGGCCATGAAGAGGGGGGGAAGCAATATTTGAAAAATTAACCCACCAGGCTTGTAATTATTGCACAGTCCCTAAATATCAAAATCTACTAGTATTTGCTATCAAATATTGATAACAACTAGATCTTACAATACTGATTATACATTTTGAAATGATAATTTTCATATCAAATTTAAATTACCTGTTCATATTAAAGTTCTGGCAAAGATGTCCTCCAGTGTAAGCTACACTATGATCATCAGTATGAAGATAGCTCCCAAGTGTATGATAAGCCCTGGTAGTACTTTTACTGTCTCTTACTACAAACTTCAGACATATCTATAGAACACCGACACGCACCTGAAATGTTAAGAAAAGTTTGAATGTTGAATGTCTCAAATTTTTCACCTTGCAATAGCAATCAAGAAAAACTAGATTGCACTATCTAGGCCATTTGGTTACCTAGGAAACAGCAAAATAGCGTAGGTCAAAACCAATGACTGAATGGGTATATCTGTTTCATTGTGTTACCTATATGTAACAAAACATCTCAAGTATTGCAAACTATTCTTATTGAAATTGTTATAACAAGTCAAACATTTTAAGACCATTTTCATCAAAATCAGAGGAAATTTTCTGTTTTGCCCCATGTGGAGCCGAAATGTTGAACTTTGACCTTTTGCACATAACTCTGGAATGATCCAAACGTAGATATGGTTAAACAACATTAGGCGGAGGAGGTGCCATATTTGGTGTTAAGTTTAGGTATTTAATTTTTTCTCTATTTTCCACCCAGGTAAATAAAGTAAATAATTAAATAGCCAAACCTAATGCTAAATATGACGCCTCTGCTTTAATGATATATTTTCTGAATATGACCAGAGGAATATTTTGGAATTAGTTCAAAAACAAAATTGTGCAACTTTGTTGACGGTTGACCTTTTCTGCACAATATATTTGCTTAAAAAGTGACCCACAAGGAGAGTAGGCCAATTCTATTGCTTATATCATCTTCGGCTAAATTGATTTGCTAACCTGTTCCTTTTCCTCTTTATTGCTGGTCCTTGGGAACCAGCCTAGAAGTGCAATGTTACTAATTACTTACTTACCACATTTTCAGCCAATATCTCTATAGCTAGCTCACTAAACCCCTCTAATATAAAGTATATAGCAGCGCAAGCTTATAACCTTTCGGGCAGCCCTGAATTTTGTTGATGTATTGAAGTATAAAGATTGTTCCAACCAATTTGTAGGAAATCCAAGAAACTGGACTTATTTGACCTTGGATGACCCCTGATGATTGTTGCAACATTATAATAAATCACATGTTTTCAGAGATTTTCTGTACAGCCAACAGGGAAGACTTCTCACAGGACGCAGCTCCCCCCCCCCCCCCCGGCTATGCCACTGGTAGTATGTCACAAAGGGTCTCTTCCCAGGGTACCTTCCATAGCACTGACATGGTTATTAAAAGGCCTTTAAAATGATTAGATATTGAAGAATAATATGGGTTGTCAGTCCTATTCTCTTTTTATTATAAATACCGAAAAAATATGGCATTGCCCCCTTTCTCAACATCATAGTGTGCTTCTTTATTTTGGTAAAAATTCCCAGTTGCCGAATTGGATAAACCCAGTTTTCTTCAGTTTTTCACTATGAGCTTTACGGAGTAAATCAATATTGCTATTAGAGTGAAGTACGTAAAAACATAGGTGTTTTTTTAAAATTATCACAAGAGTATCACCTTAATCTATATGAACATTTCCATATTTGCCCTATAAATATATGTGACCAACTCCAACAAAACCCGGAACAAGTCGCTATACATGTTTTTGAGGATGACATTCCTATAAAAAAATCAAATTTTGGAATTCTTAATTTCATGGTATTTGACTGTGGGACACAGTGGACTTTGGAGGTGACGCATATGTAGGGCTGTTAAGACCCCATTTTCAGCGACGCTGTCACCCAAAGACCCATATATTTTTTTTACGAACACATGTTCTGTCACCAGAAGACCCCCTATTTTTCCATTTGATCTGTCACCCAAAGACCCTTACAAGTTCAATTTTAACAGCAACTTTCATTTATCACTGATTTTGTCACTTATTTTGAAAAAACAAAGAAATTTTAAGCCATTTAGAACTAAAAATTCAATTTCCGAGGTTTCTGTGATGCTGTTTCAGCTCTCACCCAAAGATTCCATTTTAAAAAAAGGTCATGTTCTCACCCAATGACCCCATATTTTGTACGTTTTGCTCTCACCGAATGCCAAAAATCATGCTCTCACCTAATGACCCCATATTTTTACATTTTGCTCTCACCCAATGCCCCTTAGTGCGAAAGCGCCACCCCTACACCTCTATCCATTTCAAATTGAAGTGCCCCCCGGTTTATTTAATCAATAAATAATAGTTGAACTATGATAATCCCTATTCAATCCTGTGTAAGTCAGGAAACTAATTGGTCTATTACTCAGAATAGCAAGTTGGCAAAAATATCAGGTATCATTAAATTATCCATATCTTGAAAAGTATTGATGCTGTTTACATAATTTTGGTCTCATTTTGAAGCTTATTATCTAGTGCTTACAATCTTATTCAAATCATGATATGTTAAAAATGTGACTTGTTCCTGGTTTTGTCAGAACGGGTCACATAAGGGAGTAATCTACTCCACCTGCATAGTTATAATATGCCCTTTTTGAGTTCACAGAGGGTAAGATATATATACACTTTAATAAACTACAATTCAAATTTGTTTACTGTTGCAAGTTTAAATTTATTGTATAAACAGAAAACACTTTCTTCCATTTTTAAAAAGTGTAAATGATACAGTTTTTCTACCAAAACATTTCTGATACAAATTACATGATAATAATATAATTGATGACTAATGAGATTGCTTGTCATTTTTGAGCAAAAGTTGAATATCACCTGCATACAAGGACTTTGAAAAGGTACCCGAAGCAAGTACATGTATATTTTTTCATTAGTGTTAAAGGGACTGCCTTTTAAAAATTAGAAAAGAGCTGCAAAATGCTCTTCTAGAAGAGCTTTAGAAGGGCTGTTTGCACCTGTGGCCATTAAAGCATAAATGATTGCTCTCACTCCCTGATGTTAAATGCTGAGATAGTCTCAGGTTAAATGGACCCAACGCAAGTTCTAAGCGGTCATTTTCCTAACCCTGAGTCACGATGAACACACCTATAACCACCGGTAGAGATCAGTCAAGAGGCCTCAAGAAACACCAATGAAAAAGCACATGTTTTGAGGAGTTATGGCTGGGAGTTATGGGGTACAATATTTCACCCAGAATTTTACTTTCTTTCCAGCTGATTTTTGTCAGCATCTTTAGTTACCCTTCTGAGTAACACCTGTGCAATTAAGATACCCTTTTCCCCCCTTTTGATGTTTTTGATATCCTTAACGAGATACTCGGATTTTGCACCCCCCCCCCCCCACCATGAAAAAAAACCTTTTTACTTGCTTTTTTTGTACATGGGTGATATACAACTTGCAACTTGAAATACAAATCCCCTTCCCCAGACACACTGGAAAGAAGAAAAATGATAAACAGATTTCAAGATAAAGAACAAGGTAAACTAAGACCACCTCCAATATGCAGTGGAACAGTTACTATCAGTCAGCCATTTTTTTGGGGGACTCGCTATGTGGGGGGCACGCACTCATTAAAATTGGTGATAGGAATGTGCGTGTACATTGATCTCCATTTTAACCCGCTCTCACCAAATGACCCCTTTTTTGTTTTACTGTCACCAATGAAAAGACCCCTCTTTTTTCAAGAACAAATTTTGAACACATTTCTGAAATCTCCAAATGAATGTCTCGGTCCCCAGTTTTTTTCTTTCAAATACACCAAATTTCTTTATTTTTCAAGATATTTTTCAATTTTGAAATGTTAAAATTTGTGTATCAAAAATATGTCAAACTTGATTTACCCTGAAATTTTTACCCAATTCATGGAAAGACCACCTTTTTAACAGTCATATCAGCGTCGTTGGTGTCAAATCTCTCACAAAAAGACCCCTAGTTTCGAACTGGAGTCTGCACATCCATGTCGCTTCCAAAGTCATGTGCCCCCCTGGTTTGGGTCAAAAGAAATAAAATTATTAATCCAATGTCGACTGCCACTGTAAAGGCAAATTTGTTAAAATAAATACAAAATAATTGGCATATCAGTATTACTCTTTATCTTTCATATATTCTTTTCATTAATTTTCTTTCAAACTGGTTAAAGGAGTATTTTGTGATCCTAGCAGCCTCTTTATATGACATTTTTCAGCAGAGATCCATTATTCCCAAATTTTGGTTGATTCTGATTTTGTATTTGCAAGTTATGCATGATTATGTGCATTACACTAGTCCATAGGCCACTGTGTGTAATTTCGTTCTGGTTATTAAAAGTTTATGATTTTTTGTTAAACGAATTAGGGGCTGTGCAATAATTATGAGCCCCCTGGGGGGGGTAAAATTTACAAACGACTCACCAAAATCGCTTGCCCCTCCCCTCTCGGCCTGAAATCGCCCCCCCCTCGGCCCGCCAAAAATTCTTCACCCCCCCCCCTTTACACATACCAAATTTTGGGGATCCCAATTTGCAAACCTTAAATGGTCTATATATATGTTGCGAGAGTAGCGAGCAGGAAAATTTGCATATTAAAGCATTTCTGTACTGTTTTCCTGAGCCTTTTTAGACCATTTTGGTTTTATTTAAAAGGCACCCCATGAATGTGTGCCATAAATCGCTTGCCTCCCCCCCCCCTCTTGGCTGGCCAAAATTGCTTGGCCAACCCCTTTCAGCTCCCCAAAATTTCTTCCCCCCAATTTTATCCTTCCCCCTGGGCTCATAATTATTGCACAGCCCCTTAGTCTGCAAGAAATTTTGCAGAAAAATATATAGAGCTTTCATGTGGTATAATAACTTTTTCTTGAGAAAAGTGATGGGGCATCTATGGATCACAAAATGCCCCTTTCATATTAATGATTGTTTTTAATTACCAAGCATACACCCCTACATACATACATATATTTCTATAGACCTTTACACACAGAAAATTTGGGAATAAGCTTTTTTCATGGATATCTACTGAAAAATGTCATATAAAAAGAGGATGCTAGGATCACGAAATCCTCCATTATGGGTACCGATACATGATTTACCGACAAGTGACTCATTTCGGAATCCATCATGCATTAATTATGAAAATAAAAATAGTCTCCACAGCTTCAATGGGACTCGAACCAGCGATCAATTACTTTGTTTACTAAATTTGTTTACTTTCTTTACTGCTAGGCCACAAAGGCAGTTGGACAGAGAAATACAATGTACAAGGCAGTTCTAGATGAACCACAGTTAGGCCAATTGTTTGCTTGCCTTCCACTGACCAAATCAGGGTCGGCCCTCTCAAAAATATTTTTTTTAGTTTTTAGTTCATAATTTTAATGGTTTTTTATTAATTTTTCTGTGTCTAAATTTCATTTCAAAGCTTCATTTGTTCAACAATATTTTTTCTTTAGAAGAAAAATATTATCTACTGTAAACTCATTTTAACATCATAACTATTCCAATGTGAATATATGAAACTATAAATTTAAACTGGTTTTTTTTTTTGCCTTCTGCAAAGCCAACATGCATGGGGTCCAGTGGCCCACTTAAGGGTCCCGTTGGCAGTGGCGGCACTACAGACCATTATCCCAAATATTTTTCTTCGCCCACCCTCTCCCCACTTTTAAGGCCTTGTCAGCCTTAAAAACCCAAAATTACGATTGGTTGATTTTACCCTCTGAAATTCACTTTGTTCCCCCATGCCCCCATCCCTCCCCCAAAAAAATAACCTGCCTGTTGGAGATCCAGGTGGACGTCCCTGAAGCTCTGTGGAATTCTGTGAATTTGAGGAGTAAAAATAACATCTGAAATGACTTTGGCAACTCACCTTAGAGGTAAGAGTTTGACCAATTGTGCCCCAAGGCATTGTAAATCAAAATAGAGTATGATACTATGATACTTCTCAAATATAAAAGGGGCTATTGTATTACAAATCTGTAAAATGCGTTGGAAACAGAATTTATTTCTGCGCATTTTCAGGGATTGAGTTTTAAGGCGTGCGAGTGCGATTCGCACGCGCCGCACGCCTGAAAATACGCTGAGGGGTGCGATTTTTCGCACACCTAAAAAAAAAAAAAATTTTTTTTTTTTTTTTTTTTTTTTAGTTTTTTATTTTTATTTAGAATGTCCTGGAACTTAAAAATGTCCCTGGAAATATTTTTAATTTTTTTTTTTAAACTTGAAAAAAAATTACAAAAGATTTTAAAAATTATAAATTCATGTTCAAAATAGGCAAATTTATAATTGATGTTCACATTACAACCTATTTATGAAGTAAAGAAGCATACAAAACAAATGCATTTTAAAATCATTCATAGATTATTATGTGAACATAATTTACAAATTTGCCTATTTTAAACAAGAATTTATAATTTTTAAAATATTTTGTAATTTTTTTTTTTTAAATTAAAAAAAATTCCAGGGACATTCTAAAGTTCCAGGGACATTCTAGGGACATTCTAAATCCAAAAAAAAAAACTAATTAAAAAAAAAAAAATTACAAATGACACTAGCAATAAGTCCAAAGTCCAGGGACATCTATGCAGTATACACCATTCATTACCCCAGAGCTTTTACCATGGCCATTTAAAAAAGTACATGTATGTTGTCACAATTGCTAAGTTTTAGCTGAAAATGAAATCATAGTCATACACCAGTTTTGAAAAAAGCACACCTTGGTTTATTTAGGTGTGCGATTTGCAGCACACCTAAAAGCACACCTCGGGTTATCCAGGCGTGCGATTTACAGCACACCTGTCACATTGCAAAACTCAATGCCTGCATTTTGACACCTCATTTTATACGATAGCCCAGAAAACAATAAAACACTGGTCAATTTAATGTAGTGAGGTCCAGATTTGAAAGTTGCACTTACATACAAAATTTTACAATACAAAAATACTCAGATATCATTACACAGATTTCCTTCCATTACACTTAATACAAAATCAATACAATTTACTGCAACTTTCATATCTTGGGTTACATTGATTTAAATGTACGCTGTGATGTCAATATTTAGTCAATTGCTGTAAATGGGGTGTCAAAATGTGCAGAAATAAATTCTGCTTTCAATGCATTTTACAGATTTGTAATACAATCACCGCTTTTTGAATAATGGTCATTATTTAAGGGGGTTAGTTACTTTTTTGAGCTATTTACTTCACAGTACTCGCTCTGGTCATGGTTCTCTATCACACCATAGGTTTTAACATACCTTATACAATTACTTCTTGTCTAAAACCATTTCTGACAGGTCTCACACTGTTAGGGTTTCTCTTTGGTGTGAGTTCTGATGTGGTATGAGAGACCATTTTTTGAAGTAAAACATTTCCCACAATAATCACAATGATAGGCTTTCAGCAATGATTTGGTATGAGTATTGATGTGGTATTTGAGACCCGTTTTTGAAGTAAAACATTTCTGACAGTACTCGCACTGGAAGGGTTTCTCTTTGGTGTGAGTTCTGATGTGGTATCCAAGACTCGATCTAAAAGTAAAACACTTCTGGCAATACTCACACTGGTAGGGTTTCTCTTTGGTGTGAGTTCTGATGTGGGTTTTGAGATTGCTCCTTTCTTTAAACCATTTCTGACAGTACTCACACTGAAAGGCTTTCAATTTTTTGATATGAGTTTTGATGATGTGATCGTTGAGAAAACTCGCGTGCATAAAACATTTTTGACAGTACTCACATTGATGGGGTTTCTCTTTGGTGTGAATTCTGATGATGTGGAATGAGAGACCATTTTTGAAGTAAAACAATTCGGATAATACTCACACTGAAAGGGTTTCTCTTTCTGAACTCTTTGAGTGTGAGTTTTAGTTTTAATGTGTTCTCTGAGACCATTTTTTGAAGTAAAATATTTCTTACAGTCCTCACACTGAAAGGGTTTTTCTTTGGTGTGAGTTCTGGTGTGGTTTTTGAGATTGTAACTACTTGTGCAACATTTTGACAGTACTTACACTGATAGGGTTGTTCTTTGTGTGAGTTCTAATGTGGATATTTAGCTGGCGCTTTCGTGTAAAGCATTTCTGACAGTACTCACACTGATGTGGTTTCTCTTTGGTGTGAGTTATCATGTGTTCTTTCAGATGGGTCATTTGTCTAAAATATTTCTGACAGTACTCACACTGAAAGGGTTTCTCTTTGGTGTGAGTTCTAATGTGTATTTGAAGATAACTATTTTCAAAATATTCCTGACAGTACTCGCACATCGAGGATTTCTCGTGTTTTCTAATGTGATATTTGAGTCTACTTTTTGTGAAATACTCCTGGCAATATTTGCACTGGAAGGCTTTCTCTTTGTTGCGTGTTATAATGTGATATGCGAGACCACTTCTTGTAACAAAACATTTCTGACATTTTTCACACTGATAGGGTTTCTCTGTGGTGTGAGTTTTGATGTGTTCATTGAGAGGGCCCCTTTGTGCAAAACATTTCTGACAGTAGTCGCACTTATAGGGTTTCTCTTTGGTGTGAGTTCTCATGTGGCAAGTGAGACTAGTTGTTTGAGCAAAACATCTCCCACAATAATCACACTGATGCAATGATTTGGTGTGAGTTTTATGTGGTTTTGCAGACCCAATTTTGAAGTAAAACACTTCTGACAATACTCACACTGGAAGGGTTTCACTTTAGAGTGAATTCTGATGTGAATTTTGAGATGTCCCCTTAGTCTGAAACATTTCTGACAGTACTCACACTGAAATGGTTTTTCTTTGATGTGAGTTCTGATGATGTGGTTATTGAGAAAACTTGTGTGTATAAAACATTTTTGACAGTACTCACACTGATGTGGTTTCTCTTTAGTGTGATTTCTGATGATGTGGCGTTTGAGACCATTTTTGAAGTAAAACACTTTGGACAATACTCACACTGAAAGGGTTTCTCTTTCGGCACCCTTTCATCAATGTGAGTTTTCATGTGTAACTTGAGATTGCCCCTTTGTGCAAAACATTTCTGACAGCACTCACACTGAAAGGGTTTCTCTTTGGTGTGAGTTCTAATATGAATTTTGAGATGGCTTCTATGTGAAAAAGATTTCTGACAGTACTCACATTGATGGGGTTTCTCTTTGGTATGAATTCTCAAGCGTATTTGCTGCTCATAATTTGTTGATAAGCTTTTCTGACTAAACACATATTTTGAGCATCTATGAGGCCGCACATACTTAATCATATGTCTGTTAATGTGGGTTTTCAAATTGTCCAAAGAATAATGCTTGACATTGCAAAATTGACAAGAAAATGGTTTCAGAAGCTTCATTGTCGTCTAAAAAAGATATTCACAGTATCCCACTGCTACTATACTGTGAGCCTTTTACACCAGTTGAAACAACACTGATATTACAAGTTCCTGTTCAAATTGGCACAGAATGGGTGACCTGCTGCATTGCTATTGTAAGAGCTCTTAGGTATGATTGTATCTACTTTACCATTGATATCTAAAATACCTATGTGTGTGTACTTATGTTAAAAATCAAAGAGCTCAACAAAATTTGGTCCTGAAATGTAGTATAAAATGTGAATCAGCCACAATTTGCTCTGCTGGGTAACCAGAGGTCCCGCCAGAGGTGCTTGATCTGATCAAATGTCAAATTGGATCATTTGCTACATTCAGCTTGAAATGTATTGTGGTATGCTGTGTAAATCTTTTATTGTCACTGGTTGCTGTTTGCAGCATGTATATTTACACAGTAAACGTCAGACGAATGCAAAACATTCACTGATGCAGATCAAGTTCCTGTTGTACTCCAAACCATTCAACTGGCTCATGTCTTCATTAGTTTCCAACTGCAGATCAGTAGATCAAAATATCTGAAATTTTAATACAACATTAATATTAATTGTTTTTATATAGGCTATGGCTTTGTGTAGAAATGCACTGATACTAGAAAGCTGGATGTGCCCACTGGAAGATCTGTCACTGCTGGACCACACTTTTCACCACACTTGTCATTATCTGCATGCGGATGTTTTCCAATGTAACAACTTCCAAATAATTTATCAATCAGAAAATGCATAAAAAGTATAAAACATTATAACATTAGGTTATCAAATTTTTCCAACAGGTCTTTGAAAGAATGTCTCCAATATTGCAACCAGATATGTTACCATTTTTCTAATGGGTAACGAACTGAAAATAATTGGGTAGAAGAATGTTCTGTGATGAAACAAGCAGATTTCAGGGTTGTATTATGTGGCACATTCATTTCATTCGCTGCAAAGCAGGCAACTACAAAGTTACTCCATGTACTACGATTTGAAGCCAAAGTGGTAATGGCATCTGGCAGTAAAAAGTTGTCAAGTCCCCATCATAGGATGTTCTTTGCCTTTCAGGTCTTCTTTTACCATGGGGTGTAGAGAGCATATCTCCTGCATGGTTCATATTCCTGCATCCTCAGGATATGTCCCAGGAATCGCAGTTGTTGTGATTTGACAGAGTTGATAAGAGGCAGTGTTGGTAATGATATGGATCCTTTCATTACTAATATGGTCAGTGCACTTGATATCCTGTAACATGATGTACTAATAGCATTGATCTTATTTTCCATTTCAGTAGATATCACCCAGGACTCTCAGCCATCGAGCAATACTGTAACTTAAGTGGTGTGAAAAAGCTTGATTTTTGTTGCAGCAGTGATTGACTTCTCCACAGATGCTCCAGTTTCCAAAATGCATACCATTCCGCCGGAAGAGGTCATTGGTGCTAGAGCCCATCATGGAGACAAGATATTTAAAATCAGTGACATACTTGATGTGTCCTCCGTAGTGGTGGCTGTGGATTGCAGTTGATGGTCATGTACTCGGCCACACGTGCTCTTTGGGAGCACGTGGGGCCGAGTGGATAAGGCGCCCGACTCATAATACATAGGTTGTGAGTTCGAGCCCGCCGTGCCAACGTGTTGTGTCCTTGGGCAAGGCACTTTATCCTCATTGCCTACTTGGGGATGTGGTTGGGTTGGATTGGATGTTTGTATAGTTGTTTGTTTCAATGTTGCAATATTGGCGCTGATTAAGCTGCTGCCTACAAATTGCATTGTGTCTGTTTAGGTGTGTTTAATGTACAATTCTAGCAATTTGACCTGCGGGTCACGATTAGAGTTTGAAATAAAAACCTTCCTTTTTTGTAATTCATATGTGGTCACTGGTGACAATTATTTCAGTTTTATTTGGGCAACTCTGACCAATGTGGGCAAAGGGGAAAATTTATTGAAATAAATTTGAAATATATCGTAACATACCTTTAATTTGCAAGTTGGTTATTTAACAACATTCTGCAAACAAGGGGTGAAAGCTGATGTATTTCCCACCCAGTAAAACTTATTGTACAATACGCTGATTACTTTGCAAAAGTTAAGTCTTTTAACTGTGCAATAATTATGAGCCCTGGTGGGAGGGCAAAATAGAAGGGGACAAGAAATTTTTGGTGAGCTGAATGGGGGTCAAGCATTTTTTGGCATGCCAAGAAGGGGGAAAGCGATTTTTGGCACACATCTTGGGGCGCCTGTTAAATAAAAACGCTCTAAAAGGCTTACAAAACAGTATGGAAACACTAAATATGCAAAATTCCCCTGCTTGCTGTGCTCGCAACATCTAGAACATTTAAAGTTTGCAAATTGGGATCCCAAAAATTTGGCATGTGCAATGGGGGGGGGGGGTAAAGATTTTGAGAGGAGGGAAAGCGATTTTTCGGCAGGTAGAGAGGGGCAACCAATTATTGTTGTGCCGTTTGGAAATTATACTCGGGGGAGCTCATAATTATTGCACAGCCCCTAAGTTAGTCTATTAGTGGTAATAGCTAAGATTTTCAAGAAAACAATGTGTCCTGTCGTTTAATTAATGTGATCAAATATTATAGTCAAACATTTATGAGATGTTCATAACACTATACATTCATATAGTGTATGGGATGGGAATATATGACAAAGAAAACTAACATTTTGTGGAAGGCTGTGCAGTAATTGAGAGTAAAATGGGGGGGGGGGGCAAAGATTTTTTGGCAAGCTGAGAGGAGATGGCAAGCAATTTTTGGCAGACCAAGAGGGGGGAAAGCAATTTTTGGCACTCATTTACTGGGCACCTTTTAAATAACATGCTCTAAAAAGAATCATTCAAAATTTCCTCCGCGCTATGTTCGCACCTCAATCTTGATCATTTAAAGTTTACAAATTAGGAACCAAAAATTTGGCATGTGCAAAGGGTGGGACAAAGATTTTTTGGCAGGCCGACAAGGGAGCAGGCAATATTTGGTGGGCTGAGGGGTGGCAAGAATTTTTGGCGAGCCAACTGAAAATTTTACCCCTCCCGGTTCGTAATTATTGCATAGCTCCTTTATCAAAATCTATTTGTTATCAAAATGTAATACAATATTGATTATACATTAGTAAATGATAATTTTCATATAGGGTTAAGTTACCTGTTAATAAATTCTGGCAAAGATGTCCTCCAGTGTAAGCTACACTATGATCATCAGATTGTAGATAGCTTCTAAGTGTATGATAAGCCCTAGTAGTACTTTGACTGTCTCTTAATACAGACTTCAGATATATCTATAGAACACTGACATACACCTGAAATGTTAAGAAAAGTTTGATACATTTATTATACCGTACAAAAATATACAGAACATGCAAGCACATTATTATTTATATTTGACGAAAATAAGTTCTATAATTGACAACTACCGCAGGGCCATCCCAATGTCTTATATATAGTTGTACTTGTCACCCTAGGCAAGCCAACCATTTGCAACATACCCCTTTGAGACCAAAGGTCAGCTTGCAGTGGAGGGCTAAGTGAAGTGTGAACAGAGGGTGACGGCAAGAACCTGACTGTTTTGATTCCCACTTTTTGCAATTATATTGCGACATGAAGCCGTTTTGAAAGCAACTTTCCATCCTACGACTTGATTGTTCCACCAACCATTTTTGCTGAAATTTTAATACAAGCTCACATTAGTAATATCTATCATACAGAAAAGCATACGACCGGCGTTTGCTCATAGTTGTATATAACCATTTTGGTGATTGTGACATGCATTTGTTCTCATTTTTTAGGCTACATCGCACACAATAAACATTCATTTTGTCCACAATAATTGGACTTTTACATGTTACTGTTTGTTTTAAACTCATGTTTCATATCTCATCTATGGGCCCAAAATGGGAATTAAGAGAGAAATGGCTTGTGTATTCCATTTTTTGAGTATTTCCAAAAAAATGTCTTTGCCCTCTTATTTTCAACATTTTGTTACGTAACAGCAAAGGTCACCCCGGTAAAAAATACCGGAAGTGAGCTATAATGTTGCCGTCGAACTGCATACCGTACACAGCATAAGCATCAATAACGAAAATGTCATATATGACACGTCTGTTTTGCCCGCTTTTTAAAGTTAGAACTATATGTAGGTATGCTAGGTGAATTCAAATTTGCCATCAAACTGCATCATTTTACATATCAAATTAAAGCCCTTGAGTAAAGAAAGCCAAAACTGAAAACATTTTTGTCATAGCACTTTCCGTAACAAAGTTACATCTTGTCAAGGATTGACTTTCATCAAAAAGATTCTGCTAGCAAAATTCCCCAAAACAGCATTTAGGGGTGTTTCTAGATCTTAGTCTCATTGCGATAGCAGCTTTTTTTAATGGAACTGCTATCAAAATCCCTCAAAAATTTCATGTGCGACTTGATGATCACCATAAACTAGAGCGATAACCGCACCATAGCTGAACCATGTGGCTTTGGCAGTATATTGTGGTGGGCCTATACCACTGTCACCCGAAGTCTGTAATGGACATAATCTCGAAATGCTACAAAGGTATGACCGCCCGAGTGGTGTTAATGAAAGAGGAAAAATAAAGAATATTAAACTCTGCCCTTTGCAAGGGCACGAGGTAAGTTAGGCGGATGACTGTGACGATCTGATCAAGCAGCAATACAGGTGCTGTGCTGGATAGTATTAATTTTAATAAGACTGTTTCATTAATTGCCGTTTTAATATACCTTGATCGTGGAAAGCTGGCATTTTGAAAACTTGACCTTTGACCTCTGTATGACCCCCTTAATGACCTTAAATGAATTTTAAAATATTTAAAACATGTTAAGAATGTCATAAGGATCATTGCATTTAAATTTCAGCTCAATTGAAGCATTTTGAAATCTTGACTTTTGACCCCTTTATTGCCCCTTAATGACCTTAAATAAATTTTAAAATGTTTTAAACATGTTTGGATTGTCATAAGGATCATTGCATTTAAATTTAAGCTCAATCGGAGCATTTTCGGTTAAAATTACCTTTTTGGACCCCTGTGACCCCTGGATGACCTCTGACGTTTGGAAATATTTTTATTATATTTGTTATGTTTTCCTCTTTCATATGACACCACTCATGGGGTCATACCTTCGTGGCATTTAGAGATATGTCCATTTCAGACCAAATGGTTAGTCAGTTAGTAAGCTAGTAAGTAAGTAAGCTAGTAAGTAAGTAAGTAAGCTAGTAACATATACTCATATAGGCTGATACCATTTCATGGTTCAGCAAAAATCATATATTTGGGTCAAGTGAAGTATAGAAAACATATTTATGTAGGTTTCCTTCACCGACCTGTTCTCGAAAAAAATTCAAATTTCTATGTAAATATGCATTGTGTTTGGGCCCCGGTCTTGGCGAATTTCACTGACTAGCAAATGTGTTAACCAAGGTTTGCCTGGGATACCTACTATATGCTCCCCAAATATGATATTCAAGCATGAAACTTGAAAGTGTGTCATGTAACTGAAAGTGCATAATCAAGCCTTCAAGTTCAAAGGCTAGCAATTTCCTTGTAGAGCCAATATTTCTTCGTGCTGTGTGCCCACCATGGCCATGTAACTATCATACTATGCATATATGAATAGTCACCCGTTGCAATATCATGATCTAGTTATTTCTACGTCGCAAACTTTGGTAAGCTTAGCCTTAGGCTTAGTTGGTAAATCATGAAATCTGATTTTGTCTTTTATTGTACATTGACAAAATAAATAAGCAAAATTGAAATATAATTGGAAATAAAACTCATAAATTTACAACATATATGATATAAACAAGGGACCCACGCTGTATTGCCTGGATTTTCCTCCAAATATTGTAGTTTTTGGCAGCCCGAAAAAATTCCTCAATGGGCAGCGCCATTACTCGCTGGTCCCTTTTGTTGAGGTGCACCAACAGCCTCCCCCTGGTTAGTGTTCCATATAAGATTAATAAGATACCATTAACATAAATTTACATAATAGATACCATTAACATAAATTTACATATAAACCATAAATATTAATATAAATTAGTAAATAAATAAATAAATAAATAAATAAATAAATAAATAAATAAATAACTTCAGTACATCCCAGTAAATTCTAATATATCCATGTACATTCTAGTACATCCCAGTACATTCTAGTATATTCTAGTACATTTTAGTACATTCTAGGACATTCTAGTACATTGTAGTACATTCTAGTACATTCTAGTACATCCCAGTATATTCTAGTAGGCCTACATCCCAGTACATTCTAGTATATCCCAGTACATTCGAGTACATCCCAGTACATTCTAGTACATTCTAGTACATTCTAGTACATTCTAGTACATCCCAGTATATTCTAGTACATCCCAGTACATTCTAGTACATTCTAGTACATTCTAGTACATTATAGTACATCCCAGTTCATTCTAGTATATCCCAGTACATTCATGTACATCCCAGTACATTCTAGTAAATTCTAGTACATTCTAGTACATTCTAGTACATCCCAGTACATTCTAGTATATCCCAGTACATTCGAGTACATCCCAGTACATTCTAGTACATTCTAGTACATTCTAGTACATTCTAGTACATCCCAGTATATTCTAGTACATCCCAGTACATTCTAGTAAATTCTAGTACATTCTAGTACATTATAGTACATCCCAGTACATTCTAGTATATCCCAGTACATTCTAGTACATCGCAGTACATTCTAGTACATTCTAGTACATCCCAGTACATTCTAGTATATCCCAGTACATTCGAGTACATCCCAGTACATTCTAGTACATTCTAGTACATTCTAGTACATTCTAGTACATTCTAGTACATCCCAGTATATTCTAGTACATCCCAGTACATTCTAGTAAATTCTAGTACATTCTAGTACATTATAGTACATCCCAGTACATTCTAGTATATCCCAGTACATTCTAGTACATCCCAGTACATTCTAGTAAATTCTAGTACATTCTAGTACATTCTAGTACATCCCAGTACATTCTAGTATATCCCAGTACATTCGAGTACATCCCAGTACATTCTAGTACATTCTAGTACATTTTAGTACATTCTAGTACATCCCAGTATATTCTAGTACATCCCAGTACATTCTAGTAAATTCTAGTACATTCTAGTACATTACCCTTACGAAAATGCAAGCAATGAAACATGTGTGCGACAGCATGCAGCACGCGTGCGGCAGTGTGCAGCACACGTGCAGATGTGCGCAGCATGCATGCAAGGCCTGCTGGTAGCGTGTTCATGCGCGAACCAGCTGTATGCATGCAGGCATCGCACGCAAATATCCACCGCGCACACAATTTGCTTGCAGAACCTGCGTGCAGACTACCAATCTGCACGCAAATTACATGCAGACTACACTTGTGTGCGGACTGTGGACTGCACGCAAATTGTTTCCCAACTTGAACGCATCTTGCATGCAGCACGCATATTGCTGCACACATGCTGGATTTCCAGATCACAAAGTTAGAATGCTGCACGCATACAGGGTTTTCAGAAGCAGCAAAGGTAAAATGCTGCATGCATGCAGGATTTTCAATGACTAATTCACCTTTACACAACTGACATAAGTGATAATTTGGCAATGAACTAGTAGTGAAAATATTTAAATGTTTACAATGAATAAATAAGTTAGCCTTCAGACCAAAATTTTCTAAGTGTTTAACCTTCAGACCAAGATTTTTGGCAGTCCAAGAGGGGGGGAGCAAGCAATTTTGGCAGGCCAATAGGTGAGGGGGGCAAGCAATTTTGGCAGGTCTAGAGGGGAGGGCAAGCAATTTTTGGCAGGTATTTGAAAATTTTACCCACTAATTATTGCACAGCCCCTAAATAGACCTCGCCTCATAATATCAATACAACATTTGCTCAACGCTGGCAAACATTGGAAGGACCATCGCGGTTGGCACGCCAACATTGGCCCATGGTTTTTGCATCTTTTCAGCAGCCTTTGAATTCCATTATTGGCCCAATGCTGAATTGCCAATCTTGTATCAACAGTTGACATTGCAACATTGGGCCATTGTTGATTTGCCATTCATAGTTGGCATTGAAACATTGGCCCAATGTTGGAATGCCATTCCTCAAGTTTTCGATAGTTAGCATTTCAACATGGGCCAATGTTGGAATGCACCATTCCTGTTTTGATAGTTAGCATTGAAACATTGGGCCAATGTTGGAATGCCATTCCTGTTTCGATAGTTGGCAATGCGACATTGGGCCAATGTTCAGTGGAATTCCATTCCTGTTTCGATAGTAGGCATTGCATCATTGGCCCAATGTTGGAATGCATTCCTGTTTCGATAGTTGTCATTGCAACATTGGGCCAATGTTGGTATGCCATTCATGAATCAACAGTTGGCACTTCAAAAAGATCAAAACAAAATTCAACATTTTTATAATAAATGTTATCAATATTTACAGTAAATTTGATCAATATTCATAAAATGATGCACTTTGGCCGGTTTAGTCATCAAAATATTGCTTATATTAACTTAAAACACTTCATCAAATGTGTACACCCCTGTTAGCTCAAATGGTAAAGCATCAGACTCCCATGCAGAAGGTCCCTGGTTCAAAATCAGGTAGGTAAAGTTAGATAATCACTTGTATAAAATTAAGCCAGGCAATTTTGGTTCATTGTAAAATAGATAGCCAGGTAATGTAAGACTTAATGTAAGGACAATATACACTGTTAACAACTAATTTTGATTTTTTTTCGTGATTTTGTCTCGCATATGTATATATGGCCAGCGCGCGTGCTGCACGCTAATGGATTTGCATGCTGCATGCAAACCGCGCGCAGCACGCATTTTTGCTGCATGCATGCAGCAAGCATCTGCATGCTTCATGCATGCGTGCCTCGTTCCAAATATACGCATCCGCACGCTACCCACTGCACACATGCTGCACACGGTGCGGCACGCGTGCTGCTTGCGTACTGCATGCATTCAAAAACTGCGTGCCATTTTCGTAAGGGTATAGTACATCCCAGTACATTCTAGTATATCCCAGTACATTCTAGTACATCGCAGTACATTCTAGTACATTAGAGTACATTAGAGTACATCCCAGTATATTGTAGTACATCCCAGTACATTCTAGTAAATTCTAGTACATTCTAGTACATTATAGTACATCCCAGTACATTCTAGTATATCCCAGTACATTCTAGTACATCCCAGTACATTCTAGTAAATTCTAGTACATTCTAGTACATTCTAGTACATCCCAGTACATTCTAGTATATCCCAGTACATTCTAGTACATCCCAGTACATTCTAGTACATTCTAGTACATTCTAGTACATCCCAGTATATTCTAGTACATCCCAGTACATTCTAGTAAATTCTAGTACATTCTAGTACATTATAGTACATCCCAGTACATTCTAGTATATCCCAGTACATTCTAGTACATCCCAGTACATTCTAGTACATTCTAGTACATTATCGTACATCCCAGTACATTCTAGTACATCCCAGTACGTAATAGTACATCCCAGTACGTTCTAGTACATCCCAGTACATTCTAGTACATTATAGTACATCCCAGTACATTCCAGTACATCCCAGTACGTACTAGTACATCACAGTACGTTGTAGTACATCCCAGTACATTCTAGTACATCCCAGTACATTCTAGTACATTCTAGTACATCCCAGTACGTTCTAGTACATCCCAGTACATTCTAGTACATCCCAGTACATTCTAGTACATCCCAGTACATTCTAGTACATTATAGTACATCCCAGTACATTCTAGTATATCCCAGTACGTACTAGTACATCCCAGTACGTTCTAGTACATCCCAGTACATTCTAGTACATTACAGTACATCCCAGTACATTCTAGTACATCCCAGTACGTACTAGTACATCCCAGTACGTTCTAGTACATCCCAGTACATTCTAGTACATCCCAGTACATTCTAGTACATTCTATTACATCCCAGTACGTTCTAGTACATCCCAGTACGTTCTAGTACATCCCAATTCATATCCCAGTACATCCTAGTACAACCTAGTACATCCAAGTACATTCTAGTACATCCCAGTACATTCTAGTACATCCCAGTACATTTTAGTACATCCCTGTACATTCTAGTACATCCCAGTACATTTTAGTACATCCCAGTGCATTCTAGTACATCTCAGTACATTCTAGTACATCCCAGTACATTCTGGTACATCCCAGTACAGCCTAGTACATCATAGTACATCCCAGTACATTATGGTACATCCCAGTACATCCTAGTACAACCCAGTACATCCAAGTACATCCCAGTACATTTTAGTACATCCCAGTACATTCTAGTACGTTCTAGTACATCCCAGTACATTCTAGTACATCCCAGTACATTTTAGTACATCTCATTACATTCTTGTACATCTTATTACATTATAGTACATCCCAGTACATTCTAGTACATATCTAGTACATTCTAGTACATTCTAGTACATCCCAGTATATTCTAGTACATCCCAGTACATTCTAGTAAATTCTAGTACATTCTAGTACATTATAGTACATCCCAGTACATTCTAGTATATCCCAGTACATTCTAGTACATCCCAGTACATTCTAGTACATTCTAGTGCATTATCGTACATCCCAGTACATTCTAGTACATCCCAGTACGTAATAGTACATCCCAGTACGTTCTAGTACATCCCAGTACATTCTAGTACATTATAGTACATCCCAGTACATTCCAGTACATCCCAGTACGTACTAGTACATCACAGTACGTTGTAGTACATCCCAGTACATTCTAGTACATCCCAGTACATTCTAGTACATTCTAGTACATCCCAGTACGTTCTAGTACATCCCAGTACATTCTAGTACATCCCAGTACATTCAAGTACATCCCAGTACATTCTAGTACATTATAGTACATCCCAGTACATTCTAGTATATCCCAGTACGTACTAGTACATCCCAGTACGTTCTAGTACATCCCAGTACATTCTAGTACATTCTAGTACATTACAGTACATCCCAGTACATTCTAGTACATCCCAGTACGTACTAGTACATCCCAGTACGTTCTAGTACATCCCAGTACATTCTAGTACATCCCAGTACATTCTAGTACATTCTATTACATCCCAGTACGTTCTAGTACATCCCAGTACGTTCTAGTACATCCCAGTACATTTTAGTACATCCCAGTACATTTTAGTACATCCCAGTACATTCTAGTACATCCCAGTACATTTTAGTACATCCCAGTGCATTCTAGTACATCTCAGTACATTCTAGTACATCCCAGTACATTCTGGTACATCCCAGTACAGCCTAGTACATCATAGTACATCCCAGTACATTATGGTACATCCCAGTACATCCTAGTACAACCCAGTACATCCAAGTACATCCCAGTACATTTTAGTACATCCCAGTACATTCTAGTACGTTCTAGTACATCCCAGTACATTCTAGTACATCCCAGTACATTTTAGTACATCTCATTACATTCTTGTACATCTTATTACATTATAGTACATCCCAGTACATTCTAGTACATATCTAGTACATTCTAGTACATCCCATTACATCCTAGTACATCCGAGTACATTATAGTACATCTCAGTACATTCTAGTATATCCCAGTACATTCTAGTACATCCCAGTACGTTCTAGTACATCCCAGTACATTCTAGTACATCCCAGTACATTCTAGTACATTCTAGTACATCCCAGTACGTTCTAGTACATCCCAGTACTTCTAGTACATCCCAGTACATTATAGTACATCCCAGTACATTCTAGTATATCCCAGTACATTCTAGTACATCCCAGTACATTCTAGTACATTCTAGTACATTATCGTACATCCCAGTACATTCTAGTACATCCCAGTACGTAATAGTACATCCCAGTACGTTCTAGTACATCCCAGTACATTCTAGTACATTATAGTACATCCCAGTACGTTCTAGTACATCCCAGTACAGTACATTCTAGTACATCCCAGTACATTCTAGTACATTATAGTACATCCCAGTACATTCTAGTATATCCCAGTACGTACTAGTACATCCCAGTACGTTCTAGTACATCCCAGTACATTCTAGTACATTACAGTACATCCCAGTACATTCTAGTACATCCCAGTACGTACTAGTACATCCCCGTTCTAGTACAGTACATTCTAGTACATCCCAGTACATTCTAGTACATTCTATTACATCCCAGTACGTTCTAGTACATCCCAGTACGTTCTAGTACATCCCAATTCATATCCCAGTACATCCTAGTACAACCTAGTACATCCAAGTACATTCTAGTACATCCCAGTACATTCTAGTACATCCCAGTACATTTTAGTACATCCCTGTACATTCTAGTACATCCCAGTACATTTTAGTACATCCCAGTGCATTCTAGTACATCTCAGTACATTCTAGTACATCCCAGTACATTCTGGTACATCCCAGTACAGCCTAGTACATCATAGTACATCCCAGTACATTATGGTACATCCCAGTACATCCTAGTACAACCCAGTACATCCAAGTACATCCCAGTACATTTTAGTACATCCCAGTACATTCTAGTACGTTCTAGTACATCCCAGTACATTCTAGTACATCCCAGTACATTTTAGTACATCTCATTACATTCTTGTACATCTTATTACATTATAGTACATCCCAGTACATTCTAGTACATATCTAGTACATTCTAGTACATTCTAGTATTCTAGTACATCCCAGTATATTCTAGTACATCCCAGTACATTCTAGTAAATTCTAGTACATTCTAGTACATTATAGTACATCCCAGTACATTCTAGTATATCCCAGTACATTCTAGTACATCCCAGTACATTCTAGTACATTCTAGTACATTATCGTACATCCCAGTACATTCTAGTACATCCCAGTACGTAATAGTACATCCCAGTACGTTCTAGTACATCCCAGTACATTCTAGTACATTATAGTACATCCCAGTACATTCCAGTACATCCCAGTACGTACTAGTACATCACAGTACGTTGTAGTACATCCCAGTACATTCTAGTACATCCCAGTACATTCTAGTACATTCTAGTACATCCCAGTACGTTCTAGTACATCCCAGTACATTCTAGTACATCCCAGTACATTCAAGTACATCCCAGTACATTCTAGTACATTATAGTACATCCCAGTACATTCTAGTATATCCCAGTACGTACTAGTACATCCCAGTACGTTCTAGTACATCCCAGTACATTCTAGTACATTCTAGTACATTACAGTACATCCCAGTACATTCTAGTACATCCCAGTACGTACTAGTACATCCCAGTACGTTCTAGTACATCCCAGTACATTCTAGTACATCCCAGTACATTCTAGTACATTCTATTACATCCCAGTACGTTCTAGTACATCCCAGTACGTTCTAGTACATCCCAATTCATATCCCAGTACATCCTAGTACAACCTAGTACATCCAGTACATTCTAGTACATCCCAGTACATTCTAGTACATCCCAGTACATTTTAGTACATCCCAGTACATTTTAGTACATCCCAGTACATTCTAGTACATCCCAGTACATTTTAGTACATCCCAGTGCATTCTAGTACATCTCAGTACATTCTAGTACATCCCAGTACATTCTGGTACATCCCAGTACAGCCTAGTACATCATAGTACATCCCAGTACATTATGGTACATCCCAGTACATCCTAGTACAACCCAGTACATCCAAGTACATCCCAGTACATTTTAGTACATCCCAGTACATTCTAGTACGTTCTAGTACATCCCAGTACATTCTAGTACATCCCAGTACATTTTAGTACATCTCATTACATTCTTGTACATCTTATTACATTACAGTACATCCCAGTACATTCTAGTACATATCTAGTACATTCTAGTACATCCCATTACATCCTAGTACATCCGAGTACATTATAGTACATCTCAGTACATTCTAGTATATCCCAGTACATTCTAGTACATCCCAGTACGTTCTAGTACATCCCAGTACATTTTAGTACATCCCAGTACATTCTAGTACATCTCAGTACATTCTAGTACATCTTAGTACATTCTAGTACATCCCAGTACATCCCAGTACATTCTAGTACATCTCGGTACATTCTAGTACATTCTAGTACATCCCAGTACATTCTAGTACATCTCAGTACATTCTAGTTCATCCCACTACATTCTATCATTATAGTACATACCAGTACATTATAGTACATCACAGTACATCTCAGTACATCCCAGTACATTATAGTACATGTCAGTACATCCCAGTATATTTTAATACATCCCAGTACATTCTAGTACATCCCAGTACATTCTAGTACATCACAGTACATTCTAGTACATCCCAGTACATTCTAGTATATCCCAGTACATTGTAGTCCATCCCAGTACATTCTGGTACATCCCAGTACATCCTAGTACATCCCAGTACATTCTGGTACATCCCACTACATCCTAGTAAAACCCAGTACATCCAAGTACATTCTAGTACATCCCAGTACATTCTAGTACATCCCAGTACATTTTAGTACATCCCAGTACATTCTAGTACATCTCAGTACATTCTAGTACATCCTAGTACATTTTAGTACATCCCATTACGTTCTAGTACATTCTATTACATCCCAGTACGTTCTAGTACATCCCAGTACGTTCTAGTACATCCCAATTCATATCCCAGTACATCCTAGTACAACCTAGTACATCCAAGTACATTCTAGTACATCCCAGTACATTCTAGTACATCCCAGTACATTCTAGTACATTCTATTACATCCCAGTACGTTCTAGTACATCCCAGTACGTTCTAGTACATCCCAATTCATATCCCAGTACATCCTAGTACAACCTAGTACATCCAAGTACATTCTAGTACATCCCAGTACATTCTAGTACATCCCAGTACATTTTAGTACATCCCAGTACATTCTAGTACATCCCAGTACATTTTAGTACATCCCAGTGCATTCTAGTACATCTCAGTACATTCTAGTACATCCCAGTACATTCTGGTACATCCCAGTACAGCCTAGTACATCATAGTACATCCCAGTACATTATGGTACATCCCAGTACATCCTAGTACAACCCAGTACATCCAAGTACATCCCAGTACATTTTAGTACATCCCAGTACATTCTAGTACGTTCTAGTACATCCCAGTACATTCTAGTACATCCCAGTACATTTTAGTACATCTCATTACATTCTTGTACATCTTATTACATTATAGTACATCCCAGTACATTCTAGTACATATCTAGTACATTCTAGTACATCCCATTACATCCTAGTACATCCGAGTACATTATAGTACATCTCAGTACATTCTAGTATATCCCAGTACATTCTAGTACATCCCAGTACGTTCTAGTACATCCCAGTACATTTTAGTACATCCCAGTACATTCTAGTACATCTCAGTACATTCTAGTACATCTTAGTACATTCTAGTACATCCCAGTACATCCCAGTACATTCTAGTACATCTCGGTACATTCTAGTACATTCTAGTACATCCCAGTACATTCTAGTACATCTCAGTACATTCTAGTTCATCCCACTACATTCTATCATTATAGTACATACCAGTACATTATAGTACATCACAGTACATCTCAGTACATCCCAGTACATTATAGTACATGTCAGTACATCCCAGTATATTTTAATACATCCCAGTACATTCTAGTACATCCCAGTACATTCTAGTACATCACAGTACATTCTAGTACATCCCAGTTCATTCTAGTATATCCCAGTACATTCTTGTACATCCCAGTACATTCTAGTAAATTCTAGTACATTCTAGTACATTCTAGTACATCCCAGTACATTCTAGTATATCCCAGTACATTCGAGTACATCCCAGTACATTCTAGTACATTCTAGTACATTCTAGTACATTCTAGTACATCCCAGTATATTCTAGTACATCCCAGTACATTCTAGTAAATTCTAGTACATTCTAGTACATTATAGTACATCCCAGTACATTCTAGTATATCCCAGTACATTCTAGTACATCGCAGTACATTCTAGTACATTCTAGTACATTAGAGTACATCCCAGTATATTCTAGTACATCCCAGTACATTCTAGTAAATTCTAGTACATTCTAGTACATTATAGTACATCCCAGTACATTCTAGTATATCCCAGTACATTCTAGTACATCCCAGTACATTCTAGTAAATTCTAGTACATTCTAGTACATTCTAGTACATCCCAGTACATTCTAGTATATCCCAGTACATTCGAGTACATCCCAGTACATTCTAGTACATTCTAGTACATTCTAGTACATTCTAGTACATTCTAGTACATCCCAGTATATTCTAGTACATCCCAGTACATTCTAGTAAATTCTAGTACATTCTAGTACATTATAGTACATCCCAGTACATTCTAGTATATCCCAGTACATTCTAGTACATCCCAGTACATTCTAGTAAATTCTAGTACATTCTAGTACATTCTAGTACATCCCAGTACATTCTAGTATATCCCAGTACATTCGAGTACATCCCAGTACATTCTAGTACATTCTAGTACATTCTAGTACATTCTAGTACATCCCAGTATATTCTAGTACATCCCAGTACATTCTAGTAAATTCTAGTACATTCTAGTACATTATAGTACATCCCAGTACATTCTAGTATATCCCAGTACATTCTAGTACATCGCAGTACATTCTAGTACATTAGAGTACATTAGAGTACATCCCAGTATATTGTAGTACATCCCAGTACATTCTAGTAAATTCTAGTACATTCTAGTACATTATAGTACATCCCAGTACATTCTAGTATATCCCAGTACATTCTAGTACATCCCAGTACATTCTAGTAAATTCTAGTACATTCTAGTACATTCTAGTACATCCCAGTACATTCTAGTATATCCCAGTACATTCGAGTACATCCCAGTACATTCTAGTACATTCTAGTACATTCTAGTACATCCCAGTATATTCTAGTACATCCCAGTACATTCTAGTAAATTCTAGTACATTCTAGTACATTCTAGTACATCCCAGTACATTCTAGTATATCCCAGTACATTCTAGTACATCCCAGTACATTCTAGTACATTCTAGTACATTATCGTACATCCCAGTACATTCTAGTACATCCCAGTACGTAATAGTACATCCCAGTACGTTCTAGTACATCCCAGTACATTCTAGTACATTATAGTACATCCCAGTACATTCCAGTACATCCCAGTACGTACTAGTACATCACAGTACGTTGTAGTACATCCCAGTACATTCTAGTACATCCCAGTACATTCTAGTACATTCTAGTACATCCCAGTACATTCTAGTACATCCCAGTACATTCTAGTACATCCCAGTACATTCTAGTACATCCCAGTACATTCTAGTACATTATAGTACATCCCAGTACATTCTAGTATATCCCAGTACGTACTAGTACATCCCAGTACGTTCTAGTACATCCCAGTACATTCTAGTACATTACAGTACATCCCAGTACATTCTAGTACATCCCAGTACGTACTAGTACATCCCAGTACGTTCTAGTACATCCCAGTACATTCTAGTACATCCCAGTACATTCTAGTACATTCTATTACATCCCAGTACGTTCTAGTACATCCCAGTACGTTCTAGTACATCCCAATTCATATCCCAGTACATCCTAGTACAACCTAGTACATCCAAGTACATTCTAGTACATCCCAGTACATTCTAGTACATCCCAGTACATTTTAGTACATCCCTGTACATTCTAGTACATCCCAGTACATTTTAGTACATCCCAGTGCATTCTAGTACATCTCAGTACATTCTAGTACATCCCAGTACATTCTGGTACATCCCAGTACAGCCTAGTACATCATAGTACATCCCAGTACATTATGGTACATCCCAGTACATCCTAGTACAACCCAGTACATCCAAGTACATCCCAGTACATTTTAGTACATCCCAGTACATTCTAGTACGTTCTAGTACATCCCAGTACATTCTAGTACATCCCAGTACATTTTAGTACATCTCATTACATTCTTGTACATCTTATTACATTATAGTACATCCCAGTACATTCTAGTACATATCTAGTACATTCTAGTACATTCTAGTACATCCCAGTATATTCTAGTACATCCCAGTACATTCTAGTAAATTCTAGTACATTCTAGTACATTATAGTACATCCCAGTACATTCTAGTATATCCCAGTACATTCTAGTACATCCCAGTACATTCTAGTACATTCTAGTACATTATCGTACATCCCAGTACATTCTAGTACATCCCAGTACGTAATAGTACATCCCAGTACGTTCTAGTACATCCCAGTACATTCTAGTACATTATAGTACATCCCAGTACATTCCAGTACATCCCAGTACGTACTAGTACATCACAGTACGTTGTAGTACATCCCAGTACATTCTAGTACATCCCAGTACATTCTAGTACATTCTAGTACATCCCAGTACGTTCTAGTACATCCCAGTACATTCTAGTACATCCCAGTACATTCAAGTACATCCCAGTACATTCTAGTACATTATAGTACATCCCAGTACATTCTAGTATATCCCAGTACGTACTAGTACATCCCAGTACGTTCTAGTACATCCCAGTACATTCTAGTACATTCTAGTACATTACAGTACATCCCAGTACATTCTAGTACATCCCAGTACGTACTAGTACATCCCAGTACGTTCTAGTACATCCCAGTACATTCTAGTACATCCCAGTACATTCTAGTACATTCTATTACATCCCAGTACGTTCTAGTACATCCCAGTACGTTCTAGTACATCCCAATTCATATCCCAGTACATCCTAGTACAACCTAGTACATCCAAGTACATTCTAGTACATCCCAGTACATTCTAGTACATCCCAGTACATTTTAGTACATCCCAGTACATTTTAGTACATCCCAGTACATTCTAGTACATCCCAGTACATTTTAGTACATCCCAGTGCATTCTAGTACATCTCAGTACATTCTAGTACATCCCAGTACATTCTGGTACATCCCAGTACAGCCTAGTACATCATAGTACATCCCAGTACATTATGGTACATCCCAGTACATCCTAGTACAACCCAGTACATCCAAGTACATCCCAGTACATTTTAGTACATCCCAGTACATTCTAGTACGTTCTAGTACATCCCAGTACATTCTAGTACATCCCAGTACATTTTAGTACATCTCATTACATTCTTGTACATCTTATTACATTATAGTACATCCCAGTACATTCTAGTACATATCTAGTACATTCTAGTACATCCCATTACATCCTAGTACATCCGAGTACATTATAGTACATCTCAGTACATTCTAGTATATCCCAGTACATTCTAGTACATCCCAGTACGTTCTAGTACATCCCAGTACATTTTAGTACATCCCAGTACATTCTAGTACATCTCAGTACATTCTAGTACATCTTAGTACATTCTAGTACATCCCAGTACATCCCAGTACATTCTAGTACATCTCGGTACATTCTAGTACATTCTAGTACATCCCAGTACATTCTAGTACATCTCAGTACATTCTAGTTCATCCCACTACATTCTATCATTATAGTACATACCAGTACATTATAGTACATCACAGTACATCTCAGTACATCCCAGTACATTATAGTACATGTCAGTACATCCCAGTATATTTTAATACATCCCAGTACATTCTAGTACATCCCAGTACATTCTAGTACATCACAGTACATTCTAGTACATCCCAGTACATTCTAGTATATCCCAGTACATTGTAGTACATCCCAGTACATTCTGGTACATCCCAGTACATCCTAGTACATCCCAGTACATTCTGGTACATCCCACTACATCCTAGTAAAACCCAGTACATCCAAGTACATTCTAGTACATCCCAGTACATTCTAGTACATCCCAGTACATTTTAGTACATCCCAGTACATTCTAGTACATCTCAGTACATTCTAGTACATCCTAGTACATTTTAGTACATCCCATTACGTTCTAGTACATTCTATTACATCCCAGTACGTTCTAGTACATCCCAGTACGTTCTAGTACATCCCAATTCATATCCCAGTACATCCTAGTACAACCTAGTACATCCAAGTACATTCTAGTACATCCCAGTACATTCTAGTACATCCCAGTACATTCTAGTACATTCTATTACATCCCAGTACGTTCTAGTACATCCCAGTACGTTCTAGTACATCCCAATTCATATCCCAGTACATCCTAGTACAACCTAGTACATCCAAGTACATTCTAGTACATCCCAGTACATTCTAGTACATCCCAGTACATTTTAGTACATCCCAGTACATTCTAGTACATCCCAGTACATTTTAGTACATCCCAGTGCATTCTAGTACATCTCAGTACATTCTAGTACATCCCAGTACATTCTGGTACATCCCAGTACAGCCTAGTACATCATAGTACATCCCAGTACATTATGGTACATCCCAGTACATCCTAGTACAACCCAGTACATCCAAGTACATCCCAGTACATTTTAGTACATCCCAGTACATTCTAGTACGTTCTAGTACATCCCAGTACATTCTAGTACATCCCAGTACATTTTAGTACATCTCATTACATTCTTGTACATCTTATTACATTATAGTACATCCCAGTACATTCTAGCACATATCTAGTACATTCTAGTACATCCCATTACATCCTAGTACATCCGAGTACATTATAGTACATCTCAGTACATTCTAGTATATCCCAGTACATTCTAGTACATCCCAGTACGTTCTAGTACATCCCAGTACATTTTAGTACATCCCAGTACATTCTAGTACATCTCAGTACATTCTAGTACATCTTAGTACATTCTAGTACATCCCAGTACATCCCAGTACATTCTAGTACATCTCGGTACATTCTAGTACATTCTAGTACATCCCAGTACATCTAGTACATCTCAGTACATTCTAGTTCATCCCACTACATTCTATCATTATAGTACATACCAGTACATTATAGTACATCACAGTACATCTCAGTACATCCCAGTACATTATAGTACATGTCAGTACATCCCAGTATATTTTAATACATCCCAGTACATTCTAGTACATCCCAGTACATTCTAGTACATCACAGTACATTCTAGTACATCCCAGTTCATTCTAGTATATCCCAGTACATTCTTGTACATCCCAGTACATTCTAGTAAATTCTAGTACATTCTAGTACATTCTAGTACATCCCAGTACATTCTAGTATATCCCAGTACATTCGAGTACATCCCAGTACATTCTAGTACATTCTAGTACATTCTAGTACATTCTAGTACATCCCAGTATATTCTAGTACATCCCAGTACATTCTAGTAAATTCTAGTACATTCTAGTACATTATAGTACATCCCAGTACATTCTAGTATATCCCAGTACATTCTAGTACATCGCAGTACATTCTAGTACATTCTAGTACATTAGAGTACATCCCAGTATATTCTAGTACATCCCAGTACATTCTAGTAAATTCTAGTACATTCTAGTACATTATAGTACATCCCAGTACATTCTAGTATATCCCAGTACATTCTAGTACATCCCAGTACATTCTAGTAAATTCTAGTACATTCTAGTACATTCTAGTACATCCCAGTACATTCTAGTATATCCCAGTACATTCGAGTACATCCCAGTACATTCTAGTACATTCTAGTACATTCTAGTACATTCTAGTACATTCTAGTACATCCCAGTATATTCTAGTACATCCCAGTACATTCTAGTAAATTCTAGTACATTCTAGTACATTATAGTACATCCCAGTACATTCTAGTATATCCCAGTACATTCTAGTACATCCCAGTACATTCTAGTAAATTCTAGTACATTCTAGTACATTCTAGTACATCCCAGTACATTCTAGTATATCCCAGTACATTCGAGTACATCCCAGTACATTCTAGTACATTCTAGTACATTCTAGTACATCCCAGTATATTCTAGTACATCCCAGTACATTCTAGTAAATTCTAGTACATTCTAGTACATTATAGTACATCCCAGTACATTCTAGTATATCCCAGTACATTCTAGTACATCGCAGTACATTCTAGTACATTAGAGTACATTAGAGTACATCCCAGTATATTGTAGTACATCCCAGTACATTCTAGTAAATTCTAGTACATTCTAGTACATTATAGTACATCCCAGTACATTCTAGTATATCCCAGTACATTCTAGTACATCCCAGTACATTCTAGTAAATTCTAGTACATTCTAGTACATTCTAGTACATCCCAGTACATTCTAGTATATCCCAGTACATTCGAGTACATCCCAGTACATTCTAGTACATTCTAGTACATTCTAGTACATCCCAGTATATTCTAGTACATCCCAGTACATTCTAGTAAATTCTAGTACATTCTAGTACATTATAGTACATCCCAGTACATTCTAGTATATCCCAGTACATTCTAGTACATCCCAGTACATTCTAGTACATTCTAGTACATTATCGTACATCCCAGTACATTCTAGTACATCCCAGTACGTAATAGTACATCCCAGTACGTTCTAGTACATCCCAGTACATTCTAGTACATTATAGTACATCCCAGTACATTCCAGTACATCCCAGTACGTACTAGTACATCACAGTACGTTGTAGTACATCCCAGTACATTCTAGTACATCCCAGTACATTCTAGTACATTCTAGTACATCCCAGTACGTTCTAGTACATCCCAGTACATTCTAGTACATCCCAGTACATTCTAGTACATCCCAGTACATTCTAGTACATTATAGTACATCCCAGTACATTCTAGTATATCCCAGTACGTACTAGTACATCCCAGTACGTTCTAGTACATCCCAGTACATTCTAGTACATTACAGTACATCCCAGTACATTCTAGTACATCCCAGTACGTACTAGTACATCCCAGTACGTTCTAGTACATCCCAGTACATTCTAGTACATCCCAGTACATTCTAGTACATTCTATTACATCCCAGTACGTTCTAGTACATCCCAGTACGTTCTAGTACATCCCAATTCATATCCCAGTACATCCTAGTACAACCTAGTACATCCAAGTACATTCTAGTACATCCCAGTACATTCTAGTACATCCCAGTACATTTTAGTACATCCCTGTACATTCTAGTACATCCCAGTACATTTTAGTACATCCCAGTGCATTCTAGTACATCTCAGTACATTCTAGTACATCCCAGTACATTCTGGTACATCCCAGTACAGCCTAGTACATCATAGTACATCCCAGTACATTATGGTACATCCCAGTACATCCTAGTACAACCCAGTACATCCAAGTACATCCCAGTACATTTTAGTACATCCCAGTACATTCTAGTACGTTCTAGTACATCCCAGTACATTCTAGTACATCCCAGTACATTTTAGTACATCTCATTACATTCTTGTACATCTTATTACATTATAGTACATCCCAGTACATTCTAGTACATATCTAGTACATTCTAGTACATTCTAGTACATCCCAGTATATTCTAGTACATCCCAGTACATTCTAGTAAATTCTAGTACATTCTAGTACATTATAGTACATCCCAGTACATTCTAGTATATCCCAGTACATTCTAGTACATCCCAGTACATTCTAGTACATTCTAGTACATTATCGTACATCCCAGTACATTCTAGTACATCCCAGTACGTAATAGTACATCCCAGTACGTTCTAGTACATCCCAGTACATTCTAGTACATTATAGTACATCCCAGTACATTCCAGTACATCCCAGTACGTACTAGTACATCACAGTACGTTGTAGTACATCCCAGTACATTCTAGTACATCCCAGTACATTCTAGTACATTCTAGTACATCCCAGTACGTTCTAGTACATCCCAGTACATTCTAGTACATCCCAGTACATTCAAGTACATCCCAGTACATTCTAGTACATTATAGTACATCCCAGTACATTCTAGTATATCCCAGTACGTACTAGTACATCCCAGTACGTTCTAGTACATCCCAGTACATTCTAGTACATTCTAGTACATTACAGTACATCCCAGTACATTCTAGTACATCCCAGTACGTACTAGTACATCCCAGTACGTTCTAGTACATCCCAGTACATTCTAGTACATCCCAGTACATTCTAGTACATTCTATTACATCCCAGTACGTTCTAGTACATCCCAGTACGTTCTAGTACATCCCAATTCATATCCCAGTACATCCTAGTACAACCTAGTACATCCAAGTACATTCTAGTACATCCAAGTACATTCTAGTACATCCCAGTACATTTTAGTACATCCCAGTACATTTTAGTACATCCCAGTACATTCTAGTACATCCCAGTACATTTTAGTACATCCCAGTGCATTCTAGTACATCTCAGTACATTCTAGTACATCCCAGTACATTCTGGTACATCCCAGTACAGCCTAGTACATCATAGTACATCCCAGTACATTATGGTACATCCCAGTACATCCTAGTACAACCCAGTACATCCAAGTACATCCCAGTACATTTTAGTACATCCCAGTACATTCTAGTACGTTCTAGTACATCCCAGTACATTCTAGTACATCCCAGTACATTTTAGTACATCTCATTACATTCTTGTACATCTTATTACATTATAGTACATCCCAGTACATTCTAGTACATATCTAGTACATTCTAGTACATCCCATTACATCCTAGTACATCCGAGTACATTATAGTACATCTCAGTACATTCTAGTATATCCCAGTACATTCTAGTACATCCCAGTACGTTCTAGTACATCCCAGTACATTTTAGTACATCCCAGTACATTCTAGTACATCTCAGTACATTCTAGTACATCTTAGTACATTCTAGTACATCCCAGTACATCCCAGTACATTCTAGTACATCTCGGTACATTCTAGTACATTCTAGTACATCCCAGTACATTCTAGTACATCTCAGTACATTCTAGTTCATCCCACTACATTCTATCATTATAGTACATACCAGTACATTATAGTACATCACAGTACATCTCAGTACATCCCAGTACATTATAGTACATGTCAGTACATCCCAGTATATTTTAATACATCCCAGTACATTCTAGTACATCCCAGTACATTCTAGTACATCACAGTACATTCTAGTACATCCCAGTACATTCTAGTATATCCCAGTACATTGTAGTACATCCCAGTACATTCTGGTACATCCCAGTACATCCTAGTACATCCCAGTACATTCTGGTACATCCCACTACATCCTAGTAAAACCCAGTACATCCAAGTACATTCTAGTACATCCCAGTACATTCTAGTACATCCCAGTACATTTTAGTACATCCCAGTACATTCTAGTACATCTCAGTACATTCTAGTACATCCTAGTACATTTTAGTACATCCCATTACGTTCTAGTACATCTAAGTACATTCTAGTACATCTTAGTACATATTCTAGTACATTCTAGTACATCCCAGTACATTCTAGTAAATCCCATTCCCAGTATAATTATTATAGTATATCCTAGTACATCCCAGTACATTCTAGTACATCCCAGTATATTCTGCTACAGCACAGTACATTCTAGTAAATCATAGTACATCCCAGTACATTTTAGTACATCCTAGTACATTCTAGTACATCTTAGTACATCACAGTACATCCTAGAACATTCTAGGACATCATAGTACATCCCAGTACATTGTAGTACATCTCAGTACATTCTAGTTCATCCTAGTATATCCCAGTACATCGCAGTACATTCTAGTACATCTCAGTACATTCTAGTATATATTAGTAAAATCTAGTACATTCTAGTACATCCCAATACATCATGGTACATCCCAGTACATTCTAGTACATCTCAATACATTCTAGTACATCTTAGTACATTCTAGTACATCACAGTACTTTCTAGTACATCACAGTACATCTCAGTACATCTCAGTACATCCTAGTACATCCCAGTACATTCTGGTACATCCCACTACATCCTAGTAAAACCCAGTACATCCAAGTACATTCTAGTACATCCCAGTACATTCTAGTACATCCCAGTACATTTTAGTACATCCCAGTACATTCTAGTACATCTCAGTACATTCTAGTACATCCTAGTACATTTTAGTACATCCCATTACGTTCTAGTACATCTAAGTACATTCTAGTACATCTTAGTACATATTCTAGTACATTCTAGTACATCCCAGTACATTCTAGTAAATCCCATTCCCAGTATAATTATTATAGTATATCCTAGTACATCCCAGTACATTCTAGTACATCCCAGTATATTCTGCTACAGCACAGTACATTCTAGTAAATCATAGTACATCCCAGTACATTTTAGTACATCCTAGTACATTCTAGTACATCTTAGTACATCACAGTACATCCTAGAACATTCTAGGACATCATAGTACATCCCAGTACATTGTAGTACATCTCAGTACATTCTAGTTCATCCTAGTATATCCCAGTACATCGCAGTACATTCTAGTACATCTCAGTACATTCTAGTATGTATTAGTAAAATCTAGTACATTCTAGTACATCCCAATACATCATGGTACATCCCAGTACATTCTAGTACATCTCAATACATTCTAGTACATCTTAGTACATTCTAGTACATCACAGTACTTTCTAGTACATCACAGTACATCTCAGTACATCTCAGTACATCCCAGTACATTCTAGTACATATCAGTACATCCAAGTACATCCCAGTACATTCTAGTACATCCCAGTACATTATAGTATATCATAGTACATCCCAGTACATTATAGTACAACCCAGTACATTCTAGTACATCTCAGTACATTCTAGTACATCTTAGTACATTATAGTACATCCCAGTACATTATAGTACATCCTAGTACATCCTAGTACTTTCCAGTACATTCTAGTACATCCCAGTACATTCTAGTACATCCCAGTACATTCTAGTACATCATAGTACATCACAGTACATTTTAGTACATCCTAGTACATTCTAGTACATCCTAGTAATATCCCAGTACATTCTAGTACATCATAGTACATCTCAGTACATTCTAGTACATCCCAGTACATTCTAGTACATCCCAGTACATTCTAGTACATCCTAGTACATCCCAGTTCATTCTAGTACATCCCAATACATTATAGTACATCCCAGTATATTCTAGTATATCCTAGTACATCTTAGTACATCCCAGTACATTCTAGTACATCCCAGTACATTCTAGTACATCCCAGTACATTCTAGTACAGTACAGTACATTCTAGTACATCCCAGTACATTTTAGTACATTTTCGTACATTATAGTACATCCTAGTACATCCCAGTACATCCTAGTACATTCTAGTACATCATAGTACATCCCAATACATTCTAGTACATCTCAGTACATTCTAGTTCATCCTAGTAGGCCTACATCCCAGTACATCCCAGTACATCCCAGTACATTCTAGTACATCTCAGTACATTCTAGTACATCTTAGTAAAATCTAGTACATCCCAGTACATCATATTACATCCCAGTACATTCTAGTACATCTCAGTACATTCTAGTACATATTAGTACATCCTAGTACATCCCAGTACATCCCAGTACATTCTAGTACATTCTAGTACATCTTAGTAAAATCTAGTAGGCTACATTCCAGTACATCCCAGTACATCATAGTACATCCCAGTACATTCTAGTACATCTCAGTACATTCTAGTACATAGTACATTCTATTACATCCCAGTACATCACAGTACATCTCAGTACATCCCAGAACATTCTAGTACATCTCATTACATCCCAGTACATTATAGTACATCCCAGTACATCATAGTAAATCCCAGTACATTATAGTACATCCCAGTACATTCTAGAACATCTCATTACATTCTAGTACATCTTAGTACAGTCTAGTACATCCCAGTACATTATAGTACGTCCTAGTACATCCCAGTACATTCTAGTACATCCCAGTACATTCTATTACATCACAGTACATTCTAGTACATCATAGTACATCCCAGTACATTATAGTACATCCCAGCACATTCTAGTACATCACAGTACATTCTAGTACATTATAGTACATCCCAGTACATTTTATAGTTATGCGCATTGCAATCGCCAACACAAGGTCCGAGGGATGATGAGACCGTAGGCCAAACCCAACACACTGAATCTCACCTATACATAGTATAGGTGAGAAAAGGGGAATAATTTGCCCGACCGGGGAAAGCAGCTGCTTCAACATAGTGAGGAGACCAGTGGATCCCTAGTGAGCAAAACGGAGTGTCAGGTTCCACTGATCTGGCTATGGGAAGCGAAGTGGGGCCTGTGAAAAGGCACCAAGCGCTGACCCGATCGCCCAAGCAACCGCTTTCCCAAAAACAAAAAGAAGATAACAAACTCTGAGCTAAGAGCGCCAATGAGGGCATAGCTAAATGGGAGGAGAGGGCGGGAAGTAGCAGCTAGAAAACTGAAGATGCTAAAAATGGAACAGTCAATAGTGGAATCTCGACAATAGAGGGCGACAAACGTAGGTAGCCAGAGGGGCTCTGCACTGCTGAACAATAAAGCAAGTTAGCAATACTAACTTTCCCTTATAGTTATGCGCATTGCAATCGCCAACACAAGGTCCGAGGGATGATGAGACCGTAGGCCAAACCCAACACACTGAATCTCACCTATACATAGTATAGGTGAGAAAAGGGGAATAATTTGCCCGACCGGGGAAAGCAGCTGCTTCAACATAGTGAGGGAGACCAGTGGATCCCTAGTGAGCAAAACGGAGTGTCAGGTTCCACTGATCTGGCTATGGGAAGCGAAGTGGGGCCTGTGAAAAGGCACCAAGCGCTGACCCGATCGCCCAAATTGGCCCAAGAAATATGTAGTAATAATGATAATAAAAAATAAAAAAAATATATATATATATTAGCCCACCAGTAAAGACAACTTGGAACGGCAAGCGTGTATGAAGAACGCTGAATACTTTATTAATCATAAAACATGACATTAAAATACAAGCTGACGTAACAGACAAATGGGTTCATAGACTGAAAACTTATACTGTGCACTAATAACTACAAGCCACCACGGGCTGAACAACTACTTTAATTGGTCATTAACAAACAAGACCCACAATATCATTGGTAACTCAAAACTTATAAACTTGAAAAAACAGTGAGTTGAAAAAGAACACTTGACCACTATGGAAAGTCTAATGGCTGTTAATATAAAATGTCTTTAACAAACATGAAAACCGTGGTTGTAATGTACTGTAAAAAAACTATTATGGATAGTCTGACAACCACCTCTTAACGATAAATGACTTACGCATAGTTGCTCACTAATATACAACTTTCACACTGACTGTGTTAAATTAGCCATTATCTTTGCTAATAACTGATGTCTGTGACTTGACTAAAAGAAATTTGCTTACATATATCAAAGACTGAAAGCAAAACGCTGCTGACCGAGATTCAAAGTCCCATACCTTAGCATGAAAAAAAATAAAATTATCAATATTGTGTGCACTCTGTGGGCGCATTGACAAGCTGTTGCGGTATGTTAGCTAGCACTGAGGGTGGTGTAGTGATATACAATTGGTAAGCATCGCTAGCCCACCGGCCTTGGGCTTTAATCAACCAATCTGGCAAGCCTGCCGCCGCTGCCGTTGTAGCGGAACCTGACCGGAAGCTGTGCGACGAAAAACGTGTAGGATCTAGACCTAGGTGACTAACGGCCGTTTTGATAACGCAGTTAAAATGGGAGGGGGAGAGGTGCTGGCCGCTACTGAGAACAAAAAGTGGGCCAGCAGGGAAACTCGCTAAGCGGTGTGGTAGGTAGCAGGAGAGGGCACGTACCGGACATAGCGGGGAATCAATTGGCTTGATCAAAATATCTATACCCACGGAAAACCTATCTGTTTTGGAGTGACGAAGGTGTAGGCGGAGCCAATTATCATGAAAATACACATCTCCAGTTTGAATATTGTTATCACCCAACGTGGGAAGCAGCTCCCCTATACGGAAGCAGCCAAAAAATGCCAGCGAGCAACAAGACCAAAGACAATGTTGGTCAAACAGATTGATGGTGGAAGTGGCAAAATAATGATGTATTCCTTGTAAAATGGGGACAGTGATTGGTAGGCGAGATGCCACGGGAGGGATGTGGCGAAGGCCACAGAGGGTGCGCTGGAGGATGGGCATGGATGGTAGGTCTAGAGCAAAACCACGTAAATTGTGGGCAAACGTAATTGCGGCAAGGTAGGTCCTAGCTGAAGAGTAGCTATACCCATAGAGGGATAGGTGGGCGACAAAGAGACAAAGGCTTCGTTCGGTTGCGGGAAAAATGCTAATAGAGTGCCAACGACAAAATTTCTCCCACATGTTGCTGCCTGTTTTCCCTTAGTACTAACTTTCCCTTAGTACATCCTAGTACATTCTAGTACATTCTAGTACATCCCAGTACATCCTAGTACATTCTAGTACATCACAGTAGGCCTAGTTCATCCTAGTACATCCCAGTACATTATAGTACATCTCAGTACATTGTGGTACATCCTAGTACATTATAGTACATCCCAGTACATTCTAGTACATCCTAGTACATTTTACATCCTATTTCATTATAGTACATCCCAGTACATTCTAGTACATCACAGTACATTCTACATAGATCTATGCTGTTAGTTTCCGTTTCCATATTATTTATTTACTAGTGGGAGACCCGCGCTTCGCGCGGTTCCCCGCTAGTTGAGTAAACGGGAGCGGTTAGTAAACGGGAGTGGTTAGTAAACATGGTAAATGGTGTCTTGGTGTAGATTATTCATCCAGTATACATGTATAGCAATGATCATGTTAGCTTGATAATCATATGTTATAGCTCCTCTCATATTAAAGAAGCTAAACTTTAAGTGAATCCAGACCTGTGATAATGTTGTTACTCACTCAATCCCTCAGATTTCTTTTGAAACAGCTCGTGACAAAATGGTTGATTTTAACTTTATCCCAACTAACATAAAACATTAATGTTAGAAGAGGTTGCTAGAAAACGTTTCAATTTTGGGTTATAACGGTATAAAACATGTAAGCAACATGTTTACAATTGCAGCAAAACATTTTAAGCGAGCCTGTGTTGTTAATAGCTAGGCCTACATTATAGCCAGGATTTATTTGCGAGGTATATTTACATTCCATGCTATTATTCGGTACTTAACTGCAAACTGAAACTCGCTTCTGTTAACCTCTATTTGTTCAAGTACATCCCAGTACATTTTAGTACATCCCAGTACATTCTAGTACATCTCAGTACATTCTAGTACATCCTAGTACATTTTAGTACATCCCATTACGTTCTAGTACATCTAAGTACATTCTAGTACATCTTAGTACATATTCTAGTACATTCTAGTACATCCCAGTACATTCTAGTAAATCCCATTCCCAGTATAATTATTATAGTATATCCTAGTACATCCCAGTACATTCTAGTACATCCCAGTATATTCTGCTACAGCACAGTACATTCTAGTAAATCATAGTACATCCCAGTACATTTTAGTACATCCTAGTACATTCTAGTACATCTTAGTACATCACAGTACATCCTAGAACATTCTAGGACATCATAGTACATCCCAGTACATTGTAGTACATCTCAGTACATTCTAGTTCATCCTAGTATATCCCAGTACATCGCAGTACATTCTAGTACATCTCAGTACATTCTAGTATATATTAGTAAAATCTAGTACATTCTAGTACATCCCAATACATCATGGTACATCCCAGTACATTCTAGTACATCTCAATACATTCTAGTACATCTTAGTACATTCTAGTACATCACAGTACTTTCTAGTACATCACAGTACATCTCAGTACATCTCAGTACATCCCAGTACATTCTAGTACATATCAGTACATCCAAGTACATCCCAGTACATTCTAGTACATCCCAGTACATTATAGTATATCATAGTACATCCCAGTACATTATAGTACAACCCAGTACATTCTAGTACATCTCAGTACATTCTAGTACATCTTAGTACATTATAGTACATCCCAGTACATTATAGTACATCCTAGTACATCCTAGTACTTTCCAGTACATTCTAGTACATCCCAGTACATTCTAGTACATCCCAGTACATTCTAGTACATCATAGTACATCACAGTACATTTTAGTACATCCTAGTACATTCTAGTACATCCTAGTAATATCCCAGTACATTCTAGTACATCATAGTACATCTCAGTACATTCTAGTACATCCCAGTACATTCTAGTACATCCCAGTACATTCTAGTACATCCTAGTACATCCCAGTTCATTCTAGTACATCCCAATACATTATAGTACATCCCAGTATATTCTAGTATATCCTAGTACATCTTAGTACATTCTAGTACATCCCAGTACATTCTAGTACATCCCAGTACATTCTAGTACAGTACAGTACATTCTAGTACATCCCAGTACATTTTAGTACATTTTCGTACATTATAGTACATCCTAGTACATCCCAGTACATCCTAGTACATTCTAGTACATCATAGTACATCCCAATACATTCTAGTACATCTCAGTACATTCTAGTTCATCCTAGTAGGCCTACATCCCAGTACATCCCAGTACATCCCAGTACATTCTAGTACATCTCAGTACATTCTAGTACATCTTAGTAAAATCTAGTACATCCCAGTACATCATATTAGTACATCCCAGTACATTCTAGTACATCTCAGTACATTCTAGTACATATTAGTACATCCTAGTACATCCCAGTACATCCCAGTACATTCTAGTACATCTCAGTACATTCTAGTACATCTTAGTAAAATCTAGTAGGCTACATTCCAGTACATCCCAGTACATCATAGTACATCCCAGTACATTCTAGTACATCTCAGTACATTCTAGTACATAGTACATGCTATTACATCCCAGTACATCACAGTACATCTCAGTACATCCCAGAACATTCTAGTACATCTCATTACATCCCAGTACATTATAGTACATCCCAGTACATCATAGTAAATCCCAGTACATTATAGTACATCCCAGTACATTCTAGAACATCTCATTACATTCTAGTACATCTTAGTACATTCTAGTACATCCCAGTACATTATAGTACGTCCTAGTACATCCCAGTACATTCTAGTACATCCCAGTACATTCTATTACATCACAGTACATTCTAGTACATCATAGTACATCCCAGTACATTATAGTACATCCCAGCACATTCTAGTACATCACAGTACATTCTAGTACATTATAGTACATCCCAGTACATTTTAGTACATCCTAGTACATTCTAGTACATTCTAGTACATCCCAGTACATCCTAGTACATTCTAGTACATCACAGTAGGCCTAGTTCATCCTAGTACATCCCAGTACATTATAGTACATCTCAGTACATTGTGGTACATCCTAGTACATTATAGTACATCCTAGTACATTCTAGTACATCCTAGTACATTTTACATCCTATTTCATTATAGTACATCCCAGTACATTCTAGTACATCACAGTACATTCTACATAGATCTATGCTGTTAGTTTCCGTTTCCATATTATTTATTTACTAGTGGGAGACCCGCGCTTCGCGCGGTTCCCCATAGTTGAGTAAACAAGGAGCGGTTAGTAAACAGGAGTGGTTAGTAAACATGGTAAATGGTGTCTTGGTGTAGATTATTCATCCAGTATACATGTATAGCAATGATCATGTTAGCTTGATAATCATATGTTATAGCTCCTGTCATATTAAAGAAGCTAAACTTTAAGTGAATCCAGACCTGTGATAATGTTGTTACTCACTCAATCCCTCAGATTTCTTTTGAAACAGCTCGTGACAAAATGGTTGATTTTAACTTTATCCCAACTAACATAAAACATTAATGTTAGAAGAGGTTGCTAGAAAACGTTTCAATTTTGGGTTATAACGGTATAAAAACATGTAAGCAACATGTTTAAAATTGCAAGCAAAACATTTTAAGCGAGCCTGTGTTGTTAATAGCTAGGCCTACATTATAGCCAGGATTTATTTGCGAGGTATATTTACATTCCATGCTATTATTCGGTACTTAACTGCAAACTGAAACTCGCTTCTGTTAACCTCTATTTGTTCAAGTATGCCTGTGTACTGTAATACATCCGAAAGCATGTAGACTATGGGGCATGCATCTCTACGGCCCTTGGTTTTCCACTTTTGTAGTCTACTCTTGGGAACTACATGAAAACACAACAAATCAACAGTAAAGATATGTCTGAATTGATATTCAAAAAGTTCCCACGTTTTACTTGGGACATTAAGGAGTTATTTAGGGTTAAAAATGGGTTTTTCGTGATTGTTTTCCATTTTTGCCCAAAAATATCGAATATTAAAATAGCTGTAACTTTCAAAATAAATTGAGTAGAAATTTCATTTCTATTGTAGATGTTTCATGTCACATGGATTTCCAACACTGATGAATAAAAATGTTACAGCACAACTCTAAAATATAAAAAAAATGGCAAAAACCATATTTTTGTGCTATTTTGGCCATTTTGAGCTAAAATGTAATTTTGCATGGGAAAAAAAAATATATATATTTTATTGATTTAAAAATATGTCATTATGTCAACCTAGTTATTCTGAACAAAAAAGTTAATGATGGTGAATGTCTGTGACCTATAGTTTTTGATCTATGGCCCTTTCAAATTCACATATGGACTAAAATAGCACATTTTTGTTCAATATTTCCAAAATAAGTTGAGATTTTTATACCACTGGGTATCTCTGGCTACACAATGTTTATGTACCGTAAAATGGGGTAACTTCAGTCAGCGGGGTAACTTTGGTCGGTCAAATATATTTTTCTTAATGGTCATATTTTTGTACAGCAATATTATTTCTAGTCATATTTGGTGTCAATTTGTTAAGATATATGTTTATAATGTATAGGCCCACTGTTAAAGCGAACTTTCCTTCTTCAGGATATCCTTGCAAAATTATTAAAATTCAACGGAGACCTACTAGGATCAACTTCAATAGGAGTTCAGCGCCCTCATAGATATGAAATCCATGAACATAAATTCTGAGGGCACTAATACTAGGGATGACCACTGTCAAGAAATTTATGCAAAATAAAAGCACCCTGAACATTTATGCATGCATTTTTAGCAAAATATTCGCAAAAATTATATGTAAATGAGCTTCTCCAGTCATTTTAGCTCATTAGCTGTTTAAAGAGTGATAGAGTTACGCAATCTGCTGTTTAGTTATCAATTAGAACTTTGCAGAGAAACATGACAAGATAGCTTTTATTGTACCTGATTGAAATACCAAAAAGTATGTCAATATTTTGGTGCACTCTTAGCTATAATTTTTGCTTTTTGCAAAACATGCACATGGAGGCCGGATTATGTGGTTTTATATTAAAATTCCACTCAGCCAAAATTATTCCTAAAATATATAGGAATATCGAATAGACACGAGAGGTTCTTTAAATATTTTAAGAAACTCGTTAGAAGCTATTGTAGGACGCGTTTCGATTAACTGTGATCAAATTAATTTGATCTATTTTGGTTAATCTCATCAGCTACATTTTGCTGTGTTTGATCTTAGGATAGATGCCCATTTTAGGCTGTTTTGTCGCACATATATACCAAATGACTGTCTAGCTTTTTGATATTCAAAATGGTAGATGTGCGGATCAAACAAAAAAGCGTGTTATATTTTAATCTTCACTACTTATATGGATGTATCTGGTCTTGATAAGACTAAGAAAACAAACCGATATAATGAACAAGTTTGAAAATACAACATACTTTGGTTTTTGTTGGTTGAAACTATGATTATGAGCCCGTTTTAGGCATGTTTTATAAAGTTCTATACATAAGCCTACAGTGCAGCGTTATAAATGTGCATATAAAAGAGCCTTATTATGAGGACCATATGATTACCCGATTGGGTGTGGTTTTATTATGGTTCATTATAAGGTCTATATATTTAAAATAACATGTTAACATGCAGATCAGGTACGTATAGGAACAATTGAACTAGTGTAACCAACTCAAGTGTCAAGGAAGCTCGTAAGGAAACATTCATGAAGATAATGTGATGATAGATAATTAATTTTCATCTAATAGATCCAACAAATCTCTCAGTGTAGGAGACATAGGGCAAATTCCGGTTTTGGAGTTAGCATCCGCTATACTTTGCAAAGTCGGAGTCAAAGATATATTAGGGTTTTGGTTTAAAGTTATCTTTGCTCTGATAAGACGCTCTCCTATGTTTTGAGTGCGTCTTAAAGCTAGTATAGGGGTACAAGGGAAGATTTTGCACAGGTTATGATTATTTGATATAAAATGCCAGTTCCTGAGAAGTGCCTTTTTGATTTTTGCATTACCTCTTTGGGGGAAGTGATGCGTGCAGAAAACTAGAGGTATTTCCTCTAAGTAAATATTTCTTCTATTGTATGAAATATCTGCTAGGCATGCGAGCACTTCTGGTTTCTTATATCCTCTTGTGAGAAGTTTTGAGATAAAGAAATCAAGTTTGTGCTCATATTCTGTCTCCGAGCTGGAGTTTCGAATATATCTTATAGCCTCACCCTTAACCATGCCACGAAAACACGAATTTGGGTGAGACGAATCTCTAGAAAGATACTGAAATGTGTCACAGGGTTTGCTGTAGCATTTTATATCTAAGATCTGTTTGTCATGAAATCTTTCATCCTTGTATAGAGTTAAGTCTAGAAAATTAATTTCTGTTTTTGACCACTCATGTGTGAATTTCAGAGTCGGGTGCATAGAGTTGATACGACATATAAAATTAGCTAACTCGTTTTCATCTCCTAACCAAAACATAAGAATATCATCACGATAACGGAACCATTTGAAGATTTTATCGCTAAGGGAAATGAATTTCTTTTCCAACGAATGGAACATTATGTCACATAGTTCTGGGGAGCATTTTTGTCCCTACGCCTGTCGTTTGCAAATAGTATTTTTCATTGAATGAAAAACAGTTTCTATGCAAAATCAGTTTTAATAATGCTTCCATATGACGGATATGTGGCATTCTAGGAAAGTACATTCCTGGATTAACTTCCGAAAAAGTCTTTAAAACTTCTTTTTCAACTTCATTTTGAAGAACATTAGTGAACATTCCAATGCAATCTATTGTAACCAAAAGACATTGGGCTGGAAGTTTTAATTGCTCAATTTTTCTTATCGCATCTTTTGTGTCTCTCAAGTATGTGTTTTGTTTGATGATGCTGCAGATGCTATTGGCGATGCTGATGCTGTTGATGATAATGTTGCTGCTGCTGCTGATGCTGCTGCTGATGCTGCTGCTGATGATGCTGATACTGATGATGATGCTGCTGATGATGATGATGCTGATGATGTACTGGGATGTATTAGAATGTACTGGGATGTACTATAATGTACTATAATGTAGGCCTACTAGAATGTACTGGGATGTACTAGAATGTACTAAAATGTACTGGGATGTACTAGAATGTACTGGGATGTACTAGAACGTACTGGGATGTCCTAGAATGTACTGGGATGTACTAGGATGTACTTTTATGTACCAGAATGTACTGGGATGTACTAGAATGTACTGGGATGTACTATAATGTACTGGGATGTACTAGATGTACTGGAATGTACTGCGATGTACTGGGATGTACTAAGGGGCTGGCATTTTCTTCGGAAGGGGGGTCCCAAAAATACAGGGGAGGTCATAGAATTTTCAGACCAAAAATAGGGGGGTTATAATTTGTTTAACACCCAAAATAGGGGGGGTTATAGAATTATTAAGGGCTGGTGACTTAAAATTTTCGCACGCTGCGAGCGCATTCTTTAACTTCGCAGTCGAAATGTGCGTACAATCTATGCAAAATTTTTACACGCACCGCGCGCCTTCTTTACACTTACAATAAAAATTTTACCGCGCTCCACACACTTTCTTCACTTTTAAGTTTTGACGCGCTCCGCGCCTTAGTTCCGGCAATGAATAATTTTTCTTGAGTCTGTGTAGTTGGAAGGGGGGGGGGGGGGTCATAAAATTTTTCGACCCGCGATAGGGGGGTCGTAAAAAAAATTTGCCCGCGGTAGGGGGGGTCATAAAAAATTGACTCCGGTCACCGCCATATTTGTGACCCCCCCCTTCCGAAGAAAATGCCAGCCCCTAAAATGTACTGGGATGTACTAGAGTGTACTGGAATGTACTAGAATGTACTGAGATGTACTAGAATGTACTGGGATGTACTGAGATGTACTGCGATGTACTAGAATGTACTGCGATGTACTGGGATGTACTAAAATGTACTAGAATGTACTGGGATGTACTAGAATATACTGGGATGTACTAGAATGTACTATAATGTACTGGGATGTACTGAGATGTACTGTGATGTACTAGAATGTACTGGGATGTACTAGAATGTACTGGGATGTACTAGAATGTACTGGGATGTACTAGAATGTACTGGTATGTACTATAATGATCTAGAATGTAGTGGGATGAACTAGAATGTACTGAGATGTACTAGAATGTACTGGGATGTACTAGAATGTACCGAGATGTACTAGAATGTACTAGAATGTACCGAGATGTACTAGAATGTACTGGGATGTACTGGGATGTACTAGAATGTACTAAGATGTACTAGAATGTACTAAGATGTACTAGAATGTACTGGGATGTACTAAAATGTACTGGGATGTACTAAAATGTACTGGGATATACTAGAATGTACTGGGATGTACTAGAACGTACTGGGATGTACTAGAATGTACTGGGATGTACTATAATGTACTGAGATGTACTAGAATGTACTCGGATGTACTAGGATGTACTGGGATGTACTAGAATGTACTAGATTTTACTAAGATGTACTAGAATGTACTGATATGTACTGGAATGTACTGGGATGTACTAGAATGTACTAAGATGTACTATAATGTACTGAGATGTACTAGAATGTACTGGGATGTACTAGAATGTACTAGGATGAACTAGAATGTACTAAGATGTACTAGCATGTACTGGGATGTACTATGATGTACTAGAATGTACTGTGATGTACTAGAATGTACTGGGATGTACTATAATGTACTAGGATGTACTGGGATGTACTACAATGTACTGGGATGTACTAGAATGTACTGGGATGTACTAGAATGTACTGGTATGTACTATAATGATCTAGAATGTAGTGGGATGAACTAGAATGTACTGAGATGTACTAGTATGTACTGGGATGTACTAGGATGTACTAGAATGTACCAAGATGTACTAGAATGTACTAAGATGTACTAAAATGTACTGGGATGTACTAAAATGTACTGGGATGTACTAGAATGTACTGGGATGTACTAGAACGTACTGGGATGTACTAGAATGTACTCGGATGTACTAGGATGTGCTGGGATGTACTAGAATGTACTAGATTTTACTAAGATGTACTGGGATGTACTGGAATGTACTAAGATGTACTAGAATGTACTGAGATGTACGAGAATGTACTGGGATGTACTAGAATGTACCGAGATGTACTAAAATGTACTGGGATGTACTAGAATATACTAGAATGTACTATGATGTACCAGAATGTACTGGGATGTACTATGATGTACTAGGATGTACTGGGATGTACTAGAATGTACTGGGATGTACTAGAATGTACTGGGATGTACTAGAATGTACTGGGATGTACTAGAATGTACTGGGACGTACTAAAATGTACTGGGATGTACTAGGATGTACTAGAATGTACCGAGATGTACTAAAATGTACTGGGATGTACTGGGATGTACTAGAATGTACTAGATTTTACTGGGATGTACTAGAATGTACTGGGATGTACTAGAATGTACTGGGACGTACTAAAATGTACTGGGATGTACTAGGATGTACTAGAATGTACCGAGATGTACTGATATGTACTGGAATGTACTGGGATGTACTAGAATGTACTAAGATGTACTAGAATGTACTGAGATGTACTAGAATGTACTGGGATGTACTAGAATGTACCGAGATGTACTAAAATGTACTGGGATGTACTAGAATATACTAGAATGTACTAAGATGTACCAGAATGTACTGGGATGTACTATGATGTACTAGGATGTACTGGGATGTACTAGAATGTACTGGGATGTACTAGAATGTACTGGGATGTACTAGAATGTACTGGGATGTACTAGAATGTACCGAGATGTACTAAAATGTACTGGGATGTACTGGGATGTACTAGAATGTACTAGAATGTAATAAGATATACCAGAATGTACTGGGATGTACTATGATGTACTAGAATGTACTGGAATGTACTGGGATGTACTAGAATGTACTAAGATGTACTAGAATGTACTGAGATGTACTAGAATGTACTGGGATGTATTAGAATGTACCGAGATGTACTAAAATGTACTGAGATGTACTAGAATGTACTCGGATGTACTAGGATGTACTGAGATGTACTAGAATGTACTGGGATGTACTGCGATGTACTAGAATGTACTAGGATGAACTAGAATGTACTAAGATGTACTAGCATGTACTGGGATGTACTATGATGTACTAGAATGTACTGTGATGTACTAGAATGTACTGGGATGTACTATAATGTACTAGGATGTACTAAAATGTACTGGGATGTACTACAATGTACTGGGATGTACTAGGATGTACTAGAATGTACCGAGATGTACTAGAATGTACTGGGATGTACTTGGATGTACTAGAATGTACTAAGATGTACTAGAATGTACTGAGATGTACTAGAATGTACTGGGATGTACTAAAATGTACTGGGATGTACTATAATGTACTGGGATGTACTAGAACGTACTGGGATGTACTAGAATGTACTGGGATATACTAGAATGTACTAAGATGTACTAGCATGTACTGGGATGTACTATGATGTACTAGAATGTACTGTGATGTACTAGAATGTACTGGGATGTACTATAATGTACTAGGATGTACTAAAATGTACTGGGATGTACTACAATGTACTGGGATGTACTAGGATGTACTAGAATGTACCGAGATGTACTAGAATGTACTGGGATGTACTTGGATGTACTAGAATGTACTAAGATGTACTAGAATGTACTGAGATGTACTAGAATGTACTGGGATGTACTAAAATGTACTGGGATGTACTATAATGTACTGAGATGTACTAGAACGTACTGGGATGTGTACTGGGATGTACTAGAATGTACTGGGATATACTAGAATGTACTGAGATGTACTAGAATGTACTCGGATGTACTAGGATGTACTGGGATGTACTAGAATGTACTATGATGTACTAGAATATACTGTGATGTACTAGAATGTACTGGGATGTACTATAATGTACTAGGATGTACTGGGATTTACTACAATGTACTGGGATGTACTACAATGTACTGGGATGTACTAGGATGTACTAGAATGTACCGAGATGTACTAGAATGTACTGGGATGTACTTGGATGTACTAGAATGTACTAAGAGGTACTAGAATGTACTGGGATGTACTAGAATGTACCGAGATGTACTAAAATGTACTGAGATGTACTAGAATGTACTCGGATGTACTAGGATGTACTGAGATGTACTAGAATGTACTGGGATGTACTGCGATGTACTAGAATGTACCGAGATGTACTAAAATGTACTGGGATGTACTGGGATGTACTAGAATATACTAGAATGTAATAAGATATACCAGAATGTACTGGGATGTACTATGATGTACTAGAATGTACTGGAATGTACTGGGATGTACTAGAATGTACTAAGATGTACTAGAATGTACTGAGATGTACTAGAATGTACTGGGATGTACTAGAATGTACCGAGATGTACTAAAATGTACTGAGATGTACTAGAATGTACTCGGATGTACTAGGATGTACTGAGATGTACTAGAATGTACTGGGATGTACTGCGATGTACTAGAATGTACTAGGATGAACTAGAATGTACTAAGATGTACTAGCATGTACTGGGATGTACTATGATGTACTAGAATGTACTGTGATGTACTAGAATGTACTGGGATGTACTATAATGTACTAGGATGTACTAAAATGTACTGGGATGTACTACAATGTACTGGGATGTACTAGGATGTACTAGAATGTACCGAGATGTACTAGAATGTACTGGGATGTACTTGGATGTACTAGAATGTACTAAGATGTACTAGAATGTACTGAGATGTACTAGAATGTACTGGGATGTACTAAAATGTACTGGGATGTACTATAATGTACTGGGATGTACTAGAACGTACTGGGATGTACTAGAATGTACTGGGATATACTAGAATGTACTAAGATGTACTAGCATGTACTGGGATGTACTATGATGTACTAGAATGTACTGTGATGTACTAGAATGTACTGGGATGTACTATAATGTACTAGGATGTACTAAAATGTACTGGGATGTACTACAATGTACTGGGATGTACTAGGATGTACTAGAATGTACTGAGATGTACTAGAATGTACTGGGATGTACTTGGATGTACTAGAATGTACTAAGATGTACTAGAATGTACTGAGATGTACTAGAATGTACTGGGATGTACTAAAATGTACTGGGATGTACTATAATGTACTGAGATGTACTAGAACGTACTGGGATGTACTAGAATGTACTGGGATATACTAGAATGTACTGAGATGTACTAGAATGTACTCGGATGTACTAGGATGTACTGGGATGTACTAGAATGTACTATGATGTACTAGAATATACTGTGATGTACTAGAATGTACTGGGATGTACTATAATGTACTAGGATGTACTGGGATTTACTACAATGTACTGGGATGTACTACAATGTACTGGGATGTACTAGGATGTACTAGAATGTACCGAGATGTACTAGAATGTACTGGGATGTACTTGGATGTACTAGAATGTACTAAGAGGTACTAGAATGTACTGGGATGTACTAGAATGTACCGAGATGTACTAAAATGTACTGAGATGTACTAGAATGTACTCGGATGTACTAGGATGTACTGAGATGTACTAGAATGTACTGGGATGTACTGCGATGTACTAGAATGTACCGAGATGTACTAAAATGTACTGGGATGTACTGGGATGTACTAGAATATACTAGAATGTAATAAGATATACCAGAATGTACTGGGATGTACTATGATGTACTAGAATGTACTGGAATGTACTGGGATGTACTAGAATGTACTAGGATGTACTAGGATGTACTAGGATGTACTAGAATGTACTGGGATGTACTAGAATGTACCGAGATGTACTAAAATGTACTGAGATGTACTAGAATGTACTCGGATGTACTAGGATGTACTGAGATGTACTAGAATGTACTGGGATGTACTGCGATGTACTAGAATGTACTAGGATGAACTAGAATGTACTAAGATGTACTAGCATGTACTGGGATGTACTATGATGTACTAGAATGTACTGTGATGTACTAGAATGTACTGGGATGTACTATAATGTACTAGGATGTACTAAAATGTACTGGGATGTACTACAATGTACTGGGATGTACTAGGATGTACTAGAATGTACCGAGATGTACTAGAATGTACTGGGATGTACTTGGATGTACTAGAATGTACTAAGATGTACTAGAATGTACTGAGATGTACTAGAATGTACTGGGATGTACTAAAATGTACTGGGATGTACTATAATGTACTGGGATGTACTAGAACGTACTGGGATGTACTAGAATGTACTGGGATATACTAGAATGTACTAAGATGTACTAGCATGTACTGGGATGTACTATGATATACTAGAATGTACTGTGATGTACTAGAATGTACTGGGATGTACTATAATGTACTAGGATGTACTAAAATGTACTGGGATGTACTACAATGTACTGGGATGTACTAGGATGTACTAGAATGTACCGAGATGTACTAGAATGTACTGGGATGTACTTGGATGTACTAGAATGTACTAAGATGTACTAGAATGTACTGAGATGTACTAGAATGTACTGGGATGTACTAAAATGTACTGGGATGTACTATAATGTACTGAGATGTACTAGAACGTACTGGGATGTACTAGAATGTACTGGGATATACTAGAATGTACTGAGATGTACTAGAATGTACTCGGATGTACTAGGATGTACTGGGATGTACTAGAATGTACTATGATGTACTAGAATATACTGTGATGTACTAGAATGTACTGGGATGTACTATAATGTACTAGGATGTACTGGGATTTACTACAATGTACTGGGATGTACTACAATGTACTGGGATGTACTAGGATGTACTAGAATGTACCGAGATGTACTAGAATGTACTGGGATGTACTTGGATGTACTAGAATGTACTAAGAGGTACTAGAATGTACTGGGATGTACTAGAATGTACCGAGATGTACTAAAATGTACTGAGATGTACTAGAATGTACTCGGATGTACTGAGATGTACTAGAATGTACTGGGATGTACTGCGATGTACTAGAATGTACTAGGATGAACTAGAATGTACTAAGATGTACTAGAATGTACTGTGATGTACTAGAATGTACCGAGATGTACTAAAATGTACTGGGATGTACTGGGATGTACTAGAATATACTAGAATGTAATAAGATATACCAGAATGTACTGGGATGTACTATGATGTACTAGAATGTACTGGAATGTACTGGGATGTACTAGAATGTACTAGGATGTACTAGAATGTACTGGGATGTACTAGAATGTACTGGGATGTACTAGAATGTACCGAGATGTACTAAAATGTACTGAGATGTACTAGAATGTACTCGGATGTACTAGGATGTACTGAGATGTACTAGAATGTACTGGGATGTACTGCGATGTACTAGAATGTACTAGGATGAACTAGAATGTACTAAGATGTACTAGCATGTACTGGGATGTACTATGATGTACTAGAATGTACTGTGATGTACTAGAATGTACTGGGATGTACTATAATGTACTAGGATGTACTAAAATGTACTGGGATGTACTACAATGTACTGGGATGTACTAGGATGTACTAGAATGTACCGAGATGTACTAGAATGTACTGGGATGTACTTGGATGTACTAGAATGTACTAAGATGTACTAGAATGTACTGAGATGTACTAGAATGTACTGGGATGTACTAAAATGTACTGGGATGTACTATAATGTACTGGGATGTACTAGAACGTACTGGGATGTACTAGAATGTACTGGGATATACTAGAATGTACTAAGATGTACTAGCATGTACTGGGATGTACTATGATGTACTAGAATGTACTGTGATGTACTAGAATGTACTGGGATGTACTATAATGTACTAGGATGTACTAAAATGTACTGGGATGTACTACAATGTACTGGGATGTACTAGGATGTACTAGAATGTACCGAGATGTACTAGAATGTACTGGGATGTACTTGGATGTACTAGAATGTACTAAGATGTACTAGAATGTACTGAGATGTACTAGAATGTACTGGGATGTACTAAAATGTACTGGGATGTACTATAATGTACTGGGATGTACTAGCATGTACTGGGATGTACTATGATGTACTAGAATGTACTGTGATGTACTAGAATGTACTGGGATGTACTAGAATGTACTGGGATGTACTATAATGTACTAGGATGTACTAAAATGTACTGGGATGTACTGGGATGTACTAGGATGTACTAGAATGTACCGAGATGTACTAGAATGTACTGGGATGTACTTGGATGTACTAGAATGTACTAAGATGTACTAGAATGTACTGAGATGTACTAGAATGTACTGGGATGTACTAAAATGTACTGGGATGTACTAAAATGTACTGGGATGTACTATAATGTACTGGGATGTACTAGAACGTACTGGGATGTACTAGAATGTACTGGGATATACTAGAATGTACTGAGATGTACTAGAATGTACTCGGATGTACTAGGTTGTACTGGGATGTACTAGAATGTACTATGATGTACTAGAATATACTGTGATGTACTAGAATGTACTGGGATGTACTAGAATGTACTAGGATGAACTAGAATGTACTAAGATGTACTAGCATGTACTGGGATGTACTATGATGTACTAGAATGTACTGTGATGTACTAGAATGTACTGGGATGTACTATAATGTACTAGGATGTACTAAAATGTACTGGGATGTACTACAATGTACTGGGATGTACTAGGATGTACTAGAATGTACCGAGATGTACTAGAATGTACTGGGATGTACTTGGATGTACTAGAATGTACTAAGAGGTACTAGAATGTACTGGGATGTACTAGAATGTACCGAGATGTACTAAAATGTACTGAGATGTACTAGAATGTACTCGGATGTACTAGGATGTACTGAGATGTACTAGAATGTACTGGGATGTACTGCGATGTACTAGAATGTACTAGGATGAACTAGAATGTACTAAGATGTACTAGCATGTACTGGGATGTACTATGATGTACTAGAATGTACTGTGATGTACTAGAATGTACCGAGATGTACTAAAATGTACTGGGATGTACTGGGATGTACTAGAATATACTAGAATGTAATAAGATATACCAGAATGTACTGGGATGTACTATGATGTACTAGAATGTACTGAGATGTACTAGAATGTACTGGGATGTACTAGAATGTACCGAGATGTACTAAAATGTACTGAGATGTACTAGAATGTACTCGGATGTACTAGGATGTACTGAGATGTACTAGAATGTACTGGGATGTACTGCGATGTACTAGAATGTACTAGGATGAACTAGAATGTACTAAGATGTACTAGCATGTACTGGGATGTACTATGATGTACTAGAATGTACTGTGATGTACTAGAATGTACTGGGATGTACTAGAATGTACTGGGATGTACTATAATGTACTAGGATGTACTAAAATGTACTGGGATGTACTACAATGTACTGGGATGTACTAGGATGTACTAGAATGTACCGAGATGTACTAGAATGTACTGGGATGTACTTGGATGTACTAGAATGTACTAAGATGTACTAGAATGTACTGAGATGTACTAGAATGTACTGGGATGTACTAAAATGTACTGGGATGTACTATAATGTACTGGGATGTACTAGAACGTACTGGGATGTACTAGAATGTACTGGGATATACTAGAATGTACTAAGATGTACTAGCATGTACTGGGATGTACTATGATGTACTAGAATGTACTGTGATGTACTAGAATGTACTGGGATGTACTATAATGTACTAGGATGTACTAAAATGTACTGGGATGTACTACAATGTACTGGGATGTACTAGGATGTACTAGAATGTACCGAGATGTACTAGAATGTACTGGGATGTACTTGGATGTACTAGAATGTACTAAGATGTACTAGAATGTACTGAGATGTACTAGAATGTACTGGGATGTACTAAAATGTACTGGGATGTACTATAATGTACTGGGATGTACTAGAATGTACTGGGATGTACTAGAATGTACTGGGATGTACTAGCATGTACTGGGTTGTACTATGATGTACTAGAATGTACTGTGATGTACTAGAATGTACTGGGATGTACTATAATGTACTAGGATGTACTAAAATGTACTGGGATGTACTACAATGTACTGGGATGTACTAGGATGTACTAGAATGTACCGAGATGTACTAGAATGTACTGGAATGTACTTGGATGTACTAGAATGTACTAAGATGTACTAGAATGTACTGAGATGTACTAGAATGTACTGGGATGTACTAAAATGTACTGGGATGTACTATAATGTACTGGGATGTACTAGAACGTACTGGGATGTACTAGAATGTACTGGGATATACTAGAATGTACTGAGATGTACTAGAATGTACTCGGATGTACTAGGATGTACTACTGGGATGTACTAGAATGTACTATGATGTACTAGAATATACTGTGATGTACTACAATGTACTGGGATGTACTAGGATGTAATAGAATGTACCGAGATGTACTAGAATGTACTGGGATGTACTTGGATGTACTAGAATGTACTAAGATGTACTAGAATGTACTGAGATGTACTAGAATGTACTGGGATGTACTAAAATGTACTGGGATGTACTATAATGTACTGGGATGTACTAGAACGTACTGGGATGTACTAGAATGTACTGGGATATACTAGAATGTACTAAGATGTACTAGCATGTACTGGGATGTACTATGATGTACTAGAATGTACTGTGATGTACTAGAATGTACTGGGATGTACTATAATGTACTAGGATGTACTAAAATGTACTGGGATGTACTACAATGTACTGGGATGTACTAGGATGTACTAGAATGTACCGAGATGTACTAGAATGTACTGGGATGTACTTGGATGTACTAGAATGTACTAAGATGTACTAGAATGTACTGAGATGTACTAGAATGTACTGGGATGTACTAAAATGTACTGGGATGTACTATAATGTACTGGGATGTACTAGAACGTACTGGGATGTACTAGAATGTACTGGGATGTACTAGCATGTACTGGGTTGTACTATGATGTACTAGAATGTACTGTGATGTACTAGAATGTACTGGGATGTACTATAATGTACTAGGATGTACTAAAATGTACTGGGATGTACTACAATGTACTGGGATGTACTAGGATGTACTAGAATGTACCGAGATGTACTAGAATGTACTGGGATGTACTTGGATGTACTAGAATGTACTAAGATGTACTAGAATGTACTGAGATGTACTAGAATGTACTGGGATGTACTAAAATGTACTGGGATGTACTATAATGTACTGGGATGTACTAGAACGTACTGGGATGTACTAGAATGTACTGGGATATACTAGAATGTACTGAGATGTACTAGAATGTACTCGGATGTACTAGGATGTACTACTGGGATGTACTAGAATGTACTATGATGTACTAGAATATACTGTGATGTACTACAATGTACTGGGATGTACTAGGATGTACTAGAATGTACCGAGATGTACTAGAATGTACTGGGATGTACTTGGATGTACTAGAATGTACTAAGATGTACTAGAATGTACTGAGATGTACTAGAATGTACTGGGATGTACTAAAATGTACTGGGATGTACTATAATGTACTGGGATGTACTAGAACGTACTGGGATGTACTAGAATGTACTGGGATATACTAGAATGTACTAAGATGTACTAGCATGTACTGGGATGTACTATGATGTACTAGAATGTACTGTGATGTACTAGAATGTACTGGGATGTACTATAATGTACTAGGATGTACTAAAATGTACTGGGATGTACTACAATGTACTGGGATGTACTAGGATGTACTAGAATGTACCGAGATGTACTAGAATGTACTGGGATGTACTTGGATGTACTAGAATGTACTAAGATGTACTAGAATGTACTGAGATGTACTAGAATGTACTGGGATGTACTAAAATGTACTGGGATGTACTATAATGTACTGGGATGTACTAGAACGTACTGGGATGTACTAGAATGTACTGGGATGTACTATAATGTACTAGGATGTACTAAAATGTACTGGGATGTACTACAATGTACTGGGATGTACTAGGATGTACTAGAATGTACCGAGATGTACTAGAATGTACTGGGATGTACTTGGATGTACTAGAATGTACTAAGATGTACTAGAATGTACTGAGATGTACTAGAATGTACTGGGATGTACTAAAATGTACTGGGATGTACTATAATGTACTGGGATGTACTAGAACGTACTGGGATGTACTAGAATGTACTGGGATATACTAGAATGTACTGAGATGTACTAGAATGTACTCGGATGTACTAGGATGTACTGGGATGTACTAGAATGTACTATGATGTACTAGAATATACTGTGATGTACTAGAATGTACTGGGATGTACTGGATGTACTAGAATGTACTAGGATGAACTAGAATGTACTAAGATGTACTAGCATGTACTGGGATGTACTATGATGTACTAGAATGTACTGTGATGTACTAGAATGTACTGGGATGTACTATAATGTACTAGGATGTACTAAAATGTACTGGGATGTACTACAATGTACTGGGATGTACTAGGATGTACTAGAATGTACCGAGATGTACTAGAATGTACTGGGATGTACTTGTATGTACTAGAATGTACTAAGATGTACTAGAATGTACTGAGATGTACTAGAATGTACTGGGATGTACTAAAATGTACTGGGATGTACTATAATGTACTGGGATGTACTAGAACGTACTGGGATGTACATGAATGTACTGGGATATACTAGAATGTACTAAGATGTACTAGCATGTACTGGGATGTACTATGATGTACTAGAATGTACTGTGATGTACTAGAATGTACTGGGATGTACTATAATGTACTAGGATGTACTAAAATGTACTGGGATGTACTACAATGTACTGGGATGTACTAGGATGTACTAGAATGTACCGAGATGTACTAGAATGTACTGGGATGTACTATAATGAACTGGAATGTACTAGAACGTACTGGGATGTACTAGAATGTACTGGGATATACTAGAATGTACTGAGATGTACTAGAATGTACTCGGATGTACTAGGATGTACTGGGATGTACTAGAATGTACTATGATGTACTAGAATATACTGTGATGTACTAGAATGTACTGGGATGTACTATAATGTACTAGGATGTACTGGGATGTACTAAAATGTACTGGGATGTACTACAATGTACTGGGATGTACTAGGATGTACTAGAATGTACCGAGATGTACTAGAATGTACTGGGATGTACTTGGATGTACTAGAATGTACTGTACTAGAATGTACTGAGATGTACTAGAATGTAGGATGTACTAGGATGTACTGGGATGTACTAGAATGTACTATGATGTACTAGAATATACTGTGATGTACTAGAATGTACTGGGATGTACTATAATGTACTAGGATGTACTGGGATTTACTACAATGTACTGGGATGTACTACAATGTACTGGGATGTACTAGGATGTACTAGAATGTACGAGATGTACTAGAATGTACTGCGATGTACTGCGATGTACTAGAATGTACTAGGATGAACTAGAATGTACTAAGATGTACTAGCATGTACTGGGATGTACTATGATGTACTAGAATGTACTCTGATGTACTAGAATGTACTGGGATGTACTATAATGTACTAGGGTGTACTAAAATGTACTGGGATGTACTACAATGTACTGGGATGTACTAGGATGTACTAGAATGTACCGAGATGTACTAGAATGTACTGGGATGTACTTGGATGTACTAGAATGTACTAAGATGTACTAGAATGTACTGAGATGTACTAGAATGTACTGGGATGTACTAAAATGTACTGGGATGTACTATATTGTACTGGGATGTACTAGAACGTACTGGGATGTACTAGAATGTACTGGGATATACTAGAATGTACTAAGATGTACTAGCATGTACTGGGATGTACTATGATGTACTAGAATGTACTGTGATGTACTAGAATGTACTGGGATGTACTAAAATGTACTGGGATGTACTATAATGTACTGGGATGTACTAGAACGTACTGGGATGTACTAGAATGTACTGGGATATACTAGAATGTACTGAGATGTACTAGAATGTACTCGGATGTACTAGGATGTACTGGGATGTACTAGAATGTACTGGGATGTACTACAATGTACTGGGATGTACTAGAATGTACTAGAATGTACTACAATGTACAAGAATGTCCTGGAATGTAGTACAATGTACTAGAATATACTAGAATAAATTCAAAAAGAGTAATGAGTATTCATGAATATATTTGCATATTAATAAGAAAATGGCTGAACATAATTTGCATGCATATTCTATTCTTACATAGAACGTATGCCCTCCCCCTCGCCTGTCGGAGCTATGTGAGACCCCGGATATCAAGAAAGGACGCACCGTTTTGCGCATGCGCATAGTAGTGATTTCCCGACTTTGAGCATGCTCATTTCAGTGATATCTCGACTTTGCGCACGTAATTAATTAAGATGCGCATTTGAACGAATTCCCTAGTTTGCGCAGCCGAACTTCCGATTTTTGAGCAGCGTGCGCAAACTGGGAATTTCTTTGATATGCGCATGCTCAAACAGCCGAATTTCCGAGTTTGAGCAGCCTGCGCAAACTAGGAATTTCCTTGAAATGAGCATCATGATCACGGACGGTACAACTGTCAAAACGGAGGAAATTATTGCTCTGAAGATTTAATTTTGCTTTCTATCATCAGAATTGTATATTATTATTATTATTATTATTATTATTATTATTATTATTATTATTATTATTATTATTATTATTATTATTATTATTATTATTTATTATTATTATTGTTGTTATTATTCTTATTCTTCTTATTCTTCTTATTATTCTTATTATATTATTAATATTATTATTATTAGTGTTATTAATATTATTATAAATATACTGTGGTTTTATTATTGATATAAGCCGGACTATTTGTATTATAATAAAAGTCACATTGGAGAATTTAATTTGTTTATATTATTATTCTCTTTCTTCTGTTACTTATGTATTTATAATGTATCTTTTATCTATTTATAGGCTGTTTATTTATTTATTATCATAACATATTTGATAATTTATTGATTTATTATTATTTACTTAGTTGTTCATCTAACAAAATAAGTACCTTTTTGGGAACTATATTGGTTATAATAATAAAATAATGATAAACAATACAGGAAAGGATATCATAACAATTGTCCACTTGACAAGGTGATTAGCGCAATGTCACGTTATATAATAGGAACAATCGCTGAATGGCTAGGATATTGAATTCTTTGGTATTAATCATTCACCGGGGTGCTATTATTAATCAATGGAATCTGTATAATATATATAAAATCAATGGATTCTATAATTTAACCAGATTCTTATCATTGATATAAAAAATTAAAATCAGCCACCTTTCTTTTGTATGAAAATGTTTAATAAATCATAGACAGTAACACGGTAACACCATGGCTGTCGAAAGATTTAAAAAAAGTTTAAAATGAAATCACATTTCTAAGCCCCTATATCACTAAACTTGAATGTTTAACATGTTTGAGTATATTGAGGGATAGTGCTTATAGTACTAAGAAGAAAAAAAAGAAGGAAGGAAGAAAAAAGAAACTTGCGGAATAGAAAAAAAAGATGGGTTTCCTGTCCATTCAGTCTTTTCGATATCCCGATTTTAGATGAAAAGAAAGGAAACAAACAAATCCGCCCTTCAAAATATAATATTAATAATTAGCCCGATTTTAGATGAAAAGAAAGGAAACAAACAAATCCGCCCTTGAAAATATAATAATTAGTCCGATTTTAGATGAAAAGAAAGGAAGAAAAACAAATGAAAGAAAGAAAATCAGTTCAAAACTGTTTAATATTATACAATAACTCATAACATCCATGCTAAAAAAGACAAAACAATGTTTTGTTAAAACATGGAATAAAATTAAAAGAAAGTCACTGAAAGAGAGAAAACAAATAAGAAAGAAATATTATTTAATTTTCTAATTTGAAAAAGAAAGTCACCCCTTTACAAAGATCTTAATTAATTATCTAATTAAACGATGCTATTATACAGTCTACAGCCTGACCATGCACACGGCATAAAACGACCAACTTCTGTGCTTCCATAGTCTACTGTAGTAGACCAGTTTAATTTATCATTCCCTAAATTAAGAGGCCACATGTCACAGGGGAAGTTGCCCAAAGGTGTCAAAATTCTCCAAAAATGTCCGAAATTTTGCAACATTTTTTAATGTTACGTAAAGTTCCCCAAAAGTGTGTGAGGTTGCTGACCTATTTGCGCTGCATTGGAAAATTTTGACAATTTCATAGAATCCGCGCTCACTTTACGCAGCTTGCGCGGGAGTTGAAGCAATTTTGAGTAATTTTGAAAACTTGTGAGCATCTTTTCAGCAACTTTAAGCAATTTTGAGAAAATGTTAAGCAATTTTGTGAAATTTTGAATAACTTTACGCGATTTTGAGAAACTTAAAAAGCAACTTTGTGCAACTTACCGCAATTTCGAGGAAGTTTTGAGCAAGTTTGTGAAACTTTGAATAACTTTATACTATTTTGACAATTCTGGACCAATTTGGGCAACTTGACCCTGTGACATGTGGCCCAAAGGTGTCAAAATTCTCCAAAAATGTCCGAAATTTTGCAACATTTTTTAATGTTACGTAAAGTTCCCCAAAAGTGTGTGAGGTTGCTGACCTATTTGCGCTGCATTGGAAAATTTTTGACAATTTCATAGAATCCGCGCTCACTTTACGCAGCTTGCGCGGGAGTTGAAGCAATTTTGAGTAATTTTGAAAACTTGTGAGCATCTTTTCAGCAACTTTAAGCAATTTTGAGAAAATGTTAAGCAATTTTGTGAAATTTTGAATAACTTTACGCGATTTTGAGAAACTTAAAAAGCAACTTTGTGCAACTTACCGCAATTTCGAGGAAGTTTTGAGCAAGTTTGTGAAACTTTGAATAACTTTATACTATTTTGACAATTCTGGACCAATTTGGGCAACTTCCCCTGTGACATAGGGCCTATTAAGCTCTCTGACCTGACCATGGAAAACTCATCATTCCTGTTCTGATTCAACAGCTCAGATATCCATGGGAAAACTGGTCTACTGTATTTCGAATATACAATGAACTATGCACTCTATAGTGGGTATGATGTTACCTCATTAAAAATGCAGTCTTGGCTGTTTATGCACATATCCTGTGGTTTTACCAATTAAGCCGTTTGAATAGCCGTCCAGCGCGTATTATTTGCACAAGGTCCAATGTATACGCTTGACGTCGCGCACGTATACGCGATGGTTAAGCTTTTTTCTCTGGGCAGGGCAGTCACTGGAGATGTGATGTGTTTCGTCATAGATTTTAAATGGTTTCATGCATGGAAACGTATGAATTGTTTATCACAAAAAAAGGAATGCAGCGCAGTCTAGTGCTTCCAAATCTGGGTATTTGATATACCCAGATATGGAAGACCTATGTGGGCGCGTGAACAGGAAAAATAACGAGTTATGAAGTTTGTTATATTAAACCATTGTGTGTTTTATACAACAAACTGGTACTGTTTTTACTTATTATCTACGACTCTACAATTTCAATACAGTACTACGCAGAACTTACGACTTATTATATATATTATATATTTGTAAACATGTTTGAATGCTGAACATGTTTGAGTATATTGAAGGATAGTATTTAAAGAGAAAGAAAAAAAAAACACCAAAAAGACAAAGCAATGTTTTGTTAAAAATGTGGACTAAAAGTAAAAGAAAGTCACTGAAAGAGAGAAAATAAATAAGAAAGAAATATATTTTTATTTTTTAATTTGAAAAATAAAGTCATCCCCTTATGGATGCTATCTTATGGTATACAGTCTACAGCCTGGCCATACACACGGCATAAAACGACCCACTTCTATGCTTCCAAATCTGGGTATTTGATATACCCAGATATGGAAGACCTATGTGAGAGCGTGAACAAGAAAAATAACGAGTTATATGATGTTTAAAATAAAATATATCGCTAAACACATTATTGCAATCACTTTTTTAACATGTTTAAATGTTGAACATGTTGTAGTGTAGAAAGAAAGAAAGAAAGAAAGAAAGAAAGAAAGAAAGAAAGAAAGAAAGAAAAAGAAAGAAAGAAAGAAAGAAAGAAAGAAAGAAAGAAAGAAAGAAAGAAAGAAAGAAGGAAAGAAGGAAAGAAAGAAAGAAAGAAAGAAAGAAAGAAAGAAAGAAAGAAAGAAAGAAAGAAAGAAAGAAAGAAAGAAAGAAAGAAAGAAAGAAAAAGAAAGAAAGAAAGAAAGAAAGAAAGAAAGAAAGAAAGAAAGAAAGAAAGAAAGAAATTTTATTTCTTATTTGAAAAGAAAGTCACCCTTTACAAAGATCTTTTATTAAAGGATGCTATTATACAGTCTACAGCCTGACCATGCACACGGTATAAAACGACCAACTTCTGTGCTTCCAAATCTGGGTATTTGATATACCCAGATATGGAAGACCTATGTGGGCGCGTGAACAGGAAAAATAACGAGCTATGAAGTTTAAAATGAAATATATATTATCACTAAACGCATTATATAATGCAATCACTTTGTAAACATGTTTGAATGCTGAACATGTTGGAGTATAGGGATAGTATTTAGAAAGAATGAAAAAAACAACCCGGGGGCACTTCCATGACAGATATGCATCATGTGCCTCGGGGTGGACCCCCTTTTTCAAACCTGTTTATACCGAAGGACGCCCTATCTTTTATTATGGTCCTACCTATTACCCAATGACCCCCTTCAAAAAAATTCATGCACTCAATGACCCCCTTTTTCTATTTCCTGCTATACCCAATGACCCCCTTTTAATTCCCAAATTTAGGTGGTATTTGTGTTCTCCTCCAGAAATAATGAGATTTTTCACATTTCCAAGGTGGCCAAGTTTTTTTACGCAGTTTGGCACTTATTTAGGTGTACTTAATGATACTCTTTTGGCAATCCTGTACTCAATGACTCCCATTTTACTTTTGTTACCCCAATGACCATCCTTTTTTCAAAGTTTCATACCGAATGACCCCATTTTTATTCAGGTTGTGTACTGAATGACCCCATATTTTTGTAATTGTACATTTGACCTGAATGCCCCCTACTTTTAACATGGCCGAGGCACATCCCTGCCATTTCATTTAAAATTTTTCCACCTAGTAGAATTTGGAAGACATTTGCATACCCTACTCGAATTAACTTTCAAACTTTCCTCTTTGAAAAATGTATACGGGTCTGTAGGAAGCGGCCATATAATTATTTCCAATTTCCATGCAATGCAAGAATAAGAATTAATATACGAAATACTATAAATTGCACACAGGTGACAAATGGAGCAGAAACTGTGTCAAATTATGTCAATCACTGATTATATCTTGTCTCATATGAGAACTGTTATATCAGGCTCAAATATCTAGTGGCCCGTCGGGTCAGCATTGTTGGAAGTTATAGTGGCCCAATTCAAAACAGTGGCCGCCCCAACCCCTGGGGGCTGAGGAAAATTCAATTTTGCCGCCCCTTCCTCAACAGCCCGAAAAGGTTGACCAAATTTTTTTCTCGGTCGTTTGAAAAAGTGGTTTTCAGGTGCTATCGCCTTAAAAGCTGCAAATTTTGATGTAAAGTACCATTTTTTCAAAAAAATTTATGCTTTATCAATTTTTTCCGCCCTTTTGTATTTACTAATTCTTTTTGCCGCCCCTTCGTTTATGCCGCCCCTGTTTTGGCCGCCCCTTCATTTTGGCCGCCCCTTCTTTGTCCCCGGGGGGCTGGCCCCCCCAAAGCCCCCACAAAAAAATACGCGCATGCAAAATCCACTGGCGCAGGGCCACCGCTAAATTTGTCCCTGCCTATACGGGTGAAACTGATAATTGATAATGTAGTTATTATCAAATTTACATTCTAAAGTTATTATGTAGGCCTACAGGCGAATGCCATGTTGCATTCGTGACGTGAAAATACTATTATTCAACAAAGAATTAGGCCTGATTTATAAGCGCTTCTACCATGTTGACCGTGTCCAAACAGGGATTTCCCTTTTAATAAAGGAGCACCGCGCAATGCCGTATGTAGAATAGGCCTATCCATTGGTATATATTCAAAATAACTGTCAGAATAGTTAGATTGTACCCTTTTTCATAAATAAGTACGTGATTAATATTATAATAAATATAGGTGTGGTGTTTGCTAGAAATCAGTAATTTGCAAATAAAAACGACAATCAGGGGGTTAGCGACCTTTAATTTATGCAAAATTTACCATTAATGGCCAAGTTGACCTTCCCGTTTTCGGCTTGCGGCTAATCACGGCGTATTATACACATTGTATGACTTACCGAAATATGTTAATAGGCCCTTTAATCAACATCGCCATTGATTTGACAATGATTGACAGACGAGATACAGATTAATTATACAGCATAATTATAAATCATATGTCAATCATTTGCATAGGCCTATCGTGATTTGGGTTTTATTTTTTTTATAGGCCTCATGAGAGAAATAAGGAAAGAACATTATAAATATTATTTTGAACTTGACAATCTGTTAAAACTTGTGATTTGACCATATAGGCCTAAATGATCATGATAATTATGTGCATTTTAAAAAGAAAAGAAAACAAATTTGGGGTGTGCTGGTTAGTTTATGTGATGAGACGCTTTTGTGATGCTTTATATGGTGAGCTCAAAATGCATTTTTCCGCATTCTGCGCTCAACATCTATAATACCGCGTGTATGTTTGTAGGATTGGGTGGGTGTGTGGGGGTTGTGTAAGGCGGATGGGTGTGTATTTTGTATTGTAGTTTTGATATGATAAGCCTTGGAATTTGGTGGTAGGGCCTATATGTAATGCTAGAAAGAACCATTTATAGACATGAAAAAGATTTTGCAAAGGCCAAAGAACCATTTTGTTTATGGGGTTCTTGCAATTTCTCATAAAACACACACTAGGCCTATTCTCTTTTAGCTGTGCTGTAATACCCTTTTCTGATATAGTTTAAAAGGGGAAATGATGTGCACGAAAAAAGATTGAAATACAGAAATAGAAATCAAAGCACCTATATCACGTAAGTTGCGTAAGTTTCGTATAGTTTCGTATAGTTTGGTAATGTTTTATACATGTTCAGGGTGCAAAACAAATCTTTCACAACCTTTCATGATGTTTTCACCCTGGAACATGTATTAAACATTATAAAACCCTAAGAAACAATACGTAACTTTTTTGTATACATGTTGAGGGGCCAAGTGGACTTACGGTCTTCTTGCGCTCAGGTCTTCACTTGGTGAAAGAATCAGAGGCTTTTAGCTCTTCACCAAATGACCCTATCATGCCAGCCTGATCGTGCAAAAGATTAACTGGACCACTGGCTTCCAAATCTGAGTGTTTGATATACCTAGATAGGGAAGACCTATTATGTGCGCGCGTGAACAGGAAAAATAACGAATTCTGGAGTTTAAAATAAAATCAAAACCGCCACTATATCACTAAACACGTTATTGTCGATCAATTCGTAAACATTTAATTAAATGCTAAACAAGAAAGATTTCCTTACATGTCTATTCCGGTGATTTCAAACATTAAGTTGACCGATTCCAGTTGAAGCTTTGACATTGTTTAGACATTAAATAATGTCAAAAATCCGCATGAGGCATGTGTTGAAAAACATTAAAACGATCGTAGGCCTACATTTAATGACTTCATCTCTTGACCCCGGGCTCATGACAGTTGCACACCATTATCAAATTGAAGGAGAAAAAGAAAGATAGAAAGAAAGAGAAATAGAAAAGAAAAAGAAATTTAAGAAAGAAAAACAGAAATTTAAGAAAGAAAGAAAAGAAATTTAAAAAATAATCAAAGACAGAAATTAAAGAAAAGAAAGAAATGAAGACCTTAATATGGAAAGAAACTTAAGAAAGAAGGACACTCGAGGAAAGAATTGGAGAATTTGAGCTTTTCACCATATGACCATGCATGTACGTACTAGGCTATATAGGCCTAATAATATATCGAGCTGTAACCAATGACCGGGGAACTCACCACAGTGTGAGGAGGAGATGGTCCAGAACGCCGATGTAACCTGTCACGACTCACTCACAGGAAAGGATCATATACTTATAGACTTTTAGCATTTCAAAACTTTAAAAGAAGGACTCAAATCCTCTGAACATGCTGATGAAAGAGTCAGAGGATTTGAGCTTTTCACCAAATGACCCTATACTATACTACACTCCTCAAAAGATTTAAAAGATCAGATGAAAAATTATCAGCATTTTTGAAAACAAAGGATATGATGATAATATTATTGATAATTGTGCTAGATCTTTCAAAAGGCAAAGTAGCATCGGGCCTAAAAGTAGGCCCTATATACCGGTATATACTAGTATACCGGTATATAAGACTCGTGATCATGACATGACACTCGGCTAAGCAAACTTGACTTTCATGTACGTGCGTTTTTCACACAAGCACGACCCGAAATTATATGGTTATAATGATGCATCCTATCACACTAGCCTATACACAAATCGGATAATCCACGAAGTATTTTGAAATGAAATGCTCAAATAATATTAGTAATACAGATATCGATAATAACTCAAAAAAGCCTACATGACAAGGTATTAAAGTGAAATAACCCTTCTGGCTATTTTAGTCTGAATATTACATTATCTCTATATTTCACTATCCAACATTTAGGCCTACCGGCTATTTCATCAAAAGACTCTACCATCAACCTGTAAACCTCGGCATGCATAGAGCTAGAGGTAGGCATAGGGAGTGGGAATATTTGTGTGTAGGCCCAATATACTGGTCCCGGGATAGGGCCTATATATATATATGATACCGGTAGGCCCTATATCAAAATTAATCGATGCACGCAAACGGTAGGGTAAATTGGGGTAAATGGAACGCTTAAGCAATAAATCACTTTCTGTGGTCAGGAGGGTATCCATATATGATTTTTGTTTGTTTCAATAAGTAGATAATATGTTTTTACAACTTGTTTTAACAGATAAACTCCCATTTTATGGCTTTGTTTCTTGTATCGGTCCAAATACATGCATGGTCATGGTGTTCCAGTTACCCCAACAAATTGGGGTAAATGGAACAGTGGGTTGGGTAATTGGAACAAGGGGCATTACTTGCAAGGAACCTACATTCATAGCTATATTTACATTGAAAAGACATCAGAATATGTTATTTAACATATGTTTTGTGACTAAACAAAAGATTAACAAAAATAATTTAGTTTTCATGGGTTTTTTTATAAACATGGTAAAATACCACGTAAAAAACACTTTCTCTCGGTACATAACAGAAAAAACTGGTTTTCAGATTTTTTAAAAATCAATAGGAGGCCTAATCTACCATGAATTAGTTATTTGTAGTATATAATTTCATAATAATTAAACCAATTAGTAAAAAAAATATTAACATGTTATATATATTTGAAGTCAGTCAACCGTGTTCCATTTACCCCAAGTGGATCTGCTGTGGGGTAAATGGAACACTAAACTAATTAATTAGCTAATTAGCATATTAATTTGCATAATTTCATCATTAAAATCTGCTATTTTATTGTTTAAAACATTTATGTTATTGTAGAAAACAAACATATTGCCAATATTGTAAGACAACTCTCAGCACAACATTCAAATATTTAGGAATCAATACCCTTAAATTAGTAATGTTCACTGAACCGTAGCACCACTTCAAGGTCAGTGACAACATTTGAGATTTTCTTCTACTCAAATACCGAGTAAACCCACGCTTGGGGTGTGAAACGAAAGCAGAACGTATGGCGTTGGGGTAAATGGAACAGTCGGTATGATGTTGCCAAATTTTTTTCTTGATTGAGGGATTGTATTCTCAGCGTTCCATTTACCCCACCGTTCCATTTACCCCAATTTACCCTACTGTTTCTTGTTTTGTTTTTAAAAATTTTATTCTTAACAATTTGCCATTCGTATAGTCTTTGAACGTCATCAGAGCTTTCAACATGATTAAAATATACTAATTTATTTATTTATAAAAACGACTGCAAAAGAGACTAGGTCGTGCGCAAACTAGGAAATTCCCATAAATGCGCAGATGCTCAAAACATAGATTTCCCGAGTTTGAGCACGATGCGCAAAACATAGATTTCCCGAGTTTGAGCATGATGCGCAAACTCAGGAAATCCCAAAAGGACGCAGCTTTTAAGAGCTGCGCATATCAAGGAATTGCTGGGTTTGAGCAGTTTTGGGATGCGCAAACTCATGATATCACCATTTCCCGCATGCGCATTTTTCTGCGTAAACTCATGAAATACGGTATATTACATACATGCCTGTCGCGTCGCCTATGAGCTAAAATTAAGGTCATTATGAATATCTGGTTTTGCCAGTATTTTGCTAAAAATACATATTAATGAGACTTTTCAGTCATTTTAGCTCACTGATTAACTACATTGATTATTGATAAAACAAAAGAAAACAGTAAGATACAATAAATTGTAAACAAAGAAAATCTGATTTGCTCAACAAAAGGCACATTGATATCATTTAATATCAGTGTAGGCCTACTACTTGAAACATGCTGCGTATTTCCTATAATAAAAAAAAACGTCCTCATATACCACCTTAAAGGAGTATTCCGTATATGGCCCGCATTCAAGTTGTTCAATAGATAAAGCTTAGGCCTATTCATAGGCCTATTATTGCTCTATGTGCTAGGCCTACTGTTGTAATTTCGTTCTGCTAGGCCTATACCAGAACGAAATACTAATTAATTTGCAAGCATTTTTTGTACATAATTATAAACATTACCGGTATGTGGCTAGAGGTTAGTATAAAAATATATAGGCCTATAGGCCTATATATTTTGTTTGTTTTGTTTTGTTTTTTCATTTTGTTTTTTGTGAAAAGTGGGGATGAGGCTGTGGATCTCGAAATTCCCCTTTAAAACTTGATCCAAGTTGCTGTTGTAATGCCTCTATAGGGCCCTAAATTTAATTAGTATCTTAACCATCAATGCGGTTTTTATAGTTTCTTGTCCGGTTTCTTGGCTTTACTTTACCACTCAAAGAGGCAGATAAGGGGATATGGAAACAGCCCGTGCATCTGGCCAGTGGTGGCACTACGGGGAGCAAATGCCCCCTCCCCCGGGGGCCATATTGTTCTTGCCGCCCCCCCCCCACCGTCCCGTCCCCCCCACCCATGCAGTTTTGCGCGGGCACCCCCATACGTAACTTTCCACTTGTTGTGTCAATTTTAGGCAAAATTTGACGATTTTTACCCACCTGAAATTCACTTTCACACATGATATTAGCTATTTTGTGTAGATAGCAGCATTCACACAATGTACCGGTAATAATTATATTGAGCTATCTTCAGTAGATAGCAACATTTACACGATGTCATATACTGAAGTTCTATCCTCAGTAGATACCGGCATTCACATAATGTGTTATGTTCAGCAGGATTCACATAATGTAACATCAGTAAATAGCAACATTCGCAATACATATATAATACAAAAAGCTTCAGTAGAGTAACATAATGATACCGTAGGTATTATCAGTAGATATCAACATTCATTAAATAATAATGAACTACCTTCAGTAGATAGCAGCATTTACATAATGTTACATGAGCTATCTGCAGTATAGCAGCATTCACATAATGTTATACCGGTACATAAGCTATCTTCAGTAGATAGCAGCATTCACATAATGTTACATGATCTATGAGCTATCTTCAGTAGATAGCAGCATTCACATAATGTTACATGAGCTATCTTCAGTAGATAGCAGCATTCACATAATGTTACATGAGCTATCTTCAGAAGATAGCAGCATTTACATAGTATTACATGAGCTATCTTCAGTAGATACCAGCATTTACATAATTTTACATGAGCTCATCTTCAGTAGAAGAAGCATTCACATAATGTTACATGAACTGTCTTACGTACTCTCTAAATGTGAAAGAGTGAAAAATCACTCAAAAAGAGTGAAATCTCACTCTTTCAAAGAGCCATCTGAGTGACAACTCTTTTAGAGTGAAGCTCACTCTAAAGAAAGAGTGAAAAAATTCACTCCGGAAAAGAGTGAATCAGAAAAAGAGCATTTATTTATTTATTCATTCATTTAGGCCTATTTTATATACAAGAATATCACAGCAGTTCATAACAGCTACTATGTGCTTTAAATTGTTGTGAGGCTAGGCCCCAGGTTAGGGTAGGGCCCGGTCTAGGAATATTGAACTGGTCTAAGGCCAATGGAACTCGATTATTAGTTTCCGATTGGATGTTTAAAAAAAAGGATGAGGTCGCCATTTCATTATTCATTATTCGGTCTCTTTTCATTATCCATTATGTCAACAAAATCAATGATTTTATGAACAGCTTTCTCTAAATTTAGGTACCCCACAAAAGACCATCTCAAAACAGGTATTACTGCTTAGATCATCTTTACAGACATTTTGCAACAGATTGAGAAAAAATTTGAATTTGTTTTCATAAAAATGAAAAGAAATTAGCAATTTTTGTAATCACTAGAAACATGATGAGGTAATCCTTAAATTTCCATTATTTACTACATCCTCTACCCCTACAACTAAGAAAAAGTGATGATTATGATCAGCAGGGGATGTCAGACATTTTGAGAGTTTCAATTTTGATTATTTCCATCTCAATTTTCAGATAATTGACTTTTTTATGAAAATAATGAAAGTTTTGGTCAAATTGAAAAAGTGATGCGGGCGGTCAATCGGAAACTAACAATCGAGTTCCATTAGCCTAAAGCTTAAGCACATACACAATGTGTCGAACTTCAGTGTGGGATGAATGATGAAAAATTATGGATTCAGTGAAGCTAATAGTCAAACTGTTCAATGGTGAGTACACTTAGGTGTAGGACATAACACATCAAATCCGCTTTCTTTTCGCCATTCATTCACACACTGTTCGCCATTTTGTTACACAAGTTCAATAAACATCAGCCGATTTGCGGCGCGTCTGATTGGCTGACAGTTCACTCCAAGAAAGAGTGAGATTTTGCATCACTTTTGAGCGAGTGAGGCTCACTCGAAATCGCGAGTGAAATTATGTGTACTGTTTTCACTCTTTTAGAGCTAAAGCCCACTCTTTTAGAGCTAACTTAAATTCACTCTGAAATTCAGAGTGGTTTTTCACTCTTTTACATTTAGAGAGTACATGAGCTATTCTCAGTAGATAGCAGGATTCACACAGTTAAATATAATCTTCAGTAGATAGCACTGCATTCATATATAATGCAATATTAATGATCTAGCTTTTTTATAGCAACATAAATACATGATACATGCCTAAAACAACAATAAACATAATGTACTACACATTACTGTATGTTAATGTGTATTACCCCCATTTGAATGGTCCAAAAATGTGTCTATTTGTACAAATTTAATTATCTCAGTGACGCGTGAACGGTTTTGGATCATTTTTGCACCATTGTTTAGCAGACACTTCATTGTTTTTGAATCTTTAAGAAATTTTTTATTCTACTACTGATATTTTAAGTTGTGCACCACTTTCCATAGGGCCTATTTTTATTGAGACACCCTGTACATGGTATACGCATAGCAGCATTCATATTGCGTTATCTTCAGAAGATATATAGCAACAATCTCGTTTTGTAATATGACCTATCTTCAGTAGATATATAGCGGGAGTAGCACAATGTAATATATTGAAATATCTTCTGTAGATAGCAGCACTCACATAATGTAACTTGAAATATCTTCAGTAGATAAAAGCATTCACATAATGTAATATATTGAGCTTTTTTCACAAAAAAAGCAGCATTCACATTATGAATATAATATGAGCTGAATATCTTCAGCTGAATATCTTCAGTATATGTGATGTGTCATGTCAAAAGGAGACACTTTTGGGCAGGTTATGAATTTTGGGTTTTTACATATCTTAAATATAGAGATATTTTGCTCCACAACGCCGTTTTCCCCAATGAAATCGGACATTCCTAAGCGAAGATATTGAGTTCGGAAGTTATGGTATTATAAAATTGGAAATTGAGATATCGGCCTTTAAAAATATTATTGACAATGTTGAGAGTAGGAATTAACTTGAAAAATGTCTCAAAAATACAAGATGAAAGTTATATTCCGGTCTGAAACTATCAGACAATATTTTTAACATTAATAACATCACAAATTCGCAACAAACCCAAATTGTGAAAAAATCACCCACCGGCAGATTTTTGGCTATTTCTCCATTTACGATCCTGCCCAAAAGTGTCTCCTTTTGACATGACACGTCACATATTGTAGCTTTGACATAATGTACAAATAGGCATAATATATTGAGCTATCGTCAGTAGACAGCAACATTCTCAAAATATGATATATTGAGCTATCTTCAGAAGATAGCAGCATTCACATTATGAATAAGAGCTCTCTTCAGTAGATAGCATCATTTATGTAGGCCCTATGGCGAAGCCAGGGGCAGACAGAGTGCCCCATCCCAGATTTTTTTAGGGATAAAATGGGGACGGCAAAGAGTATTAAAGTGTCTTTAAAATGACTAAAAATGGCACATTTGGCAAAATCCTGGCTATAATGCTGAATGTGATCTGGTGACAGTTGCACGCCTTGTCACCAAAAAGTAAACCTCTTGTCAATTTTTCTCCCACCTTTGGTCCTTTTTATTGGAAACCCCATAGAAAAACATATAAACTTAATTTTTCCAGGGAAATTTGTGGTAATTTTTTTCAGGCCCCACCCTTGGGAGGGTCAAAATTTTTCAGGCTCCCCCTTTTTGCATTGTTTGTGAACGGTCCCTAATTTTGTCACTATGTGTAAAATTTTTGAAAAACGCCCCAGTTGAAGCCATACGTGGGCAGATTTGACTTTTATTGTATTAACTATTATAATAGGGGGTGCTCTGAAGCTACCGTATTATTCCTTCGTCTCAGCTCTGAAGTGAGAAACTTTTGCAAAATGAAGACCTAATTGAAGTCATTTGGTGGACCATTTTTGGGAGGGGCCCCCCTGAATCCGCGTCGGTACTTTGTACTTCAGAGGAGACTGACTGCAGGCCCGTACGCAGGGGGTGGGTTCAGGGGTGCAGCGCACCCCCCCAATTTGGAAAACTATTCAAAAGTCACAGGTTTTTACGCTTTTTGGACAAAAAGGTCCAAATGTTGTCCACTTTTCACAAAATCGCCCCCTTGGAAAAAAGTCCATCTTTTCAAAATCAGCACCCCCCCCCAAATGAAATCCTGCGTACGGGCCTGACTGACTGTAGCTGTAGGCCCCCTTTCATATTGAACCCCGGGTTTTATCATGTGACGGACCCATCCTTTATAAGGGAATTTTTTTCACTCCTCTGATGACGAAATCCCAAAAACTTTAAAAAAATGATCAAAACAAACTCAGGCGACCTGAACAAAATAATAATATAACTGAAGTCAGACGCACGTGGCGGCAGGCGTCCTGTAAAAAGGTACGTGGCTTTGAAAATCTGACCCAGGTAAAGAATTCAGTTTAAACCATGTTAATGTCTGTTGGAAAATGTAAACCTAAATTTCTTCCCGCACACGTACTACTAGTGATGAAACAAAAAGCTGCAGAATTCAACACCCATGACATGCATGATGATGGTGTGAGCTAGCTCGAGATACTCTAGCTAAAATACAGGTTTACATTTACTATTTTACATTATCTTGCTGTATTTCAGTTAGAGCGCCAGACGACAAGCTTCCGGGTTTTTTTGGCGAACAATACTGTTACGTAATAAGATGAACTTGAAGAAGAAACCCGCCTCGGGAGCCCGCCCTGTTGCTACTCATTATTTCATTGTACTTATTGCAATTTGCCTCCATATATTACGTAATCAACACAACAGTGGCGTAACTAGACATTTTCATTTGGGGGGCAAGCGGGGGAAAACATAATAAATGAGGGGGCAGGATGCAGCACCATTTGGCGACAAAAGAAGTGTATAGTACAAATGCGCGCGAACATTTTTGGCATATTGAAGCTAAACTGGTGACATTTGGTAAAAAAAGTGGAACGCGCGCAAAAATTTTGTGTTTTTTAAGGTTAAAATGACCAGATATGAGGTTAATTAATAACTCTCAGAAGTAGGCCTACTTTAACTTTTTCATTTGGGGGGGCAAACAGGGAAAGGGTTCAAAATGGGGGCTCCAGCCCCTGCCCCCGCTGGTTACGCCACTGCAACACAAAGCTTTTGTGAGGATTAGTGAGTGGATAAGAAATTGACAGCGGAGGATACGTAGGACACGCCGATTGTTAGTTGTCAATCGTGAATTGTCGTAACGTTTTAATATTTTACTGCATGGCATTCCGCAAACACCAAGACAAATTGTGCCGTATTTTTTCAAAGATCATCTCATATGAAGTAAGCTGAATGCGATCTGTGCTTTTGTAACATTCCGATCGCTTTTAATCACCTATTATCGGCGAATTTGATTGAAAACATGTGAGTTCATGTTGTGTAAACATAATTAGCATGGACACAAATGCACAACCATTTCCTGTTCGTCTGGCTTCACCTGAAACGTTGAGCAGTATTGCTACAGATACAGATACAGTTAATGAAATTACGATGCAATACATGTACAATGCAATTTGAATGCGCAGCAGATCTATAGAAATAGGTTCCAGGATCGTGCATAGGTAAACTGTGCACGTAAAGCCTGTGCATTGATACTCAACCATTTGAGGTAAGCACGTATAAGGAAGGAAGGAAGGCTGCCCGGTTTTATGCAGAATTAGACCACGTCTGGTGTGAGCTGTCGTATCCGACAGATCTCCTTTCTCTCAAAGCTGGTTGAGGGTTCAATGTTTTCTGCGGTGGCTGACCAATCCTGCACGGGAACGGTATATCCAGGCTGGACACATCACACGGTAGTGTGATGTGTCCAGTTCGTCGCCGAACTTACATATAAGATGGAGAGCTTAGCATAACGGCCTGCCTATTTACGCTTCCTGAAAACACTCTTGCACATAACATACAAAACCACAAATTCACTAACTTCAACTTGCACTACCGACACCATGAAAAATATTTTAATTATTACCGATCCTTCAGAATACTTGCAAATATTGGCAGTTTCATAAAATACTGCTGCTGAAAATCGTAAATTCCACAATCTTCTGTCAGATCCAGGTCAGTAATCACAGGTGGGCGAATCTACCAGCGTGACAAGACCAGAGATAAAAAAAAAAAAAGGATGAGAGGCCACGCCGTACAAATAGCTAGCCTGATTGGCAAGCGTCGTCGCTGGCCAGATCTTCTACGGTCGTGTATGATGAGTAGAGACCATAGAGCCCTATATAGGGCTCTGTGGAAGAAACGGTTCCTAATTTTGAAGCCATTCATTTATACGAGAACCATATTTTTGTACCAATCACAGAACAGAATTTCACTTACTCACAGCTGTCAATCATTCTTGTGAAACGAAGCTCCGCCTAGTATCAAGGTCTTCTTCTGCGCATTGGTTGTGCGATTAACTAGCCTCCAGCACAAATCCTGTGCACACGATCAGGTTGGATGGGCGGTTTACGCCTGGTTTACACAATAGGAACTGCGATGCATCCTAAACTGGATCGTTTCCGTGTATTCGCATTGCATGGTGGGTAATCGCCTGCCAGTTTGCGTAGCTCCGCGTTCACAACAGTTTAAAATCAACACAGGTAAATCCATATAAAATTAACATGGACACAAAATTGACATAGCTTATGTAATTCAAATAATAAAATAATAAAATGTAATATTATCATGATAGATGCACGCTTTTATTAAAACTTGAAAAGATTATTAAGTCCAATAATTTGTTTGTGTTAGCTTGCACGAGTCACAAAATGGCGACCCATCACGCATTTTCTGCATGTGCCGACATTAGTAACTCATAGTGACTGTCCTCAAACTAGCGCTAGTGTGTCTCAGGCCTGATAACGACCCCAGGTAATTTTATGCAGAAAGTTTTCTTGCGAACAGCTGCAGGTGACAATTAAACAATGAACACGGCTTGTTTATGTACATGCGTGGGGAGGCTTGTACGTCAGCTGACGTGTTTTGGACATGTTCCGCGTAAAAAGTGTCGTTTTTCTTCATGAAAATACCAGCGATGACCAGTTTTTTGTGGGCTATTTGATTTACAGGTATGTCGGTTCGTCATAGGGTAGAAATGATAGCTGTACAATTTGTATAAAATACAGTTTAACATAGGCCTAAACATTTATGGGCACAAATCGACCTTCCGTATTATGCACAAGTATGTGGAAGTGGCAGGGCAGACATAAATCAGTATTGCTTGGTGGAATTTGGCTTTGTGTAGCATGGCGGGCTGAGCGGGCTTCCTGGAGCGTCTTGATATGTTGCTGCTCGAATTTCCTAACACCAGCATGACAAGCGGATCGCCACTCTGGACGGGTGAGAGCCTGACTCTCCCAAGATGCAGTTGGTATATCACATGCTTTCAGACTGGATTTAAGGACATCTTTGAATCTCTTGTGTTGACCTCCTCATGAACGCTGACCATTGACTAGCTCGCCATAAAACAGGGCCTTTGGTATTCTGCTATCATCCATGCGAACAAGATGTCCAGCCCACTGGAGTTGACCTTTGATGAGGATTGCCTCGATACCTTCCGATTCACAGCGCCAAGTACTGAGGTGTTTGGTACTCTGTCCTTCCATGAGATACCACAGATTTTACGAAGGCACCTTAGATGGAATTGGTCAAGTTTTCTCACATGCCGGCGATACCAGGTCCAAGAGACACTTCCATAAAGGAGGGTGGATAGCACAACTGTTCTATATACACCGAGCTTAGTACTGAGTCGGATGCCATGATCAGACCAGAGTCTGTGCTGCAACCGTCCGAAACTGGCACTTGCTTAGCTAATTCGTGAAGTGATCTCATCATCAATGCAGGCATTCGAATTCTGTGAAAGGAAGCCACCTAGATAGCAGAACTTCTGCACAACCTTTAGTTGATCGTCGCCGATCTTGATGACTGGGTCTATAGGTGGGCTGCCTGGCTTTGGCTGGAACATCACTTCTGTTTTCTTAATGCTTATGGTAAGACCATAGCGTGTGGCTGCTCTAGCAAAGTCATTGAGAATGCTCTGTAGATCCTCTTCGGTAAAGGCAATCAGGGCGCAATCATCAGCAAATAGTAGCTCACGCAGGAGTGGTAGAGACACTTTTGTCTTGGCTTTCAGGCTTTGAAGGTTGAAGACATGCCATGCATATTGCATGAGTGACACCTTACCTGTCATAGCTAAAATTAGGTCTACTTGTATACCGCCGTTCTTCCGTGAACGGATCCCCGGGGGGCCACTTGTATTTCAAGGTGGACACCATGCTCATGTAAAAAAACAAGTAAAAAGGGTTGTTTTTCAGCATTGGGCAAGTACAGCGCTGTACCTGTTAGGCTAGTCCGAATAGTCAGACCCAGAACAAAGTATTAATTTCTGACATGATCCTGTTCTGGGTCTGAACTGTTTCTATTCGAAATCTTGATGGCAAAGTGGACAAAAGAAGCACATGGTCCTGCTTCACAGTTTTTTAATCCCCTATTCATGTTGCGTGAATCACTCTATTGTGGACCATCCTTTTGATACTTGAGTATTTGGACAAGCGGAACAGTTTTGACAGACCCTTTGTCTACCTCTCTGTTTGTAAACAAACGAGGAGGCCTCGCCGAATAGGAAAGTCAGCGTAATAGTACGGCACTGGTTTAGGCCCTGGCTAGGGTGTCAAAAACGCCAAAAATCAGGAAAAAGGGTATACTTGCTTAGGCCTTTTTAGGGTACCAAAGTTTAATGGCAAAATAAAAAAGGGTGAAATAGGCTATGTTTGGCTTCTATCAGAACAAATCGTGAGGGTAAAACATTAAGAAACATCAAACTACTTATAAATATTAAACAAGAACCTGAACCTGAATTTTTACTTTCTTAGTGTTAAAAAAATGGCAAAATACTTGTTTAGGCCGAGTTAAAAAAAATACATGTTTCTCGTCCGCGCCCTCCTTCTTTTTTGAAGATTTTTCAAATTTCTTTTTATTTTGTAAACTTTCAGTTATAACTTGTTGAAAAAGATGCAGAAGTTGAAACTTATTTTACGCCTTTGTAAATGCATATTAATACATCATTTCAGAAGAGTTTTGTGATCACTAGAGGGGCCTACCTCTCAAAACAAAATAAAAAGGGCCTCCTCCTTTTTCTCAGATATCAATCTGTATGTTGAATACCCAAAATATGGTGCCAAAAACCTGTATTTAGCGTCGTTTTCCAATAAAAAATAGAAAATAAAAAGCCCCTCATCTTCCTAATATTTAAAAACCCGGACGAGAAGCATAATTTTATTTTTACTTGGCCTTAGGGTATGTTTTGCATGCGCTGAGTAATACTCGTTTAGGGTGCATTTTGAGAGTCCATACATGAGCATGGTGTCCATCACATACGTAATGTAAGTGGCCCCCCCCGGGGAATGGATACATTACAGGTTTACATTTTACTATCTTACTAATTATAAAGACCTATAGTGACAGGCAATCGATCAGAACCCATCATTCCGGAGGTAAACATCCAGGCATCCATTACTCATGTTACTAACTAATAAGACAGAGTAAGAGGATTAGATAAATAATAACAAAGAACTCACCTCACCTCACCTCACCAGGCTGTGTTCGACCATTGTTGGACGTAGCCCTCTTCATGATTCTTCCACAAAGAACTAGTATTATAATAATAAAGGACTTTCCCTTGGGTTTGAATTAGGGGTTCATACATACGCGCTATATAACAGCATGCGTGATTGGTCGATATGGCGGGCATATGCCCGGCTATCCGTCATAAACAAGCAGCGAGAACTGATGGACGCTTCGCATGAGTAGGATATTACGCGCCTATGCTCGCGTGCTATTTACGCAAAGCGCGAGTGACATACGCGATGTTCGCTCGCGTCGAAACACGATGGACTTAGCAAGTAAACATTTTCTGACAATTAGCGATGGGAAAACTTGATAAAATGATAAGGAACTGGTAGTTTTTTGTCTAAAATGATGGTATTTTAGTTGTGGAGGAAAATAACATCAAGCAGAATGTTGCGTATGTATGAACGGGGTTCATTCATATATTTTCATGACTAAACATTGTTTATGCCCTCGGACTAAAGCCCTCGGGCATAAACAATCGTTTAGTCATGAAAATATATGAATGAACCCCTAATTCATTCATATATTTTCATGACTAAATGGTTGTTTATGCCCGAGGGGCCGTTCATACATACCAGAACATTTTGTGATTCTACGCTACGTAGATGCGCGAGTGGTTAATCGGTGATAAACAATGGTGAAACATGATTGAATCCCTTTTAACTGGACTGTGGATTCATCATTGATTTTAACACACTCATGCGCATATTTTGGGGGGAGCTTTGGGGGCGTCAGCCCCCCGGGGTCAAAGTAGGGGGGCGGCAAAAAAGAAGGGGTGCAAAAACAGGGCGGCAAAAAGCGAAGGGGCGGCAAAACGAATTAGCAAAAAGAAAGGGGCATAAAAAATTGAAAAAGCCTAAAAATTTTGAAAAAGGTTGCTTTTGGGTCGCTAGCACCTAAAATCCTTTTTTTGCTCTTCACTTTTTCAAACGACTGTGAAAAAAATTGGGTCAACCTTTTCGGGCTGTTAAGGAAGGGGCGGCAAAATTGTTTGTTCTTCAGCCCCCCGGGGTTGGGGCGGCCACGGTACGCCACTGACACTTGGCTCCTGTACAACTAAGTTGCTTGAGAAGTCTAGCCACAAATTTGCTCACAGTTAACTTCACATTCGAGGATAGAGACCATTCAAAATCTAGTTGGATTCGCTGGAGCATGACACTGTGTATAGCAATGGAAGGTCAGAAATAAACACAATCGATAGGGTATGCAATCATTAAAAAAAATTCTAAGTTGTTTGTTTTATAACATTTTTTTGTTTACTTGAAGATGTCAAGTGCTGCAGTTCGATGACAAGAATGGCATCAAGGCGCATCCAAAGACTTGGCGTTGATCCTGAAGTAACAGAGAGGTTGAGGAAACATGGTGTATTAACTTGTCAGGTTAGTCTGGAATCAAAGAGAATAAACCCAAAGAGCAAAGACTTTGAATTGTCCTGTGTGTGTGTAATACTATGGTAAATCTGGGGGGGGGGGGCAGTGCTGTACAGATTTTTTCTTATGCGACTAGACTTTCATTCCCTGTTGAAGCTTTTAATCGCCAGCACTCGATCCTGGCCCACAGTAAACAAAAGTTACAACTTGAAAGGCTGCTAATTTGCCAGTATCAATAAACAACACAACCAATAAATTACCATCATTTATTTCGGAGTATTAAATCCAGTTTCAGTCCGATCATTGTGAATGTCATGCATGCTCACCGCTGTACATCTACATCGGTCATGACCATTGATTTGATGATAAACAAAATACGGTGCATGTACTAGCATTCAATCACAAGAATGTACGTCACATCATGTCAAAGGGTGATCCAAAACATGTACACAACGTACGAATGTATCAGTGATATGTATGGCGATGAATATGCAAAATAATCACAAGAATGTACCTCGACATAACGTGTCAAAGGGCGATCCATGCAAATTTGAAACGCGTACGTAACGTAGTGTTCAATAGTATGAAGGTATGGCTATGAATATGCATGACGACATACACACTGTACATGCTGTACTGTACGGAGTATGTCATCATCATCGGCTGCCCATCGAGTTTGATGAAGGCTCAGTTGTCGAAGTTGATGGGTGTCTCTTTCTCCATCCTTCAAGGTACTTCTCCTTTCGCTTCCGCTCCACTGTTTTCCCAGCATCATGGATCTTCTTCCTCCAATTGACCCAGTCACTAGCTTTCGTCTCCCATGTATCAACATCCATGTCAGCTGTCTTCAGATGACGCTTCACAACATCTCTGTACCGAAGTTTCTGTCCACCACGTTTTCTCTTTCCTTCTGTGAGTTCAGCATACATCACAGCTTTCGGTAGTCTTTCATCAGGCATCCTCACGACATGACCGCCCATCGCAGTTGGCTTTTCACTAGGATGGCTTCTACGCTCTCCATTTTGGCTCTCTGAAGCACCTCTCCATTAGGGACTCGGTCCTGCCATGTTATTCCCATGATACATCTAAGGTGGCGAAGTTGAATGGAAGTTAACTTCTTGATGTGTCTCCGATAGAGTGTGTAGGTCTCAGTAGAATACAGCAGACAGGGTAGGACAAACACACGATACAGTTTACATTTGGTCGCAAGTCTTATACCACGCTGGGACCAAACTCTTTTTCCAGAGATCCAAAGGCACTGGTGGCACTCTGAATTAGCTCTTGTGATCTCCAGATCGACGGAATTGTCCATGGAAATCACACTCCCCAGGTAGGTGAAATTGGTGACCGATTTGACAGGTTCCCCATGTATGTAGAGATCAGGATCTTGGTGCTGAGTTCCAGGAGCAGGTTGGTAAATGACCTCAGTTTTACTGATGTTGATTGTAAGGCCAAATGCAACTGATGCAGTCACAAAACAGTCCAACATGTTCTGCAGGTCTTCAATGGATTGAGCTACCAGGGCGGTGTCATCAGCATATAGAAGCTCTTGCACACAGACTTCTTGACATCGGGTCTTGCACGTGAAGCGGGCTAGATTGAAGAGTTTGCCATCTGTCCTAGAACGGAGGAAAACTCCATGCTGATCATCTGATAGGTTGTCAGATGACATTTCCAAAACAGCTGCCAAGTAGAGACCAAACAAGGTTGGTGCCAACACACATCCCTGCTTAACACCATGACAAACCGGGAAGGACTCAGTTGTATCACCATCAACTAGAACAGTTGCCTGCATTCCATCATGAAATTCACGAATGATCTTGACAAAGATGTCTGGACAGCCATAATGCTCCAGTAGTTTCCAAAGTAATTTCTCATCGATGGTGTCGAATGCTTTGGTGAAGTCGATGAAGACTATGTAAAGTGGTCTTTGCTGTTCTATTGATTTCTCCTGAAGCTGGCGCAGGGTGAAGATTGGATCGATTGTGGATCGACTGGCTCTGAACCCACATTGGCTTTCAGGTAGTATCTTACTGGCAACTTGTTGTAATCTGGCTAGGAGAATCTTTGCAAGAACTTTACCAGCAGTTGAGAGCAGGATATCCTCGATAGTTACCACACTGAGTGCGGTCACCCTTCTTAAAAATGGTGACAATCATTGCATCCTTAAATTCTTGGGGCAGTTCAGCTGCACCCCAGCAGTTTTGGAAAAAACTGCACAGAGCTTGGATGATGCAAGGCCCGCCAAACTTGTACACCTCAGAGGGAATTCCGTCCATTCCATGAGCTTTACCATTCTTCATAGACTTGACAGCATCTTCAATTTCTTGCATGGTTGGCGGCTTTTCCATTCCAGTTTTGCTTGATGATTTTACAAGGTTATCCAAGACATTTGGTGCAGTGCTAGAGGGTCGGTTAAGGAGATCCTGAAAATGTTCCTGCCATCTGATCTTGATGTCATCTTTGTCAGTTAGAAGAGTTGTACCTGAGCTATTGAGAAGAGGAGAGGCAATTGAATGCCTAGGTCCATAGACTTCCTTCAGGGCTGTGAAGAAAGCTTGAGAGTTACCACTCTCTGCCAGCTCTTGCACGGCTTCTGCTTTCTTATTCCACCATTCATCCCTCATCTGACGTACGGTAATGATCTTTGGACATTACTTTTGCACTCCTTAAACTTTCTGCTTTTCGAGCAGAGCCCTGTCCTGAGCATCTCATTCCTGGCAACTGTCCTCTCATGAAGGAGAGCCTGGATTGGTTCATTGTTCTCATCAAACCAATCAGCATTGCGACGGAGTGGTGGGCTTAGCTGTTCTCCCATAACCTCTTGGGTTGCCTTACTAAGAGACTGCCATTGTTCATTGATTGTAGCTTCCTTTGGCAGTCTCAGTGCATCCAGTTTTACAGTTAATGCTTCCTGGAATTTTGCTCTTGTTTCCAGGTTATCGATGAGACTTCTAACATTTGCCTTCTTGGGGAGTTTAGGCTTTGTCTTCCTCCTCATGGGTTTGATATGCAGCTTAAAAATTGTCCGTACAAGAAAGTGATCTGTAGAGCAATCTGCACCTCTCATAACTCTGGTGGAAGTGATATCACAGATATCTCTCTGCCTTGTAAGAACATAGTCCAGCAGATGGAAGCGTTTTGAGCGAGGATGTTGCCATGAGTAGAACCATTTGTCAGGCATCTGAAAGTAGGTATTGGTCACAGCCATCTGATTCTCAGCACAGAATGAGAGCAGTAGTTCCCCGTTGGAGTTACAAGCACCTCTCCCATGATTCCCAAGGATACATGGCCAAGTGGCAATGTCACTGCAGTACCAGCTAACTTGGTAGAAATCCAACTAACTAGGATCTTCAAGGACTGCTGCCATTATCAGGGTAGTATCAAGACTGATCTCTGCCACCAGACCCCATCCACCACTGCTGCTGCCCAGTGGCTTAACTAACCAACTGAGTTGGTCTATCCTAACAATGTCTATTTTACCCATAGCTGGGGAGAAGTGATGTAAATGGATAAATAAATATACAAAAAAGAGAGGAGAGATAGTCACAATACCAGTTTGCGCCCACACTAGCTTTGACCTGACAACACAAAGAAGTAGGGTGTCGCCCATGGGATCTTGCCGTCACCTTCAGACTGGGGATCTGTATCCTGTACCCCAGAATGAAATCAATAATTGAGTCATGATTATCCCAAGGATCAGGCGCCTCTAACCCTAGCAGTAGGATAAAAGCCTGGTATCCCAGACAAACCAAGGAATGAATGATGGAACAACTAACAAAGCCAACTAAATTGGCTTACCTATCCTGGTAAACTGGCTTGCGAAAGAGAAGAACAAATAAAATTAGTCAGAAGTAAGTTGCAGAAAGAGTGACAGAGAGGAATGAGCTAGGGGGGCAGAGGAAGCTCGCATCCTCACTCTGGTAAAGAACCAGCCCTCTCCACATGGCAATAACAGATGGAAAAAGTGAAAGGTGGTGGTTTGCCATTTCCTTCCACCCTTAAGCGGAGCACCCATTGGGATAGATAGAAACACCCATGGGAAACCCAGCACCAAAAGGTGCTGGTAAGGGTAACTTTAAGCTCCTCGGTAACTTTAAGCTCCTCGGCAGTGCTAAGCACTGCCTCCCCTTTTGTAGAGTATGTAGGGTTCAATGGGAATGTAGATGTAGTAGAATACAGCAGCTATGAATATTAAACGTACATGCTCACGCCAAACTACTGCTACATGGTAGCCTCCGGTCATACAGTAATATTGGGAATATTGAATGTGCATGCAGTGAATTTATAGGTTGAAGTTTGGATAGCATTGTTTACTGAAGATGGCGTCAAAAAAAATAAAAAAGGACGTTGATGGACTTTTTTGGAAGCAAGGAAGATGAAGCGGCAGAAACGGCAAAATCAGTGAATTCAACAGCTGTTGATTATAAAATTAATGAACCTAGTGTTAGTACTACTACTAGCGGTAATGGGAGTAAGCCTAAAAAATGAAAACTGAACGCAAGTAAACTCTAAGAAAATGTTTAATGACTAACAGTACAATACTACTACTAACGTCTAACAATAACACTACTGACTACATCATCTACATATAATTTTTTTTATTGTTTTTCTTTATTTCTTCAGAAGTTCAGGCTTTAAACACATACCAAATACACAACATAATTAGTAAAGTTTCTTTTTAAAAACTACATAAGAAACAAAACAGTACAAGCAGCCTCCTCCACCGCGCAAACAATATTTTCAAACATTTGCAGTGCAACATAATGGCCGCAGTTGGCGCCTAAGTTTTTTTACTTGGGAGCAAAAATTGGGTGCCTAAATAAGTTAGGAGCCACTGGCTCCTTAATTAGTTTTTGCACTGTACAGCACTGGGGGGGGGGCAGTTGGTCTGAATTACCAAAAAGTGGCTGAAAGAACAAAAAGTGACTCAAATAATGCTCTTGTGTTTCAATGCTTACTTGCAGCACATACTGTCAAAGTCCAGAATGGAGCTCCTGAGATTAACAGCATTATCTGACATCAAAGTTAAAGGATTGTTACTACAAGCAAGCAAAGCTGCCATGCCAGAACATATCACAGTAAGGGTAAGGGTACAGACGAATCCAATTTCACGCATTCCTACACTTCAATGGCAGCCATATTTGGGTCCCCGTTGGCTCCATCTCACCTAAAATGTGAACTGCATTCTATCACCCGTGTTACACGTAGACAAAAGAATGATGACAGCTTACAGCACATAAGAATCTAACATTGAATTTTGAGCGGCTTTAATCCACCCAATTGAGCAGTCACAACACCAGTTTGGTGCTGCGGGGACCCAGTCATGGCCGAGCAATTCCTGACCATGACATGGCTGGTTGGATTCGTCTATAATGATTTACTAGATAATATTCTTTCTATTAACAACCCTCTTCTAATTAGCTTCTTCTGTGAACTTCTGTGAACTTGTAATATCAGCTTGGCATATGAGTTGCATTAGCTGTGACATATTACATTTATTCTTATTTTCACTACATCTATAACAGACTTAATTTTAGAATGGACTTCTGGACCATCATCACTTAGTTTTCATATATTTGAATTATAATCAGCTTGTTATAAGCGTGAATTATTTGTTTTTTGTTATGTGTTTGTCAATAAAGTTTGTGTAAATTCACAAAAGTACTTGTCAGTCATGCAATGCTCCAAAAAACAGTTTGCATAGGTAATGCGCTTTGTGCAAGCCATTCTATATCAATCAACAATGTTATGAGTTACGCCTATTATGTGCTAATCATAGTATATATCAATTGTAAAATAGACAAAGTTTCTGTCATTTATCTTTATTTTGTGTTAATTTACTTCCTTAGTTCATATTTATTAATTTAAATGGATAGGTATGGATTATATGTCATGAGTACAGTGTTAAACAAGTGTGGAATGGTGAACAAACAGAGGATATCCCCCTTTCTCTTGTTTAATTATATTTAGTCTCTGCTATATGATCTCCACTGTGTATATTTGTTTTGGTTCATAATGCATTTATCAATTACCGTATTCGTCCGAGTATAGTCCCACGTTCGAGTATAGTTCCACCCCCATTTTTCGAAGAAAAAAAAGGATCATTCATGGTTGACATGGTTGACACTCCAAAACCAAAAAAAAACTTAAATTTTTTTTTATTTTTAAATTGAGTATAATCCCACCCCCAATTGTGAAAAATTTTCCCTAAAAAGCGGGTGGGACTATACTCGGACCAATCGGTACTTATATTACATTGGGAATGCAACTTGACCAAGTTACATTTTGTTGTTATCAACAGGCATTAGATTTATATGAAAGACCAGACAAAGAATGTCCGGTTTTCTTCCCGTCTTCCTTACTCAAACTTGATGCATTACTACATGGAGGATTTCCAACAGGGACAATATCAGAGGTAGGAGAAATAGTCAAAGAGGTTAGACAGGAGAGTCTGCATGGGCTCAGAATTAAACCTGACGGTGCAACTTTAGAATCTGATTTACCCTCTGATTTGATTGAGAATGGTGCATATAATAAAGTATCTCAGGCTTATTATAAAACCTAGCAACCCACAATATTGGATTGTCAAACCTTGGGATGGGAAGAGGAGGTACATGTATGAACAAAGACGAGTAGATCTACAACCTCAGTCATATTTATGTTTGTCTGTTGGAGACTGCAAATGAGACTAACATCACTACTGGAAGTGACATAACTTTCCACCAAAGCTGGGATTCAGTCATGTTTTGAATACAAAATGGACCGCAATAGATATAATGTGACTCCTGGCATTTGTTTTAAAAGCTATATTGATGGAAGCAATATGTTTCCGATACGGATTTCACAAGTTGGGGTCTTGATTGAATTGATTCCCTCAACCGATCTCCTGACTGAAGCCAAACTGGCTAGAAATATTGGACTATTCCAATTGAAATTCGCACACTGCCTGGAAGACATGACCTTCATCTTCCACACAGGGAGTGTGAATGATGTGCGTACGTGAAAGCTACACCCTTTTGCAGGAGATTAAGGTCATGCCTTCCATAGAATAGTGTATGAATTTTAACTCGAATAGCCAATGTTGCTTTTTCCTGACTGGTTGCACCACTAAATATGTCTTAGGGAACAAACCAGAAGCTCGATGATGTCCTATAAACAATATTGCTTTCATTAGAAGGCTGATCCCCTCCTTCTAACGGAAGTTTGAAATGTTAAAAATTCCAACCTGAAAGATCAACTTTGATCGATGGTTAATTTATGTTTGACAAATGTAATCAGACTTTTTGACCCCCTCTCCCTAACCTAAGGACTTCCGTTTATAGGACTTCATGAACATGTACCTATCCGTTGATCATTTGCATTGATTGTTTTGTAGTTTTTTGTGTTTTGTTCACGGTGGTGCAATGTGTGTTTTTGAATGTGATGTATGTTGTTGTTTTTGTTTCCTTCTTGTATAAAAAAACAAAAATAGTGTTGTAGTAATATAAATCTTGTATTGATATTTATTTTAATTAATAAAAACATGCAAAGACAAAAAAAGACTTTAAGACTTAGAAAAAAAGACTGAATTTGTTCCTTATACTGCAAACGTGTATTTTATTGACTTCCATCTTTCAGTTTATGTGCATGATGAGTTCTTGATACTTACGTTACAGTAAATTTGTATTTTTCAGATAGCAGGCCCTCCTGGTTGTGGGAAGACTCAATTTTGTATTATGCTGAGTGTTCTAGCAACTCTTCCAAGAGAATTAGGTGGTCTTAATGGAGGGGTTGTCTATATTGATACAGAATCTGCATTCAGTGCTGAAAGGTAACACTCTGATATCATATCCCCACACACATATCCACCCCTACACAGGCCTCCTTCTCAGACATAAATTTTTTGCTTAAACCTGGCAACTGAGGACTGAACTTTCACTTACTGTGGACACGCCTGGTAAAACTGCGGTAAAGGGACAAGAAAAAAATGCTTTTTTTTATTTTGCTAAAATCGTGTAAAATCAAAATATTTTTGGCCAAAATTGATTGATTTTAACTGAAAATGTCTAGCAACTGCGGATGTTATATCTCAAGTACGATAGAGGACATACTTCGCAAATACATTTCACATGTAATTGCGGTTGTTTGTAGACCTTGAACCAAGAACTATCCCCCATTGCACAGAGGTCCACGGTTTAAAAGTGAAAAACGAGTGTGTATCCTAGTTTACTGGCAAACACCTATGCACCCTAACACACCCATGGTCACGCACTAACCCCACACCCCCACATGTTCATGCTGTATATTATATCCAAATAAGTGTATCGTTTATATTTGTCGATAATATTTTGTTTTCTATCATTCTCTATTTCTAAACAGATTGGTAGAAGTAGCCAGACATCGATTTCCAGGTCATTTCAGTAGGGAAGAAGCCTTCATATCACTGACTAGTCGTGTACATCTATACTTGGAATCCACTTGTCATAGCTTACTTACAAGGTAGGTAAACAGGTCACTTTGAGCTCATCTGCAGAACCCATCCCATCTTGTAGGACTCTCAGATTAGGTGACAGATCCTTCTCAATTGCTGCAGCTGGAGAGTGGAACGGGCATCCAGATCACATCATAAATGCTTCTGCTGTGCAACATTTTAAAAGTTGACTGTAGACCTGCATTTCAATTTACGATTTACGAAGGTATCCGACTGATCATCCTGGACATTGTAGCATCCCTAGTGAGGAAAGAATTTGATAACCTATTACGTGGTAATCTAAAACTTGATGTCTTCTTTCCCTTTTAGATTGGAGCATCTAGAAGAGGAACTCATCTCCAAAGGTATCCGACTGATCATCCTGGATTCTGTAGCATCCCTAGTGAGGAAAGAATTTGATAACTTATTACATGGTAATCTAAAACTTGATGTCTTCTTTCCCTTTTAGATTGGAGCATCTAGAAGAGGAACTCATCTCCAAAGGTATCCGATTGATCATCCTGGATTCTGTAGCATCCCTAGTGAGGAAAGAATTTGATAACTTATTACATGGTAATCTAAAACTTGATGTCTTCTTTCCCTTTTAGATTGGAGCATCTAGAAGAGGAACTCATCTCCAAAGGTATCCGACTGATCATCCTGGATTCTGTAGCATCCCTAGTGAGGAAAGAATTTGATAACTTACTAAGCGGTAATCTAATTGAAAGAACCAACTTGTTATCCAAAGAAGCTGCCATCTTGAAGTACTTGGCAGAGACATTCTCAATACCGGTAAGTTTGATTGGTTGTCAACTGACTGTGAGCTATGCATACAGGTATGGCTCTCTGTACATGCAGAGATGTGAGAGTTCCTCTTTTCAGATGATTTCCTCTTTTTTTTCTAAAATTTATACGTTAATTTCCTTTATTTTCAGCCCATATTTGGCGTTTTTACCCTGATTTTACACTGTTTTGCAATGTTTTTGGTAGTTTTCCCCTTTTTTGGTCTGTGGTCTCTCACACCCCTGGTACACAGGACAGGGGTGTGAGTGACCTCTATTGAAAAAAGAGAAACTTTGATTCAAAAAAGAGGAAAAGCACTGAAATATGCTCAAAATGGGTTGAAAATGAAAGAAAAAGCTAAAATTTTGCCTCAAAGAAGTTTCCAAAAAAGAGGAATTCAGCTTAAAAGAGGAGATTTCACACCCCTCAGGATGAAAGGCTTAACATCCCCTTAAAAGGATGGAGTACCACAGATATTGCCAATTAAATCAAGGATTCTCAAGTACTAATATACTATAGGATAAGCCACTCGTTTGCGCAAATGAAGTCAGTCACACAGCCAATGCGCGATGTGATGGCATATAGCTGTACCCCTGTACGTGTAGGAGTGTATCACCTGTGGAAGAGATGATGCATGTTTACGTCATCGTTTAAAAAAAAAATTAAATGGCGAAAAAGGGCGAACATTTGGTCGAATCTTTCCATTACTATCATATCGTGTAAAACCAAATAGCTGAGGAGTTAGCTCAATATGCTAGGAAAATATTCTCTTCGATGACCCCATGACGAGACTGATTAAATAAGCTGTATTTTTGCTGGAAATTGTCCGAATAATTGGCAGTCGATGGGCGCCATCTTGGAAAAATTTGGTGTACCAAACTCCCCAGCAACTGTCAATCAAACTACGGATAAGTCTGTTTCACTATTGAAGTAGTACGCACAACGTTGTCGTGCACATGTATGTAAATTTTAGGCTATTAAAAAAAAGCGTTACTAAGGTGTACCAAACTCCTTAGCAACTGTCACTCAAACTGCCGTAAAGTGACTTCACTTTTTATACAGGGATTGAATACGAGTGTCACGGCCCTGATTAAATTCAGACTTTTTTCCCAAAGTCAATATGCTAGCAACTTACCACCGGCGGGAATTGAACCTGTGACCTTGTGCACCAGAAGCGAGTATTCTAACCACTGGACCATGCTTTCAAGAAAAATATGTGGATATCAATGTGAAGTTGTAAGTTCTTTGCATCCAGTAAAGTCACTGTGGTGTTGAGGGCAGTGCAGTGATAAATTGTTGGGGTTGTTGATTATGGGTCAAAAAGTTAATTTTTTATGGGCTATCAGTTTTCTTATGGCAGTTATCGCTCCCCCTTGTCCAGTGAGTGTTGCCCAATTTATGGGGCTCTTTTAGAAAACTAAGGGGTGAATCACTTCTCCCCCCATATTCTTTGAGCCCTGATAGAGATATGTAACACGATTAATCCTGGGGTGGTCCAGTGGTTCTTCAAGCCATTGACTTTTTAACAACAATATGAAATGTACAGGAAACCAAAAAAGGTGTGGAATGTCTTTCAATCCTGCTGGCTTTTTGCTCTTTCTCAAAATCTTAGTGGATGGTGATTGCCTCCATTCATTTATGTTTGTGTTCAAAGTGCATGTAAGGGGGGACGATGTAAAACCTAAACAACTTTTTATTAAAGTTGATTTTCTTTTGGTGATTAGCAAAAGTATTCCTGAAAATCTTCAGAAATTAATTAATAAAGATGTCACATGCATTAAACAAAAACCAGAAATTGATTGGCTGAATATATTTTGATGCTCGTGCATGATCAGTGTTTTTCATATATCACCCATCAGTTTTCATTGGTAATGTATGAGTCTGACAAATCAAAATTTGTGTAGATTAATTGCCTTAAACAGTCAAAAAATAGACATTCTGGGATTTCAATGAGTATCAAATGTTGCATTTGGAAAGAATTTCAGTAAACATCAAAATTGATACAGCCTGTAAAAGTCCTCCTAAAATAGTCTGTAGAAATGAAAAGAAATCACTGCCTTTGTTTGGCTATATCTCAAAATCACAAACAAACTCATTTTGCTTGATCACATAACCATTTACTCTAAAATAAATTCATATTTCCATGTGTGATTCTCAATCTGTTTAGCTACTGTAAATTTTATATGAGCCTACCCAATTTAGTTATGCAGGCTTTTACATCAGCAGAATATATTGACATTTGTGAACTTAACCTCAGAATTGTGCTTTTAATGAGCCTAGACTTGTAACATAACTGAACTCTCTTGAGCAAAAAAGCAAGATACATTTAACCATGTAGCACCTGTTACAGCACAATAAAGTTAGCAGGCAACATTGTTTACACTGTCCAAAGGTAAAACCAGAAGGAGCTGTAAAAGAGATCTCACTTTTCAAAAGGTATTGCTATTTTATTCATTAATAATGTAGGAAATATACCAGCCAGAAGTTCAGAACATGCTAAACTATTGTTCAGCTTCAAGTAGGTGTTCCGTTCCTCTCATATTCTATTAATAACTGTTTTAATAGTTAAACTTGTTTTGATCACTTTTTGTGTTGTTGGTATTATAATTTTTTTGGTTATGATTTTACGGGGAAAGGGGGAAAAGGAATTTCAGGGTGTTTGTTGCTTCTTGTCAATTGTCACTGTCTGGTTTAATCAGCCTTTTATAACTTTTTGATATTGTTGTTTTAACTTGGGTCAAATTAAGGCCAGGAATATATGACATCCTGTCACACAGGCTTTTGGTACAACTGACTTAGCACTACATGTATACAATCTTTTGAATTGTTAAAACAGCTCTGCATCTGATTTTGTAATTGGGTAGCTTAGACATAAAAAATGCAGTAATCTGACCAACTGTCAAGTCAAAAACTGCCGACCCCCTGTCTCCAATTTTGACTGTAATTTTCAAACAGAGTAGACAGAATTGTCAATTTAATTATATATGTTTGAATATTTGTAATTCAAATAATCATACTTTGTTCAATGTTGTCTATTTTTTCATGTAGATGTCCAATAGTGCACAATGTGTTTCTATGCTCTTTGTTGGGAACAAGGCAGTTATACCGACAGGCCTCTTATTTTATTGTTTATCACAAGCAAAAAAAGAATATTGTTGCTTATAATTGGACCAGAGATATTCTAATAAGACCATCAGACTGCCTAGCTATGAGTACACCATAAATAAATCCCAGGCCATAGGTTGTCAAAAACATTGTCAATCTTTAGTTGTAATGTTGTAGGCTAATATGGGGCTGTAATTTAAATAGTTCAACACTAAAATGTGCAGCTGAATTAAGTATGAGTAAGACCTTGTCAACTTCATATTAAGTATTACAATTTACTCTTCAAACCCTGAAAGGTGAGAAATATTTAAAACTATTCTCTTCAGAAGTTTGTAGTCAAATCACTTCTGACAAGTTCAATTGTTTTGTGCTCTTATGTATTAATTACTCAAATACATTGGTGCCATAGCATTGGATGAGCAGCTACTACAGAGCCATTAGTCTGGTCAATGCACTTGGTATTTACACCATATTTCCTGCACACTTGAGTGCTTTGATATGGTTGATATGTCTCTATTGTTTCATCCAATATCCGTTAGTGATAACTTGATATAGCTACTAGTTGTAGAGGGATTTGTAATTGGTATAAAGTTTATAATTTGTGAAATACATATTTCTCTGATTCAAGGAGAGTCCACAAAGACAGAAAATAACACCCTTCCGGTCGCCAGTGGCGAGCATATTTGCGTCCAGGTGGGTGAAACTCTAAAATCACCAGCCCAACTGGCAAGTATCAATTCAAACACAATGATCGAATAACTTTTGTAGTCTAAAAAAGATGATTAAAGGCACAATTGTGCACAAAACCTCACATAGAAATTATGAAACTAAACTGGGCTCAAAAAGAAACTTATGATTTTTCACAAGGTCATATCTTAAAATCCTGTCCATAAAAATGAACCAAAATTGCACACAGGTTTACTTCAATACTCTACTCTAAACACTGTCCAACTGACACAACAGCAAAGTGCACTGACATGGAACAGCTTCCTGGACCCCATTCAATTTTTGGCTTTTTGCATTTCAAGCTGCCATGGAAATAACAATATGCAAATATATTTATTTTTTTGTACAGGTCAATGTAAGGGAACTTAGATTCACAAATTTAAAAACAAGGGAAATAGTTCATATAACGGTAAAGCACAAAAAATAATTCCATGAAAAATGTCCACTTTTACTGTAATCCATGCTGAAAAGTACCTATCTATGGTAGCTTATTGTGTTACCTTCCAATTGGTTAACTCTCACAGGATATCACAGTGTTATAGGGAACCACCCAAATTTACAACACCTTTGTTGACCTTTAATGCTAAGAAAGAAAAAACAGTTTACAAACCCAAAGTGTTACAATTAAACAGACAACAAATAAGCACAATCCGGTACACAACCCAACTTGGAAAAAAAAGCCAAGGGAATGTGCCGGCATGGGATTCAAACTTACGACTTTCCGATCACAAGGCAGATGCCCTCACCATTAGCACTCACTGATAAATGTTGGTTGAAACTGGGTACTAATGCTGTCAAGGTATACAATACACACAACCAAATATTACACAAGTACATGAGATCATTACTGATGCTTAATCATTTCTCCAGCACTATACAAGTTAAGTAGGTAACTGGGCTACACATCCTGCATATGAATGTATAAACACATAGGGACATGATTCCTCGCTACAAGAGGAAACTGAATGTAATTAATTGGAAAGAAAGAACAGTTTACAAACACGAGTGTTCCAATTAAACAAGACAACAAATAAACACAAATTCTGACTGGCACACAACCCAAACTGAAAAATGCATAGGTGCAGGATTCAAACCCAAGACCTTCCAATTTAAACTTAAGTGTCATTCATGACTTTTTTTACCCATCGACTTTCTGTGGTTGACCTACTTGAACAGTTTGGTCTGATTTCCTTTTCTGGAGTATCCATATTCTATGATTTACCCATCATGAACTATATGTGTTTCCACCCAGAATTCAATGGGGAAATGACAATATTTGGACTTCATTTTTAGCAAAGGACAATATTTGGACTTTACTTCATTTTTATCAAAAGGACAATATTTGGACTTTATTTTTGGCATATGTACATGAACATGATGAAGGATTATTTTTTTCCAATGACACAAAGTTGCCTTATTTTGTACACTTCCAGATCAACAAAGTTTCATCTCATCATTTCTTTCTTTAAATTCCTATAGCATTGACTGCATTAATTTCATGTCTGACAAATCTTTCCAACCATAGGGATGTTTACAAAAAAATGTGTATAAGACAAGACATTGACATGTAAGTACACAAAATGGGGTGACTTCTGTCCCTGGAAAATATAACCTTTCATGTCGTTTGAGAATAAGGGAATACTTAGCATTCATGCACACAGAGTATGCAAAATTTTTGAAATGCGCAAGCCTTGTATAATTTACCCCGTACTTTTACTGTCAAATTTTTTTGATCCCCACATTTAAGGATCCGCCCTATATTTTCCAACCCCACCAAAGTATTTATAAACACTCCCTTATTCCAAGATTTGAGAGGACTCTAGCAGCAAAAATGTGTATCACAGTGGTCCACAAAATGTGACATCGGGTTGGTAGCTAGGCCTAGACCACCAAACTACCTTTACAAAACATATGTCATGGGTAAAATTCATTGGGGGTATAAAATATGAGCTTCATCTGATACCAAAATGAAAAGTGGAGGGGGTGAGGCTGTCAATAGGGTCACACAGTTTTAATGATGGACAGAAACAATTAACATTGTCATTATTTGATTGCTTTTTCTGTTATAGAAAAGTACAAAAAACAATGAGTTGGAAATCCCTAATTAGTGGAAAAATGTGCTCTCATCATTGTCAGTTTATTGTTGTAATACCCTAGTACAAGTAGTGGATCTCCATGTGTAAAATGTTTACTAGGATAGTCCATAGATCATGAGTAATAATTCCCAGCCAAGAAATGTTGTGGTTTTTAAAGGGTTTGGCCCCTTCCTGTTAATTTCATGGTTACTAAAGTTTAATCAGTACCAAATAGGAACAATGTGATACTGAAAGAGCGCAGGTGCAAATATGAACGCAACAGGCATAGTGTGTATATAGTACTTAACCAAAAGTGGCGGATCCAGGAATTTGGGAAAAGGAGGGCATACTTGAGACCATAATGTCGCGCAGGTGGGTGTCTGAGGGGGATGTTCCCTGAGAACTGAAAAAATGTTCAAAACAAAGGCCCAATTGAAGCCATTTCATGGACCATTTTTATTATTTTGTTTAGTTGGAAGGAGGGCCTAGCGTGCATCCTCAGAAATATACTTTTAGATCAGAAAATGTAGAAATAGATAAGCTATGTTAACAAATTCAAAAAGTGTCCGTATGGGTCAACAGGGGTCAAATTTCATACAACGAGGTTGAAATTTCATAATTGTTCAGAGATTTGGTCAAAAACCATGGCAAAGTATTCCTTTGGTCATAACGATTCAGAAAAAGCATAGCACTGTCTAGAATGCTTTTTATTGTCAAAATCAAGCAATAAAGGTCAACTTCCATTGTAGCCTATAGGACCTATTGACCATGACCTATTTTTAGATACTTCTAGCATCGAAGCATCCTAGAAGGTTAGAACTATTCCTTTATTTGAGTTTGTTTTACATGACAAACAATTTGACACCATTTTCACTGAAATGGGAGCACTTGTAGTTTTTGACCCCTGTGTGGCCAAAAAAACTGACTACCCCACCTCCCAATTTTGACCTTTCTGCTTATAACTCAAGAATGGTCAGAACAGATAGGTCAAACTATACTTTGTCTGAATCATTATGACCAGAGGAACAGTTTGGCATGGTATTTGACAAAATCTGAAGATTTTTATGTTTCAACCCTGTTGTATGAAATTTGACCCCTGTTGACCCGTAGGGACACTTTGAATTTGTTAACATAGCTTATCTTTATTTATGCATGGTTTCTGATCGGCAAATGTTGATTAGAAGTATATTTCTGAGGGTGCACGGCTCATGCTAGGTCCTCCTGCCAACTAAACTATATTGTTATCATTGCTTAAAACAAAGTGTACGGGTGGGGAGGGGTCTAAGAGGGATGTGCCCCTCAGAATTTGGACCATTTTCACACTATTATTACACAATGTAAATAAGTTCAATGCCTGGTGCAGTTCTTTTTTCCGCCACTGCTTACCAAAAGTTATACATGTCAGTCTGGTTTACTTTGTGTGCCTTTTTGGTACAAAGTCCGTGACCATCAACTCAGCAAACACACAATGTTTAAATGTCTGGTAATATAAAAGGTATAAAATGTTTGAAGAACATACACATTTTGGAAAGCTTATTATTATAATTATAATTATAATTAAATAAGTTAAAATTGTTGAAAAAATATTTTCAAAAATGTTTGCCAAAAATATTTTCCAATAACATTTTGACAACATTTTAAAAATGATATTGTAACGATTTTTTTCAAATACAACGTTTTCGTGACCATAATATAATCAAAGTACTAGAGCGATAACCGCACCATAGCTGAACCATGTGGCTTTGGCAGTATATTGTGGTTTGCCTATGTACCACTGTCACCCGGAGTCTGTAATGGACATAATCTCCAAATGCTGCGAAGATATGCACGAGGTAAGTTAGGCGGATGACTGTGAAGATCTGATCAAGCAGCAATACTGTGCTGGATAGTATTAATTTTAATAAGACTGTTTCATTAATTGCCGAACTATATATAGGCCTACCTTGATCGTGGAAAGCTGGCATTTTGAAAACTTGACTTTTGACCTTGTATGACCCCCTGAATGACCTTAAATGAATTTTAAAATATATTTTAAATGTTTAGAATGTCATAAGGATCATTGCATTTAAATTTCAGCTCAATTGGATCATTTTGAAAAACTTGACCTTTGACCCCTTTATGACCCCTTAATGACGTTAAATGATTTTTAAAATATTTTTAAAATGTTTAGAATGTCATAAGGATCATTGCATTTAAATTTCAGCTCAATTGCAGCATTTTGAAAAACTTGACCTTTGACCCCTTTATGACCCCTTAATGACCATAAATAAATTCTTAAATGTTTTAAACATGTTTAGAATGTCATAAGGATCATTGCATTCAAATTTAAGCTCAATCGGAGCATTTTCGGTTAAAATGACCTTTTGTGACCCCTGGATGACCTCTGACGTTTGGAAATATTTTTATTATATTCTTTATGTTTTCCTCTTTCATATGACACCACTCATGGGGTCATACCTTCGTGGCATTTAGAGATATGTCCATTTCAGACCAAATGGTTAGTTAGGAACCTAGAGACCTAGAAACCTAGGAACCTAGTAACATAGAGTAATAAAGGCTGATACCATTTCATGGTTCAGCAATAATCAAATATAAAACCAAAATGATTATAACAAATTTATAATATTTTAAAAACATCATGTTTGCTGGAAAGTGTGTCCTGTGGGCAGATGTGGTAAAAATTCTTTTTTTCTATTATGTGTGTGAGACAACCATTGCAGCAGAAATGACATTCACAAATTTGCAGCACAATTACTCTAGAGTGGAATATTATAAACTTTTTAAAGAACCACGCCTGTTCAAATGATTGAATATAAGATATCACAGGAAATGAATCCAACTGGCTTATTGACTATCCATTTTCTGACAGTGGGTTGATATTGTTGCACTTGGCAGGAATCAAAATAAGGGATTCTTAAAAATAAACTCTAAGGAGAAACAATGAAATGTAGATGCCCTTGATTCATTTCAATAATTGCTTTTCTTCCCCACCCACATAAAGATAGTTTGGAAAGTTCTTTTGACATAATAATATTGAACTTTTGCAGCTCAAAAATTCATATGATGATTCATGCAATAAATGTGTGCACTTGACTTCCCTGTTTTCTTGACATTTTATAAAAAATTTTATGTTTTTCTTCTTGTTCTTTTATAATGCATTCATGGAATGGTTGATGGTGAGTATTATTCTATAATCCGTCATGTCACAGATTTTTCATCCAGAAAATGTCAAAAGACAAACATTTTCTTGAGTCTACTGCATGAATCAGAGCACTGTATCTTGTCAAAGAGGATTATGACTTAAGCTGATGTAATCTTGCTATAATTTGTCAGAATCGTGCTGATGTTAGCAGTAGCTGTATGGAAGTAATAAATGAAATGACAGTCATACACAATATTATGTGCTTTCTAGAATCTATTTAAGCAACTTTTGTTAGAAGTTTGCACCACACATGAAATAAAGAAATAAAGATTTATAAAGTTATGGAAAGTATTAAAAATGGTTTGTTATAACAATATTGTGATTTACTACTGTAAATGGTTATTCCTTACTGGGTTTATCAACAAACCATTACCAGGAAATATCAAAGCCACCAACATAATCTGTCTGTGGATCTAAATGACGAGGATTGAAAGTACTCCCAGTAATTAGTAGCAGAGGTCAAACTTCAAGATTCCATTTTGTTTATTCATCCAGTCGTATATAGGCACATTATAAAGTTCAATCAACAAATAAAGCTAATAATAATTCTGGATAATCCCTCATCAGCAATTTCAGTAGCAGGCTTTACACTGTGTTTGGTCACATCTATTATAAATTAGGCAGTTTGGCGAAATTTCATTTCATATTTTAATAAGCACCCCCCCCTCAAAAAAAAAAAAAAAAAAAATGATTGAATTAATCACTCGGGGCTATTAGATGAAATATGGTAACTGTTGTACTTAAATATACATCCATCTTCATTAGCCTTAATCTCATAGACCATGTTCTATTTCCAAGATTAGTGTTTGCCGATCCAACCCAAGATTGGCAATGCCGATATGTGATTTCAAAATTCACAGATTGGTCAGGTCCAATCCCGGTTCAGATATAATATGAAAATCGGCAACATAGGGGATTTTCCCCGATTCAGATCAAAAACCTATTCAGTCCCAGATCGGCTGATCCCTGATCTACTGATTCTGGGTCGGCCAACACTATTTAAGATAATGGTAAGTAAGTAGTTTTAAGAAAACACATTGTACAAATAACTATTGTCAAGATGATTTTACAAATAAAATTATATCAAAGAAGAAATTATGAAGTTCTTATCTATTCTAACTTTGATGACACCTCTGTCACTTTTAAAGAGGGATTTGATGAGACAGGTGCCCTGTTCAATTCTAAGCAAGTTAATGCTGTATTGAATTCAGATTTAGAACATAAAAAAAATATAGTAACTGTTTGAGTTTCATATAAATGATAGCACAACAGACACATTGAGTCTTTTTTTTAAGGAAGTCTAAAATTGCTTAAATTTCATCATTAATTGAAAATCACTTTTGAACCAATTTTTTAAAGGGTTCTCTTCTTGATATTTAAAAAGGCTTTTTACTGACAAGCAAGTGCTTTTAGATGCAAAACAGAAACTGAATTTAGAACCATTTGCATAGATTGAATAAGTTAAGCTAAGTACACTGAGCAAAATAGTTTTTGTTTGAAGGAAATCGGACATACGGTTGTCAAGATATACATGTTTTTAGTTTCTTTGTATTTTATCATTTTTGCCAATATATTGATGAAGTTAATGAGGAAAATTGGCAAAATGTGCTCATGAATATTCATGTGTGCCAATATTATACCAATATCTTATGAATAAACCTTCATACTAATTTTATTTTATATGATTTTGACATGAAACTTTGCCAATGTGTTTCTATGGCCTAAAACATTAAAATGTGATTTTCCCACCCATCTAATTTGCATATTTGCATAAGTAATTAGCATTATACAAAAGGCTAATTAATTATGCAAATATGCAATTTAGATGAGCGGGAAAATCACATGTTAAAGGTTTAGGTCATAGAGATACATTGGCAAAGTTTCAGGTCAAAATTCTTAAAGGTAAAAGTAGTATGAAGGTTTATTCATAAAATATTGGGAAAATATTAGCAAAAATTAAAGGGCATTTCGTGATCCACAGCCTCATCCCCCACTTTTCTCAAAAAAGTTGAGATTTTTATATCACTGGAAACCTCTGGCTACATAATGTTTATGTACAAAATATTTCTTGCAGATTAATTCGTTTTGCAAAAGATATCGTGAAATTTGAATTTCGTTCTGGTGCACCAGAACGAAATTACAACGCATTGTCTATGGAGCAGTGTAATACACATAATCATGCATAACTCGCATAACGCAAAATCGGAATCAACTGAAATTTTGGGAATAGGCTTTTTTCGTGGATAGCTACTGAAAAATGTCATAAGAAGAGGATGCTAGGATCACAAAATACTCCTTTAATATTAATGAGCACATTTTGCCAATTTTCCTCATTAACTTCATCAATATATTGGCAAAAACAATAGAATACAAAGAATCTTTCAACAGCAATATCTCAAAAACCGTTTGTCCGATTTGGCTCAAATTTTAGAATTAAGATTATTCTGCATATCTCTCTGCAACAAGTCTATTTTAATCTCAATCAGAGCAACCTGATTTTGCCTTTCGTACCCCCTTAAGTTGAAATTGGGTTGGGCTAACAAGATGTTAACTCTACTAAAACCAGAATTAATAAGAAAAATGTTGAAATATGTAATTTTGAATAAGATCCATTTTAGGGAAATGTAATTTTGTAAATTTATGATATATCTGAATGATTTATCTGATAAATATCACTTTGGACAAAATCATGCTATTGGGTGTTTATTTTGATGAACATAATGATAAACTTTCTGAAAGGTTCTTGACCTGATCAACAGCCTCATCCACCATTTTTCTTCATTTTTCTCATTATCCCAGTAAAATTTAACACCCGAGATATTTTTTGCTTAAATGTTGTGAACAAAAACATGGTGAATTGTGGTTACCACACTGAAAGTGCATGTACTTAGTATGAGACATTGTTGTACACATTTTTGCTTCTCATATCAAAACTGTTGGAGCAATACAACACAACATTTTGAAACATATTGTCTTAATGGTAGGTCTAAATGTTAAATAGAAAGCAGTACATTAAAAATCAGACCATGTCTCTTTAAATGGGAGTTAACATCATTTTGGAAGCGAAACCTCTTCATCTGTAATTACTTAAAAAGAACTAAAATCTTGGTACACATAAAGTTAGTTGTAGGACAGTTCAATAGTTCAATCATAGTTATATCCAAAGTTCATTGTAGCACAGTTTCATTAAAATGACCATCAGCAAAAGTTTTTACTCAATATGAGTTGCATGGTGATATTAATTTCAGACACATTATAAATACTTCAAACCAAAGTGCTGTGAAATTGGTGTCATTCCCACCAGATCTAGTGTTTGGCAGCATTATTGAGAACAAGTTTCACAGGTAGATAAATAGAAAATTAATTTGCAAGAAAAGTTCTTCACATGCTCATCTCACACATAAAAGCCATTTTGTGTTCACATGGTCTGTCATTCCATGATTTGTCTTTATGTGTTTCAAGCTGTCCCTGTCCTTCCCATAGCTCAACACAATTTTCATTGCCTCCGATGTTATTAGGCCTGTTAGTGTCCCAGTTTGTAAATGTTATATCATCTCTGTTAGACCACTGGAAGTAGTTCTGTCCACCTGGCTTGTAAAACCCTATCCACATTAAGGTTGTAGTAGTAAGAGTTTCACGAGTTGATTCCCAGTATTTGTATACAAAGGTTTGCTCATCCCAATTGTTTAGTGTCACTAGATGACCGACTTGAGTGGTTATTTCACCGTTAGATCCTGGTGGACTGAAGTTATTACAATAGGACTCTGCATCATACCAGTTCAGTTTGTAGCCAAAGTACCTGTAACAGTGGTCGTTGAATCGGGTCCATAAAGATGGACAATCTGCTGCAGAGGTGGTAAGAAAACAAGCGAGGATGATGATGGATAGCTGACTAGTTGTAGAAAACATGGTGTAAATGTAGATTTCAGAAAACTCAAATAAATTATATCTTGTCTATGTTTGGTTAAAGTTTATCCCAAAGCTGAAGTGAGATCCTTTTTCTTGATGGATGGAAGAAGGCGCTCATCTGAAAGAACTAGTCCAGCAACTGATCATGTAGTTGACTCCGAGTGCCCTGGTTGACTCAAGCATAAAGTATCCCAATGTTTATAAGTTCAGTACACATTGGTTGCATATAAAGCTCCTGCCAGATGTGTTTACACTTGGACGGCTTTCACGGTAGTGGCCTATAGCTCTAATCAGTTGTGGTAGGTATATTTTTGTTAGGATAGTTTCCTTGATTACTCCCACAAATTGGTCATCTAGAAGTGACAATTTGACAACACCATGGCCCAATTCCTGATTCGGTCAGGGAGAGCAGAGGAGCTGCATAAAGGTTGTTTGAGGCTACTCTGATAAGACTAACCCTCAGAATGATTTCTTCTGATGAGAAGCAATTATTGATGTCATAGCATGTCACTGTCAATCAATACTCAGGCCTGTTATGAACTTAGTAGGATTTCTTAACAAAGCATTTCCTACACATATTGAAAACTGGTAATTACAGGAAATAGGCTACCCTGAACTTTATAAATGTCTTAACCATATCAGCGCTAAAATTGAACATCGGTGTTGCCAGTATCATGATTTAGCAGCCCAATTGGGCGACTTCCTGATGGCTGGATTTCAAACAAATGTGCTGTACTAGCTTGTCTATTCTAAGATTGGGCTTTCAGGTGACGATTCATTATAAACCAGGTATCAACTTTATTGCTCAAAAGAGCTTTGGCTCCTCTTATTAAAGTTGTTCCTTGATATGCAAATAAGACAGTTTAATTATGTTCCGTAGCTTTTGCACTGAGATTTCGGAGCTTGCTCTTTGTTATGTTAAAATGTTCACTGGTGAGCATGAAAAGCAATGGACTTCATATCACATTAGTATACTCGTAATGCAATACAGGCTACAGTAGCTTTTTGGTTTAAGTTTCATTATTTTCAGATAATCCAAACAGAATATGAACAAAACAGCCCTGGCCTGATTTAAGAAAGTATACAAATGTATGGCTATCATTATATAGTAGGTTTTTATCATTTTAAAAGGACACCAATGTTGCTTTTTTAATTTATTACCATTTGCAATTGGTTAACCAATTATTTTTCCTCCCAATTGGTTTAAGTATTTTGCCAAAGTTTGAAAATTGGGTGCATTTATTTTGTGTACATATGAAATGTAAGGCTAAATTGGAGACCCTGTGTCATGGCTTGTCACTTCTATGTACTAATTTGCCATGCTTTGGCACGTACCTAACATTTTGGCAAGAATTACTGAACATCCCTTTTGAACTGAGCGTAATATATTATTCAAAATTTTGTAGTTGATAGCTTGTGGTGTGCTGAAGATAAGGTTTTGATTTAAGGCGGTGAACATCCGATATGGGCCTGTCTGTCATTGAGGTGGAAATTTGTTCTTCAAATTCTTAACACTGGTTTAGTGATAGTTTGAGTGATCCTCCCTGGCAATAACCAATATCTCCCCTTGCGCTGCTTGTCTGAAAGCTGCTCAGTGGCCGTGCCCGCCCTTGTTCTAACATAGTTTTTGACTTAACCAACGTATTTGTTTTAAAGAAACAATTAGTGACATCAGCACATTCATTTTGTTAATTGATAAGTGCTTATTAATAATGGCATTATTGTTTCCTGATTTGATAAGGAATTACCTTGTTAATTATAATTATGCCATTGTATGATGTCCTTCTTTCCAAGTAAATGATTGTGATTTTTTTGTATGATTGACATGTTAACATTTACCATTCATTAGGGCAAGGAGAGGACACATTTTTAGATATGATATTGGGCTGTTCCAATTGAAATCCATATACCCCAATAGAAAACACAAACTTAATCTCACATACAGGGATTGTAGATTTTAAGAACGTGCTTCAGTGGATGAGATATTTGTGATTGTTTCATTCATTTGAAACAACGACAATGTCCTCACAAAAGTAACTTCATTTTTTTCTGGAAAAAAGCAGGTTTACTTATAAAAAATGATACTGAATAAGAATAAGACGAAGAAGAAGCAGATTCGGCCTGTTCCCAATAAATTAGGTGGTGTACTAACATAACATCCACCAACCCCAACGACCTGTTTGGAGTTTTCACCAGTTGCTCATAAAGCTACCAGCAAAAACAGTACATTGATACCCCTAATCTTGAACTGTCACTTTGTTCCATTCTGTGATTGGCCACTTCAATGGAGTTTTATGCACAGATCCTGAAGGTTTTATGTGAGGGCATTTTTACATCATGAAACATTGTTAAATTGATGAAGACTTACATGTATGTGTCAATTTTGATACTTCAATGAGGCCACTGAAAACACTTAGACGTCAAATTACTGGAATGCATTAGGTCAATTGGATTACTCCAGTATAGTTGCCCAAGCACAACTTTCAAAACAATCATCGGAGAAGCTGTGACAAGTTACAGTCAACTTACAGTATAGCAACGTACTTACCTTCAAGAGCAATTTCAGTTTCATATCATGAATCAAATTTTGTGAAAGGTTCTGGTCATGAAAAATGGTATTGGCCCAGAGTTATTGGTAATTGATTGGCTCTGCATGAAGCTTTAATTTGCCAAAAAAATTATCCTTTTCAATGTTTGCTGGATGTGCTCTAAATTTCTCTTCAAATGATGTATGAACCTTTATTAATTTGATGTGCCAAGTATGGTAGGCTGCCAGGACATGGCTGATGGTTATTGATCACCCAAAATATCAAAAAATATGCTTAATTTTTAGGGTGTTGAGACAATTATATATACATATACATTCAAGATCTAGCAACTTTTAAGGGATCGGATTGTTTGCACAGTGTTTTTTGTGGGACATGAGAGCACATCAGACATATCAAATTGCATTCTAAATATGAGGAATGTCCTTCTGATATCAAATAATTTTGACTTTTGAAATTGGCGATGTAATAGGCCTAGACATTTATATGGCAAATATAATATCTTATCTACTAACTTTAGAAATACTCTAAAACATTTTTGCTGAAAGAAATGGTTGTGATTGAACAAAAAAAACAACAAAAAAAAACACACCAAAACATGGCAAGTACAAATTGCATTAAAAGCCTGTATGAAGAGTCAACATTCACAAGCATGGAATTTTCCGGATTTGCTGCCACCAAAGTTTCATGCACACACAAATTCTTGCTGTACATAATCAAAAAGCCAACAAAATAAAAGGGTCAGTAGAAACATAAACAAATTCAAGCAGCAATGTTATTTTTAATGCCCTATACATCTTTATTGCCTTGGTAGCATTTCCAAATATAATTCTTTGACATTATACCAATCACAAAAGATACTTGTTCTTCTGAGAAATGCCAAGAAATAAATCTAACTTTATCTTGGCATTTTGCGGATGAACTTAAACCATCTATCAACTATTTTTGTTTTCAATTAGGACATGATAGATATCATGTCCGCTCCACCTAGACTGCACTGCTAGCTGGCCTGCATCCTCTAGGACATATTGGGCTATTCCATTTGAAGATTTTTGAATTACAACCAAATTCAACAGTTTTAGTAATTCCAAATCAAGCAGTTTCATCCAAAAGCAAAAGCAGTGGAAAATGTGTTAAAGATTTTGGAATTTCATCCTAAATTGGGGTCAAAAGGGGTAAAATCCAATTAGATTTCAACATTATAAAAATCAGCCCCTGGGTTTCAGCTGGATTTTAACATAAAATGCAAAAACAAATGCACCTGGATCGTTCGCATAGTTCAACTGTAATTTAGATTACGGTGTTATCTTCCACAAGGGGTTATGGATTTCAAATGGAACAGCCTATTTCCAAGATTGCAGCAGCTAGGGCAGCATCAGTTCAGTGATGAGGCAAATATATATTTAACCTAACACATTTACTTCATATCAAATTTGTTGAAATACTAGCCTCATTTCCCTTACTATATATAGACTCATATAGTTCCAATACCTTCATTCAACAGTAATAGTTTGAAAATTAACCTTGTGTTGTAGAGTACAATGTTTGTTCCCCATTGCATAATAGCAATGGCGTAGCCAGCACTTTTTCAGAGGGTGGACCCGGGAGGGTGGGTCAGGCATGTCGCAAGCGGTGCGCCCCACTTTTTTGCACTTTGTGCAATTTTTGCATTTTTTTGCCCTGTTTTGACCTATTTTGCAGCAAGTTTTGCAGCTTCATGTTACTTTTTGTCACCTTGCTACGCACCTGGGGCGGGCAAAGTGTAGGGGGCAAGGCAACTTTCAAGGGGGAGACAAATTTTAATGAAAATGGTCAAAACTGGGCTAAAATTAAAAAAAGGGCCTAAAATCATAGGCCTAAAATCAGAGCTGCACAGGGGGTGGATGGGGTAGCCCCCCTTGGCTATGCCACTGCATAATCAGTGGCGTAACTAGGGTTGGTAGCGCCCGGGGCAAGAAACAAAATTGCTTAAAACTGTTCTTTGATTTGTACACAATTGATAAATGATATTAAGACTTTCAAATTTGGTGGTTTGCCTGAATCTTTACTAATTCTCTTGCTGTGATTTTGGGAGTTAAATTTACATACATACTACTATATTAGATGAAGATGTGCAATGCAGTGAGTCAACATTTATTTTTGCCTTCATTCTTGTTTTATGTTAATTCAATTTTCTTAACATAAACATTTGATAAAGTGAGATTGGCTATAAATACACATGATGTCTCCCACACTGGTTCTTGTGGGAAATTATCTTAGCCATGAGAGGATTTGTGGCTTTAAGAGATACATGTTAATACTTGGTATATTTGATTGAATTATAGGGCTGATTGACTTTGTGTCTGAGCTTCTTAGGATGAGTTCTGACCCCCAGAACCATCCCCTTTTCCTATTGTAAAGACAATGGTGTGAAGGCCTGGAGGATGGGAGGGCTCTTCCGTATTCAAGTATACAGGAAGTACCGCCCAAATGGGTCAGTTTTTTACAACAAAGCCCTATGGGGTAGGTTTGTACAAAAAATCCTTAGACATAGGATCATATGTGGTATGATCAGGCAAAATCAGTCTCAAATCAGACATATTCAATTTGTAAGTTTCTTATAGGATTGTAAAGAGAATTTGGAAAGCTACATTTTGCAGAAAACCCCATTGAATTTGGTCCACTAGTTCAAAAGATATGAGCAGTTAAAGAGTTTCCAAAACAATAGGAAACATAAGGAAATACTTCCTTTGTTTGGCTACATCTTCAAATCAATATTTCTGACTTACGACTGATTTTGCTTGATCGCATCCACTGAATTAGAGAAAGAGAACCGGGACTCCCTATACCGCCATGTACTATCGCACTGTCAGCTATGGGGAGAAGACGAACAAAAACAATTCTGTGTGTCATTTTTAGCGTCTTTGTATCACGTACAGGTCGCATCAAGTGCGTCTTTCAAATGCGCCCATCATGCAATGTCGCGCTTGCATGACAATGAATGACTCAAGAGCATTCCGAGGGAAATTGAATACCCCCAATTTTTGCTCCATGCCTGTAACAAGATGGCAGCCGAGTCCCGGTTCTCCTCTAATTCTGTGATTGCATCATATATTTCGAAAGGAATGTCCTCAGTGCAAAATTCAGCCGTTTAAAAAAGTATTATAAAATAACCCTAAGAAATGGGATACGGTTGGAAGCTTTGGTATCGCACACCCCATCAAATATTAAATCATGTATGTTATACACAGTCAAACAGTGAAGTATGAAACATAGTATATTGGTAAATTGCTTGGTGGCTCCCTTCCTTATCACATCTGGGAGCAGGTGGTGTAGGGTACCACTGCTTTGTAAGCAAATCAATTTTGGGGAATTTGCAAAGTTGTAATTGAATACCTGAGTGGAAGAAGGGCCCAACTCCAATTTTTTACAAAAATGAGTTAGACCCACCATTTTATTGCCAGCAGACTGTTCTTCCTTGTGTGTGAAAGATTAGCCAAAATCCACTCTCTAAATAGTCTTCCACGTACACTTAATCATGGTTTTCATGGAAGAAAGGCCCAACTCCATGGAGTTGGGCCCTTCCACAAATATTGGGTTAAAGAGGAATTTTATTCATCCATGAAATCTGCTTTTTACTACAATAAAAAAAATGTCCTAACATTTCTACTTGAGCAATTAATGGATAATTACCAAATTTCTGTAGCTCTTTATAACACATTTGCTTACGGAACTGGCACTTGCAGTATATTAGTGGAAGAAGGGCCCAACTCCATCTCAGTATTAAGACCTGTACGTTGCCATGGAAACATTATACATAATTTTGAATGTATGTAATATTGTATGTATTGTATGTTCATGTATTAAAGGTCCCCTGAAGATGAAAACATTCTGTCTATAAAACTTTTCCAAATATTAAGTTTTTTCTTAATATCTCAAAAACAGTTTTGATGGAGTTCAGGTATTCAATTCAGTGCAATTAATATTTGAGTTAATGTAAAACCAAGTAGCTATAAACTTGCATTTAAAAGCCTTATCATATCGGGCAAAAGTTTTTGATCATCTTTCTCAAATTTGGGTTTTTTGAAAATAGTGTTTTAAAATGTCTTTTTTTTTTATCTCAAAGTTCGATACCAATATATTTTAACAGGAAAATGGCTGAAAAGTGCTCATTTATTGTTTGTTTCTTTGGTCTGAAACTATTGTGTATGGCCTGTGTTTTAATTTGTTCTTCTTTTAAATAGACTTTGTTTGCATATTTTTATATTACAATAAACTAATTAGCCTAATTAGCTTAGCCCTATTTTATTTTTGCTATACATTCCACCTATTTCTGGGAGGAAAAAGGCAAGTTCTTAAATAAACTTTTTTACATTTTCAACAAATGTCCAAATATTACTTGGTTTACATCCAATGTGCCTAGTGTTACGAATCAGCAATACACAGCACCTTTCATGTGATCTATATTTGCATCCTCGTATTGAAGCTTGATGTCATTTTCCAATCATTGTCATATTGTTCCGGGAGAAAACAGAAGCTGGCTTATTTGTAGCACATCCACATGGAAATGTTGAATGAGGACTAGAGTTGTGATTGTCGTTGATCTGTAGCACAGCATAGCAGTAGCATGTCTTTACATTGTTTACTGGCAATTTTTAGATAGTTGAAGCGTTTCTCAAGGTGAAATATAAATATCATTTCCAAAGAGTAAGGGGCAAATAAGCAGTACTTATCCTTCATTGAAATGCTCATCCTGATGATCATATTATAGTGTGTGACTTGGCCTAGCATGTAATGCCCATATCGTACTTGTGAATAATGCAAATGTCAATCATTGGATTGGTTTGTAGCATGATCCGATCATAATTAGGTGTACAAATGCTCTTGCATTCTAGCATTTCATCGTTGGTATCTGTTTTCCTCATTTAAATGTAACAGAGACACTAAACTTGAATCTAATATTGCAGCTCTTGATTTAAAGTATGCAATGGCCGTGTCAGCTTTGCCAGTTTTATATGCGACAGTGAAATTATCATTGATACAATGATGGTCCATTATATTGACCAATTGATGATCCACTTTTTAATATACATGATCATATTGTAATTGGGAAAAGGATTATATAGTTTTGTGTGTGATCTTGGCCTAAGCCACACCCACCTGCCGTATTTACATGACGTTCATTGTGCGTAGTCCATTTTATTTTCCCTTTTCACATTTTTTTGGTGTCATTCATTACAGTTCTGATGCATAATCAGCCAATTTGCATTTTCACATAAGTCAGTCTGTCATTGTTACACAATTAATTTGCATATGAAGGATGCATGGTTCTTTTGATCACATGGCGTATCATTCCAACTTTTTGGTTTATGATTATACACCTGCTCCCACATCTCCGCACACTTTTCAGCACCTCCTGGTCCATTATTCGGCCGTTGGAAATCCCAGTTAGTATAAGTCACCGGTGCCTCGTCAGCCCATGTAAAATCGCCATTAATATCAGAAGTAATCTGGAATCCTATCCAGCAGCTCGATGATACATCGCTGTTCTCGCGGCTAGATTCCCATAAGGCATACAAAAAGTCTTGTTCGGCTTGGCTGTTTATGGATGTCAGATGCGCAACAGTAGCCCATTCGAAGTGTTTCGCTGGACTGAAATTATTGCATTGTAACTCCGCTTCAGGCCAACTTTTCTTTGCACCAAAATATCGATAACAATTGGTCTGGAACTGCGTCCAAAATGGAGGACAATCTGCTGCAATTTGCTGAAGACTAGCTGCTAAACAGAGAAGTAGGAACATCATCTTGGTATTATTTAGTTCTTTGAGAACAGACATGAAAAAAGTTGTGGTAGATATTTGTGCACCTAACAGGTGGGTAACAAGTGTGCAGCACAAACTATGTCATATCGAAAACTGTAGCATCTTGAACAACTTGGTGGTATCTCCTCACACCACATTTTTGAAAAAGGTGTTTCTAATCATAAAGTAATTTTTCTTCTCTAACCTTAGGGATATTAACCCTAATATGACCTTCACTATATCATGACATTTATCAAAATGATACATAACACCTGCATTTTAAGGTAAAGAATGCTGTTTACCAGACAAATCACCAAATTTAAGAAAAACAAACAAATGTTTTTTTGCCATCTAAATAAATAGAAAGTTAAAAAAATTTCAATATTTTTATTTGAATAGAATGTGCCTAATGTGCATTTTTCTTTCTCAATTTTTCTTTCCAAAACTTGTCTATTCTAGTGGGATCAAAGTGGGTCTAGTTTGAAATAATGAAATTAATTTACACCAATAGGGAAACTTTTGGTGTTGTCTGTGTGCCGGAGGCATGGTGTTACATTTCAAGATGATACCGGTGAGGGTATGGACCAATGTAACCAATAAGTACAATATTTGATTTACTTACGGCTGGCCCAGTTTTTTGTCCTCTCTTCCTGATCTTACAAGTATGTTCTAGTTTTCATGTGTTTTGAAAATGTTTCAAATTACGTATGATGTGAATGATTATACTGGGGCAGATTCAAGTTTTGAAAAATGATCGGATGAGGGTCAGAGAGTTTTTATTCCCAGTTTGACCATTTTATGGCAGTTTGGGACTAGTTTCAATAGCATATTCACACGCTCCCATTGCCTCTCAGTAGCATCAACTGGCACAGTTTCACAGCCTGAAGGCTTGATTCACATTTCATATAATAATACGTCTCATTGCCCATATTGATGATACTGTAATTTAATCTTATGTATGCCAATTTTCTGATTCTGTTAACACTTTCCATACCCATCCAAAATAGTCTTTAACATTTGCTAGAATTTAACATCTTGACCACACATAGTTGAAATCTTTGTGAAAATAGCTTTCAACATCATTATCGACATACTATCTATAGTGTTGGTTAAACGGTTAACATGATTTGTCCGATATATTTGGAAAGTATACAATTAAGGTATATCTTTATTTGTATCTCGAGGGGTCCAGCAAAATGGTAGATCTGCATCCTGCTGGAGTTCAGATGAGTCCAGGCCGTACGCAGGATTTTTTGGGGGGGGTGCTGATTTTGAAAATGTGGACTTTTTCAAGAGGGGTGGGGGGCAATTTTGTGAAAAGTGGACTTTCTTCCCAAAATTTTGACCTTTTTTGACCAAAAAAGCGTAAAAGCCTGATTTTATATGCTTGCTAAGCTCGCAAAACGTTTATAAAATACTAATTAAACACGAAAAATTAATAAAAATCGACCCTCAGCCCTGCACAAACTTACTTTTTTATTACCTGATACAGAGAAATTAAATATGAGATGCACCAGTTTCAGAAACCTTATTAAACCTATTGTATGATTGAGTAATTCATTTTAAGGATAAATCCAGAACTAAAACAACTACATTTTACATTTTGGGTATCAGGCCACCTACAGGAAACACACTTTTTTCCCCTTATGCACCGGTTATGTTTTCCATCATGACAGAAAATGAGATGGAGTTGTGCCAAACGTTTTTTTTACTCAAAGTGTTTTTCTTTATAACGTGACAGAACAAGATGGAGTTGTGCCAAAATGTAACATTTCATTGCATTATCTATGTCACATGATGCCATCAAAATTGAAGTAAAATAAGTAAAACCATTGACCTAATTTTTGTAGGAATTTATAATAATGTTTGTGCAAACTGATATCATTTTATATTGCGAGATATAGCAGCTGTGAGAGAAATGTGCTGGAATCAAATAAGAGCATCAACACTGCCCTCTTGCTGGAGAGTGCTGCAATTTAAGCATCCAGTTAACGATTAACACTTGCTTTTGATTTGCATATAATGTATATTTGATTGTTTGATTGTTGAATGTATTTTTGATTGTTTGTTTGTTTAAAAACAGTTGCTCCATGTGGAAACATGCTTTGGTCCTTATGGGACTACCCTTACGAAAATGCAAGCAATGAAACATGTGTGCGACAGCATGCAGCACGCGTGGCTTGGCAGTGTGCAGCACTGCGTGCAGATGTGCGCAGCATGCATGCAAGGCCTGCTGGTAGCGTGTTCATGCGTGCGAACCAGCTGTATGCATGCAGGCATCGCATACGCAAATATCCACCGCGCACACAATTTGCTTGCAGAACCTGCGTGCAGACTACCAATCTGCACGCAAATTACATGCAGACTACACTTGTGTGCGGACTGTGGACTGCACGCAAATTGTTTCCCAACTTGAACGCATCTTGCATGCAGCACGCATATTGCTGCACACATGCTGGATTTCCAGATCACAAAGTTAGAATGCTGCACGCATACAGGGTTTTCAGAAGCAGCAAAGGTAAAATGCTGCATGCATGCAGGATTTTCAATGACTAATTCACCTTTACACAACTGACATAAGTGATAATTTGGCAATGAACTAGTAGTGAAAATATTTAAATGTTTACAATGAATAAATAAGTTAGCCTTCAGACCAAAATTTTCTAAGTGTTTAACCTTCAGACCAAGATTTTTTGGCAGTCCAAGAGGGGGGAGCAAGCAATTTTTGGCAGGCCAATAGGTGAGGGGGGCAAGCAATTTTTGGCAGGTCTAGAGGGGAGGGCAAGCAATTTTTGGCAGGTATTTGAATATTTTACCCACTAATTATTGCACAGCCCTAAATAGACCTCGTCTCATAATATCAATACAACATTTGCTCAACGTTGGCAAACATTGGAAGGACCATCGCGGTTGGCACGCCAACATTGGCCCATGGTTTTTTGCATCTTTTCAGCAGCCTTTGGAATTCCATTATTGGCCCAATGCTGAAATGCCAATCTTGTATCAACAGTTGACATTGCAACATTGGGCCATTGTTGATTTGCCATTCATAGTTGGCATTGAAACATTGGCCCAATGTTGGAATGCCATTCCTCAAGTTTCGATAGTTAGCATTTCAACATGGGCCAATGTTGGAATGCACCATTCCTGTTTTGATAGTTAGCATTGAAACATTGGGCCAATGTTGGAATGCCATTCCTGTTTCGATAGTTGGCAATGCGACATTGGGCCAATGTTCAGTGGAATTCCATTCCTGTTTCGATAGTAGGCATTGCATCATTGGCCCAATGTTGGAATGCATTCCTGTTTCGATAGTTGTCATTGCAACATTGGGCCAATGTTGGTATGCCATTCATGAATCAACAGTTGGCACTTCAAAAGATCAAAACAAAATTCAACATGTGTATAATACATGTTATCAATATTTACAGTAAATTTGATCAATATTCATAAAATGATGCACTTTGGCGGTTTAGTCATCAAAATATTGCTTATATTAACTTAAAACACTTCATCAAATGTGTACACCCTGTTAGCTCAAATGGTAAAGCATCAGACTCCCATGCAGAAGGTCCCTGGTTCAAAATCAGGTAGGTAAAGTTAGATAATCACTTGTATAAAATTAAGCCAGGCAATTTTGGTTCATTGTAAAATAGATAGCCAGGTAATGTAAGACTTAATGTAAGGACAATATACACTGTTAACAACTAATTTTGATTTTTTTTTTTCGTGATTTTGTCTCGCATATGTATATATGGCCAGTGCGTGCTGCACGCTAATGGATTTGCATGCTGCATGCAAACTGCGCGCGCACGCATTTTTGCTGCATGCATGCAGCAAGCATCTGCATGCTTCATGCATGCGTGCCTCGTTCAAATATACGCATCCAAGACGCTACCCACTGCACACATGCTGCACACGGTGCGGCACGCGTGCTGCTTGCGTACTGCATGCATTCAAAAACTGCGTGCCATTTTCGTAAGGGTAGGTTCGGACAAAATGTTCAAGTCAGGCTAGAAAGCCTATAAAGCATGTTATCCTAGTTGTCATGTATTGCTGCTGTATGAAAACATAATTTAAACTAGAGGCAAATGGTGGTCTTAGACCACAAACCTAGCTGGGGCATGTTGGTGTTTTGGAGGTATCTGACCCCTACAAAATGGTCCAAGAATGTTCCCCTTTGTTGTCACCGAGTTTGAGTCCCGTACTCCTTACATAGGCCTATGTCCAGAAAATGAAATTCCAAGAGATGACCCCAGATAACCCTTGACCTGACCCATGCACAGTGTTCCCCTAGTCAGTAAGTTTGTTGTCATGGAGTTTGAACCCCTGCATTCCTTACAGATGTCCAGAAAATGCATTTGAAAATTTGACCTCTGCATGACCTTTGACCTGACCCCTGCAAAATGTTCCCCTGGTCATGATTGAGATTTGTTTTCACTGAGTTTTATCCCATACCCCTTACAAATATCCAGAAAAAGAAATTATAAGATTTGAGTTTTGACCCCGGTTAACCTTTGTCCTGAACCCTGTAAAGTGTTCCAAAATGTTCCCGTGATCCTTAAGTTTGTTGTCACCAAGTTTGAGCCCCGTACCCCTTACAGTTGTCTAGGAAAATCATTTCTAAAATTTGACCTCTGCATGACCTTTGACCTGACCCCTGCAAAATGTTCCCCTGGTCATGAGCAGACCCCGGTCATGAGATTTGTTGTCACCAAGTTTGAGCCCCATACCCGTTACAGATGTCCATATATGCAATTGTAAGATTGTAGGATGTTGCTTGTGGCAGAAGAAGCATTTAATTTATTGACAGAAAGAAGAAAGAAAGAACGGATAGAAAAACAGTACCTAGCTCGGGGTGGGGGGTTGGCAGAAATTAAGTGGGTCATGGTCAGGGGAGTGAGTTGGCAGAAAATATGGCTAAGTGGGTTATAAGGGTCAGGGGAGTGAAACTAAAACAATTCATGCAGGACTTACTTCTATATTCAACTGCAGTAGTATTTTGTTTATCCCTATCAAGTTACTATTCACACAAATATTTTCACTGGCCATAGACATACAATTCCATGACATGACTTTTCAGTGGGTACATTTCCTACAAAAATTTGTACAGTTTGGGGTGACAAAAGGGCATGCCACCTTATGTTGGTCGGTTGTATAGCATCTGCATTTTCAATTACTTGTCAGTGTACCTACTTTGGGCAATTTCACTGATGCTTATTTGACCCACCACTTGATGTTTAAAACAATAATTCATATATACAATAACAGTGAAAAAAGTGGCTTCAATTGGCCTGTCATTTCGCAAACTGATATTTTCGGCTTTTTCAAACTAAAATTTTACACAATAATGCCTTCAATTAGGTCTTCACTTTACAAAATTTTCTCACTTCTGAGGGGGCACATCCCCCTCAGTCAACCACTGCGTGCGAAGCTTTATGGGTACATAATTATAAAACAATAATTCACACAATAAAAGTCAACATATCCACAAATGGCTTCAACTTGGCTGGTCTTTTCAGCAAATTTTAGGCTTTTTCAAATTGAAATTTTACACAATAATAGTGACAAAATGGTCAACCAAATGCCTTCAGTTGGGTCTTCATTTTCCAAAACTTCCTAACTTCTGAGGGGGGCACATCAGACACCCCTGCATCGCATGAGTAAACTAGGATTTAACCCTTGCCTAAAACAATACCCTAAACAAACAGGTAACACACGCCTGTTTTCACACCCTAAACAGGGGTTTCATTCCTTACATCAAATTTCATACCCTAGTAAATTTCATTACCGTGTATTAGCAATGCCACCCTTTTTTCCAATTTAACATGTTTTGGACACCCTAAACACGGTACGCGCGAATCATACCTACCCACGAAAAACTGCCCTTTTTACGCGTTTCTATTATCGCGGATGGTGTAAAGGCCACAATGGGAGTACCCCGGTAAGGCTAACCATGTCTTCAACCTACATTTATTCAACTAACTTAATAAGGGACTTCACATACCAATAATAAAATAATTATCATCCCCCGGTATCAACACTGCTCATCATTGGAGAGTGTTCGTCCGATATCATTTGGATATTGTGCCATGCATGCCAATATTACAAACTAAGGGAGACCAGCGTCATGCTGCCCCGCTTAGTTGAGTAAACGAGGAGCGGTTAGTAAACGGGAGTGTTTAGTAAACGGGAGTAAACGGTGATGATAATCATGCTGTCTTGGTGTAGATTATTCATCCAGTAATAATCAGATGTTGATAATCATGTTAGCTCCTGAATCTGAATATCCAGATCTGTGATAATGTTGTTATACTCATTCAATCCCTCAGATTTATTTTGCAAATCTGTCACCCAATGACCCCTTTTTCACCAGCTTACACCCAATGACCCCCCTTTTTTTAAAAGAAATTTACACCAAATCTGCAAATATTTTAGTCGTCACAAGATTGTGAACAAATTTAACATTTTTGTAGCAATTTCAGTTTCAAAAGGCAAATTTTCACAAAACGCTGCCCAGAAAGTTATATTTAACACCAGCTTACACCCAGTGACCCCCTTTTTTAAAAAGAAATTTACACCAAATCTGCAAATATTTTAGTAGCTCACAGCATTGTGAACAAATTTAACATTTTTGTAGCAATTTCAGTTTCAAAAAGGCAAATTTTCACAAAACGTTGCCCAGAAAGTTATGTTTTACGGTTAATGGCACTGAATTTTAGCGTTCTCACACATTTTCTTGGAGGCCCCCACTACTGAATAACCCCCTTTTTGACCATAATCGCCTTCGATAGACCCCAAGTGTCATACTCTGGTAGGGACAGGTACGTTACTTTCATATTCGAGTGCCCCCCCTCCCGGTGCACCCTCCATCAGACACCCTCCCTCCGCGTATTGATAAGAAGCTTGTTTTGGACATCCGATAACAACTATTATAGTGTCAAAGTGGTCGTGAAATAGCTTCAATTCGGTCTTTATTTTGAATTTTTTTCAAATAGGGCCTACTCACGGGCCACATCCCCCTGGGTATTATTAAGAAGTGTCCGTTTTTGCTTCTGCTTCGGACAGCTGTACACTTACGTTTTAAACGATGATAACAACATTAGTGTCAAAATGGTGCTTCAATTGAGCCTTTATTTTGATTTTTTTTTCAAATACTCAACCCCTCCCCCTTGATACCCCCTGTCCGTTTTGGCTTCTATTTTGGACACCTGTACACTTTAAAGCAATGACAAAACAAAAATGGTCCCCGAAATGGCTTCAATTAGGCCTCACGCCTTTATTTTGATCAAGTGTTCAATTCTGAGTGGACACCACCCCCTCCTCAGACCATCAGACAACCCTCTTGGTAGCGCGACCTTCGGCGCAGTATGCGTGTCAGAATGCGTGACTCGCCACTAATCGCTGGGCTTGCATTTGACGACGCTGCGTTTTGGGTCATGACCTGAGCCGTAAGGTTATTGACCTCAACGGCTTAGCAACGGACCATTTTTTTTGTTATTTCCATACATATCGTGATTGAATAGTTTTGCAACAATGAACCTCAGATGGCTTAATGGCAATATGTACCCGATCAATGTATCGAATAAATCAGAGCTGAAAGTGAAATCATCTCTGAGTCTATTCGCGAACAAGATTTAGCGACTTCCTTTTATTTATATAGATAGAAGACAGTGACCACGAAAGACAGGTGACTGCTACATACAATGTATTGTACAATGTATACAAGTGTATTACTTACCTTCAAACGCAATCCACTTTAAAATCTTAAATTATAAACTGATATATAAAACCAGGAATCCACAACAAAATGACCAACTCCAACAAATTCTAGGTCAAAGTCTATACAAGTATCCAAATTCACAGTCCTCACATAGATGTCTAAGACCTTGGTAGTTTTCCCGGATTGCTCATAGCATCAAGACTTTATTTCTGCTCTGGCGGTAACCTTCTGAAGAGAAAATCTTCACAACCTGGTGTTCATAGTCTTTGTCAAAGACTGACTCGAGATAGTGTCGGACTCGCGATCAAGGGGTGTGGCGAAGCCGCGATGAGCAGCTTAAGCGGCGAATTCGAGCCAAGCTGGCGTAGCACGAGCCATGGCGGCAGATCTGAGCCGCCAGCCACGGGCGGCTGGCGGCGTTCTCTCCCTATGGATAATATAGTACGGTCTGTAACACAGACTAGGTGTTCACCATTTAAAATTCTCACAACAAGATTTTCCACAAAACAGGTGCTATCCAATTCACCTTGATTCATACTAGGGCTACTACATTTATAAAAAGGAGGTAAAGTTCCCTCCTATACATTAGGCCAAATAAAAAATAAACATGTTACACGCCCCTCCCGCTTCCTTTTTTGAGGTTTCTTCAATTTTTTTTTTTTTGAAATTCAGTTATAACTTTTCAAACAATATGTCTATGAAGTAGAGATGCTTTCAATGGCCTTGCTGATATACAAGGAACACTTTTGGAAGGTTTGTGATACTTATGCCCCCCAGCATACTTTCAGCGGCAAGCGGCAGGGTAGTATGAAACCAGCTTTAGATGGGGCATACCTTTCAGAACAACAAATAAAAAAAGAGGCCTCCTCATTTTTCAAGCCATTATTGTATACACTAAAACAGCTCTAATTATGTATATTCACACCAATTTTAAGGTAAAAAATAAAAAATAAAAAGTCAACTCTTCCTCTTTTTTTTCAAAAACCCGGACATAAACATGTTTTTTATTTTATTTGGCCTTATAAAAATAAAACTACATTTTAAAGTTCCCTACAATGAAAATAGCAACACCACTACTTTGCACACATCAATACCACTGCACATGTCACTAACTATTATTAAAGTGATATTTTAAATTGCTCTTGCAACCGGCATATTCAGGTCATGTTTTCAAAAAATCCAGCACAATTACTACAACCAACAAACGCTATAAACCAGCCGGCAGCCCCTACCTAATTATATGTGACATATACTTTATCAAATGTAAGGTGATACCACAGTGCTCCGGCACCGAATTACCTAAATGTATCATCAGGGAAGTACTCCTGCACTTTTCCAACAGACATATATACTACATCAAATGTAAGGTGATAGCACAGTGCTCCTGCATCGAATTACCCAGTAGATATTCCAATTACTACATTTTTAAAGGCTTTCATACTTTCCCCAACTTCATAAAAAAAAAAAAAAAAGGTAGGAAAACAAATGAATTCATGTCCCGCATTCATGTAGGCCTATTCCATTTGCAAGCTATTTTTGTGTTAGCATAATCTTAAACCATGTTTAATTTCACTGTAAAATACAAGAACACTAATTGTTAATGTTTTAAACCACACATATTAGGAACTGGGAAGCAAATATAAAACTTAATGCAAGATGTTTTTAATCAAACAAAATAAGATACATACTCTAAGATATAAGTATAAAACAAAAACCCTAACATCAGAAGACAAGAAAATCCTCAACAATCATTTACTTAAACAAAACATAGAGCCTGTAAACAAATGCTAGTTAGAGTTTGATATTAACTGCCATGATAATGGCACTGAAAGAATTAAAGTTCCTACTGCAAAGGAAACACATCTGATAGTTTCATATACTGGTACTAACATTGGAATTACTAATCAAGCCAAAAACACATTCATTACAAAGAAAGAGGCCAGAGAACACTTTCATTAATACAAAGAAAGAGGTCGGACATAACCATACAGAAATAAATGCTAAACATTTTAAAGCCTGGCTCATTAATCCCCTGTTTCCAAACATACCACAAAAGTCTGTAAAATACGGGTGCAAAATCAAAATCAAAAGATAAGCCAGAGCCTAATACTAGTACTTTTAATAGTAAACATAATATTAAACCCATAAATTTATACTACAATTACTGTTAAGGAGTGCCTTTAACACACCTGCATGGTTCATATCAAAAATCAAATTTCTATTTAAAAAAACCTATATAAATATGCCATTACTGCTTCTCATATTCTGTCAGTTTCAATACATATTAAACAAACTCTGTGTATCCATACCTTCAGCATCACTCACAGGGGATGACATTCAACCTTAAAGAAAACCTTTGGCTTTGCAATCACCTAAAGTTATTCACTTTGTTCATGTGCCCATGTGCCATTATTTCAACTATTGCTTCCTACACAAACTACTGTCACTATTATCCAAGTTTTCTGCAACAACCTTTCAATTCCAACTAACTGCATCCAAAATCATATTAGCCATCAATCCTCCCACACATACATTCCCTGGGCTTGCAGAAACAACAGGTCATTAATTACCTTTTCAACTAATTAAGTGCCTTAGGTTAAATAACAAATTACAGTAACAAACTAACAAACACATTCATTCCTTAAGAAAAACAATGATTCAAAAAGACCAAACCATATCTTCACTATTCAAATAATTCTTACATAGCATCAAGTCAGGGTTTCATACTCAAAGGGTAACAAAAAAAACATGTGCATTTTCACTTTGTTGCCAGCGGAAGAAAACGGGAAGATTACAGTGGTTTGTTGCCAGCGGAAGAACCCGAACGATTACAATACCTAGCTGGGGGGTGTAAACCCCCCAGCTAGGTAATTAGAATGTGATAAGAACAGCTTCTGATTTTGTCCTAAAAATTCCTATCAATGGTAATGGCCATGTGGACTTTTCTTACACAAATGGCTGTTTGCAGTGTACTTTTTACATGAAATTGGGTGAAAAATGTGGGTGCACCAGGATTTTTTGGAGGGGGGAGTGGGGGAAAAGTGAAATCTCTGGTAAACTGAACATTTGGCTTTTTTCCCTCTAAAAGTGGGATTTTTTTATGAGATTTTTGTTCTTACTGAGGGGGTAGGACTGGGGAGTTCATGATTGGGAAGAAAACACCCTCCTGCACTGCCATTAATGTGTCTGTTCAACTTTAAGTGCGGCATTTATTGTGCAGTTTCTATATTAATATCTCGATGGCAATTTTTTTTTTGCTTGAAAACTGTCTTCCATAATAGAGTAAATTATAAGCACACCTACAAATGACTTTGGATAATTATAGTACACATTTGAAACGTTCCAGAAAACTCAAAACACACATGTTATGATATTTAATTCCTGCATGGGTTTTAACACAATTTGTAACTGGTGTTTGTAGTGAATTCATTGTTAAGCAAAATACATCATTTTTAGGATTATTTTGGTGCTTGGGGAAAATTCATTGTTCTTTGCATGCCAAGACCATATATGAGAATTTATCCCAGAAACATATGCTCTAAAGTACATGGCATAATGTTATTAAAAAGGTGATGATTTTTGTTTCCACTGAACAAGTTGATGAGGAGAATTATGAGATGAACTTTGTGTATATAAGTATATATACATATACATGTATGTGGGGATGTGTATGGTGGTGTGCATTTGTAACCACCCCCAACCTGGGACACACATGAAAAACCACCATTGAAATGCGGATCCACAGAAACTGTGGATGAGTCCACAGATACCTGGTATAGGATGGTCCCCGGTTGAATGGTGATTTCTCAAATGTAGCGTGGTTGGGTAGTAAAAAATAAAATGTGTGTGTCCCTGGCTGTATGGTGTTTTTTGCAAGTATTGGTCTGTGTGTGTGTGGTAATTTTAGCAAAAATGTTGCAGGCACTATCAGTGATATGCTAAATTAGAAAATTAAAAAAAAATCACCACAACTTTCTGTGAAGAGAATGTGTGTGCTGCAAGTGATAAAAGGTCCTGTAAAGAAAGTAAACCTACGTATGAGACCATTTTTGAACCATAATGTACATAAGGACCAATGATTACACTGCCAAAATTTCATCAATATAGCTCCTTCACTTCTGGGTGATTTCAAAAACTTTTTGATACCCCCTCGTAAAATTTGATCTGCGCTTGTATTATGCACCTTGTAATTTACTAATCTACATATTTTGTTTCTCAAAACAAAATGCCTATTATTAGTATCCTGAAACAGAAGTACTGATTTCAGATAATGATATTTTTTGATGTAAGTACTTTCAAATCTGTTTTTATAAGCTTGTGACACCATGACATGTGTTAGTATCTGTTATATTTTATGGATTTGTATGTGCCTGTTGTATTGACACTAACAAACAGGACATACAAAAAATATGCAAAAGGCCCTGTCGCATGATATAAAGTTACCAATAGGCCTAGAGCACATGGATTTTGAAGCTTTCTTTTCCCTCATCAGTAGTGTTACTGAGGTCTATACTCCCTGCAAATAAAATCACAGATTTCTAGGATGGATTCAGTGGAAAGCTTAAATGGCCCTTGAAGGAATAGACCAGGTTTAGTTTCTTTGAATAGTGAGCAGAGAGCAGATCAGTCCCAGGCATTGTGGACACACACTGAACCAATGCTGTTAAGGCTGGAAATTTGATATACTGTTAAAATGGCACAATATATATATTTTAAATAATGAAATGCATGAAATTTGAAACAAAAATATTTGAAGCTTAAAATTGTAGTAAATATTGTACATGTACATGATTATTATTAAAGGGACCATTGAAAGAAAATATTATTTGGTATCAAAATAAAGCCCATAAAATATAGAATCAATATCTAAAACAATTGAAGAACTAACTATTTTAGAAATAAAAATACAATGAAAAACCTGACAACTGGAATAAAAAAAAGCCTTTTTTTCCATAAGTTAACTTTCAAAAGTGCTTATTTTCATACCCCAAACATGCCAAAGTAGGCCTAGGACAGGCCCTTTTATTTTGCAACTTTATTCCCCTATACCATGTGTTATAGGCCTACGGGACACTTGCCAATAAATATTATTTGAGCCGTTGGCACTGGGGCAGTAGCTGAACGGCAGATGAAGAACATGACATGCATGCTGTTCTTGAAATAAATTACGAGGAGCGCCTACAAACATACATAGGCCTTCAAAAAGCCTATGCTACAAAAATAAAAGTACAAGCATCAAATGGGTAATATTATAGGCCTATAAACTTATTTTAATCCATGGATGGTAAGGCCCGGGATAGGCTTAGGCTATGCGAAATTGATGTCAGTCATTTCTAAAAACGAAATATCCAGCCGGGCGCGCTGTATTTTACAAGATTTACCCAATCAACATAAACTTACAGTATGCCTACCTTTGATAAAAAGCTCGGACACTTTGCACTTTCAAGTTTCAGTGGGAGTTGAGATTGGATTAGCCTATAAGCCTAAGCATTTCCGAAAACGCAAACTAAAGGCTGACAGTAAATATTGTTCATACGATTGTTTGGAGTGGCCTTTATATGTTCCTCTCGTGGTTCTTTATCTTCAAATTTGCATGTTTCTCATTTTTCATAGGCTTTTAAAAATAAATAAAAATAAATTTCGGCTTTTATATATAGCGCCTTTTCCCAGATCTCGGAGGGTTCAAAGCGCTGTAATTTCGCTGCCATAGTAGGCCTACTTATCACAATCAGATCACATCATCTATAGGCTGGATGCTGCCGAACCTGTCGCAAATCTAGCCGCACTTGGATTGTAACATCCACCATCTTTTCAGCTCCCCAAATTTCATTGGGGGAAGGAAGTTTTTGATATCAACCAAATAACTAATCACCGATTTTTGAGAAGCAGGAGGAAACTGGAGATCCCGGAGAAAACCTGCGAGCACGGGATCCCGGGATCGGGATAAACCAAAATCACATGAGTCTTTTGGCCGCGCGCCGCGGCTTGAAGTTGAACCCGGGACCTCAGTGGTGCAAGGCGAGGAAACAACCGCGCCAACTTGTCTCCCGAGCCTGACTTTTGTTTTGAACCTGGTCCCATAAGTGTGTCTCTACACGGAGCGACCGTTTAGAAACAAACAAACACACTTTAATCACTCGCAATTCAGCTTCCAAACTTCTGAGTCAGGATCGCTTGCGTTTTAGGCCCGGCGGTTGTAAACCTAGGCCGCACGCCCGGGAGGTAGGCTAATTAGGCCTGAAGAAATCAAGTCGCATGTCATTAATAATTAATACTTATAAAACTTCGAGATAATAATTATAACTATGATATAATAATTGGTAATTTCGAGAAAACATCTAAACAATCCAGAAAATAACTCAAACTTAGAAATAATTTTTCAAAATTCTTACATATTATCTCGGCATTTTCAGATGACAATATAGAATTTTGAGATAATAGGCCTATCTCAAAATACCGATATAATAACTCAATATTCAAGAAAATATATTAAACTTCGAGAAAGTAAATCCAACCACGAGATACCACAATGAACTTTGAAATAGCAAGTTAAACTTCGAAATAATAACTCGAACTTGTAGGACACGTTTCAAACTTTATAATATCAACTCAAACTCTGAAAAAATATATCAAACTTCGAGAAAATAATTCAGACTTTGAGATAATTTCTCAAAATTTGGAAAAATATCTTGAACTTTTACTTAATAACTCAGACTCTGAGATAATATCTGAATATTCAGAGAATTTATCTCTAGTAGTCATTGTAGCTTTGTAATTTATATTATAATATCCTTTTTAATATACTTGTTAGGCCTAAAAGGCACAGAAAAGTTCATTGCTGTAAACACGTTCATGCATTGGTTTAGGACCAAGTCTGGCCTATGCAGTGTTGCCACAGCGGAAAGGATAACCACTTTGACGTCACAGGGGTTGCCACGTGTCTCTGCACATATGAATTGGGCGGAACGACGCGACATTGGGCGCTTTGTCTTTATTTGGTGATTTAGGGGGTAAAATGAAGGAAAATTGCATTTATCATTTTAGAAATGGATTCTATATGTTATTAGCTTTATTTTGATACCAAATATGTTTTTCTTTCAATGGTCCCTTTAAAGTCCATTGTAGAGGGATAAATTAAAGCGAAGTTGTAGGATTTCAAACAAGTTTCAATTCATTTTCTTCACAAAATGGCAAAATGATATTACTTTTCATTATTAAATTTGTTCCCGTATTATTTTGAGCCAAACTAAATGAAATGAAAGAAAGAAAGCTTATTTCATTCCAATCCAGGGCCTATAGAAAGCAAATGTGAGTATCGATCACCTAAAATGATTGGCTAATTAAATCCTGTGATCCCAGGATTTATCCAAATGAATTTGGAATTGCCACAGATATAGCACTTGGGCCTTGTTTTTGTAGTACAGCACATTGAGCTATTCCAGTTGATATCCATACACCCCCTATGGAAGATATAACCTTAATCTTCCACACAAGGAGTGTAGATTTCAAATGGGTTTATTCCGTTCAAAATCTACACTCCATGTGTTGGAGATTAAGGTCATGTCTTATGGGGGTATATGGACGTCAAATGGAATAATAGCCCATTGTTATGCCCCCCATCTGACCCCAATCACGGCATATGGGGACTGACAACCATCCCTGAAATGCTATTTTTTTCATTTAGAGTTTAACATGTCCACTGCCTTTAGCTTCACCTCACTGTATTACCAGTTTCCTTGCATCGATATCTGGCCCAGCAGTGAGCTATTCCAGTTAAAATCCATACATTACCTATGGAAGATGTGACCTTAATCTCTCAAGTAGGGGGTGTAGATTTCAATTGGAGTCACCAATTCAGGTAACCCCATTTGAAATTTACACTCCCTATGTGAAAGATCAAGGTCATGTCTTCCAGGGGTGTATGAATTTCAACTGGAATAGCTCATTTTGAAAGTTGCAGGTGCACCAAATCATGACTTTTTGTCATATATTCTGTTTCCTATCTTACATTGAGGCCTCCCATTAATACACTCTGTTTCCAAATTTTGAGTTGTATTGCTCCAGTGGTTTTGATAAAAATCAAAAATTGGATGTTCTGTCATTGAAGTGTTGAATATGTTCACAATAGTATTTAGCATGAAACAAATCCAACAATAATAACAATAACAAAACAACAATGAAACAACACAACCCCAGTCAAACAAACATCTGCTTTTCTATGGAGAAAATAATTATGATGTGACAAAATATTAGTAAATTTGGAAAATATTGGTGGTGGGCTGAGCAAGTTTTTAAATAGTCAAATCATTAAAAGGGAACTGGAATGAGCGTTTTGAGCGTTTCGACAGCATTTTTTGTGGGACATGAGAGCACATCAGACCTATCGAATTGCATTCTGAATACGAAGAATGTCTTTCTGATATCAAATAATTTTGATTTTATGAAATTCACGATATAATGCAAATTTTATGACAAATTATTAAAATTTGATATTTTTCACATTTTGAGATATAACAGTCCTCGAAGTAAATTATATAAATCTAATGATATATTCTTAAAGTGTATGTAGCTGGGAGGAAAAGCCGACGATCAATTGAAAATTTTGACCTTTCATATTGAAGATACGGATTTTTTCCCAAAAAGACCTAATTTTTTTTTGGTGTTTTGGGGAAAAAAATCCATATCTTCAATACGAGAAGTCAAAATTTTCAATTGATCGTCGGCTTTTCATCCCACCTACATACACTTTAGGTAGAAATCATAAGATTTATAAAGTTTACTTTGAGTACTGTTAAATATCAAAAATATCAATTTTTAATGATTTGCCATAAAATGTGTATTACATTGCGAATTTAAAAAAATCAAAATTATTTGATATCAGAAGGCCATTCTTCGTATTCAGAATGCAATTCGATATGTCTGATGTGCTCTAATGTCCCACAATAAATACTGTCCAAACGCTCATACCCCTTCCTTAAGTAGATAGGCTTTCTTGGCAGGAATTCATAGTAAGTTCTAGTATTTCTATGAGTAACACCATCGGTTATCACAGTACCAGTGCCGCCAGTCCCTAGTTGTCAAGCTTTTGTCAGATATGTCTCTGACTTCATCTGGTCAGTCCTCAGTGCACTGGTACTGGGATAACCGATGGCATTCTCATATAAATACTTAAACTTGTTAATCAAATCATTTTTTTCAACAAGGCTAATTCTCTATGCCATAATACTATAACAGTGAGAATATGCTGTAAGGGATCATTTTTGTGAGGGTTTTCTTTTCACGAATTTTGCCAATTGAGTTCAAGCCCCGAAATTAACACATCACAAAAGTAAAGGGTAGAATTGGGAAATCACAAAAATAACAAATTCCTAAATATGTCTCTCACTACAAATTGCAAAAATAACTATATGCGAAATGAGCACTAATACTGTAATGATTCTAGTGTCCCCTTTAATCCTGGACTAAGTGAGTCTCATTTCTTGAATGGTCTGATGCTGGATCAGAAATGACATTTGAAATCCACATGGAGTATGAATTTCAAATGGGGTCACATGGATGGGTGACTCCATTTGAAATCTCACACCCCTCTGTGTGGGAGATTAAGGTCATGTCTTCCAGATAGATGTATGGATTTCAACTGGAATGGCCAGTGATTCCTTCAGTATGCAATGAGTTTCAAGAAGCCATTGCATTTGCAATTGGAAAACAGATTATGCAAAGCTGTGAACTTTCTTCTCTCTCTCTCCCCCAGACTATCATGCACATTTACTGTTAGTGTGAGAATGTTTAGTGACGGTAAGCTATAGCTAGAAACACACTTATAGTTATACAGCGTAGCAGTGCAGGTATATCTGATGAGGGAGAGAGAGAGTATACCAGTGGTCAGGAATTCTCAACTGGGTAAACTGTGTGTGCTTGTGCATGCATAGCTCTCATGACATTTAAGGCTACTCCATCGTAGAGAGTACAGGGATTCAATTAAAGTTAGGCAATGCATTGGTGCATTCAGGTGGAAGGAAGGAGGCAAGGTTAACCCTTTGATGATTGCCTATACCGTTGGCTTTAAAACTAAAAAATGATCAGAGGAGAGGGAAAAAAAGGTTCCTGATACACTTAGTCAAATAATTTCCTATGGGATTTTAGTATTGGTTTAAAACATGATGCTTGTAAATCTACTTGAAATCATTGTTTATTTACAGATCAGAATAATACAATATTCTTATTGGTTATCGGCTTATCGCACATGTCATGTAATTGCTAGATAGCAATCCTGTGATGTAGTATTAGAGTAGAAATACTGTATTCTATGTAATTGACACCCTTTCCTTAATATCACCCATGTGAACTTTAACTTAAACCTGTTTGGGGACATCATAAGTACTTGTAGCTTAAAATTTGGTAAAGTGTTGTTATTTAGCATATCCCCTAATTTGTGTCTGTGAACTTTATCAAGTTGTACCTTATTCAACCCATCTCCTAATATGCCCCCCTGCCCCCATGGAATTTTCCATTGACAACTGTCTATGTGCTCCCTTTTAAAGGTTATACGAGGTATTGTTGGTCGAAGCAGCAAAAAAAAAATAGATTTTCATTATCTGAATCAATATATTATTGAAAAATAACACTTTGATGTTTGGCAAAAGTTCATTCTACAAATCATATACTTTGAAACCCTGCTTAATTTATTGTTGTTAATGAGTTGTGTACGTTTTACAAAAGTGTTGTTGTTTCAGCCCTCTTAACAACATAACTCAAGAACCACAGGACCTACAAAAGTATATCTGTGATATTTGAATTCTTCTACATGCTCGCTATGAATTGAGCAATGCAATTTTTGCTAAAGCTCACTACCATTCGCAAGATGCTGTGAACTACATTTTTTTGTTGCTGCTTCGACCAACAATACATCGTATACCCTTATTGCACCTGTACAGCTCAATTCCATCAAATACATGCATCAAAATAAAATAGCTATGTAAATCGTACGGCAATGATTTTGACTTCAGTTTCACAAGTTTATATTTGTCAAGTTTATGTGTTGTAAATTATTCCCAATTTTGACTTTTATTTCATTGCTTTTAATATTTAATAGCGCACCCTGAAAGTGACTGACTTTATCACCTGGTGGACCAGGATGAATATGGTTATTGTAGCATAAAAATTGGGTGAATTGGGTAAAATGGCTATACATGCATTCAAGTTGTAGGCGCTGGAAAGAAAAAGCCATTTTCTTTCATTAATTCGGGTAAAAATTAAAAGAGAACACCTGATACCTCATTTTATAATTTTGTCATAAATCTCAGATTATTGTTGTAACCATGTTAACCTTAGTGTTAAAGCAATGGAGCCAAGTTAATTTGATTTTTCAATCGACCATCAATGCTTGGCTGATCCCTTTTATTTATGAGATATTGGCTATTGTGGATTGTGATAACATTTAATCTTTGTTTGTAATGTATTGACCAAAACAATTTTACCATTAATTCTTATTTAAATTAGTTAGTGGTCCTTGAACCGATCGACAGCCTCATTCCCCATTTTTCTTCATCAAAATTGAGATTTTGGTATCAGAAGAAAGCTCATTTTTCTCATATATGCCGGTGAAAGTTAATGCTCAAGATATTTTCATTTAAATGGTGTGAACAAAAACGTAGTGACTTGTGGTAACCACATTGGAAGTGTATGAACTATCCTGTGGGCATTGTTATACTTATCATATCAAAACCGCTGGTGCAATACAACTCAAAATATGAAAGATATTTTAATGGTAGGCCTCAATCTTAGATAGAAAACAGAACATGCAAAATCGGACCACGCCTCTTTAATAGTTCATTGATATCAAGCATCAATACCAAATAGATGGTCGATCCCAAGATCGAACACATATTTTGGGTGCCTAAGTAATCACAATGGGTGAGAGACAAGAAATAAGTACAAGAACTGAAAAGTTTGTAGGTGGACCAAAGTCAACTTCAAATTTATTAATGATCAGGATAATGCACTGGCCCACAAAAATTACAGTTAAGAACTAGGAAAACTTTACATTAGGTTATTATCAGTATTATTATTATTATAGCAAAGAATTATGCACTGCTTATCTACTGTTTAAGACCATTTCAGTATTGGAAAAATGGCAAATCACATTATATGTATATCAGAAAAAATCAAACGCTGTGTGCATTTTTTAGTTGTTAAAAAACATAATAACCTCATTAACTATAGCACAGATTTTGAGAACACTCTCTATGGTAATGCATCCAACGAAACACGGTTGTCATAATACAAATTTGGTGCAGACCTCGTTAATAATGCAAAAATCCTTACATTGCTGAATATTCATAACTATATGTAACTAAATTACACTTGCATCAGTAATGTTTCTTTTTTTTTTATTAACTTGTGATTTCCCAATTTCTTGAACATGACCCATTCTTAAATCTCTCTCACAGACACTGGGCTATTCCAATTGAAACTCATACACCCGTTATGGAAGACATGACCTTAATATCCCACACAGGGAGTGTAGATTTTATATGGAGTCATTAATTCAGGTAATCAAATTTGAAATTCACACTCCCTATTATGTAAGATTAAGGTCATGTCGTACTTGAGTGTATGGATTTCAACTGAATAGCCCTCGGTGAATATATATATTATATAATTAACATGCATTCAGAAGTTACATTTCTCAAATACAACATTCTTTCCCCAAAGACTAACATCAACTCAGATTTTTTAGAGAAGTTTAGTTTGATATGAATTTTTTCTTCTGGTTTTTTTTTCCTAATTTTTTGTAAACAAATCGTTCGATACATGCATAAGGTAATTTTCAAGAAATTGCAAAATCTATGAAAGCTATTTACATCAATACAAAAGTTAATTGTAAACACTTAAATCTCGTTTCCTCATTTGGTAATTACACCTAGATAAATCCACAGCTATATTTGAGTAGAAAAAAAGAAATACAGTAATTGTAAAATATTTAAAAACATTATACACATTTCAATAGCAAGAGTTGGGAAAAGTAGAGGGAAAATAAATGTGCTTGGAAGAATAATGTGAAATCTGATGGAGCTGGTTTTTCATGTCAAACTGTTCAAAGAAAGTGAACTATATGTTGCAAGACATTTTTTATATAATATATTTAAGGTTGTTGGAAAGATATACTTCCAAATAAAACATTTAACTGTCAGGTCAGCCTCCATTATTTCTGTACACATCTTGGCATTTTAGATGTATCAAACTATTGCATGATGCACCCCATTTGGTTTGAGTATATATTGAAATTACATGTTCAAAGTACTTATAATGCGCCTTGATAAATATACTGTATAGCAAGAGATTGTCAACAATCTTTGAAATCTGCTTTAAAAATGGTTTGAACCCCCAGCTGAAGTAGAGTTGGCTATGTGAATGAATGAATGGCTATCTACGGTAGATAGCATAGTACTGATGCCTACACGAATGAATGCTATCTACCGAAGATAGCAATGTGCTGATGCATATGTGAATTAATACAATCTTCAGTAGTAGCAGTAGCCGATGGCTACATGAATTAATGCTATCTACAGTTTGTTAATGTCTACATGAATGAATGAATGAATGCTATCTACAGTAGATAACAGTATTGCTGATCAGATGTTTACATGAATGAATGCTATCTACAGTAGATAGCAGAGTACTGATGGCTACATGAATGAATTGCCATCTACACTAATTATCAATGTGCTAATATGGTTACATGAATGAATGCTTTCTACAGTAGATAGCAGTATGCTGATGGCTACCTGAATGAATGCTATCTACAGTAGATAGCAGTATACTATTATGGATGACTACATGAATTAAGGCTTTCTACAGTTGATAGCCGTATGCTGATGGCTGCATGCTATCTACATTAGCAATGTGCTGATATGGCTACATGAATGAATGCTATCTGCAGTAGGGTAGCAGTATACTTTTACTAATGACTACATGAATTAATAATATCTACAGTAGATAGCAGTGTACTGATGGCTACATGAATGAATGCTTTCTACGGTAGCTATCAGTATGTTGATGCGTACATGAATGAATACTATCTACAGTAGATAACAGTGCTGATATGGCTACATGAAGGAATGCGTTCTACAGTAGATAGCAGTGTGCTGATGCTACTTGAATGAATGCTATCTACATTAGTAGTATACTGATATGGCTACCTGAATGTATGCTATATACAGTAGATAGCAGTGTGCTGATATGGCTACATGAATGAATGCTATCTACAGAAGATGAATGAATGCTATACAATAGATAGCAGGGTACTGATGGCTACATGAATGAATGCTCTCTACAGAAGATAGCAGTTTGTTGATGCCTACCTGAATGAATGCTATACAGTAGATAGCAGTGTACTGATATGGCTACATGAAGGAATGCTATCTACAGAAGATGAATGAATGCTATACAATAGATAGCAGGGTACTGATGGCTACATGAATGAATGCTCTCTACAGAAGATAGCAGTTTGTTGATGCCTACCTGAATGAATGCTATACAGTAGATAGCAGTGTACTGATACCTTCCTGAATGAATGCTATCTACAGAAGATAGCAATATTGCTATCTTTGTGCAAAATATTATTTCTTATTAAACTATCTTGCTATACAGTATATCACCCAGTCACTGTCAATTATCATGTACATTGTACACATTAAGAGAAATTATTCCCACATGTAAGTGGAATTACTTTTTAATCTAAGTCCAAATTTTGTCTAGGGCTAGCAGTTCAGTATGATGTTCAAAATATGCATGCCTGTCTTTTTTGTCAGTGAATTGAGAAACCAGACCACAGCAAATTGCATCACAATTCAGATTTTTGCATTTTTGGAACAAGCCTAGATGTTCTAGTGAAGCGGTCAAATGGCAAGTGTGAAGCAATCTGATGAAGACAAATTCTGACATCAAAATGAAAGTATGTCAAGTTTGTACTTGAATTATCTCTTTAGTGAGGCTGTCGAATTCGGAACCCATATTTAACCTACATATGCTAGAAGCTGATGCGGGACATACCAATTTGCACTCACTAAGCATCGTTAGTTATTTGCAATGTTTTATGAAGTGGATTATCTTATCAATTGGCCTATACATATAAATTGTGACACGATCAAGGGAAATGAGTCGGATGTCGCTAACATTGATTTTGAGATATTGGCAAAGAATGTGTTAAAATGCTTTTGTTTTCTGTTGATTTCAGCGATTGATAGAGTGACATAACTTCACAAAGAAAGTCGTATCAACATGGGGTTTTCAGTTTCTGAAAGCTTTCAATGTTGTCTTTTGAGATATGTAAAACTCATTTTAGACTAGGGTCGACATGTGATTCATTCCCCTTGATCATGTCACAATTGATGATTGTTAGGTGGTGTAGTTATATCATATAGAAAATATCCACAAATATTGGTGGTGTCTTTTTTATGCACTATGGTTCTGAATAAGTAAAGTTGCCTATTTTGGAGATCATACTGAACTTGCAATCAATCGCTTCCTCTTATCTTTCTCCTTTTCCAAGGCACATTTCAATATATATCCTATACCTTCAGTATGTACACATGTACAAATCAAATAACACACACACAAGCAGAAAAGTTCAGAAGGAGATTTCAATGTCTTTCATTTTATACATTCAAAGAGAACCAACTCAGAAATCAATTGCCATGTGCACAACGCTATGGTAAATTGCCATATTGGTTTGTCACTCATGGAGGCCAGAATAGTGTACTAACAGCATTTATTGGCAAAAGCCTGGTATCGAATGATAATTTACATCTGTAAGTTTGCATGTTACAAAGGTTTGCGCTTGTAGCACTTAGTGTGTGTATCATCACAACGCACTACTTGCAAAACGCATGCAAATCAAAGTTTACCAGGCAAATGGCGAAATAATCTGGAAGTACGCTATTTTGGCCACCATGGCGACTTGCCAGTATGGTGGAGTGGGTTCTCTTTGAGATTATTTCTCTTTGGTTACAATGCATAGCTCAAACCAAGCTGCATCATGAGGCCATTATTGTCTTACTGACATACACTCACCAATCATGATTTAAATATATGGTCAAGACCAGATACTGGCAATCATAAATCATTTTCAAACCTCTTATATCTGTGACTTTTCTTGTTACAGGATATGGCATCATAATCTAATCTTTCTGCACTTAACCCATAGAATCTTATATTTGATTTCATAAAGTTTTCTATGTGAAATATTTAGTTTTCTTACATACAGGTAACGCCAAATTGTAGAAATTACTTTGCATGATAAATTGTTCCAGTGTTGCAAATGTGTTGCAATATTCTTGGTTCAGCATCTACAGTATTATGGTCTGTAACATTATTTGTTACAGTAACCTCTGTTGTACACCCTTTTAAGTCCTATTTGCTTTCAGTATTTGGAGCTAATATTGCACATTCATATTGGTGCATAGAAGCATACATTACATACCAAGTTTTGAACAGTCTGGACCATTTGCCGAAAATTCACACAACAATGTTTGAAATCATAATTTTGTGTTTGAAAATGATGTCAAAACTATTTTGTATCATTTTTTGTAATTGTCAAGAGATTTCTGTTTGTGAATGCAATTTACTGCAAAATAGATACGCAGAAATTCACTCTCTTGCCACAAAAATGTGATTTTTTGAATTCACAGAAAAGAAAGCTGTTACCATATAAAGGGAACTACTATGCCACTGGAAACAAAATATTCTATGGTATAATAGTTTCACATGGTCACGTCACACAATAAATGACATCCAGCAATAAAATGAAACAGTGTTTTCTACAGTGGAATACGATAAGAAACATGACAGTGTGTATGTGTGTGCGAAGCTCAGTTTCATGTAACAGAATTTGATTGCGAGATTTAGAGTAGTTTTGCTATATTCTGCATATTGGTCTGGACTACAATAGGACTGTTCAATATGATTTGTATTTTAAAATAAACGAGGAGTAAAGTAACTATTAAGTGGCTTTGGGGTAGGATGTTATGTGAATGCATAATGTTCTCATCTTAAAATTCAAAATAAGTTTATACAACTTTTTGTAATAAAACTTTTTATTAAACATATCACCCTTACATGGTTTATCTAGTTGAATTCAATGCAAAAAGTTCAGCATTTGAAATTTCTTTTGAAGAAACCTGGCTTATTAATCTACTCAATCTACTGTGGAACCTCGTTAACACAAAATTGTCAGGGCTTTGGATTTTAGTTTTGTGTTAACAGGTCATTAAAATGTACAAGGCTTGGGACTCAAAAAAATTGTTTTATCAATAATTTTGTTTTAACAGATTTTGTGTTTAGGAGCTTCACTGTAGTATTGTGAAGATTATCGTTCATACAGGTAGTAATTAACTATGAATTGGACATTATAATCTGATCGACTGGACTGAGTGGCAATATTTCTGTCAGAATAGCAGTTGGCCGGATGATACATCCGGGATATGATGTGAAATATTGCCACTCACAAAAAGTAAGTCATGTAGATCAGATTATTATCTCAAATTCAGAGTTCTACCAAATTATTTAAAGTTGATCTTCATTTGAAGTTTCTTTTCATTTATAACCCAATGTGAGTGAATGAGGCTTGATCAGCATCGAAAAGATGTTAATAAATCTGTATATCATGTTGATATTGCAACATATGTGATCAAATTTGTTGATACCAAAACTAAAGATCAATCAAATTCTGTTCATTCTATAGTTATGGGTCTTACCGTATATGTATCAAATGCATAAGACTGCATAACTGAATTGACCAAGTTTGATCTTGCAGAAGCTGTTCCAATTAATAAGAACAGTGATTTGTTGGGTACAAGAACTCATGTTATTAAAATGTTTACTTCCATTGGGTCATATTTGCTGATCTACAGTTTGGGTAACACAACACACATACATTTTAAGCCTCCACTAGAAAGCAAATTATTGCTTGCAGTTACCATATTTCAATAAGGTACATACTTACTACACATAGCTGTTAGTCAATCAAAAGTCAATTCTTTAGTTACTGAAGTTGCACTTAAAGTGAAAGAAATATACGGAAATGAAGATGCTACATCAGTTTGATATCTGAAATAATAACACTAGGATCTCAAACATGACAATCTTTTGGACACAGTTCCTTAACCCCAATTTGCATGTACACTCAAAGAATGACCTTTAGATGTGTTGGGTACAAAACTCATATTCCACAACTTGAGGTCAAAATCTGAGCATTGCTTTTTCCATGAGGGTCATTGACATATGCCATTGGCAATGAGATCATTATATAGTGTAACAATAAGAAAACTTAGTGAATGAGGAAAGATAAACAGGTAGTTTTCAATAATACTGTAATAAAAAAATCTAAACAGTCACCACTAAATATATTCTGATGTAATGTGTTTCCAACTTATTAATGCCAATATAATTGTGATCAAAGAAATTCATCAATGTATAATTGAAAAATGACTAAAAATGATTGTTAACATTAAAACCTAGATTATTGCAAGAAAAGGCTGTTTGAAGGCCAAAGAGGATAACTATACAATGCTGAAGAAGAATAAATAAAGCTTTATTTATGATACTATAAGTTGACATCACTCACATGTTTAATTTTTTTAATAACCTACCTGGCCCATCTTTGTACTTATAATAATTTCAAAATTTGATTTACATATATACAATATATACACACACATATGTAGTGTTTCTAGACACATTCCCATTTCACAGAGTGTTCTTAAAATCTGACATTTTCTACAATATCGCATATGATAAGTGTTATGAAGGAAACATTTGGTTTGAAAAATGTACATTAAAACATTTCATCATCGTGTTAGATCAAGCAGAGTGATGGTCACTATTGTGTAACAGTGCAATTCTCAACTAGGAAATTGCACTAGGTGAGGTGTGACTTTGAAAGTCAAAAAGGTGCATGTGTGTGCTTGCTTGCATGGAAGCCTTGCCTCCTCGCTAATGTTTTTTTGGTATATGTTTCAGGCGCATCAGGTGGGTTGAATGAATTCAGAGAAACCGAGAATTATTCCAGGCCCCATAATGGGTAGAGGGAGAGTCATAGGACCCCATAATATCACTGTTCTTAAATGCATCATTGCAAGCCTCTTCATGGCTATAATGCATGTTGTTTTCTTTAACAAGGCCCTGATTAGTTTACCCTGGGCCTGGGGCTTCTCGGTTGTCCTGGATGAAGATTCTGTAACAAGCCTGCTTTGTAAATTGAGTCATACTGAATTCAGGATATGCAGTACAGGTTGTGGGTGATGTGCCATTGAGCAGTAACCAAAAAAATGTCGATCTCTCATCTGTGCTGCCCATAAAGAAAGGTACTCACTTTCACAGGTAGTTTATCAACTTGGCAAAAACCTCTGTGACATAACAGTAACGTTAATATGTTTGCTCAATTTTGTGACAAATTGACCTTGAAAGTGAGTTGACACTGAAATTTCATCATTTCTAAAATACTAGCACTGAAAATATTAATTACAAATCAAAAATATAATAGATGAATATTTTGAATAAAGAGCTTAATTTTTTTTGTCACTAACAATTCAAACTAAAAACTTCCGGATGTGAATCGGTAAGATTTCAGTAAGATTGGTCAAATTCGTTGTGCATTAGTGGGTTTTGAACAACAGAACCCTTGAGCCTGAGGATTTATATATGGTAGGTAGCAAATAGGTTACCATTCATGGTAGAATCATGATGTATATTTTTTATAGAATTTGAAAAATGGTAGAATATGTAATACTGCTAATCCAGAGTTTATTCATAAAACAACAGCAAATGCATATCTAATTATCTATGCAAGTTTCTATTAGCATTACTGACCCGGGTTACTGACCCTTTGCATGAACCTATTCTATTTGAAATCCATACACCCCTATGAAAGAGATGACCTTATTCCTCCACAGGGCGTGTGAATTTCAAATGGCGTTACCTGAATGGGCGACTCCATTTGAAATCTACACCCCCTGTGTGGGAGATTAAAATCATGTATGTATTTCACCTGGAATAGCACATTATCATCTCAAAATGAGGTTCTACCTGCAAAGTGCATACAGGTTGTATGTGGGTATGCTGTTTATGCATGCTTTAATTACCACATACACTTTGTAAAAGCCTTTGGTATGTTGGTAGAAAAGAGCAGGAAAGTGCACTTTTTGAGCATGCATTACAGGGAGAACCTCGTAGCATGATATCAGATATGTGCAAAATAAATCATCAATATTGGGTTTGCGGAAATACCCACCAGATTTCAGAATGTCAAGAGCCGTCTAAATAGTCAGCATCAGCTTTACCTTTAATATGTCTCTGTATTTGATTCTTATAAGCTGAAACAAAGCTAAATAACTTGTATAACTGTGGGCAATGACATGTTACCTGTACTAAGAAGAGTATAACACTCTCATGACACAGTGTCATGACATATTCTGTTGCTTCTTTCGTTTGTCATACTAAACATGATACCCATCTGATTTAGAACAGGACAATGAAAGATGCAGAAAAAGCATATACATTGTTATTACTGGAGCAGCTGATGAGCGTTATATCTAAAATAAAAAAATATGAAATGATCTATTATGACAATTTATGACCAGGTTTCAATACAGAAGTAGTTGCACATCTTGTGCAATTGTCAATCTTAACACAATATGATTGCAAGCTATAATGATAGCTCATTAAAAGTGTCTTAAATCTATTCCATTTGGGAGGGAGATGATTGACTAAGTATTTTTTTCACTGATCAACATTTTCTTGTCATAATATTCCATATTTTTTATTCAAAAATTCCACACCATATCCCGGAACGCTATAATAACAATAAACAACGATCTAAGTCAATATGTTGAATTGTTATATGGTAATATTCATATTTTGAAATGCTGACACATGACACCAAGTTCTACAGAGGACTTCAGAGTGGTGAGTTAGTTGCATAGTGTTATCTCTATTAAGCCAGTAAGACTGGGTTTGTGCATCATATTTGTCACCTTATAAACGTGCACAGATACACGCTCGTACGCACGCACATACAAACGCACACTATACATCCCTATTCTCAAGTCACTTACCATGTAGATCTTGCTATAATATACATTCTTTTACATCAAGCATAATTTCTTTGCTAGTTACTGATATTTTTTTCAATTAAACCATTGATAGGACACACAAGCTTGAAGTTTATAAAAAAGAAAGTAAATTCAAGTGAATATAATGCAGAAAAACAACACCTTCCACCTCACCTAAGTATTAAAAAGGACTAAAATATACATTTGGTTATTTTCTATTCTCTTTGAATTGTATAGGCCTACAATTCAGATTGCTTGACTCACTTTACATTTCTTTCTTCATCCCAAAGTTTAACATCTTTGCTGCAATTTTCTTTTCTAAAGAGATGTACCATATTTTGACCTAATTAGCGCCTTGGACACTAAAGTTGGGAGTGGGGCACTTATTAAAATTATAAAATGAAAGCTATAAATGGGAATTTACATAAATAAACATTCAAAATACATATGAAGTTAAAACTGGAAGGTTTAGATCATAATTTTATTCCGATTTTTGATGGAGTTGTACAGGTAGGTGCATTGAGACAGTTATCACTCACAAAATTCTGGAAGGTGTGCTATTTAGGTCAAATACAGTACTAACAAATTCTTTCATTTGCTGTGACCTTTATGACCTTTGACATAATGAACCATAATGTTCACAGTGTATCCCATTGTTATTTTTCGTTGGTTACATTATTTAGCATGAAAAATAAAATGCTATCATCATGAATTAAGGTTTACCCTTACAACTGTTTTGTTGTAAACGACCTGTACACAATTCCATTTGGTATACAATGCAATAAAGTATTATGCTGTTATTTCACTAGTATTATTTTTTGCACACTTTTAGGCAAATGGATGTAGAAATGCAAAAATAACAACACACATTTGTCTGTAATATAATGCAACATTATCCTCAACAGAGATTTTGCAAAACTAACAACTCCCAAAATTGCCAAACCTTTAAAATTGCAAAAACATTTTATACACAAACATAACAGCATCTGAAGTTGCAGGTGGTTGCTGACATTGCTGTTGCTGAGGTGTCCTTCAATTTGCCAGCGAAATGTTACGTGTATAATTCGATTATCACTGTGTCAACTGGATTACGCTTTTGAGTTTTGCACCACAACCAAAATGATCGCAACACAAAGTCTATGGCATATACTATCAATTTCAAAAGGTGCGTGATCCAGTTACCAGGAGTTATGTAACCACTTCGCTGGCGATTATTGGCTTCTTTCAACTAATGCTCAACAGAATTGTGTGTTCATTTCACCATAACATAAAAACAACAAAATAAAACATTGTTCTCAAATTATTAGGTCTGTTTAAAATAGCAGCAAAGGTCCATCAGCTTTGGTCATCAACCATTCATTTGGTCAGGTTTTAAAAGTAATATCCATCTTCTCAATTTGTGAATTGGGATAGTTTGAATGTGAATTTATAAAATGCAGTGATTAGCATTTTAGAAGCACTGAGCAGATTGTGTATAAATTTCAAGACATTAGTGCGAGAAGACCCTATCTGGAATAGCTGCCTCATAGACATTTGACAATGTTTGCATTCTATAGTGTATACATCTACTAAAAATGTCACATGGCAGCTATTGCAAATGAGGCCCCGATTTGTACTAAATGTGTTTTGAACAACAACAAGAAGTTTTGTGGTCCCAAGAGCAAGTGCTGTTATACATCTTAAAATGACTACTTGGATGGTTTTATGGTTTCTTTCAAGTAATCTACTGAATGCTGAAACTAAACTACCGTGAATAGAATATTTTGAGTGGTCATTGTTTTTTTCTTATTATTATATTGAAATGCTGCATCTAAGTTCCATGTTCTTTTATAGCTTTCATAAATAAAATCTCATAATATTTACAATTGTCCTATTATGCACTCATTTATCTTTAATTTACAAGGGTGTAGAAAGGTAATTTCAAAAGTAGTGAGGCTAAAAACTGTTTTGATTTCATTTCATACAAACCATCATATAACCAGAGCATTATAATTCATCCTTACTTAGCATACATGTATGCACACATGGATGTTTCTAAAAAGCCCTCTTTCATTTTTTATTTCATATAAATGCAAGGACCCAACAAACATAAGAAAGAAGGCATTTTACATTACAAGTAAAATAATCAAAAATACAACCACTACATTTTTTGTTTAGTAAATAGATGAGTCTTTAGCAAAGTTGTTTGACTTGGAGAATCTAAACTCTGATAACAATATATGGGAAATCTGCTATATTGGATTGTAATGCATGGTGACCAAATAAGTTGACATTGGGTATTTTTCGGCGGAGGCACAATGTCAAAAGATAGTTAGTGTCATGAGCATGCAATGCATGTATCCCACACTTTATATTGCATGCAATCTTCACAATGCATTACAAATATTGCAAATAAGATCCCACTTACAATGAAAGTTTACCGGGCCCATGGTGAAATAATCAACAGGTAGTCTATTTTACCCTCCACAGGCGAAATGCAAAAATTGGCTAGCTGAGTCAAGACTCCCCTAATCTAGCCTCTTTAAGTATTATCCCCATGGACACTAACTGTCTTTCTTACAGAGCCCCTGATTGGTTAATAACATGTGATATAATTATCTGAGTAACCAATCAGCTTTTAGATCTCTTAGCAATTTCAAGCTAAATTCCCTTCAGCCCTACTAACTATTTTTACCACATCTTTGATTGGCTCAATCTAGGGGTTCAATACATGATATAGCCCTCTTTGTAACGGATCAAAATAGTTCTCAGAGGCTGATAATTCTGCCGTAGTACCCATGCATTTCTTTATAGGTTGGAATTTTTGCAACAGAGTTCAAGGATATGTTAGAGTGTGGGTGTGTTCCTTTTTCTGAAGTTGCTTTGAGTTTGATTGGTACATTGCATTAAGTGATGCATCATTTGAAGACAGTGAGTACAATGGATTAAAATGGGAGCCAGTCTTGGAACGATTATGGAGATGCTGAATCAAAATTACTCGCTTAACTCTGGCACCAGTTTCACCTTATTTGTTTTCAGTGGGACATTATAGTTCAGCCTCTTTGTTTATACAACTATAATGAAATATCTTTGGTAGTTTTATTTTTCATACTATTAAAGAAATAAACAACAAATATCATTACTTTTGAAATAACCTTTGATACACTCATTCTGCACTACACAAATTGCACTTAACTCATTTTTCAAATAATATGCAAACACATATTTTACCACACACCAAAATTTCTGCACTTTTAACACCAGGCCGTATAAAATAAATGTTTTGGTTCTTGTCCCTGCCCGCATCATTTTTGAAGTTGGTCCATTTTTTGTTGTTGCTAATTTTTAAGTATAACTTTGATTTTAAAGCTTCATTATGATGACAAAAAAGTTAATTTTAGCAACATGAGTCACTTTGCATTCTACCTGTCAATATTGTAAAATAAAAAGCCCCTCATCATTTTCCAAGAAGCCCTTGTCAATTCATGAAAATCCTGTGGACGAGAACCAAAACATTTTTATGCGGCCATACCTTTGCATGGTAAGCAAGTAGCTGATAACATAAAACCATCTTGAATTTAGTATGCACTCTTTACAGAGCCATTATAAAAATGTAGTTAAATAGCTGTAGCCACCTTGTCCAGACTCGGACCATATATTTTTAAAGAAAAGGATTACAGACAACGGTATGTATTTGATGTTTTGATTGTCTGAAAGTGAAGATAGTCTTCAAACCTGCCATCAAATTAGTTATCATACAAAAGTGCGATAACTCCATTTTCGTTCACTCAATATCATATTTAGCAGTCGCCATCCAATGGAATTTGGTGCTCTGAGTCTCTGTTCAAACATCATGGCTCATAGTGTAAGTGACACAATGGACTATTCCAGTTTAGATACCTATATGGGTGATTTCATTTGAAATCTTCACCCCCTGTGTTGGAGATTAAGGTCATGTCTTCCATATAGGGTGTATGGATATCAAATGGAATAGCCTAATATATGACACAGGTTTTGGCAGATTAAATTGTGTCATGTATGGCATTCCATGAATCACCTGCTAACGAGTCACCTATCCAACGATGTCCCATGAAGATGTTGATAAAACAATGGCACCTTGGAATCCGAGCCAGAATATCATGTTGAAATTGGACCATTCTCCTTTAAGGCTATCACATACTTTTCCAATCATACATTCATTTACATTGCAAAGACATTGACCCATACATAACTCATTATCATAGAATGTGCTAGTGTGTGGTGATCATGATTGCTATATGGGTGCAGGGATATCTCAATGGATATCTGATCAGATGTGATTGCAAGCCTCAGTGATGTCAATGCACACATCAGAAAGGTTATCAATTACTGTGCTTACTTAGAAGTGATGATTTTATAATTGTCCATATTTTGAAGAAATTGAACAAGTGATTGATGATGAAAATGATTAATTATATGTTGATGAAAATGATTAATTATCAGTTCACTTATTGCTATTTAAAATAATTTTATGTATAACTCTATATTTTTGTTGACTTATTTCACTTTCAAAGAGCCATATAGTATGCTGCATTGAAAAGTGCAAGGAGCCAGCTGGGTGATTCACATTGGAGCGCTGCCTGCAGTTCGGCAACCTTATCACATTTGGCGTTGCTAGCAATTGGAGTATGTAAAAACCTTTACAACAATTTGTATTTTCATGGCAGTAGTAGAGATATATCATGGATATGTAACGATTATGTAAACATGCCTCTAAAGCCCACTTCAGATAGCACTCAGACATAAGAGTAAGGAATCTGGTACAGCAGCAACTATTTAAATGAAGTCACATGTTGATACCTACATTTTGATACCCACAAACAGAATTACACCAGGAGCCAGTTTCACAAAGACAGGATCGATTTTACCTTGGATTGAATAGGGTTTTACTTGTCACAAATTAAATGTAAGATGGATCCAAAGTCTTTGTGAAATGTGCCCCAGGAATATATTAGCTAGCTGACATTTAGTTGGGCCGGATTATCATTTAGCCATTGTGATGTACCTTCATTTTTTTGCTGGTCACTCACTCTCTTGCTCTTTGGCGAGAAGGTCAAAATTAACTCTGTTAGTTGTACACCCACAGAAAAGAACTGGTTTAACCCTGAAGGTATATAATGCAAGAGAGGGACTGCATTTTGTCTAAATAGCATGCTATTCCATCAACATCAGTGTTGTATTACGAGAATCCTGGGGTGTGTCATCCATAAATTCAAACATACATAGAGAGAAGAAACATAATCTATACAATTCCAGTGAAAACTTTGGATCACACATCCTATGATTTTCGTAATACAATGCTTAAGTTGACCAAATTTCACTCACAAAACGTATGGTAATGAACTTGGCAGGTGGTGACAAGTCACTATATTACCCCACAATGCTCAGGGGATACACTACCCATATAAACATTGTACCCAAACTGAACAGCGCCCTCCTGTTGTGTCCGTCATTCCTCATAAATGTTAATACAAATCTGTTTGTGGTTAATATTGTTCTCTCAAGTATGAGTCACAGGCCTCAAAATTCAGGGAGGCCACCAAGGCCATGGCCTCTGGTGCCCTTTATTTTAGGCTTTGCCTTGGCCACTGGCCTTGAAAATGAGTGCCCTTGAAAAATGAATTTTGAGGCCTGCTGAGTTGGGTGCAAGTTAGATACAGGTGGCACTGCATATCAGATAAGTATACTGAGTAAATGCTGGGTATGATAATAAAATGGTATACACTACTTGATATTGCTTTCCTTTGTTTCATATGGGGTTTGACACTGCCGAGCACCGCAAAGAGGCATGATGCCAGTTGTTGCCAATAGTTTGTTAATCATGTACAGAACATGTACACATTAATGCTAATCATGTACAGAACATGTACACATTAATGTCAATCATGTACAGCCCATGTATACATTAATGTTAATTGTGTACAGAACATGAACATGTTAACAACTTTGATTAATATTACATGAGCGTTTTAAAATGTATGTGTTGCAAAAGCAGCTTTTAATGTGCTGTTTTCTGGTATTAAACTAGTAAAGAAATTAGAATGAATTCTTGATGAATGGAAATAAAGAGAAAGAAAGGAAAACTTTGGCATCAGCATTCAAGGATCCAACTTTACCCAAGACAAAATATCCAGTACATGATTTTCATGCCATTTGGTTACTTTTTTTTTTTTTTTAATTATAAGTAAATTAAAAGCAAGTATAGCCTATACTAATTAGTAACAAAATTGAAAGGACTTCTTCACACTTTATAGTAAATCTTCCAGCAAGTGAACCCATATAATTATATACTGGATTTATTCATAAACCTATGGGTATAGAAAGAACCCATAGTATTAATCACATGAAATAGTTCCATTATCATTCCCAATAAAGTCCTCCCTCTGTGGTCTGGTTTGCACTATAAACTCATCTGCACCAGTATATTCCTTATCAGTTGTCATCTGCAATAGGTACAAGTCAACATGTCCTGATGGTGACCACCGACCAATAAGATCTGCCTCACAGCATTCAAATAAAGTCTTTCGCAGCAGCTGCAATGGCATACATTCTTCCATGTACATTATAAATACATTGCTCACACATAATTCAATGGCATTTTTTGGTGCGTTATAGAACCAGACATAATTTATATCCAATTGTCTACTCTTCACGATCATGTGTCCGTTCTCTTGCAAGCTCCCTCTCAAGTTGATAGCATCCATGATTAGCGGTATAGCTCTCAAACTGATACATCTTTGACTGTCATCAATCTGCCACTTGCTGAATACTGAAAGATACAAACAGAAATGAAAAGGTGGTGTCAGAAAATGGGTAAAACAAAATGATATTCTGCAAGACAAGAGTATTATTGTAAGACAGACAAGAAACAGACACTTATTTTTGAATGTGGTAACATGTTGGAAGGGGTCATCATATTCCCTATTCCAGAAAAATACACCACTATTTTTTTTTAGATTAAAGAAATATTACCTTGTTTTGTCAAATGAAACGTCTAGCTAAATCCTAATCCTTTAGTTAGTTCTAACTAGCAGTGAAAGTCAGATTGTAATATTTGGTCAATGTTTAGAAATAAGGGTAACAAATATGCATTTTTAGGGTGTTTTTCATGAATATGCAGTGACCAGGCTACAAAATTTTGCGTAGCAGGTTTTGGCTAATTCATCATAATCAGGAATTCAGGATACTTCCATATGCTAAAGTACTATAAAAAGTGCTATACAAATGCAAAATTGGGTAGCAGTTACTTCAAAATAAGGAGCAAACTGCTATGCGATACAGCCAAATCTCTGGCTGTGACAACAGACGTGTACAAAGACTAATTTTAAGTTATACATTCTAATTTTTGGAGAACACATTTTCTAATCTTTTTCATAACCAATTATTATAAAATATTTTAAGCCAACTCTAATCAAATGCTCAAGATTTTGAATGCTTAGAATTTTGGGACTACAATTATAAAAAAAAACCAGCAAAATTCATATTCTCAATAATATAAACAATGGTAAAGTTACAGGTTCAATTTTCTTAGATTTAAAGAAGGCATTTGACACGGTGAACCATGACCTTCTTATTTCTAAACTTAAATCATATGGTATTAAAGGAAATGCAATTAATTGGTTTCACTCGTATCTTAGTGGTAGATCTCAGGCAGTAAATATAAACTCTACCCTTTCAGATTTTAAGGAAATTGGTATCGGTGTTCCTCAAGGTTCAATCTTGGGACCATTATTATTCATTGTATTTGTTAACTCTCTGCCTGAGTCTGTAAATTCTAACTGTAAGTGTGTAATGTATGCTGATGATACAACTCTTTTACTTAGTTCATCTGATCCCAATATTCTGCAAAATGATCTTAATGCTAACCTGAATAACATTGCTGATTGGTTCCAGGCCAACAATTTAACTCTTAACATAAAGAAAACTAAACTGATGTTATTTGGAACAAGACAAGCTCTTCATAAGTTTAACAATGTTTCTCTTGTCTATGGAAATGAACAAATTGAAAGAGTGGAAAAGTTTAAATATTTAGGAGTTACCTTTGATTCACATCTATCATGGAATGAACATGTAAATTATTTATCTTCTAACATATCCAAGCGTATAGGAGTTATTCAGTAGAGTAAAGCAATACCTTCCATGGAAAACTGTCAAAATGCTTTCATAAGCCCTTGTCTTTCCTCATTTTGACTACTGCAGTTCTGTTTGGTCCAATTTCAGTGCCTGTCACAAAAATGAGCTCCAAATTTTGCATAATAGGCTAGCCAGTTTTGCTCTCTGCAGACATTAGAACTTCAGTAGACAATATGATGAGGGACCTAGACTGGGTTAAACTTGGCTGTAGATGGGAGCATCAATTACTTATTTTAACTTTTAAATGTCTCACACAAATTGCTCCTAATTATCTTTCATCTCATTTTACTTTCACTCATTCTACACATTCCAAATGTACAAGGGGCCAGTCTCAAAACAGTTTGGTTGTTCCAATATGGAAAACCTCTTCTGGAAAGAAAACTTTCCTTTACAGATCTTCTGTTGCTTGGAACAATCTTCCTCCAAATCTTCGTATCAATTTTAATTCAATGAGTTTGGGTGGATTCAAAAATGCAATTGGTCTGCTGTAAGATTTGTATTTATATTTTGAGCTCAACATTGCTGCATTTTGTTTTGTATCATGCATGTTTGGTTCTTTCATTTTGTATAATATATATATTTCTTATTTTGTTATTATCATGTTCATGTATTATGTATATATATAATTTTAATCAGGTCTTCCAGGGAGACCAGTACATTTGTATTGATGGAATTTCCTGAATAAATAACGAATAAATAAAATAAAATAATATGACCATGTGGTCTAATTCCCACTTGGTTCAATTCCACTTGGTTCCATTTCCCCAAGTTAGGCAATCCCACTTAGTCCAATCCCACTTGGTCCATTTCCTACTTAGGCCAATCTCACTTAGTCCAATCCCAATTCCCAGTTGGTCCAATTCCCACTTGGTCCAAGTCGGGACCCAATTGGACCCAATTTGAAATTTAACCTATTGGACTATTAGTGGGAGCTGGACTAATGGGATTGGACCTGTAACATCTTCTTCTACACCATCATACAATTGAGGCAACAAAAAAACCAAAAAAAAAACCACACAATCTGTTCTATGGGTCCGAAAGGCCCAGCTTTTCTGTTTTAGAGATTTTTTATTTGCTGTATGCATGCCAAATCAGCCGTTTTGGGCTAAAAAGAGATTGAATTTGACAGAAATTGCTATATGCATGTCAAAATCAGCTGTTTTGAGCAAAAAGAAGGTTTATTTTGACTGAAAAATGCCAACAAAGTGAGGGAAAAATTGCTGCAATTTATTTACAGATTTGGGTGATTTTTAGAGTCATTTGCTATAAAAGAAAAAACCCGCCCAATCAACCGACCTACTTGAAAGGTCCATCTACTGGTAGAAGGGGTTGTTTTTATTTTTGCCACCTAAGCTGACAAATCTGATATTGTGTGACATTTGAGTTACTTTGACTTTCAATAAATTTATATACAATGCACCATCAGGTGTTATGTTAGTGCAAATATGTGACATCTTTGAAATACTCAAGACTTTCTTCCCTGTTAACATTTCCCATTTCAATTTCCCCCTGATATTTTGGTATTTTTCATTTTGTATCCATGGGTCGGGTAGTATCCAATGGTTAGGTGGATGATCAATTCAATGTGTATATATCAAACAACAGTTGTACTTTGAAATGAGTTGGAGAATGAGGTTTTGATGACCACTTTAAGGTATTATTTTTAGCCAGTTCTGTTACCAAATTACTAAATCTTTAAATGCCTTGAAATATTGATTTGGCTTGTCAACAAATCCAGGTTAAATCTCTTGTAGCTTGTGGTTAATTTGCCTTGCTGTTTTTATGTGTAGAAATATTTCAAGTTAAAAGGTGTTAAAATTTGTAGGTGACCTATCTTTCTATCTCTGGTGTGACTATGCATAATTCATCAATTAAAAGTAGGTGAAAATTTGTTGAGGTCACTTAACGTAATAAGTGCAAGTTATGTTTCTAGATACTTGGGAATAATTTCTTGTCCCTACATTTGGGGAGGGGGGGGGTAGGCCTATTTAAAACATATAGAGGTATTCACATTCAGATAGCTCTACTATATCTCCATAGCAATAATCCAAACAATAAAGTAATAATGATAATGATAATAGAAAAATAATATATTGTGGTTAGGCAGGAAAAACCTCCCATGTTCTTGTGATGAGCCTTGAATATGTCTAAAACAAAATTGCTAAGAGGTTACATATATTTTGAACAAGAAAAGTATGTGTGTTAGTATATTTTTCAGAATTCTGTAATTTACATCTATCAAACATCTAAAAAGAGAAGCAATTTGAAATATCTAGTAAACTAAATGACCTCAAAAGCTAGAAAAGGAAGAGAAACCAGTGATACAATACTATAGTTTAAATTCCTGATTTCCGGATTTCAATATAATTGGGTTATTCCAGTTGAAATATATACACCCCTATGGACAACATGATCTTAATCTTCCACACAAGGATTGTGAATTTCAAATGGGGTTACCTGAATGAGTGACTCCATTTGAAATCTACACCCCTGTGTGGGAGATTAATGTCATGTCTTATATAGCAGTGTATGGATTTCAAATGGAATAGCCCAATTTTCACATCAGTTTGTATATGTATGGTAACCTTTCCTTATCACCAGCATGTCCAGGATCTTTTCCTGCGGAGGGCTCAGAGGGGCTTTCAGAGTAATGCGGGGGGCTTAATGGCTTAGAAGATCACCAAAAAACGGCATATTTTACATGATTTTTAACAAAGCGGGGTGCCTTTAGCACCCAAAGCCCCCCTGGACACGCCACTGCTTATGTTTCATTGTCCTCATTATCATTGAGAAAAATAAACAAAATCTTTCAATCAATTATTTAACTGGTATTTTGTTATAATAAATGTATTTCTGCTCAGTTTTTATGCGAGATAAATATTTCAAAATGGACCATTATGTTGACTCAACCTCCAAGCAACTCACAAACTCAACAGACCTGAACAAGATGTCATTATATCTGATAGTCATCTTTTCTCACTCTATCTACTACCGAAGTCAAAATTACTTTGAATACTGATCTAATATTTGTTCTATTATTTTCGCTATCTGTCCTATTTATAATCGTACCATGTAAGACTTATTGATTTGCTATCTTCTATAACCCAGAATAAGAATTCCTTGCCCTTCCCACTTTATCAATGTTGCACTGCAAAAACATACAGAATGCTAATTTTGAACAATTCAACATGTTTATTTCAATACTTTAAAATAAAAGTATAATGAAGCATTGCATACGATTAACTCTATGACACGTTTTTAATCACCAATATCAACATATTGATGTGTTTTAAACATATTTAAAAACCTCTTTAAAATAGTGTTTTCATACACTCTTAGAACCACATAGCTAATCAGAAAAGCTGTTAGAAAAATACACGAGATGCTTTAATATAGTATAATTGCACAGGCGCGCACTCCACGTATTATAAAATTAGCAAAAATCACAGCTTTTATCTTGTGTATGACGAGTTGCTCTGTTTAAAAAAAATTCTAAACAATGGGTCATTTGTCAGATTAAATTTGGCCAATCACAATTTTGTTGACAGAAAGGGGGTAGTTTTTATCTTAATTCTTTAAAATAGATGTAAATTGTGTGATGATACATTATTTTGCAGAATATATTATTGGTGGCTGGTACCCCTGGACCTGGCACTGCTGTTTTATAAGTGGAACTGCACATGGACATTTGTATTGGGTGACTCCACATGGAAAGAGAGATCCGGATCATTCTGGACTTCTGGGATGCGGATCAATGTGAACTTCTCTTGTGCGTGCAGACGACATCGCAATATAAATGCCCTTTAATGCCCATACACATAATAATTCATATTGAATTCTCGGAAAGTAATGCGCTCAATATGCATGCTATTATTTCCCAGATGAGAATCACAGTGCCCTGTGTAGACAGTTGATATATTTGATGCGGATCATGGAAGTACACATTGATGCGCATTAGTCTTGGCTTCTGTGTGGAGTCACCCATCGTAACAAACAGATACTATGTGAATCAATAACTAGGGATTTGCGTTTCAAGCTGTGAATAACCAGAAATCAGTCACTGTCATCTTTAATTATCTGTAAACATGGACTCAGCTCACTCCAGATTGGAGAGCAATTTTTTTCCTCTTCAACATTTGCATCGCAATTGTCAAAAGTATGTGAAGCTAGATTCAACAGTGTTCATAATGCTGATTTATTACTATTTACTTATTATTATAAGAATTCAAAACTATCCCAGGGTTCGAACCCACGATCTATAATTGCACCACTGTCCAAATTTGTTTATGGTTTATCATTGATGAAGAAATATCAATGGATATGAGAGTAATCTTTCCGCAAAGCACCACTGTAAACAGACAATAAGGGAACTGCCAGCCAATTTTAGTAGGCCAGAAATTGGCCTATCTTTACTTAGAGACCCGTGTTAAGAATGTTAACCGCAATCCAAAGTAAGTAGTCCACTTGGGAAGTTAACAGAGGGAATACAGTGACAGAAAATATCAGATGTGGAAAATCTATCAATTGCACACATATTAATACATATCAGAGTTTTATGCTAAATGTAATAGCCAGAGTATGCAAAATGGGCAAGTGGACTAAGTGGAGAAGTCTAATTCACCTCCTATGGAAGACATGTCACCTTAATCTCCCTCTCCCATACAGGGGATGTAGATATCAAAATGAAGTCAACAATTCTGGTAACCCCATTTGAAATTTATACTCCCTGTGTGAAATATTATGGTCATGTCTTCCATAGGGGGTGTATAAATTTTGGAATTTTGTGGTACAGGTGGATTTGATAAATTAAGCGTAACAAAAAACAAAAAGAACAAAATATTGAATGTTTTGTGTGTACAATCTATGAATGGAAAAATTAAAAGAAAAATGCTCCATTCAACATATTTCACCTCATGAAAATATTCTTATGATTGTACTCATAAATATTCAATATTTGAATACCAATATCTGGATAATTGACACACACAAAAAAAAACCAACAGTGAAAATCAAAACAAACTTAACTTCTACTTAAAGGCCCATCCAGATGATTATTATCCAGATGATCGTAAAAATCATCAAAATTCAGATTTTGGTACCTTTGTCATTGTCATCTATGTGCTAACCTAGCCTGCGAATGGTTCAGCTGAAAGCCATGTATTTAAGACAAAAAAGACATTTTACACGAATTCGACAGTACTGCCGTTTTCTTTGTTTTTTTGCCAAATTTGTCATTTCAAAAATACCAAATGACAATTTGAATGACTTATCCTTCACTTTTAAGCAATTTATAAACAATTTTAATTTTTTTACACTTGCGCTGAGATCACTGAATGGGTCTTTAATCTCTCAATGTTAATTGTGCTTTTTCATTTCTTGATCTTTCCAAATTTGTAATCCATTTGTGAGTTTTCTACTATGTTTTTAAGCATTACCATGGTAACTTATGGAAAGACAAGATAGGAATTGTGTGACAACAATGAACTTTGACATTCAGGACAACACAAGATGATTTGATAGCATGTCATCAAATGAGATAGTTTAATTATGCAGTAGTATTGGAAACAAGACTTTGTAACACATCCGCTAGTGCACACTAGATTTCTCCCTCAGTATGATATAACATGTGGACAGATTATTTTGCATACTTAATTTTTCGTGATTTAAACAGCTTAAAACCCTTGTTTCAAACAGCCTTCAATTTGCAGATTCATTTAAATCAACATAACTATGAATATCAAGATCATAATTTTTAATTTTGCTTTTTTTTCAAAGCTTGTTGAAAGTATTTGCCTGATAGAGTAGCAGGTAATATGTCTGCCCAACACTGACATGTATATTGGCTACAGTAAGATTTTTCAGAGTTTCACAATATGTTGTAGCATGTAACATATCCTTGCTGCGTGATTCTTTTCAAAATTAAAGAAATGTGTACAATTTTTGAAAACTAATTGTATCAATGTTTCTTATTGTCTATATAAGGCAAGTTTATTGTGATGGAGCATTCACACAAAATCTAATCTAATTTGTGAAAATATCCTTGTCTAAAAAGAAATTGTGACAACTATGTAAGCTAGGTGACACCCACCACGATGGTAAGAAAAAGGAAGATGAGGAAACTACAGTAGTATAGTTAGCATGTATGCATCAAATTGAATGCTTATAAATGTTAGCATGGGTTAGGGGAAGCTCGTGCAATATTATTAGGGGTAACCTCAACAGTATTCTCATGCAATATGCAGGCATTTGCGCTTGCTACACGGTTAGGTGATGCTGTATCACTTGTAGCATAGGGGATCGATGTACTGTTTTATAGCTTCTGATATGCTGAAGCAGATATCCATGCATATTTTGTTTTCTAGTGATATTTCAAAATTGTCAGCTTTACTTGTTGTACTTGTGTTTTTCATCTTACGGTGTGTAAAACTAAATGTTTACAAATCATGTCAACATTTATAACATAGACATAAATACATGAAACTAGATTCAACAGTGTTCATAACTCTGATTTATCACTGTTTGATTTTTTTGTACACACATAAAAAATGTTTTAAAAACATAATAATTATATCATTGGTTGAGTGCAAAAAGGTTACATGTGCCATTTTAGTTGAAATTATAACTCTTTTTTTATGCATTATGAAAAAATGCATGGACAGTGGCTCACATTACAGCTATATTTATTTCCTTTTCCAGAGCCTTGAAAAAATATACCGTAATCACTCGGATATAAGCCCACCCCCCAGATGGCAGATTTCACTTATAACCAGGGAAGGGCTAGTGCTTGAATTTAAAAATAAGAACAATCATCCCCCATTTGTATATGCCCAATGTACCAGTAATTTCTATCATCTATGTCAATTTCTTAAAATTATAAGTGTGGAATGTTAATTATCAACTGATATTTTTTATATTTGTTCTTAAATATGAGAACAAAGCATTGATTTGATTTAAGAACTTGGCCAAAATTTAGTACTGGGCTTATACCTGAGTTAGTACTGGGCTTATACCTGAGTGCACCCTTGTTCCCAGAATGTTTTGAAAAATAGGGGGTGGGCTTATAGTCGAAGGTGGGCTTATACCCGGGTGGTTACGGTACTTCTCATTTACTCCCAATTCTTTCATACAACATTAGAAAATTGTTTTCTTTAATGCAATAATTTACAAGTATTCAAGTAGCAGATATTAATTCCTGCAAACACTGTTGTAAACCTTGGAGCAGACATTTTGAGAAATGTAGGAAATGTTAATTACATTGGAAGTAATTGTTAACAGTGGTGTAAAATTATGCACAGCTGAACATACAACATCATAGTCTATTCAATATTAATCTACACATAATCATCACCTATAATGTATCAGCATGTAGGTAGGTGTACTTATGCATGGATAAAATCACCTGTATGAGGTATACCATTTAGAACCCATTTGCCCACCCAAATGATAATTGAATTTCACTAGGATCTGATATGTACATGGTTCCTTAACTCCAATATGCTTCTAAACTCAAAGAATGATCTCAAACATGACTCTCTCTAGGACACAGTGCAGGTCCTTGATCCTAGAATGACCTTGGATGTGTTGGATACAAAAACTCATGATTCTGAGCATTGCTTGTTTAATGTGGGTCATGAGCAATATGACATTGGGAATGAGATGATAATGGCTCTTAGTGCAAGTCAATGTAAAGCTTGTAATGAAGCATGTGAAGATGCTTAATCATTTGATTGATGCTTTTTACTCATTAGTAGTGCACAATCACAATTGCATTTTATGTCATTACTAAATTAAAAGAAAAGGAAACAAAAATAATTTGAACATGAACATGATGAAATGAAATCCTTTGTGTGACAAGTGGTGAGTGTATCTTGGATTTCAGTTGGACAATGGATACCCATATACATTTATAAAAATACTAGTTTATAGTGTGTCTTGTCTCAAGTTGTCAGTAACGCCATTTTGGATTTTGCAGTGGCAGATTCTAATCACAAATCCACCTTCTAAGCATGTTTATACGGCCCACAGGATTAGGTTTGAATCTGGCACTGGAAATCTAACATGGTATTACTCTCAACTTTCGAGACCGACTATAGCAGTAAAATGCAAGTATATTTCCAACTTTTTCAGATGCAAAAGCTCTTTGACAAAGTTGAAAATGCTTTAGGTATAGAGATGCATGCATGGTGAAGACTGATTCCACTTAACTACATTTTGTATCTAAACATAGTCCACATGATGTGCGTCATTCTCCATTTCATGATTGGCAAGTCTCACACATGGAGCATGTGTCTCGTATTATGCTGTGGGACAATTTGTCACACTCTCATGCACACCTATCATAATCTAAAGTTGTGGCCCAAATTCTCACAAATCCCAATTGACAAAGATGACACCAGTGTTCATGCTTTTCTACCTTGAGTTGAATAGTGGATCACTCAAAAGGGAAAAAATTCTTTACAAATTTTTGAATTAAAAGAGAATTATTGCACTGTTGTATTTTTTATAGTGTGTTGGTTAACAGAAGTAAATAACAATGGCTAAGTTTTCGTTGGGGAGATTGCAGGGGAAAGGAGAAATTTGGGGGGTGGGGGGATAATGATTTTTTTTCAAGGGTGGGGTGGGTGAGAAAGAGTCCCTTTCCCCCCTCATGGCACCACCACTGGTTAAAATATTACCATGTATGCAACCAGGTTCTAGTGTGCTGCTGATGAGGTTAACAGACAAGTGCAACATTATGTCTTCACCAAAATGTGACAGCCATAGTTCTGACGAATTCGGCTGAATCAGGACTTAGTGTTTTATTTTTCTTCTCTAAGTACTTGTAGAAACACTGTTATTACTATGTATTACTTAGTGCTGATGGAAAAATTATCAGATCTGATGATTTTGACAAAATGTGCTGTTTTGTCAAAATAAACATGTTGTTGCAACTCATTTTAAATGTTGTTGCAACTCATTTTAAATAGGCATATACACCACATCATCACATTAAAAGAAGGGTCTATCCTAAACATTTCAGTCAACCAACCCCACAAAATCTGTGAATGTGCCTTTAATTAATTATAATTTCTGGCACTAACCTCAGCCCAAGGTCCTATCTAAAATTGCCATAGAGCACTAAGCAATGCATCAGTGCTATCAGCAGTAGATAGCAAAATATGTGGACATAGAACCAAGTAAATTTTCTTATTCAAATAACTTATTCATGCTTGCATCTAACCCAACAGCATACCCTGGTAACTCCAAAGCTGGTTAGGTGATAGAGCATGTTATATTTTGAAATTGCATAACTTTTGTTTTCTTTTCAAGTTACTGCATATTTTAACATAAAATATTAACACTCTGGCAATCACAACATTATGCCATATATGTAAGAAAACTAATTATCAAGCACGAATCACATGGTTTTATTTAAAAACAAACCCATATTGACCATAAAAGCGAATAAAAACAGTCTTCTGTTCCTTTAAAATGAATGTTACTGACTTCATTTACTATTTTGTTAAATGTTGTGCAAGCCGTATCAAAATGTGCTGCATGTATAGTTCTTGTAATTTGAAATTGGGAATTAAATCAAAATACTGGACTTATTTTTAGCATTTAATTATACTATCAATCGCCCAAGCAAAGTTCTTGTAATTATTACACAGCAAATTCTGTCCATTTTCCAAGGAACATGTTTGCATTATTGTGAATGTCATTTGGCTATGACCTTAGATGGGGATTTACTTAACCCAAGGAAGAACTGAATATATCACAACTCTCCTTGAAAGTGGAGAGATGCATGAGTTAATTATGCTATCAATCTCCCAAGCAAACACTCTGAGCCATAATGATCTCATCATAGTGCCATAGTTCATTCACACCCATTACACAAGCAAAACTCAAACTTTGACCTCAAGTTATATAACATGAGTTTTTGTACCCAACATATCCAAATGTCAATCTTTGAGTGTAGAAGCATATTGGGTTTAAGGAACTGTGTCTTAGAGATAGGCATGTTGTAAGATCCTAGCGAAATGACTATTCTGGTTAACAAGGTGAAAGCTCAGTCGAGTGAAATCATCAGTCAAAAAATTGAATTACTGATAAAATACATGACGTAAATGCCGTAGTTGTTAAATAGACATTCAGAGATTTTCTATTCCAACTATATTGTCTTACTGCTCCCCAAATAGATCTATTTAGCATGAGCAGGTTAATTGACTCAAATAGTTTAGACTGTTTAAAACTGCTCGAGTACCTCCTTTTACGTACGTTTGGGACGTGCATATATACCAATGGTGTATTGCAGTGCTGTCTACTTCTAGTATTCATAGCATAGTAATTACAACCTATCGCTACCAAATCAGGGGCATACCACTAGTAAATGAAGTTGAGCTACCATTTAAATAGGCTATTCCATTTCAAATCCATGTTCCCTCTGTGAAATATTTAGTTAGCCTTCCACAGAAGGAATATGGGTTTCACATAGAACATATGTTTGGGTAACTTCCATTTGAAATACTCATTCCAGTTGTAGAAGATATTATGTTAAGCCATAATATAGGGGGAGTATGGGTTTTAAAATAATTACACTAACCTATTCCATTTTAAAAACATACGCTCTCTGTGGATGACTTTTCGTAAATCTCTCACAGGGGTAAAGCAGATTTCAAATGGAATAATGGAATAACCCAATGCACACAACTCAAATATCTTGGCGGAAAAATTAACATTTGAATAGTGAAATGTTTTACAATTATTTTGATATCAAACTTGCTATAAATCAGCCTATGATAATAGAATATGAATACACTAAACACTTTGACATGTTGTGCACACAAACATACATATGTGAACCATTTTTGCTTGAGACATGGCACCCGGGCATGGCATTACATTCCTCTCAACACATAGAATAGATTTCTTGCATTCCGTTATGCAGTGCAATGTTAAGCAGTGGTCATATCACAATGATAGACATGAATGGCATGTGAATGAGCTTATGTTGAAACATGTAAGTGAAGCTGTAAAGAAGTTTCAAGAAACATTTGCATTTTATCAGGTACCTCCCAATAGCCTTGGCAACAAATTTCTGACAACTGGATCATTGCATGACTCAAGTTTTAGCAGGAAGATGGGAAGGTCATTAGCAGGATGTCATTGCACGTGGTGTATAGCTGCAGGTCCAAGGCCACTAATTTATCGCCTACTTTTATAGTAAAATATATAGTTTCAAAGTCAACAGTGAAGGGCATGTTTAGGGGTGTTTGTTGTGTATTGGGGTGGGGTAGATTTTAAAGGTAAAGGAGGTGAGACTATAAGATTATTAAGAAGTGTAAAAACTGGGATGAGAGATAAAGATAGACAGAAAAAGACAGAAATGGAGAGAGAGGCTTTTAATAGGGTGTAAAGGAATAATAAATTTGACAGCACAAATCTGGAAAAATGGATGAAGAGAGAAAGGAATAACTCATAGAATGAATGTTACAGCAATTATAGCTATCTTATATAAGATAGGATAGGAGAAAAGGAGGAAAGTGCAAGTGATAAAGCAATTGATTGGGGAAATGAAGCTTAAAACAGCATGAAGCAGGGAGGCAGGCAGCCATACTGTGCATGGCTGCAGTTAGTGTTGACGTCACTATTCACAGCATGATGCTAGCTAGCTAGGCAGCTAGCCTGCCTGCCTCGCAAATTGATCAATCACAAATAGAGCACCTTTGCTTTCCGCTTGCATCCATCTATGACATAGCTAGAGAATGGCACAAAATATGTCATGCTTGGTACTCTGTACTGTATGGCTGGATGGATAGCTAGCTATCTGACTTACTAGCTGACGAGGATGCTAGTATCACTAGCTCAACAGCATGGCTTCTTTTAACCATTTCATATCTATGTGTGCTTAGTTCATAGAGAGATGTCACCCTGTTAACAAGCAAAGCTATAGATTTACTGTTTTCATAAGCTTTAATTCTGTGTGAAAGAAAAAAATAACCAGAAGTATTTGACTCAATGCTCTATCAATATATAACAAAGAATCCTGGTTTACATGTAAATGACATCAACGTTGGTACACATACTAGAAATTCTGCATGCTCTTTTTGACATTTATCTTGTAGTAGTTTTGGCATATTCATTCTAGTAGACATCATGTTTATTGGTAGTTTAGTAGACATCATGTTTATAGGTAGCCTACTATTTAAAGTGACAGCATGCAATGATCTAACCCTTCTTTCCTAACTTGCCTGCAACACATATTAATCCCCAGAAGCAGGTTTGGTCCCAACAAATATACACTAATTTCTTAGAATTACCATGGCCCACGGTATATAAAATATATATATGCTATAAGATGTTGCTCTAAAAATACTACATTAATTAAGAAAATTCTTTGAAGATACGAGCACTAATGTTAACCTGCAAGATAGCTTGTGTGTATGCTTGCAATGAAATCACAAGGTACTACTGCAGGCATACATGCAAAACAAAGAAGCTTGATGTTGTACCCATCTGAAAAAATACTGAACCAGATTATCAGGCTTAGTCAAGATCTCTTGTAAAATTAACACTAACATAATCTAATGTGCATTTTTAAATATTTTCAAAAATGTGATTAACTGGTTACCTACACTTGTATTGTTAACAAAAAATTCAAATAGAGCAATATATTTCCTGTATTCTATTTTGATTAGGCAATTTCAGCTGAAATCCACACACCCCTATGGAAGACATGCCCTTAATCTTCCACACAGGGAGTATGAATTTCAAATGGGGTTACCTGAATGGGTGACTCCGTTTGAAATCTTTACACCCTGTGTGGGAGATTAAAATCATGTCTTCCATAGGGGTGTATGGATTTCAATTGGAATAGCCCATTGAGTGGGTGGTTTGATTTGGCTTGGCTGTGACATGGTACGATGTAAAACCTGAAACATTATATTAGACTAGATTTCGCGGTTCTCGGGTTGGGTGGTTCTCATTATAAGCCTATCTCTAATTACCAAACATCCGTTACCCATATACCAGCCCTGACCTTTTAAACTACTATGATATAGGCCTGCGTCTCTCAGTGATCAATATAATGGGCTATAGGCCTATGCACCTTACCTGTAAATTAGTCACATGCACACTGTAATGCTTTCCGATACCGCACTGCGTCCGCCGGTACTCGCCAAGACACGCCTGTTGATACTTGCCAGACGCGCTCTGCGGGCACGCGGTAGCTCCACGCGCACGCGATAGCGCGCGGACAGACGGACAAACTCTCTATAATTAGTATTAAGATAAGATCTATAGCACTTGAAATGGACATCCTAGGGCCAGGGTTATTCTGTGTTAAAAACATAATCAGTACATGTATATGTCCACACACAATCACATGTAAGAGTGCGTAGGCGTTAGCCGGCGAACTTAAACGAGGACACACACATGACATTTCACATTTCAGCCTGTGACCTCTCTGCATATGGGGACTGTCCTCGGCTCAATTATGCCGGCAAACGTCCACAATTGCATGTATAATACATTTGCAAGCACTTCCTATAACTTTAGATATACCATCAGCAGTTGCTATATCCTTGGTATATATTCGATTGAGAACAGATTCAGATGTCTGCATTTGCATAGTCCTAAACTGCATCCATGAGTGGATTACATGGGGGTGTATGTATATGCAAAGGTTGCATGGACAAAAATAGCCGAGCAACTGAGGACATCCTGCAGCCGAGGACGCTCATGGTTCATTTTACTACCAGCGTATCACAAACAATGTAAATATGCTTATAAGTTTGCAGGTGTAAGGTCATGTATCAGTTGGGTTGTAAAAGTCTGATGCAGTTTGGGGCCTAGCTTCGGGTAAGGAAGGTTCTTGGTTAGATAAGAAAAAGTTGTAGGTGTACATGTTTGAAAGAAGTTTGCGCATGACAGCACACCAACACAACAAGGATCTTGATGCGTGACGAGGATCTATGTAGACACAGGTCCTCAAAACGTAAGTCTTCTGAAAACTCTACTTTAATACCCCTCTGTAGCTCTGTAGTTAACATTGTGAGGACTTATTTGGTGTTACCGATTTTATGAGGCCTTGGCATGACAACATCAACAAACAGAGGACTTTGGACTTTTCAGGTCCTCAGGAATTTTTGTAATGCAAGGGTTTGCCCGGTGTTTGTGTGTAAGTATGGGTGTGGAGAGAGAGATGAACAGACAAATAAATACTAGTAGATCCCGGGAACTAGATAGACAGAAAGAGCGATATATTGATTTGCTAAGGTGTAGCTGCCCCATTACTTTGCATTGATGTAAACACTCAATTCTAGCTAGTTGGCTAGCTACCTGCTATATACAGTATGTGTTCAGGTCTAACTGCCCTCTGGCCATGTTACAGATAGTCCTGCCTGTATAATTAGATTAACTATGGGGTTTTAGGTCTGTGAGGCACTAGCAGATTCTTACCAGTATCAACATGGATGGATGGCCACTAGGAGACCTGTGACATCTAGTAGTACTAGGGTGTATCGGAAAAAATTGTACCATCGGAAACCTCCTTTGGGGTATTTTAATGCCCAATTCGAACATGACCGAATACCCTCTGCATTTTCGCAGTAAAAACCCTTTCATATACTTTTTGAATTGTGGAAATTGACTGCTTCATTCTAGAAATATAAGAATTTGATGAAAATACATCATTTACACAGATTTGTGTCTGGAGTAACAAGCACTGAGCATAAATGTTCAATATACAGTTTATGCTTGACTCATTGGAATGAATTAAAAATGAGGTGTCATTTTCAAATCATTAATGGAGCTGTCAATCGTCAAATTCAAAAAGATGTGATAGCCGATAACTTCACGATATACGCAATGTGTTTAATCCAACCACAGATAATAAATTTTAAAAACGCGGATGCAAAGGCAGGTTATTGAAAAAGTGTAATGAACACATCTTGTGATGTAGCACATAAATAAGCTTTACAATGACCATGTTGTGTGACGTGTTATGCGTTCAAACAATTTATGTGGGCGCTGTCTGCTGTTTTTGGACAATGTATGATCGCGCACTAGTGCGATTGGTCGCTAGTAGTATTTCATTAATTGGCTATTTGATTTTTTGCAGGGAAAATGAAAGATAAATATGAAATTGTATTAGGTTTTCAAATTCAAAAAAAGAAAATATGTGTCACAGATGGAATTTAAAAAGTGAAAAGTGCGGTTATGAGGTTAAGTACTTTACATCAGTCATTTTCCAGGGATTGTGAAAACTCAAATGTTTTGCCTGGACCTCAGAATATCCTTGGATATTTATTTCTCCGTTCCAAAGCAAAATTTTTCAAGCAAGATTTTTCACAATACCCTCAAAACAAATGATATGCAGTCATTATCCTCTTTACAATACAACTAATTCTGTTTGTTTTGGGCACATGAAATACCCAAAAATGAAAGTTCCCGACGGTAGAGTTCTTTCGCGGACACCCTGTAGTACTAACTGATTCAGTCAGATTATGGCCAGTAAAGCAACTATATTCATCATTCATATGATTTGATATAGGTAAACTTCAACTTCGTAATGCAAATCATATACCCTCAAGTCACTGGACCAAAATTCATTGGAAACCACATGAAACACACAGGTTCAGATAATGTCGGTAAAACTGTTGAATTAGCATATTGAATAATCAAGGTAAATATATTTGATTGGAATTCTTGTTACGGTTTCCAAGAAATGAAGTGTCAGTGGAAAACGTTCAGCAAATTCTAATGTTTGGCTTACATGTGATGCTTGGAACTCAATCTAGAAAATAAGTCAGCGATCAATATCAAATGTATAATTAATTAAGCAAGCAAACAAGCAAGCAGGAATTGTGATTTGATATGAAAACAAAAATCCACCAGAATTTTCCATAAAATATCCCGATGTGCCCCTTTTGATATGTGTCACATTATGATGATCATCAAAAACTAGAGGTATAATTATATTCTCTCAGATACATAAATGAGAAATATCCAAAAAGATTACAATTCAAGTGTGAAATCATATCTAGCCACATAAGTACACACATAGTTCATGTATAATCCTGTTAGAGCTATGTCTTATGAGTCTTAACATTTGAATCATTTTCTCCGATTTGGCTCTGTAATACATTTCCAAAGCATATGGCTGCAAGATATTTTGCATGAAATCAAGTGTTAAATTAATAGCTAGAGTGCCAATGCTGAACTCTTTTACTTGCACTTTACTTATTAACGATATTTGTACGGTGAAATTTATATGCATTTGAGAACTGTACAATTAGCATATTTACTATGATTGTTTAACCCACAGATTCCTAGAACGAAGTGGACTTTTTGTACTTCAGATTAAGTAGCATTTTTATCCCCCTGGATTTAGCCATAAAGGGGTATTGTTATTATGTATTCTTTCAGTGTGTAGGGTGGCATGTAAATGATGTATGTGTGTTCACGTTTGGTTAAATTTTCTTTTTTTGATATTTTTTACTCATTTATCCAATAGCAATGAAACCTGGTGTAAGTTAACCTCAACATGAAGGTTCATTGGAGGTCATATAATGTCATCTGAGGTCAAATAATATTTTTTCTTCTATTTTTACACACATTGACTTATCCTGCACTTTAAAGCCATTCTTAAAAAACGGTTGCACTGTTTTGCATGGATCACTGATATTCGTTGTCAAATTGATCACATAATACTACCCTCAGAATAGAAATATAACATCTTTAGAATACCAACTAGAGCATGTTGAGTAGAAAGAATTGCAGTTTTGAAGAACCATATACCTGACAGTTCAATACATGTACACAACAGTCCATATCATCTCACCCTGTAGTTATTTGCAACACTTGGAACACTTCTCAGCTATCACATGATTCTCAGAATGCCATTTTCAATAGATAGTTATTGCAACATAACAACATTAGCCTCAATAGAGAGAGAGGTCTGTCTGATACAGCTGCTATACACAACATCAACCATTGTAAGAGGCCCAGACGTTCAGACACATGGTTGATTTTACTTCTCCATGAATGAGCGAATCAGTCAAAAAAAGAAGCAAAAGTCAATCAACACAAAGAAGATAATTAAGCCTAAGTTAAAAGCTCAGACAATATGATAACCTTTCTTAGAAACCTTCCTGACTTACAGTAACATGTATAAATTGGGCAAAATAACATTTGCAGCAACTGTCTGTTATATTATAGTTTTCCTAGAATGCCTGCTACACTATCCCTACAGCTCCCACATTTTACCTAACAAGGGCTCGATCTCCACTGTCGTTGTCAGTTGAAATGATGACGTCAAATGCCTCAAAGGGTTGATAGTAAAACATTAATGCTTTTCACACAGTTAACTATTGGGTTTTTTACCTTAGACAATTTTGTCCAATGATTTACAGGTTCTGTGTGTACAGGCATACATGAGCTGAACCAATACTAAGCATGTTTGTACTTGTGGCAGGTTTTTTCATTTGTAATTGCAGTCATCAAATGTAAATTTGTTCATTTAAAAGAGAGAGTGTAAAAGATATTTTGATTAGGTTGGTCTCATTTTGTATTCAGTGCTGGCATGAAGGGTTAAGGCTGAGTAAGCTTCTTTGACCTCAGTAGATTTTTTTGTTTGTATAGTGTAGAAACCAAAACAATAAGTGGAGAAGTAATGGGATTCATGGGTTTCTTATGCGGTAAATAAGAATATGATATACATTTCATTTATAGAAGCGATGGTAAAATAAGATGTTCAACGTCTATGTATTGCATGCATATATACAGGCAGGTATAGGTAGGATGCGAAAAGCTTTGATGGGAGCATGAGTATAGCAGATGACCCCTGCCATTTACAAAAACGACCTTCGCAAGGCATGAATTCAGCTTGCCTGCTTGCTTGCTTGCTTGCCTGCATGGGTAATATGTTACAAGTCTACCTATTTATGATGCTTGTGTGAAAGCTAGGATGAATCTTAATAGTGAAAGATGCATACACAGAAGGGATTTATACAAAAAATGGTTTTAAGAAGACTGTATAGTTGAATATCTGATGGACTAGTTGACTGTTAAGAAGGCGTATTGGTGCATACAATCCTCAGCATGTCGTATTCCATGTATTTTATTACATTTGACATGATAGGTTAAATATGTGCATGTTTTGCATACTGTTTGATATCGTACCCCTATGAGGATGACATGTGAATCCGGTTTGAGCATTATGAAGGAGTTGATGCATGTATTGATAAAATAGAATGTATTTCATGCCTATTTGCATTTTTGAATTAAAATTACCTTTATGCTACATTAACATAATTGAAATAAATTGGTATATTTTGTGCAAAAAAAATCACATTGTCAATATTACTGTTTATGGATTTGTTAAATGAAAATGTGAAGTTAAATGGCCATGCATGACATGACACAAGCATGTTGCATGCGACATATTTCACCACAGAGTTACATCAAATATTATTATTAGTGGTTTAACATCTATGTGGAGCAAGTCTTATATTGTATCTTCAAAATATTTTGAAAAGAAAATTGTGATAGCAATATTGAAAAATGTACAATAAAATGTATTTGTATGAATACAAGCATCCCAAATGTCAGTGGAATAAGAATAGAATGAATTAAATGTGTATTTGATTTGACCTTTGTATGGTGGTTATGGGGATTGTATAAGTGGCAGGTGCTGCCAGGAGTTATGCATCTGTTTATATAAGCACAAGCTACAAAATAATAAGATGTCATGACATATCATATATTGGGGAAATGTCAATTTCGATGATAATAAAATAATGATCAACACTTGCATGGCTTAAATAGCACAATAATTGGAAATTGTAGACGATGTCATTGGGGGAAAGTAGCATATTGGACAAAGAGAAGATAAAGGAATTAATTGTTTGAAGGGTGTAGAACTCTAGATTACATTTTTAATTCAAATTTATCAAAAACAATTTGAATTAATGGGGACATACTGATTGTCAATTTCAGTCTCACATAGTAAGATCTTCAAACCAAGAGGGGCTTCATATTTCTTATGAGATACAAAGGACACTTTTTCTTATCATTACAGAGATAAGTGGTTTTTTACTTGTGTTTTCAACAGTAGATGGCTACTTCATCAACACATTTATTAGCAGTAGATAGCTACTTCATCAACACATTTATCAGCAGGAGATAGCTACTTCATCAACACATTTATCAACAGAAGATTGCTACTTCATCAACACCTTTATCATCAGTAGATACCTACTTCATCAACACCTTTATCAGCAGTAGATGGCTACTTCATTAACACCTTTATCAGCAGTAGATAGCAACTTCATCAGCACATTTATCAGGAGAAGATTACTACTTCATCAACACCTTTATCATCAGTAGATACCTACTTCATTAACACCTTTATCAGCAGTAGATAGCTACTTCATCAACACCTTTATCAGCAGTAGATAGCTACTTCATCAGCACATTTATCATGAGAAGATTACTACTTCATCAACACCTTTATCATCAGTAGATACCTACTTCATTAACACCTTAATCAGCAGTAGATAGCTACTTCATCAACACATTTATCAGCAGTAGATAGCAACTTCATCAGCACATTTATCAGGAGAAGATTACTACTTCATCAACACCTTTATCATCAATAGATACCTACTTCATAAACACCTTTATCAGCAGTAGATAGCTACTTCATCAACACCTTTATCAGCAGTAGATAGCTACTTCATCAGCACATTTATCATGAGAAGATTACTACTTCATCAACACCTTTATCATCAGTAGATACCTACTTCATTAACACCTTAATCAGCAGTAGATAGCTACTTCATCAACACATTTATCAGCAGTAGATGGCTACTTCATCAACACATTTGTCAGCAGAAGATCGCTACGTCATCAACACCTTTATCATCAGTAGATAACCTACTTCATCAACACCTTTATCAGTTGTAGATAGCTAATTCATCAACACCTTTATCAGCAGTATATGGTTACTTCATCAACACATCAGCAGAAGATCGCTACTTCATCAACACATTTTTATCAGCAGTAGATGGCTACTTCATCAACACATTTATCAGCAGAAGATAGCTACTTCATCGACACCTATCAGTTGTAGATAGATACTTAAAGCCATAATGTGTGATTTGCTTCACAGTGACGCCCTCAATTTTACTCGGATTTCTACTTTTTGCATAATTATAATGCCCAGCGGTGTACTAAAATACCACATAAAAGACTAAGCCTGAAGTGCTTTAATAATAGAACAATTTAACTTTTTATATTAAATCCGGGTCGACCCAGTTTTATTCAGAGTTCATCGATCGATTGCTTGCTAACATCTCCGTGGATGTCAGCTTATGTGTACACACGTCGAGCGCGATGCTCCGTGCAGTATTACATGTTACGATCGGCGAGCGTTGTACACGCATTGTAGGCGCTGGCGCAATTTTCTTCGTTATTCCTCATTTGTTTGGCTCAAAATTAAAAGGGGATAATGTATTCAGTGAAAACAGACATTTAAATAGGAATCTATTCTTTACGCAAATCACACATTATTGCTTTAATCAACACCTTTATCAGCAGTAGATAGCTACTTCATCAACACATTTATCAGCAGAAGATTGTTACGTCATCAACATCTTTATCATCAGTAGATACCTACTTTATCAATACCTTTATCAGTTGTAGATAGCTAATTCATCAACACCTTTATCAGCAATAGATAGCTACTTCATCAACACATCAGCAGAAGATCGCTACTTCATCAACATCTTTATCATCAATAGATACCTACATCATCCACCCCTTTATCAGTAGAAGATAGCTACTTCATAAACACCTTTATCAGCAGTAGATAGCTACATCACTAACATTTTTATCAGCAGTAGAAAACTACTTCATCAACGCCTTTATCAGCAGAAGATAGTTACTTCATCAACACTTTTATCAGCAGAAGATAATTACTTCATCAACACCTTATCAGCAGAAGATATTAACTTCATCAACACCTTTATTAGCAGAAGATAAAGTTTGTTCAGCTTATATAAGGTGAAAAAATAAGACTCATAACACCATGTATAGATATAGAATGGCATGAACGCAGTTGGACGAATGCTTACGCTTAGTTGTCCGTCGGTGATGCATGACTGGCTTTTACACTTATGTGAGTTAGGACTTTATTGACCTGCGCAGTAACAAAAGCCAAATAATTTCAACCTTATATAAGCTGAACAAACTTTAGTTACTTCATCAGCACTTCTTTATTAATCAGCAATAGTAAGCTATTTTTCCAGCAGCTATATCATCAGTAGAAAACTACTTGATCAACACTTGAATCAGCAATAGTAAGCTATTCTACCAGCAGCTATATCAACTTCGTCAACACCTTTATCAGCAGTGTAGAAAACTTCTGCACCAAACTCCTTTGTTATTAGCAGTAGATTACAACTTCACCCACACCCTAATCAGAAGTAAATGACTTCTTCACTTTTATCAGCAGTAGATGTACTTCATCAGCAATTGGCATGAGCATTTATTTACAAAAGATTTGCACATGTAACACTTAGTGCATGGTAACGTTACAACACACTGCATTACATGCAGATTGATATTAAGCACACGCTAAAGAACACAGTTTGCTGGGCACATGGCAAAATAATCTGGAGCTACACTATTTTCCCTTCATGAGGGACATGCAAAAAAAGAGACTATTTTGTGCCTAACTTATTAGTTAATGGAAACCAGGTAAACTTTGGTTTTGGTATGAATGGGTGGGTTTCTTGATTCATATCATTCCTTGCCCAATCAAGGCAGGTGTCTCATTCTCTCATATGAGGTCTCAAATTGCCAGTGTCTTGATTTGATTATTTGTTGCATTTTAATTGTGATATTCAAAACCACATACATGCCCTACTGCATTTGTATAGTAGAAATCTTTGTGGAACATTATATTCATGCTTTTGTACTCAATGCAGCTACTGTGAAAACTAACGAAAATGTGCACCATATTCTGTTATGTATAATGTATGTAAGAAAAAACAAAATAATCATAAATTTAAATACAATTGAAGGAGTGGTATTAGTATCATCGGGGCACATGCTCTCCAATCAGAATCAAAATTTAACAAGTTCCAAAATTCCATTACCAGAAATGATCAGAGCCCCCTAATTTCAGACCCAGTGCCCACTCGACCAGTCTCTGTACCCCCCAACTTGGCTATTCCGGTGAAGTAGTTCAAAATTGGCAAAGTGCGAAAATTAACAGTCACCTCATAGACCTATATAGTTTGAATATCTTCAAAATATAGTCACCTCGTAGACCTATATATATATATAGTCATTAGGCAAAACCAAGATTAAAAGTAAATGAAATAATTTGCACAACCCAATTACATTTCAGCCTTTCACCATTAGTCACACACAAGGTGATGTGAGTGTTTTTATGACACACATGTTTTCCAATATTGATCATAGATTTGATTGATCAAGTCAACACTCATGTTTAATTATGAATCACTGCATATTATTAAATTACCAAATAAACTACAAGTTTGACGTCATCAAAATACCAATCAGGGACATTGCATTTTGCTCTAAAGTACACGTGGGAGACCAAATATTCTGTTCTGGAGGAATAACATGGCTTAGAATTAGGGTAACCATATAAGCAAGCAGAACATACTGCTTATATTTATGTATACATACTTATTTATACATACTGCTTATATTTATGTATACATTTATATCAGCTTGTTATTTGGACATAATTATAAATGGTTGCATAACATCAACATTTTAATGTCTATCAATTGAATCAAATGATGTCTTATTCTGTTGACTGGAGATGTATGAAGCATGCAGGTGTATGGGAATTACATTTATTTGACTGCTTGTCCTGCAAGTTTGCATAAGGCATTAAAAAATCTAGGATTGGCCATTCGGCTTACAAAAATATAAAATTACCGTCTTGTTTCTGAAGGAATTAATGGTTTTGGCTGTCTTCTATGTTCTATAATATGTCAAAAATAAGACACAATTTATAATGCCTGCAAAAGTTACACATAATATAAAAATGCAAAGATATATGTACATTATGCATAATTATATCAGTATTGGATTTAAAAAAAATAAAAATAAAAATATCTTATTCCTGTTGCATTTGAATAATAGGTGTGGTTTGGCATGTTTTTTAGGATCGGCAATGTCACATCAATCAAACATTTTATGCCTAGCATTACTTGATCAAATTTCAAGTATCCCTCCCTCAATTTGCGATATATTATAAAATTGATATTTTTGACATTTAACAGTCCTCAAAGTAAACTTCTAAGTCAAATCTAATGATATGTACTTTAAGTAGCTAGCTGGGAGGAAAAGCCTTTCGTATTGAAGATAAACATTTTTTCCTCAAAAGACCTAAAAAAGTCAATATGAAGCAAATATTGCTATACGATTCCTTAAGCATTAACATAACTGTTTATGATAATTAAATGGTTTATAAATTGACATTGATACAGATATTCTGACTTCTTCGCTTTCAAACTGATTATTGTAATACATGAAGCTGGAATTATTTGAATACATACTATGCTAATAAATTATGCAGTTATGTAAATTGGTACTAATATTATTTTGTACCATAAAAACATTTAAGACTAAGTGTCAGGTCCACAAATGGTGGATAATTTGGATTGTTACACAGCCGTGACGTTAGTCACGGCTGTGTCTTTTTTCTTACAGGTTCTTTCTTTCTTTCTTCTTTCTGTCAACCTTAACATTTGCTCTAGCACTCACATGCTTACATCGATTTTGACCTAACTTGGTCACAATGATCATTGACCGTGCCCCTACATGTCACATGAAACTCGTGGGGTCAAAGGTCACGCAGAGGTCATACGGGTCAAAAAACGTGATTTCAACTAAAAATGCATCTTCTCCCACAGCTTACGTCGGACAGCGGCCCCACTTGCACACATGCATTGTTATTACCCAGTGTCTATGTGGTGTACACAGATTTGGGGTCAAAGGTCATTAAGGGGTCACTTCCGTATAAAACGAAATACATTCAAAATTTTTTATTAGCTAAACAAAACATTTCAAGTTTCCCTCCCTCAATTTGCGATATATTATAAAATTGATATTTTTGACATTTAACAGTCCTCAAAGTAAACTTCTAAGTCAAATCTAATGATATGTACTTTAAGTAGCTAGCTGGGAGGAAAAGCCTTTCAGTATTGAAGATAAACATTTTTCCTCAAAAGACCTAAAAAGTCAATATGAAGCAAATATTGCTATACGATTCCTTAAGCATTAACATAACTGTTTATGATAATTAAATGGTTTATAAATTGACATTGATACAGATATTCTGACTTCTTCGTTTTCAAACTGATTATTGTAATACATGAAGCTGGAATTATTTGAATACATACTATGCTAATAAATTATGCAGTTATGTAAATTGGTACTAATATTATTTTGTACCATAAAAACATTTAAGACTAAGTGTCAGGTCCACAAATGGTGGATAATTTGGATTGTTACACAGCCGTGACGTTAGTCACGGCTGTGTCTTTTTTTCTTACAGGTTCTTTCTTTCTTTCTTCTTTCTGTCAACCTTAACATTTGCTCTAGCACTCACATGCTTACATCGATTTTGACCTAACTTGGTCACAATGATCATTGACCGTGCCCCTACATGTCACATGAAACTCGTGGGGTCAAAGGTCACATAGAGGTCATACTGGGTCAAAAAACGTGATTTCAACTAAAATGCATCTTCTCCCACAGCTTACGAGGACAGCGGCCCCACTTGCACACATGCATTGTTATTACCCAGTGTCTATGTGGTGTACACAGATTTGGGGTCAAAGGTCATTAAGGGGTCACTTCCGTATAAAACTAAATACATTCAAAATTTTTATTAGCTAAACAAAACATAGGCCAGTAACGGTATGCTCACATATGAGTTGCAGTAACCCAGTGTATATGTGATATTTTGTATATGGGGTCAAAGGTCATTAATAAGGGGTCACTTCGTATAAAACAAAATACCTTTAAAATGCATCTCCTCCCACAAATTACGTAGGACAGTGACACCACTTGCACACATGCATTGTTATCACCCAGTGTCTATGGGGTGTACACAGATTTGGGGTCAAAGGTCATTAAGGGGTCATTTCCGGTATAAATCGAAATATATTCAAAAAATTGTATTAGCTAAGAAAAACATAGGAGAGTGATGGTATGTTCACACATGAATTGTGTTTACCTAATGGGCTATTCCAGAAAATAGGTGCACACCCCCTATAGAGGAGTAAATTTTCAATCAAAGAAAAGTCTGGATTTCCAAGTCTGCTTTCTGAAAACGACTGGAATTCCAGTTGCCAATGTTACTGGAAAAAGCTTGGAAATCCAATAAAATGAAGGAAATATCACGGAAATGTTGAAAATGAGCTCTCAAATTGAGGATTTCTGATTTTGAACTATTTTTCTTCCGGATTTTTTTGCCTTTGGGCACTTTAAAAGTCTGGATTTCCAACAGTCATGACTGGACAAAAAGTCCGGATATCCGAACTCCTCTATAGGGGGTGTGCATCTATTTTCTGGAATAGCCCAATGTATATATGTGTACATCCATATCAAAACGATGCACTTGTCAGCTGCTACATGTGTCTCATTTCACATAATAGCTAGGAATAAATACCAGACTCATATCAAGTGTAGGTCACTTCAAATCATCCCAAGTCAAATTGTATAAGAAATAGTATCTGTATTCCTAAACCATGTGACTTGGGATAATTTGAAGTGACCTCCACTGGAGATGAGTCTGGTATTTATTCTAGTTATTATGTGAAATGAGACACATGTAGCAGCCGATTAGTGCATCCTTTTGATATGGATGTACACATATGGTATTTTTATTTGGGGTCAAAGGTCATTAAGGGGTCATTTCCGTATAAAATGAAATACCTTTAAAATGCATCTTCTCCCACAAATTACGTGGGACAGTGATGCCACTTGCACACATGCATTGTTATTACCCAGTGTCTATGGGGTGTACACAGATTTGGGGTCAAAGGTCATTAAGGGTCACTTCGGTAAAAAATGAAATACCTTCAAACAATTTTATTAGCTAAGGAAAACATAGCACAGTAGCGGTATGTTCACACATGAATTGTGGTTAGCCAGTGTATATGGGATATTTTTTTCATTTGGGGTCAAAGGTCATAAAGGGGTCACTTTCGGTCTGAGACGAAACACCTTAAAAATGCCCTTCTGCATAAATAACATGTCAAAGTGATGCCACATGCACACAGGCATTGACATTAGCCAATGCCTATGGGGTTTTCATATATTTTGGGGTCAAAGGTCATTAAGGGGTCACAACACGGCTGTGTTCGTGGTCTTAGACGACAGCTAAGTCTAGTTCTTTCTTGAAAATGGTAAGATGACATCCAGTTTAGCTCAAATTTGAGAATGATGGTCTGGATCACTTACAAAAGTATAATGAAAGCAACTTTAGAGATATATTGATTGGCCATTTTAGATCATTACTGAGATGAAACTTTTACTGATTAAACTAATTGTTTCATCTTGTCTTTCTTTTTATCTTTCATGACTTTGTATTGGATCAACTTGGGATGACCTTTATTTGTATTGTTTGCCATTGCCATCAAAAAGGTAAGTTATTAAAGAATGTGACTGAATTAAAAAAAAGACTAGTTTGGGTATGATGTCCTGTCAACCACACCAAAAATGCTGTACTGCGCAGGTCAGCAACCAATCAGTCCGCCATTGCCCTGATGTCAGAAGCAAACTAGTCTTTTTAATTTGGTCTTCAATTATGATTATTCTTTCTTTCAAAAATAGTGAAGATGCTCTCAGTGATATGACCAAGACACCAATCAAATTATCCAAATTCAGATGTTTGTTATTTTTGAAACAAGCATGTGCCTTTAAGTTTAAGGAAGTTTTCAAAAATGGCAGTATATATGACATTAGTTTGCTGTCATTTGCCAAATTATTCCGCCTTTCAAAGGAGGTTGTTATGTTTTGTAGCTCCCCTTGTTTTTTGTCTTTTTTCATTTCATACATACAATGTTAAGACAGAAATTACATCTCGCTCTCAACCCTATGCGGCTTTGTCAAGGCATAAGGTTAACATACCAGAAGATCGATGGAATTCTATAAATGAAACTAGTCTAGTTTCTCAGCCAGCCCCTTCCTCTGCCAGAAACACTATCCTGAAATGTTGAAAATTGGACCCATATCTGTCTGGATGTACAATGCATGGATGCATTTTAATAAGGTACATTTGATATAGTGTTTACCCACATTTCTGCAGTAAAAAGGTAAATTGATTTAAATTTCCACAAAATATGGATTATTTTCTGCCGCTCTCTCAATCTTTTGACAATATTAACATATTGGACCAAATTTCATTTTCACTGCATAGAGGAAACAAATCTGCACACATTGATCAATGTTGGGATATATCATGTTTCAATTGAATAAAAGTGCATTCCTGAGATGGAAAATGTATGCAAATTTATAATGCGATATCATCAAATATCATTTTGACCCCGTAAGGAGGCTGTGCAATGCTTTTGTGTGGCCCCATAAAGGTGAAATTGGAATCTAAAGTAATAATGTTGGGCTGAAAATGTTAAAGCAGTTCTTGAGGGGTGGGGGTGTGGGTTTATTAGGACAACATTGGAGGAGTAACCTCCCAATTTAATGCTATAACATTTCATATAACTTACTATGAAATATTGTCTGTTATGCATTGCCTGTCTACATCATTTGAGGTTTAGAACATGGCTTCACCAAAATTTAGATTATGCAAGGTGAATGGGCAGAGCTAGTAATTATTGTGATGCCATTTGGAAAATTGCCTCTTGTAGGAAAATATTTGTTGCACAGCCTCTAATATGTCTCATAAAATTAGATCTCTAGTCTTCTTTAAAGAATGTAATCATTCCATAAAACAAATTCATACTTGAACATTTGATGATTGTATTCGGACAACACAAGATGCAGTTTGAGTAAAATGATGTCATAGTTTCAGACAAAATTGCATCTAAATAAATTACACAGTTCATCTTTGTCTATCTACAACAGGTGATTTCTATATTGGAAGGAGCTGTTCATAAATAATGCGATTGTAAATGATGGTTATCAGTTGGAAATGCAAAAATGGGAAATAGTTTATCATCAAGCTATAGATGGTTGTGTTATATGACTTGTTCCCACACAGCCCAGGACATGTCAAACTTATACTATTGTGATTTTAATATAATCGTAAAGATGAGAAAATAACCTTTAAAATGACACCATGTTTTTCTAAAATGTCTACTTTTGAATATAATTACACATTGTCAAGAAGGGTTCTTTATACATGTAGATATCTTGCCTTATTTGCCTGATTATATTGGCAAATGTTTCCAGATTATATTGACCTTGTACTCACTTAAAAGACATTCTTTTAAATTTTTAAATATAAGCACAATATGCATGCTCATGGAGACTACCTTACTTGCAAGAAATGTGAAACCAGAATAGTTTTGATGGTTTTTTGTGGGAGGGGGGTTGTTTTTTCACCTTTTGCATCATACCAACATTCAGCGTATGACTTACTATTTTTACAAGTACATACTAAAAAGCAGATAGTTCTGCACATACAGAGTCTTATTACTTGTGCTACCTATAGCTCTGATCACTGTGTACCATACACAATTACAGAAAAATTGGGGTTAGCAAATTAACAACCTGATGTGTGAAGGAAAAGACAACTAAACATTTAGTAGATTTTTTTTTAATGATGTAGGACCAAAATTGAGATTTCTTTGTTGCAGATTCTGAACATGCAATATTTGGAATGCATCATTTTTTGACACAATGCTACCTTTTCGTATCTATAGGTGCAGTTATGTTACTACACTCTTAAAAAGGTAGAGTCAAATTTGGTTAGGTTCCTTGTAAAATAAGGTCTCACAAATTAGGCACTAATTGAGTAAAATTTGGTATGATTTCTAGTTAGTCTTATCTTACTATAAACAGTGGTGTGTCCAGGGGGGCGCTTTGAGGGCTGAAGCCCCTCGCACTTAAAAAATCAGGTAAAATCAGCTGTTCTTTTGGCGATTTTAGCCATAAGCCCCGCATAACTCTGAAAGCCCCTCTGAGCCCCCCGCAGGAACAGATCCTGGATACGCTGGTGATAAATCTATAGTTTTCAGCACGTTTCTTCAGCGGTCTGCCAGTTTATGGCATATACAGAAGTGGGGTTCTGATTGGCTAATTGATTGAATCACATCATCATCACATCGACACCTCATCCACTGGTTTTGCTGCGTAGCATCGTGTGACCTAGTTCTTTTTCGCCATAATCAGACAGAGCAGGTGGACACCGCTGAAGGAATTTGCTGAATAGTATAGTTAAATTCAACTAGACCTTTTTAAGAATGTAAGCCTACAAAGAACAGTTATGTGGCTTTCATGTGGTATGAAAATGGTCTTGTAGCTGTAACAAAATACAAATGTGCAATTGTTCATCTTACTATCTGTAAAATGTTATTATATAGTAGTAACTAGGTCTATATATTTAACCGATAAAAATATATTGTGTTCTCTCATGACCATTGCTTTTAGCATTTAATTTGAAATATGTGAACAATTCCTGAAAAAGATAAACAAATCAACTCTTTGTTCCCATGAATCCAGGTGAATAAAAGTTCCGTAACTGAGACACAATTACAGCTCGATTTGAGACAATAATAGAAGGAAAAGATTGCTTTTGGTTTGGAATATGAATAGAAATATGATAAGGGTTAGGTTGAAAATATGATAGTAAGACCACATGCAAGCATATTCCTCACTTGATGAATAGACAGAATAAAACATGCGAGCCCTTGCTTCCTGCATTACATTGCATGAGCCAGGAATGAAATGTCCACATTATTCCAGTTGGAATAACATTGTAATGAAACATGTACACTCATGCAAAGGAAAATAATGAAGCATATCAGGAGGATTTAAGTGCATGTAGTCCCTCGAGATACCAACTGGGTAAAGATGTTCAGACTTCCCCTTAATTTCTAATACTTTAAGTCTGTGTGAAAAAAATACATTCACATGACCACAAACATGCTCAATGATATCTTTAGGTTCTTAATAGTGATACATATCTCTTTAATATTTAAGGAATGTTTGGTGTTTGTCGATGGTGCAAGTTGTGCTTATAGTCGTCCCGAGCTAGCAATAATAAGTAGACAACTGACTTACCCTTGCTATAAAGACTCACTGCTTTGGAAGGCCAGGGGTGCACGCCGAAAAAACGGTCTTTCTTCTGATTTTGATGGACTGCATGGAGGGAAAATGAAAAAAGGAGAATGAACTTAAAAATTATGGGGAAAAAGGAGGTGGTTGATTAAACATACATAACTACTATTTCTATAATTGTTTTTGTTTTTACTCATGCATAAATTATACTGTACATTCTGTACATGCAATGGGTTATCATTTACTTATATTCATGCAAATATTGGAACATTCCCATTCAAGGGGTAAATTTGATGAAATTAAGGGTATGGGCAGAGGTGAAGCATCATGAGGTACGTGGGACCCAGAGGAGTCACTCCCATAGACAAGAGGGCATCATCCATGACCATGGCATCATAAAGTTTACCAACCAGGTAAATGCGGCAGTCTGAAAAATGAACTTTTACACAGTTATTTTTTACCCTAAATTATTGGTATTTTCTCAACAACTTCATTTTTAAGGGGAAAATATCATTCATAATCATATGGACAGAAATATTTTGCTACAATGCAATTTATCATAACTGACTGTATCTACATACGGTCTATCATGTAAAGTATACCCTTTTCTCAGCTTTCTTGGACTTTTGATTCATATTACTAGTATGATACATATAACAATGTAACTGGGGTGAGGTTTGTGGTTGGGGTATAGGGAAGTCTTTGTGTGTGCATGGATGGTATCCACATCCAATGATTGGTTGTATAAAAGAAGGGCCATTTTTCAAAAATGTAAATATTAATAGACTGAGTGTGGGTTAATCCTGGGGAGTGGCAGGGGATGTGTCTGCCCACTTTTTTGGGAAATTGAGCAACTGTTTGTTCTTTTCAGCCACTTTTTATCAATTCAGGCTATTTCACACATTTCAAGATGAATTGATGCTACTGGTAAGCTGATTTAACATTCAATTCCTCTTGTTTTTCATTGCAGTTATTACCATCATTTTGTTGCTGTATATCAAGAGAAAAAAATCGATGGAATTGTACTAAATGTTTCCAAGATGTATTCACTATGTGCATTGGCCAAGGTTCAAGTATGTGGACACAAATGTATATGCTATTAGTTTATGGACAGACCACATACATGTGTAAGGTACACATATGATTCCCTCCGTGTAATTCAATCAAGACTTGATGAAACATACAATTATTTTAAAAGTAGTACTAGAACAATGTTGATTGGAACAGGAACAGATATCTTGGGAAATTAGGAAAATGCTAATTAAATCAGGTGTATTTTGGTCACAGTGTGTTTTGCACAGCCCACAGCCATTTTATTCTTGAATGTTGTAATGTTCCTTATACCTATTGCTCATAATATACTAAATCTTACATGGGTAAATTCAGCTGTGTACAAGGTACCCAATCTCTTTTGCCCACCCAAATGAGTTGATACCTGTACTTTCATCTGAGCGAATGTACAACTCTTCTAGTTGACATTACATGGGAGGTCAAACAGGGTCATGTACATCTATAGGCATACATGAGTACTACCACCATTGTGGTTTTATCGACATTTAAAAAAAAAAAAAAAATCTCCAAACTGAATAAATTAATTGATGGCATATCAATGTATCAATGCAGTCAGTGCAGAGAGAATATTATCATTTATTATCTAATGTATTACATTTGATATTTGGTATTGGCTGCTAAAATTAATTATAATATATGTATTACAACTTAACATGATATTAAATCTGATGAGCAAAGATGTGCAAGTGATATTGATATCATTGCAAAATGGCATAATACATGATATCAAACAGCTGGCTGATGAACAAATCTCACAGATAATCAAAGCAGATGTATATTAAATTGTTTGTGTTTTCTTAACACAATGTAATAAAATATAATGGCGTGGTTCATATGTTGCACAGATTTTCGTAGTTTTTTTGATGTACCACAATAGTGCATTCTCTTATATTTGGAACCCGGCAATTACATCTTGCAGAGGCATTATTTTGTTTTTTACAGTCAACTTTGGAATCATCAACAGGGCCTGTGTATCAAATTTGCATATTAGCAATACTTTAAAAGTGGACATTTTCATGCTCAATGCAGCTACCGTGAAAAGTTTTTTCTTTTACGTATAGGTCTATGTAATAAAACTCAAAATCAAGAATTTAGAAACAAGCTCAGTATAGTTCAAAATTAGCAAAGCACAAAAATAACAATAAGAAATTTTTACCTTTTAACAGTAGGAGGCACAGCATATAATATGAATATTTGAACCAACTAATTGCCAGGATAAAGTTACAGCTTCATCTTGTTTTGCCATTTGCAAATTTCGCCTTTTGCATGAGTCCCAAACATGCTAAAGATGGTAAAACAATTACGAGATCATTGTTTATGATCCAGTACAACCAATTAATGTATACGCTAGACATGTATATGACATGGAAATCTGTGCCATGTATGGATGACAGGCTCAGGTTTTGTGTTGTAGTTATCATTCAAACAATATCCTGATATGAATTAACTTTATTAAGCAAAAGGATTTTGTTAACAGTAGTAGTAGGTCTTTATTGTGTATGTATTTTACTAGATCATGAATCAACTTCATTTAGCAACCCATGTAACATGTTGCAGTGTTATGGAATACATGTCCATCAAGTCAAGTATATCTGAGAATGAAAACCACAGTGAAGAGGATCAAGGGTGATGATGTAATTGGATTTTGGATTAGAAATGATAACAGATGGGGCTTTCACTTTCAGCACTGGATAATTTATGAGGTTTTGTTGTGTTTGTCAGGACTGCAGATGTGTGGTATTATTAAATCCGAAAAGATAAATTTCTCCCATATGAATTTTCTTTACCTGTACAAGTCTATGGAAGCTACATTTGTATGCAAAGTGTTTTGTTCATTATCTTAAAAAGATCTTCTTGCCATGATATGAGAGACAGATGACAATGTTGGAAAGAACGTCCAATAAAATGATTTATCCCGTAGCTGATTGCAGCACCAAATTGACTGCAGTAAAATGACGTCATTTTGGGATAAGTATGTTAAGCAATATGCATAAGCAAATTGCATTACGTTGGGTGTAGATTGTACTTGAAATGGTGCTGCCAATTTGCTAATTTAATTAAGGTGCAGCCCATAATTCATGGGCAATGCATGAACCTGCCTACACACTTTTATGTAGAGCAAGTTTAGGAAACTGTTCTGTAGGATATTTGAGGGCGAGTTAGCGCAGCGGTAGTTCCCTCGCTTTGCACCACTGAGGTCCCGGGTTCAAGCCCGGCGCGCCCAAGGACTCATGTGCACTTGGTTTATCCCGATTCCATGCTCGCTCTCGCAGGTTTTCTCCGGGATCTCCGGTTTCCTCCTGTATCGCAAAAATCGGTGATTAGTTGTTTGGTTATCAAAACTTCCTTCACCCAATGGAATTTGGGAGCTGCACAGATAATTGGTGGATGTTACAATCTAAATGCGGATAGGTGTGCGCTGCGTTCGGCAGCAACCTAGTTGATGCGATCTGATTGTGATGATTCACCATTGCAGCGAAATTACAGCGCTTTGAGTCCTCTAAGATCTGGAGAAAGGCGCTTTATAAATCCAAAAATTTATTTATTTTTATTTTTATTTATTTGATTGGACTGCTGCTTGCTGTTGTTGCTCCTAGTACTGCACCGCTGTTGCTAATGGTGTTGCTGCTCCTAGTGTCATTGCTACTGTTACTGCTACCACCGCTGTTGCAGCTGTCACTGTTGCTGCTGCTGCTACTACTATACTTTTGGTTCACCTCAAGTTAATTAGTGACGTCAATGCTTTTTCGCAGTTGTGTTGCAGGCATGCTGACAAACCCTCCTGGTACACGTGCATGTATGCTCTGCATGATTAACTTGCGCGCTATTTGATACTGCGAGCAGTGAAATACACACCTACGACGTTTTTACCAAACTTGAGGTAAATCAAAGTATACCATTACTACTCTACATCTACCATACTATATAATACTACTATCACTGTACTACTACCTCTACTACTACTCTAACAATAACTACACCAACACAAAACAACAAGATCATTTGGAAGAGTAGTTCAGATTTTGACAGCTCTATTACGCAATGTCCTTTTACCATGAGTGATTATCCAAGATTAAACAACCAATTAAGTATAAAGGTATTGTTTGGAGCCTCTGCCTCTAACATCTCATATAACACAGGTGATTACCATTACTTTAAGTAGAACGTCAAGACGAAGACCAAATTGTTCTATGCAAAAAAAAAAAATACTGGCTCATGTGTTATATGAGCTGGCAGACGCATTGGCAGAGGGGGAAAACAATACCTTAAGTCTCATTCTTTAACAATTTTATTCATATATGATGTTGATCAAACAAGTCCTACATGGACTTACATGAACTTTGAATCGATCAGTTATATATGTTGTGTTTATGCAAATCAGATTGGTTTGAGCAGTGTCGTTGTGAACTGTAGCTGTGTTATATTGTCTTATATAACATGACTAGGAACCAATAGAATTTGTTTTAGATTTTTGAAGTATTTATGTATGTGTAATAACAAAGTTTCCCCAAATGTATAAGAAGAATATATTGAGTGAGAGTTCTAGTCACACAGAGAAACAGGAGGGGGGAAGCATCAGAATAAGATTGTTCGATCTTCAGCTATCTTTCATGAACCCTCACATCCCTAATGTTAAAATATGAAATTATTCTAATATTATTCATTTTAATCAGATACAGCAAAATGTAGATTTTCACACCAGATTTTGAATAGATTTTCATCTATTAAAAAAAATTGAAATCTGTGAATTTTTTTAAAAATTCATATCATAAATCATCAAAGACATGTTGATACATTAGCATTTTAAAGCGTACATCTTATATTATAGTAGTCTAATCAATGTATGACCTAGTAGTCATTTAGAAACAAATCAATGGAGGTTGCTAGTGTGACATCATTCTCAGCCGTCTTGTGGGTTAATCAATAGAATTTGACCTTAATTACTGTCAAGTATAAAATCACTTGATAACCTAGGGAAGATTGCATGGAATCGCACCCATCACAATACAGATGGAAAATAAGGAGGAATATAACGGGTTTGATTTCAGGATACCTGCAAGATAGAGATAGGCTGAAGCAGGCCTGTATGCAGGATTTCTTTTGGGGTGCTGATTTTCAAAAAGTGGACTTTTTTCAGGGGGGGATTTTGTGAAAATGGGACTTTCTTCTCAAAATTTGGACCAAAAAAGTGTGAAAACCTGTGATATATTTTGGGACTTTTTGTATAATTTTGCAAATTGGAGGGTGCAGCCACACCCTAGCACCCCCTCAAGCACGGGCCTAGGCTGAAGACCTTTATTCTCTTTGGGCATGCTGTGTTTAAAAAAGGTTGCTCAACTGTGTCTGAAAATATATCATCATATAGATGATATGTTACAGCCAGTCTATCATACAGACCTTTCAGAGCATTTACTTGTTAAAGCACCCCAGTCCCTCTAGACAGCTACAATAATCACACTTTGACATAACTAGAGCAGTTTCATACCAAAATTGACACCTTGTATAATGCCAGTATGTCTGGATACATTGAGATGAACATGATCTGAATATAATTCAAAGGCATGTTTGGATCAAAGGTAAACCTAAACATTGTGAAGAAGTCATGAGCCCTTTCATGATACATGATCTAGTAAAGTGAGATTTGTCAAACCAAATCAATTCCAATTTTCACATTTAAAGGTGGGTGGTCCCATTGCAGCGCATGATGTTTTCCCATTTAAAGGTGGGTGGTTCCATTGCAGCACATGATGTTTTCTAATATTATATTAATATTATGACTGATTTCATTTTTGTGTGGTGTCCACAATGTAATGCAGCGAACAGAAATGTCCCCATGACACTTTCTTCCTATTCGCTACTTGCATGGTTCCGCCATTATGCACTTTGTGCAGGGAGAGCCTCGGACTGGCAGCATACATGAAAGGAAGAATTACATAACCTTATACAGAATATTATTTGACTGGTTCAATTCCCATTCATGTATGCTGCCAGTTTGAGGCTCTCCCCGCACATAGTGCATAATGACGGAACCATGCAAGTGGGGGGGAGCGTGGCCGAACGGTTAAGGCGTTGGACTGTGAATCCAAATGTCACGGGTTCAAATCCGAGGTCCGCCTGAGCTCGGCTGGCTCTTTGTATCCTTGAGCAAAGCACTTCACTCTACTTGCTTAGTGCTTCGGAGGGCACTTTAAGCCGTCGGTCCTGTGTACATGTATTTCTGACATTAATGCAGTGTGCACGTTAAAGAACGTCACAGGCTATTCGAAAAGAGAAGGGGATCATCCCGGTACTGTTGACTGTACTTCAAAAATACACTCATCTACTCTAGGTTCCAGAGTAGAAATAAGTACAGCTTGTCTGTACGCAGTGTGTAACGCTTTTACATATGAGGCCAGCACTAATAAGGAAGAAGAATCATACTTAAAAACGTGTGATGGTGGTATATATAAATTATACGCAACTAGTCCTGTAAGAACTTCTTCATATAAAATAAACTTTAAGAGATATTGTGGTTACTAGTCCTGTAAGAACTTCTTCATATGAAATAAACTTTAAGAGATATTGTGGTTACTAGTCCTGTAAGAACTTCTTCATATAAAATAAACTTTAAGAGATATTGTGGTTACTAGTCCTGTAAGAACTTCTTCATATAAAATAAACTTTAAGTAGAAATGCAAGCGACAGGCAATGAGTTATGTCAGTGGATGAATTAGCTAATTTCCACACCTTAAGTCCTCCAACAGTAGCTCCTGGTTCATAGGCATTTTTGTTTTATTATTGTTTATTTTGTTGTAACTTTTGATTAGCACATTGGTTTTCAAATATTTTTTTGCATTTATAAGAAATTTGTAATGTATATTTATATTCTAATGGTGACATGACCATTACCATCACCATTTCAGATTTGTAATCAGAACATTGGGAAATCCTGAATTGAAAATAATTTGAGGTCTGATAAAAATAACCTGTTATTATATCATAAATGTGAAATTTTAGAAGTAGCCTTTCAGGTGGTGTCTAACCAACTACAACAACTTGCATACATTCTATTTTTGTGTAAGAGGCAGTTGAATAACCAGAAAAGTATATTGCAGGAAAAAAAGGTTGGGGTGGGGAAAATGAAATATCATAAATGTGTCATGTGTCTAGAAATACTCGGTTTGAAGACTTGAGAGCAAGGTGCAAGAATTCACCAAAAGCATCAGACAGACTTTCAATACTAATTTTGGATTTTGCATGTCTGCCGAAAATGTCAATCCATTTAGCATATATCGAGGCTGGGCTCAGGTACGGCATAATATATGCAGCTACTAAATTAACACACCTTGATAAATTTGTAATCATAATCTGCAGTAATACTGCTTTGCACTCTAGCTGTTGTAGATACTAGTTCAATTCACAAATTTCTCTGTTTCTAATAAATGAATAATTAACATAAAGCTCTATGAAATTATTTTTGTTCTCATTCCTGCCAGCATTGTTTTTTTTTGGAGTTGGTCCATATTTGTATTGTTTTTTCAATTTTCAAATATAACTTTGATTTCAAAGCTCCAGCAATTAAGTTAATTAAGCAACCTAGATCAAGTTTTATTTTGTAGTAGCCTACCCCTCAGAACCTTACAATTGAAAGTACCTGATCAGTACAGACTTATTCTCATAATATGTGATTTCTTGCTATTCCACAATTTTGTACATCTGTATTACATCTGTATAATGCCAATTTTGTACGGTAAAAAAATGACCCTCGCCAATACACAAAAATCCTCTGCACGAGAACCAAAAAATATTAATTTTCTGTGGTCTCAAGCCTTTGCATTGTATGTAAAAGGTTGTAGGTTCAATCCCAAATGATGATTGTGGAGGCACTGCATTGAGATGGTGATGGTGGAGGGATTGATTCACATTGCTATTTGGGTAATTCTCATGCATTGTAGACTCGATTATTGTCATTATTCACCATATGCATCTGTCAAAGTCTCTTACATGTCTCTACAGTATCAACACATACATGTAAGATTATATCAGACAACATGTATTAAATATAGCACTTAAGTTTTGAAAGTTGATATTATCAATTTAACCCATCCGCTTTGATGTTGATACTGCAAATGATCTATGCAAAATTGGCATCCTGTGTACTTGTACACAAAACACTTATTTATTACCTCGCTATGTCTCACACTGCACTGTCACACATTATATTGTAGAATATTTTAAAACATGTGCTACATTCAGTGGACAGTGGTGTCTTTGTTAAATCATAATAATATCAGGTATGTTATCTTCGGTAGATAACAGTATTGTTGTAATTGCACAGCAATGTCATTGCTATTATAACCAGTATATTGGAAAGTTTAAAGTATATTTATTGCAATATATTTCCGGAAAATACTATCTTCAGTAGATAGCAATGCCTTTGTCATTATCTATTTTACATAGCAATATCTTTGTCGTTGCAAATTGTTTCATGTAGGAAAGCTGTCGTCAGTAAAATGGCATGGTCAATAGGCAAAAACAATTGTTAACACGCCGTCCAGTGAAATTTATGAAGTCAGTTAATTGGCTTTTTTATTTTATTTTACTTTTTACTTTAAATTATGATGTAGTGAAAAGGTTCTTTTGGGCTGACTAACATCTGAAAGTCTTGAACTTTATACACAACTAATGTATTTAATATTTGCAGGGGTTTACCATGTTTACAGTCCTTCTTTGACTTCAACAAATCAGCTAGACCAATTGATTAGATTTCCCATTTAAATATTTACAAAAATGTGGCAAACATTTAAAATAACCAAAATATAATTTATTCAACATTTCACATTTTGAAATTTTATTTGAAACCCCAAACCCTGGTTTTGCTGTTTTTTTCACTTATTTATAACACATTGATGCTATCTTCAGTAGACAGCAATGTGTATATAATTTTTCAGAGTTCAGAGAAAATTACAAAGTGTCAGTTATGCCATCTACAGTAGATGTTAGTGTCTTTAGCAGATAGTTTCATTACAAATTCTGTCTTGTAGACTTGATTCAGTAGTCATTACTGCTTTTCTTATAGATTCATATCATTCCAGTGCTGGAAATATGTGAAACATGCTGTCTTCAGTAGATAGCTGTGAGCAGAGCTGTGCTGATTTTCACAGCACCTTTCTTCAGCTTATGTTAATGACAATTTTGGTACATCTAGTTTCTTGAGCTATGCTAAAGAAGATGAAGCTACCAAACTCATAATTTTGTTCAATAAACCATGTTGGTGTCTTCAGGGTTATAATTTGTATCTCAACCCGACATGTTATTGGCCTGCTGACTGACAATATAGGGCTTTTTGTAGAAATCGTAGACCAACAACTCCAAATGTAACACTTGTGTGTCGGCTAGGCCAATTAGAATTATGAGCCTTATCCAGAGATCTTATGACAGCGAGCTGTCGTTGTACCAAATGGTGTCAGCTACTGACAACAGGGAACACAAGTGTCAAATATGGACCTGGATGCTGCTGACGTCATGTGAGTACATGGTGTTATATTGACATTACTTTGTACTCTGTTTATTTTCATATTTACGTTCATCAAGTAGGGTTTTTTTTCTAATATGATAATTTTAAATTTATCAAGACATGTTACCTGAATAGGCTGGTGTTATACTAGATGAGCCTGTATAGACTCAAGACAAATTTGACCAATATTCATTCTTAATATTTGATTTATATCATGAATAACACAAACATTTTTTATGGAAATTTGCCCAGTTTGCTTTATAGAAGGGCTGAAACAAATGTTTATGATTTTTGCTGAACCATGAAATGGTATCAGCCTATATGAGTGAATGTTACTAGCTTACTTACTTACTAGCTTACTTACTTACTAGCTTACTTACTTACTAGCTTACTAACTGACTAACCATTTGGTCTGAAATGGACATATCTCTAAATGCCACGAAGGTATGACCCCATGAGTGGTGTCATATGAAAGAGGAAAACATAAAGAATATAATAAAAATATTTCCAAACGTCAGAGGTCATCCTGGGGTCACAGGGGTCAAAAAGGTCATTTTAACCGAAAATGCTCGATTGAGCTCAAATTTAAATGCAATGATCCTTATGACATTCTAAGCATGTTTAAAACATTTAAACATTTATTTCAGGTCATAAAGGGGTCAAAGGTCAAGGTTTTCAAAATGCTCCAATTGAGCTGAAATTTAAATGCATTGATCCTTATGACATTGTAAACATTTAAAAAATATTTTAAAATTCATTTAAGGTCATTAAGGGGTCATAAAGGGGTCAAAGGTCAAGTTTTTCAAAATGCTCCAATCGAGCTGAAATTTATATGCAATGATCCTTATGACATTCTAAACATTTTAACAACATTTTAAGATTCATTTAAGGTCATTAAGGGGTCATAAAGGGGTCAAAGGTCAAGTTTTCCAAAATACTGCGATTGAGCTGAAATTTAAACGCAATGATCCTTATGACATTCTAAACATGTTTAAAATATTTTAAAATTCATTTAAGGTCATTAAGGGGCAATAAAGGGGTCAAATGTCAAGTTTTCAAAATGCTTCAATTGAGCTGAAATTTAAATGCAATGATGACAGTGGTATAGGCCTACCACAATATACTGCCGAAGCCACATGGTTCAGCTATGGTGCGGTTATCGCTCTTGTTTTTAATTGCTATACATTTAATAACATTTTATTTCAATCTTTTGCAAATAAAGCAGCCAGAATAGATTATATCTGCCCAGGTGTTACAGCAGGCAATTATATTAAATGTTAATGCAGGAAGCAAGTCTTCTAACATCCTGCTATATGGCAAGGTATTAAAATACCTTGCCATATAGCAGGATGTTAGATTATTTTGTGAAGCAAATTGTTAAATAGTCCTCTTTTTACAGTGTCTCCACTTTCATTACGAGTATATGATACAGACCACATCGAAGATTTCCCCACTACCTGAGCAGCTCAACCACATTCAAATCACAATTGACACAAACAAATCAAATTGCCTTTATACCCTAATTTGGCTGGTAGTCCACAGGTAAATGGGACTACTCCAGTTGAAATGCATCCACCCCCTATGGAACACATGGCCGTAATATCTCACACCTTGGATGTAGATTTCAAATAAGATCACCCATTCAGATTTCCATTTGAAATCTGAACTCCTTGTGTGGAAGATTAAAGTTGTGTAGTGGTGTAGCTTGCTAGGGGCACAGGGGGTCACGTGCCCCCTAATCGATTGCAAAATTTAGAAAATCCCATAGGAAAATTGCCAAAAAACGGCTTGTGCCCCCCAATCAGACCCGGTGCGCCTCAATCATGGTCGGTGCCCCTCCCCCAATATGATGATCCACGCTATGCCACTGAAGTTGTGTCTTCCATTGGGGGTGTATGGATTCTTAATTGGAAAAGCCCAATGTGTCCCAAACTCTCTAGATTAGCAACTTCCTTGTGGTCTTGACATATAAGGCTAAAAACTGGGTTGCCCTCTCAAGGGTAGTATGAGGGAGGTAATGGTTAAAAAAATTGCATTCCGCATCAGTTATAAAAATATGCACATAAGCGAGTATGGGGTTATACTACATTATATAAATTCAAGGGGTGTGACCTGATTGACAGCCTCACAAACTATGTTACAGCTATGCCCATTAGCATAGGTCATGTTCTTCGGCAGTACATCAACTTGCTACTACATATTTGTTAATACCATCTAAGCAAAACATCTCCTGCCGAAAATTTGACTCGGGTTATGAGAAAAACAGTCAGCTTTTCAATCTCAATTGGATAAGCCAGTTTTTAACATTGATAGTCTTAATTTTCATTGAATGTCAAGGGTAATTGGATCATCCACTTTAAACGTTGATAGTCTTAATTTTCATCGAATGTCAGCGGTACTACATGTCAAAGTCAACCTATATTACGCCTTATGTATGGTATGTGTACTATGCATGTGTGTTAATGCACAAATATAATGTAACATGCTATCATTTGAGCTAGCCTGTAGCATGTCCCTACATGTTGTCATGTACATGTACTGGCGCATTGTATACGTACAGGTCACAGGCTACCTTGCAGCCAGTGTATTTCCAACCAGGTGAGCTAGTTTCATCCGTGCATGAATCTATTGCTACCTTTGTATCATATATAAAACACTGAGTTTTTAATGATCAACTCGGAATATGGTATGTTTGTGTGTGAAGATTGCACGTCATAATAATAACAAGAATCTTGTTTTCTTATAATCATTGACGACATAATTTTACATACATCAGCAGTAGTAAATGTAATTGTGTGACCAGCGTTGAGAACAATTATTAACAGTGGTCTATAGATGTATGTCATTTTTCAAGATGTTATTAATGTTGATGATATCCACTGTGGCGGTGTTGAATTTTTCTTATATCCACCCACGCATCGCAACCCATGTCTGCTCATATTTTATATGATTAATGCCATGTATGCAGGCATAGCTGGGTTTCGGGAGTACCAGGCACGACTCAGTTTGTGATTCCTCATGGCAATCTTAAGAACCTATATAATGCTTTTTTAGTCTTGGAAATGTGGAATGGGAAAACGTTTGCAAATCAAATTTAAGAATAAATGTGTTTTTTATATTTTTTTACCAAACAATGCTGCACCTGCCATTTATCTACCCATGATGTTGATGGGAATAGGGTTATACTTGCATCCCCCACATGATTTATCTCTTACACAAAGTCGTATTTGCACACTCTGTGTCATGTCATCCCACATAACTTATCCCTTTATAACATCACATCATCGACAGGCAGGCAGGCATGGCACGCTAGTTTAATGTCACAGCAACATGGCATACAAGCCGGTAAGCAGACTGATGAAGTGAGTGGCAATGATGCGGTGAGGTTAACACGTCATGTTGCAAATTGCCTTGATTAATGGGCAATTCCAGTTGAGATCCATACACCCCCTATGATAGACATGACCTGAATCTTCCATACAGGGAGTGTGTATTTCAAATGGGGTTACCTAAATGGGTGACTCCGTTTGAAATCTGCACTCCCTCTGTGGGAGATTAAGGCCATGTCTTCCATAGTAGTAGGTGTATGGATTTGAAATGGAATAGCCCAATTTGGGGCTTGTATTTGATCATAATTGAAGCTTGCCTTTTTGCTCGCCAATTTATTAATGAAATAAAAAGTAAATTTGTGTATGTTAGGAGGTAGCTTGGTCGGCATTTTTTTTCTTGTCAACTGAAATGCTGTGAAGGTCGATATTACAAGGAAAAAATTAGTATTACATCATGTACTGATGTTTTCATGCTTGGAATGTGTTCTAATGGGTAATTGTCAGAAGTAGTACTACTCATATTGCAAAATGTTAGCAGAAATGTAAATATGATAGTTTTAAATTGTACAGTGATAGAGAATTTAATATATTAACAATTTCAGGATGAAATTGAAGTTGATCATACGATAAAGTTGCCAAGGTTCAGAAAGGCTTTTATGGCTTTTACAGCTTTTACAGGTGTCCAAAATTGAAATCCACCCACCACAAATCATTACACAAAACCATTGTAACTTGTTTATCTGGTCAAGAAGTGCTGTGTTGGTAAACTTAGAAGCTTGTAAATGCAGCATTGGCTTAGGGCATGTACTTCACCTGTGAGATGACAAAACTGAAGATGATCATTTGGATTCCTCGCACGGGAAGAGGAAATCTGGGTGACAGCACACTGCTCATGCAGTATGAATTCTGTACCTTTCAGGGAAACAAAACCAAACTAAATATGCAGTTTGAGAAAGCTTGCTCTCCAAGTGATGATGGTGGTGATGGTAATGATGAGGGTGATGATGATGATGATGATGATGATGATGATGATGACGATGACGATGACGACGACGACGACGACAACGATTACTAATGTCAAAGGTTCATTACATTATATCAAATATGCAAAGGTGCAGTGATACATTATTATAAAAAGTGTAGGCCTGAATGGAGGCAATTTGGTGACCCTAGCAACCTACTACTCTATGAAATTTTGCCATTTCAAATAAAAAACATTTTTACATGCCATTGCCATGGAATTGCTTAAAATATTGATTCAAGGTAATAATAATGTCAAAAATAGTTTTTACATGTAGGCGTATGCTCAAAATAACATTGTCACAAGAGATATAAACATACAAAGCATATGTCATGCACAATTAATATTGCCGTTTTGCACGTAGCAATTTTGCTATGTATGTAAATATACTATTATGATAACCATTAAACACCAGATGTTGACAACATGACATGGCCCAGTATGCTTTATAATGATGATATGCAGTGAGAACAGATTTTATCATTTATAACAGCAAATATGGTTTATAATTTACCATTTGATAAAATGCTTATTAAATGTATACCCACAACTTTCAGGTGTCATCCATGCAAGGCGGCTTATTGTATTTGACTGAATTACTGAACCGGTCCCTCTAGTTTTTATCTATCACAACAGTTACAATTTAAAACAAAACAATGGATGGTTATTGTTTATTTTTCAGCTATGTCATTGTAGCTTAAACAGCTGCCTATAATATATAATCATGTACATATGTATTTATATCCACTAACTCAGTGCTTTTTTTTTTTTTTTTATATAAGTGTAGTAATATTATTGTAAATACAGAAGGCAATGAGAAAAAAAACCTGTTCTGCATCAGGCCTGACTGTCCCAGATTGAGGATTTTTTTCTTTAAGCTGCGTAAAATTAAAAACAGCCATTTTTTGGCCAAAGTGGATTGATTTTGACTGAATATTTTTCATGCTTTCTGTGAGTTTTTAGAGTCATCTAGCCTCTTGCAGAAGAGAAGAAGTCGTACCACCTTTTTTTATGTTGTTTTATCAACCAATAATTTGTTCATTGTGGTAATACCCATGAGAAGCTGGAAAAAGGTTAACAAGTCCCAATGCATTTAAACTAAATGCTAGTTTTCTGTGCAAAAAACATTGAATTCGCCTGCTGTAAGGACTATTAGAATGACTATGAAATCCACCAAAATTGGAGGAAGAGAAAGTTGTTCTGTGTAAGGGTAAAATGTAGGTCAATCATATTATATTCTTGGCATGTGTTATTGCAATATGTCATTGCTGACTAAGCAAGCTAGCCAATAAATATATTAAAGACACCATGTGTTACTTGATCGTTCACAAGATGAGTGAACTCTCATGGAAGACTTTATTAAAGGCCTATTCAGTGATTTGCTCATTTGGAAGATCATAAAAATGATTAAAATACCTAAATTTAGACACCTTTGTTTGTGTCATAGATATATTTTTTTTTTTTGCTAAAAAAAGGAAAAAACAAAAAAGGAGAGAAGATGAACAAAGAAGTCATTTGATGTCCCTGGGATTCGAACCTAGGACCCCTTGCATACCAAGCAGCAGATCAGCGACCGGTAGCCAGGGGGGTTTCACTGGCCATGGGTATATATGACTTGTGTCATGATATCATGTGGGATGCATGCATGCATGTGGAGTGGTTTTAGTGTGTTTAGGGTTAAAGACAAGCTACATTTTTAATGGAGATTCAACTTTGTCAGTACTACATTTTTCCTTGTTACTGCTGTTTTCCTTGCAAAATTTGTATTACTAAAATACCAAATTTTGATGACTTAATTTTTTTTCACTTTTGCTGGCATCACTGAATGGGCCTTTAAATTAAAGTTTAATGGAAAGGAAACAGTAGTAAATAAGAAACCCCTTTAAAAGAACCTACATAGATTTTCTGTGAAGACTATTTGGTCTCACATTCCATGAATTGCTGACTTTTTTCATTGCCATCTGCTTGATTCATATATTAAGTATGGTTTCCAAACTTGGTTGTCTTTATTGTCACCTTTATTTTCTAACTTAACAAATGAAGTATGGTAAAAGTGAAAAAAATAAAAAGCAAAATTGGAGAATGTTTGAAAGGTAATGATCTGCGGAGACAATTAATTACATGTCCATTTATAGCACAATATCAGTGAGGGAAAACAAATGACTCCAGCATATTTCACACATTGGCTTAATTTGCTGTAGCCAAATACCTTAATCTTTTTTCAAAGAAATATTTTAACCAAATTGAAGAAATTTCTATGCCATAGCATGTAAGCATGGTAAGTATGCTTAAAACTGACATGTCATGATCACAAAATTGGATTTTGCAACATTGCATGGACATATCCTATTCTACTATAAAAATTTCCATCCAATTGAATATTGAGATTCCATCCCATAGAATATTCATATATTTAGCTAAATAAATCACATTCTTGCATAAAAATGCACTTGCAGATCTAGTTTCGTAGCATTTCCTGATAATAATTATGTAGCTCCATGTGGACGCCTCCACGTTTATTTCAAACTGGAAGTCGTATTTTGTGAGTTTCACACTATTTTTTCATTGAAAAGGCACTTTTAATAAACGCCCCCTTTCAAAATGTTACGCCCCCAGGGGGTGTTTATTGGAGAATATACAGTAGAGTGTGTTTTTCTATAAATAACCTAAGCGAATATGGTTAATAAATTTGTGGAAAATGTCATACTATTTTGATACCAGTGATTTAGATCTACATCTACAACCTTTTAAATTTTGTTTTCATCAATGAGATCATTTCAAGGTGAAAGTGACATGGCACAAATTACAGTTTGGGGAAAAATATAGAAATTGATAATCCCACATCCGCTGTACATGTTGCTGATATTCTTTCACTGCAAAAGTTTTTAAACATCTTTTTGAAAAACATTGTTGCTCTATATTTTTCTAGATAAATCAATGCATTTTAGCATAGAACTAATGATAAGGGGAACGGCACAGAATTTCCGAGTTACTAGTAGTGAAAATAATAACTTAAAGTTAATTCTTCAGTATCTACAGAAAACTATCTTCAGTAGATAACACTTTACCAGAAGGGTCAGAGAACTATCTCCAGTAGATAGCACTTTACCAGAAGGGTCAGCGAACTATCTTCAGCAGATAGCACATTGATGGAAGGAACAGAGAAATATCTTCAGTAGATAGCACTTTACCAGAAGGGTCAGAGAACTATCTTCCGCAGATAGCACTTTACTGGAAGGGTCAGATAACTATCTTCAGTAGATAGCACTTCACCAGAAGGGTCAGAGAACTATCATCAGTAGATATCACTTTATAGGAAGGATTATTGAACTATCATCAGTAGATAGCACTTTACTGGAAGGTCAGAGAACTATCTTCAGTAGACAGCACTTTATTGGAAGGGTCATAGACCTATATTTAGTAGATAGCACTTCACTAGAAGGGTCAGAGAACCATCTTAAGTAGATAGCACTTCACCAGAAGGGTCAGCAGAGAACAGAACCATCTTCAGTAGATAGCACTTTGCTGGAAGGGTCGGTCAGATAACACTCTTCAGTGGATAGCACTTTACCAGAAGGGTCCGAGAAATATCTTCAGTAGATTGCACTTTACCAGAAGTGTCAGAGAACTATCTTCAGTAGATAACACTTTACTGAGAGGATAAAAGAACTATCTTCAGTTAATAGTAGTTCACCAGAAGGGCCAGAGAACTATTTGCAGTAGATTGTACTTTACCAGAAGGATCAGAGAATTATGTTAGTGGATATCACTTTTACTGGCAAGGTCGGAGAACTATCTACAGTAGATAGCACTTTACTAGAAGGGTCATAATTACTATCTTCAGTAGATAGCACTTTACTAGAAGGGTCATAGAGTTATCTTCAGTAGATAGCACTTTACTTGAAGGAAGTGTCCGAGAACTATCTTCAGAAGATATTAAAACTAAAACAAGCTTTTCATACTTCAAGATAAGAAGAAAAGTTCACATGAGATTGCATATTTTTTCAAGTGAATATGTCAATTTGCTGCAACCATAAGTAGTCAGTAATTGACGTCACAATTCTCTGCATCTATTGTGCCAGTAAATTAGATTTTGTAAATCTAAAATATGAATTTTATTTACCATATTTTTTATAATAGAAATCTTTCTTGTAAGTAATTACCAGGGCTCAGTGCTTGGGCTGGGTTTTTTAGGGTTGGTCAGGTTACGCCAATCAATTTTTTTTATGCCCTGCTCATTGTCTATGTTGGCCTGTAATAGGGTTTGACAGCAAGGTGCAAATATTTTCCGACTCTTGAGTTATCATCATCATCATCATCATCATCCAGAGAAAACCTTTCTGAGTGTTCTCCTGATTGAAAGCCAAAGAAGTAACCAGGGGCTCTGTTTCCATGCATTCTGCTATCCTGGATGCATTTTATCAGTAAAATGCATTTTATTATGATTTGGCAGAGGCTTTAGGGGATCAATTGGATGCACATAATTGTCGAGCACCTTATAGAGAGCTTGTCATCCTCGGGCCTTACCCAGTAGTCACGTTTTCCCACAAATAAACTACATATCTGTTAGGGCTAAAGATATTAGGCAAGAGAAGAAAAAAGGATTCTTGGTGACTTTTGCCAGAGACCATAAGTGCATAATTGTCTTTATTCAAAAATGCTAAGTGAAATGCCAAATTTGTTGCATTGTATTTTGGCCCGTTTTTTAAATATATTTTTACCTCCTAAAATATACTGCAATTTCCTTATATTTTTTTGATATTAATAATAATACAAAGGGAAAAAAGTGAATGAAAAATCTGGAGCTGAAAAATAATGTGATAAAATCTGAGAACCCTGTGGTTCTGAAGAGGACATAAAATGATGATCATGTTATTCCTGTTTAAGGTTACCCCTGAATAGGTCAAAACTAAAATCATTGCCAAAATCATGTATAAAGTTTATCTGAAATCATTCTGAGATTTTAAGCTAGGATTATTATTTCATCTAAAAAAAATATTTTCAAATTAAACTCATTGAGTCTACATGGGAGCTTTACCTATTGTTTAGAGTTAACCCAACCATTAGATTAGAACAATAAATTTAATCATAACTATTTTATATGTTTTTACTCTCAATTCTGCTTATGTACACAAATTTATGCAACTTACAGTATTTGAGTACTGGAAATTAATTTTGAGCAGTTTAAGATTGCATCTAAAAAACCTGACAGTAAGTAGTTTATATGTTCATGAATCAAGTTAAAGTGGAATATGATTTTACCTACAATTTAGAAAAGAAAAAAAAATGGTTTGTGTAATTGAGTTTGCAATTACGTAGGAAGAATCATTTTTTTTCTGCATGTATGCACAGAGAGCTTTTAGGAGGCAAATGGTTTGGTCATATACAAGTATGCAACCTCTCTGATGCCTTCTATGCTTGCTAGCCAGCTAGCTAGCTACACTGGCATCAGTGCTAAAAAAGCAGGCTTCGTAACAATATGAATTTGATACTAGAGGATGTGGTTTTATGAGTGTATTTATTTGCTCATACATATATAGATCCAATTTCCTCAAACCATTGCATCAGTATTATACAAAAATAAATGAAAATTTGCACATTAGATGATGTGAAATTGAGGGTGCTAGATTTAAAAAAAGGGGGGGGGGGTGGTTAGGTCCCAAATTTTATGAAAATGGAGCTAGTGTCTGTTTCTGATATGGGGGAGGGGGTACCTATACCCTATGTGCATGTTTTATAGTGAAATAATGTGGTAGAGCATTGAAACTGCCTGGACAAAATCACCTCCATACATTGAATCTACAGCAGGCACAAAACGAAACTCGTCAGTTCATCCTTGCTGTTCAATAACTTGATAATTTTGGATTATTCTGAAATATACATTTTGTTAATTGGACTTTGCTTTCTCAATTGACACCCTGTTCGTGAAAAACGAACAAGAATTGACCAAGATATGCGCCTCCAAACCATCAAACCCCAAAATCAAAAGTTGCATTTTCAACGATTTTCAATGGGAACGCATCGTTGTATTGCACACAAGCACCACGGGTCAATCAATAAAGCACACAGTGTAACAGGCACAATTGAATCGTTAAAATTGCGACTTTTCATTTTGGGGTTTAAGAGTTTGGAGGCCCATATCTTGGTCAGTTCTTGCTCAATGTTCACGAACAGGGTGTCAAATGAGAAAGAAAAGTCCAATTAACAAAATGTATATTTCAGAATAATCCAACATTTTCAAGTTATTGAACAGCAAGGATGAATATAACTGACGAGTTTCTTTTTGTGCCTGGTGTACATGGACATAGCAACCATCTTTGCCATTTATCTTGAAATGCACTCAATGTGGCGTAACCTACTTATAGAACTGGTATCCTCAACTGACATACTCAACAGAATTTTCTTTTTTAATTCCTAAACATCACTCTCATATTTCCCCAACTGATTTCTTACAATGTAATTACTGTGAAGTATGAAATGTTCACATGCATGAAAATATGTGGATTTCATTAGGGACGTGGATTTGCAGAATTTTCATGCTTTCTTTTTGCTTATAGGCTTTGAAGAAAATGTATAAATGTTGCATAAATTACATTGTCAAGTTGTAAAAGTGTTGTGCAACAAAAAAATTGTACTTTACAATATTTTTGAAACTATAAACTCATTAATCTAAATTGTATAACATGGTTATTTATATATTGATGGCTTTGACTTGAGCCATTGATTAGGTTGTACTTTTCAACGCCTGGAAAAGAATTTGTTTTGCATCATTATATAAAACAAATATTACCTGCCTATCATGCCTATCAATGTTATAGATATATCACTGTCATTTTCACCTTGCGAAATGGAAAAGTCAAAATTTGACATTATGCTATATTTTTTACCAAAGCTTGCTCAGGCATTCAATATTGGTAATTTTTTTTTTTAATGATAAGAACAGCAAATATTGAAAGAGTACCCCGGTGAAATGATTTCTGAAGCATGCCTCTCATCAATCACATAATAAGCCAGTACAAAATTTGTGTTTTTACCTCTTTAGAATAAAAAACCCTGGTAGATGCAGATGAGTGAAATGCAAATGCGACAGACAGCATACATAGAATGTATGCTTGAGTTCAGATTGCATGCTCAGGATAGAATTGCTCTGACAAATAGTTGAACTGCATGCAAGTGAATCCTGCCTATTTAGATCTGATCAGACTATAAACGTGATAGCTTGATAGCATACAGGCAGGCAAGACACAGATCATTTCTGTTGGTCTCTACTTCAGTGTTTATTGATTTTTCTGTGAACAAACACTTGGTTAAGTGCTGACCAGTGCATCAGGTGAGTTACTTTCACGCTCAATAGTATGTCAGCTTTCAAAATTCACACAAATGCAGGACATTGGTTTTGTCCAGAGAAGATGTAAAAGAAGGAGATAGATCCAGCTATCCTCAAACAAAATATGTGTGTTGCCGCTCATTCAAAAGCAATCACGCTATTTAGGTTTAACAATAAAATACAACAAAAGGGTTCGAACCCATGACGGGTGTGATACACAAGTTGCTGCTTACTGGTTTTAGGGAAAGGTCAGTGTCTGTATACCATCAATACCATGCATACCATGCATGCAGATACTAACATCCAGTTTATTTCAAATAAAATATGACCGAAGTTCCATGGCAAATAATAATTTTGCACGCTTGGTTACGCTTTCAACCTCTACGATTTATGATACAGACTATTTTCAATTATCAAAATATCTTTATTAGGTTTGCAGGAAATGACAGGAAAATACATTAAAACAATAAAATATAGATGATCAAAAATCATCCCGTTTCTAACAAAATCCTAAAACACTCTCCTAAATAATTAATATATATTCCAAAATGGGCGGATTTTTTTGGAATCTTTACAAAACTACATTTCTTTCTTATAGTATCCACGTGCGGTATCCCTGCAGAGCAACATCAGGTACTTAACACACACGTGTCATACTTTCAAGGAATTATCTATAGAAACATTGGATATGGTTTCAATTCTGGAGTGAAAATTAATCAACCGGAGTCGGCAAGGCACATCACATCAAAGGCTACTTTCAAGTAGATGTGTAACTACTTGAGAATAAAGGACTATGAATAGGTGCGACAGGATAACCTACGGGATTATCTCAAGGATATAATTCCGTTCTTCCTCCTTCTTTTTCAACTTTCCTGGTTTTGTCATACTCTACAACTCTTGGGACTTATGCACTTCAACCATAACCGGGCTTTTACATTTTTTGAGATACCGTGAAATTATGATCAAATCTTCTTCATGCCTTGGCTCAAGAACCCCAAGTGCTACAAATTTGGTGTGATAAATGGCAAACATTATTTGTTTTTGTTACTGCACGCAACAAATAAGTCCCAACTTGATCTCGCGTAAATTCACACAAGCACATACCAGTCATGCTTTACGCAAACTGCAACTAGCGTAGGTGCTGCTCCCGACTGCATGCATGCCATTTTTTATCAATCCTAATTGTGACCGTCCAGGTCGAAACGCTCGTTAAGTCGGCCCCTGGTCAAATTTGTTTTCTTCCGTGTTTAGAAAATACATATCATAAGCTTTACAATGATATATCATTTGACTTCAAACGATATCCAGAAGCGGAGTTATAACTTATTGTTAAACTTTGCTCCTTCAGTAAAAGGGTACATTATTTTGGCACTACATTATTTCTCTTTTTGCACATTGCTGGTATTAAATATCAAATGGTCATAATTGGCAGTCACTTCAAATCATCCCCAACTCAACCAGGTTCAGGAATGTCCTCTCATTGTTAATTGTTGGTTAACCCACCACTTGAACAGTATTTAGCCTAAGCAAACAAAGACTTAAGCTTTTTACTAATTCTATACATAAGTATAAGCTTATTATCCTCTTCAACAATAGGATTAAAGATTGGTGTTTGACTGGACTAAAATGAGAAACATGTAGGACAAATATTAGGGACATATGAATACAACCTTATGCACATTTTGCACTGTAACTCGAAATACAATTTTCCGACTTTACCAGCGGTTTGAGATGGACGGTCACAAATGTTGTGAGTCTTGCCATTTATGAGTCAAACAAAGTATAGATGATGTTTGTTGTTGATATTTTCCTTTCCATACAGATGCAGAGCTTTATATGATTGATTGGTTTTTATTAGCATATATAACAAAAAAACAATTCAATTGCAATATTGCAAATAATTTTATGGTTATGGTTAAAATACATAGAAAACAATCTTTAACAAATCATTACAAGCCCGGGGGCAGATTTACAATAAATGCAAGTTTAAAATAACAAATATTACATTTTGAACAAATGTTGTTAAAATTTATGAGTGTTTTTAAATATAAAAATATCTTATTTCCGCCGGGGTCATTAGACCTTTTTGCTATAGCCCTTGAACCTTGGACCTTTTCTGCCCATAATTTACTGCTTACTACAAGTCATACCTGCGCATGTAGTTTAGGAAGTATCCGGCTCCAATATAATAATATAATAATTTGTCACACAATTTTTAACATACATTTTATACAGGGAAAATGGAATTTTCAATTGAGATATTTTGCAAAAAAAAACCCCAATGAGACAACATTGCCTTATTTTTATAGATTTAATTCTCACAGCCTACCGAGCAGAAATTTAGAGTCAGAAATCTGTAATATTGAAATTAGGATACATAATTGTGAGTGCAGCGTTAAGCTTATCTGCTATTGAACTAAGTTGGTTGTAGAATAAGTTTCGGATCCAGAACTTTATTACAAAATCACAAATTTTTACACACACAAAAAAATTCAGATATGGACAAACATTGCCTACATGTTAAAAACTGGACTTCGACCAAAATTGAGGACGCAAACAGTGAAATCTCACAATCCATTTGCTATGTCTGTGAAGGCCACAAACTGTGGCTATTATACAGCTACTTGTAAAAAACAGAAGATTTCCAGGTTTCGGTTGTTCCCACCAAAATTCTTGAAACTGCACACAATCTATGGCGATTTTACCCCCACTTGACCCCAAAGTGACCTTGACATTTCGTTCTGGTGCTCGTTCATACCAAATTTTGTACTTTGTTGGACTTATAAATGGCAAATGACCTTGATTGTTACTAAATGGCTTATATGGTGTGCCTAGGGCAACAGTGGTCAGCGATTTCCTGTCAAATGTGTTGAGGCTTGTAGGTTTATGCCTATGCGTAGCACACTATAAATCACTGTCTGCACCTTTTTTCTTCAAAAGATAACGTGTATACTATCCCCAGATGAAAGTGTGCATATGTGCTATCTTCAGAAAATACTGAGCATTATGTACATCTACTGAAGTTAACATGCATGTGCTATGCAAGATAGCGTGCATATGCCAACTCCAGAAGATTTCATGCATGCATGTATGATAGCATGTAACATGCTATCTTCTGAAGACAGCACATGCATGTTGTGTTCTGAAGATAGCACATGCATGTTGTCTTCTGAAGATAGCACATGCATGTTGTCTTCTGAAGACAGCACATGCATGTTGTGTTCTGAAGATAGCACATGCATGTTGTCTTCTGAAGATAGCACCTGTATGATGTCTTCTGAAGATAGCACCTGCATGCTGTCTTCTGAAGATAGCACAGGCATGTTGTCTTCTGAAGATAGCACCTGCATGCTGTCTTCTGAAGATAGCACATGCATGCTGTCTTCTGAAGATAGCTTAAATGTTGTCTTCTGAAGATAGCACCTGCATGTTGTCTTCTGAAGATAGCACATGCATGTTGTCTTCTGAAGATAGCACATGCATATTGTCTTCTGAAGATAGCACATGCATATTGTCTTCTGAAGATAGCACATGCATGTTGTCTTCTGAAGATATACTAAAATGCAGTAAACCTTTGACGAGCGAGATTGTAAGGATACATCAGCGTATTTACTGCGTGCACGCACTTGTCTCTGATTGGCTGCTGAGGCGATCTGTTGTTGCCGAGTGGAAATTTATGAATGAACTGTGCGCCGTACGCGTTGTTAGCGCCGAATTTGCAACATCACGGTAGTCGCGCTCGTCAAAGGTTTGCTGCATTTGACTATAGCACAGGCATGTTGTCTTCTGAAGATAGCACATGCATATTGTCTTCTGAAGATAGCACATGCATGTTGTCTTCTGAAGTTAACACATGCATATTGTCTTCTGAAGATAGCACATGCATGCTGTCTTCTGAAGATAGCACATGCATGCTGTCTTCTGAAGATAACACATGCATGCTGTCTTCTGAAGATAGCACATGCATGCTGTCTTCTGAAGATAGCACATGCATGCTGTCTTCTGAAGATAGCACATGCATGCTATCTTCTGAAGATAACACATGCATGTTGTCATCTGAAGATAGCACATGCATGCTGTCTTCTGAGGATAGCACATGCATGTTGTCTTCTGAAGATAAACACATGCATGTTGTCTTCTGAAGATAGCACATAGTCGCTCAAATGCCAAAGTGACATATCACAAAAAAGTTTTTTCAACTTTTGTCCATTTATTATACATATACCTTGATTAAAATGTCCCTTTTCTTTGGATGGGTATGAAACAATAGATATTAAAGTTACATTTAATGTTTAAAATACATTGTTATCATTCACCAATTAATTGTTATTAGTCATTAAACTTATATGTCAGTATTTCAAATTGTTTGAAAAATTATTCTCCATTCAAAATTGATATACGACACATGATACATCAGTATGTCAAAAAAAATCTGTATTAGCCACACAGCCGCGATATACCAAAATAGTGGTGTATGTCACATATTTATGACATGGTGAAGTATGTCGTTAATATGTCACTATGTCGTGCACACCTTGAGGAATGTTGTACAAAATTTTCCCACTGAGTGAGATACACCAAACCTAATTAATGATATATCTCATTAATTAATGACATGCTTCTCTTGAAAGTTTATCAGAATGTAGAGTTCAATACATAGATTATGAAACTTATCTCATTTTGTCAGATACATCGGTATGTCATCCAAGCTACTACATGCATGTTGTGTTCTGAAGATAGCACATGCATTGTCTTCTGATTAAAGCACATGCATATTGTCTTCTGAAGATAGCACATGCATATTGTCTTCTGAAGATAGCACATGCATGTTGTCTTCTGAAGATAGCACATTAGTCGCTCAGATGCCAAAGTCACATATCACAAAAAAGTTTTTGCAACTTTTGCCCATTTAATATACATATACCTTGATGTCCCTTTTCTTTGGATGGGTATGAAAGAATAGATATTAAAGTTACATTTAAAGTTACATTTAATGTTTAAAATACATTGTTATTAAACTTATATGTCAGTATTTCAAATTGTTTGAAAAATTATTCTTCATTCAAAATTGATATACGACACATGATACATCAGTATGTCAAAAACATTTTTTTAGAAATTGTGCGAAATAAACAACTCACACAATTTCTAAAAATCCCAAATTCAAGAAAAAATTCTGTACATGACTCTGTACTTGACTCTGGCTCCTCTGGAGCTTTTGCATGTTACATGCTATCTTCTGAAGACAGCACATGTATCTTCTAAGTGTATACAAAATGTATTTTCATATGTTGCTATTTGTGTGCCTGCACGTCCACTTGCGAATTTCACAAAGATAATATCATATAGGCCTTTAGTCTTATCTACAGTAGAAATTAGTAGTAGACACTCAGAGAATGAGGAATTTAGCTTACAAAGATTGCACACATAATAATGATACACATCAACATGTGATATGTGTACCAGATTTCGATATATAACTTGCAGGCAAACTCAACATGAAGTATCATGTTTAGTCTTCATGTTTTTCATAATATTATTGAAGTTATTTTATAGCAGCAAAATTGCCATCAGTAATCAGACATAATGTGGCAAATATTTTTCACTTTTTAATCCAAGTGATGATGTACATGCACATGTTTATTTTTTACATGGGAAAAAGTTTGATATGCCAGTTATCAAATCTAATCTATTTCTGTAGTAAAAGGACTGTTCACATATTGTTAATGTGGAAATGTTTGCGCTGTATTTATTTTTGTGCTTTACATTTTCCAAGCATGCAGCAGCCACAAAAATAACAGTGCGCGAATATATTCCTTCTTTGTATAGGTCAGTGTAAGAAAGCTTAGAATTTGAATTTAAAACCAAGTACAACTGCCTAAAAATCAAAAAGTGCAAAATTAATTGCGCAAAAAATTCAATTTTTTACAGTAACTCCTATTGAGGAGTTAAACTGCCACAGTGAATGACAAGAGTCTGGGCAAGTTTGAACAAGCAGTGGTGACTGGTAGTCAAATTGCTGTAGTGTTGGCATGGCAACAATATTACCAATTGGAAACCATTTTGCATTCATTCAATTTTAATATGATGGCATGGTATGATGATAAAGGTACTATGGTTTAATGAAATGACAAATAATGTTATATATTTAATCAGATTGTGAATATATCTCATTCATCTTTTAGTCATTCAATGCACAACGTTATGATACAATGTATGTTGTGAAAAAAAATTATAGGAGTTGTGGATTTATAAATTCACAATCTATTGTCTTGTGATATTATTTAATTTGATTATTCTAAAGACTCTTGAAAGTGGTATATTCATTTAATATAATTTCCTGTGTTATAATATATATCCTACCTTGACATTTTAGTGTGTTAAAACATCATAGTAAGGTCACAGCCAAGGATATACATCCTAAATTAACATACCAGGAGCTTTTATTTAGATAATAATCATGATCATGTAAAACAGCTTGATTTCAATACCCTAAGAATGGTCAAATTCATAATGTAACATTCATGTTGATACAAATACAGGCATAATTATGTAGTATAGCACTGAATAGTGCTGTTATCGACATGCTGATCTCAAATTTATGTTGCTCTTGTGGTGTAGCCTAATTTTCAGTCATCTTAATAGACAGGGAAAAGGGAACTAAAGAATGAAGTCCTGTGTGATGGAAGAAACATACATGTTTATCATGTCATGGACATGATAACAACAAATGGGAAGGATTGAGGGACAGATAAAATCTTTTTGGTCTTGCCTGATATCTTTCTGTCTGTAAAATGGTATTATAAATTACTCATCTTATTACTAATATGGTTGTCTAAAAGTAAATATTTGTTCTTGTTAATAAATTGTGAGAGTTATTTTCCACATAATTGTGTGTTGAAGATTCACAGTTCAAGACATGGATCATAATAGTACCCTGCTGAACATGTTGAGAGTGGCAGTACCTTGTTTATAGCTATCAAGTTTGCAGCACATGTTTATTGGCACTAATATTTATGCAACAATTCTCAGCTGTCGAACAGTAGATAAACAATTGTTGAACTTAATCATCAGATTTTTTTTCCATAATTATATCAATCAGAGCTACAAGGAATTCAGAATTCTAGATTGTGCTACGTATGTCAACATGAAATAAATAAATAAAATAAATAAATAAATGAAATAAATTAACGATATAGGTAAACAAATGTAATCAACAGACAAATAAATAAATAAAATAACAAATGTATAAAATTTAAATAAACTATAATAACATCAAATAATAAAATAAAAGCCCAAATTCAGTTATTTTTCCAACTGAACACAGGCTAGCCACGTTTGTCACTACCTATTGGGTGCCCCTAATAAGTCAGTGCCACATTGTCAGTATATTTCCAACAGATTTGCGACTGTGTTACGTAGACAGATGTTTCTTTGAGAGTGAAATCTTGGCATGTCAAATGCTTAGCTGCATCTATATGAGATGACACGCATGCAGGATGTTATCAGAATACTCTCATGCACAAGGCTCAGTTCAACTGCATCTATATGAGATGACATGCATACAGGATGATAGCAGAATATGCTCATACACAAGGCTCAGTTCAACAGTGTAAACACCAATTGGAGTCAAATTGAGAAAATTTTAAAATTTAGGTATATGCTCCAATTTTTTGATTGCTATTATAAATTCATAAACAGTCAAATTTATAAACAGGACTACTGTATTTTCCAATAATTGTAGTATAAATATTTGCTCGAATGAAGAATTTGTGATATTTTTCAGATGAAAATTTAGGACATTTTCATGTATGTCAAGGGCCAGGTAAAAATATTTGCAAAAATGAATAGGGCCTACATATTATCAATATCCATACGTTGAAAGTCATGTGTGTTGTTCAATGTGTAAGTAGACCCAGTGAACTTTTCATTCAGTGCAACATGCTACAAACTAATTAGGCTAATATGTGCCTGATTTAGTGCACACATCTCTTTGATGCACTGGTAATATTTTCTACAAAATCAAAGCAGAATATCATCTTTTTTACCATCAATTCATTACTGCTGACACCAGCAGACTATGAGAGTCTGGAAACTGTATTGCCCCATGTATATGGCTATATGGGAAATGATTTCAAATTCCGTATGATTTCATATTCTGTATAACCCCCATGTATATGGCTATATGGGAAATGATTTCATATTCTGTATGATATCATATTCTGTATAGCCCCGTGCATATGGCTATATGGGAAATGATTTCATATTCTGTATAGCCCCTTGCATATGACACACATAGGATTGTCATGCATGAGGAACAAACAGTGCCTTCCCCTACACCAAGTGTCACTTTGGTTGACACAGCAATTACATGGATCTTGCCCAAGTCCCCTTTAAATTTGTGATATATTTCATATTGGATCACACAATTTAAGGGACTATGGTTGCTGCATTGACACATCTCCTTTAAAATGTAGTGTTGATATCTTGTTTGCATAGTTGACTTGAAATATCTTATTAGATTTATTCCTGCCAAGTTACTCAGACAGAAATGTGAATTTTTGACGTGATCTGATCCAATTACTTTAATGTCAGCACTCATGCAATTGGGATGCATACTTGAGATTTCATCAACAAACAGTGCTCGTGGAGCATTAGAGCAGCTATTTATTATAATTTAATCTAAAACTTAATTTTGCAATTAATGCCTTTCCTTCTTATAACTTTATAATTAACATGTTAAAAACTAAAATGTAGTAAGCCTACTGAGACTGAGGGATAGCGCAAGCTCAAAAATTTAAAGGGTCCAATTGATTTTTTCCGGACCTGCAAATCCCAAATTTAAAAATGATCAAATACTGATTTAGAGTCGACAAAATAACCTGCCCACACAATATTTCGGTTCAAACCTCTTTATTGTATTTTAAAACAATGGTTTTCATAAAAATAAAGATCATAGGCTAGCCCTTTCTTCAAACAGGATAAATTACGAAAACCATTGTGTTGGTCAGTCTTGCAAGTATTTTAATTGACTCAATCAGTACTCAGTGCAGCAGTCTTCATGACCACATCCTCAGCAAAGGATTTACATAATTTAAGCTTCTGTGCATCGTAAAATTTAAGGGGTCCATGCAGTTGTGATCGGATCTATTGGTCAATTTCAAATTGTAATTTACGGATCCAAACCATCCGAAAGGGTAATGGGATGCACAGACCCAAACCAGTAGAGACTATGAGACAAATACCTAGACCATTAGACCATGCACAAACCAAGCCAGCAGAATACTTCACTGTCATTATCAGTGAGTTGCTGAATCAGAAAAACTTTATTATCACAAATTATCAAAAACTAATTTTGCATTCGAAACAACCTTATCAGTGTAAATTGTCAAATTTTGGTCATTGATTTTGGAGATGTTGGTATGGACACTTGTAACTACATGCAATTGAATGGAGCTTCATAATAATCAACACTGCTGTTTTCTTCTCCTATTTTGACTTTTTTTAAATGTTTTATGGCACTTTTATTGCTATTCCTACACATTTTAATTTTTAATGTGTTCACTGAGATCACTGATAGAGCCTTTAAATGGATACAACAATGCATTCAATACCATCATAATTCTGTAGATACATCATACATTTAACACCATGAATAGCAGTTGTGCTCCAGGACCACTGTCGCTTGACAAAATCTCAAATAATCAAATTGGCATACAATTGGTAATTGCTTAAACAACTCAAGGGAAAAGAGAATTTGCATTTCTAGAATTAACCTGGAGAAAGTAGTCCTAATTTGTGATGTTTTCTCACAGTTATTTGAATATTTCTCTTTATTGTGACATAAAAACCCTGTTGTACAGGACAAAACCAACCTAGATTTTGCGTTTTGGGGATTTTAGTTTTTTTCCTGTATGCATGTAAATTAGCTGTGGAATTTCAGTGGATTTATTTTTAATCAACATAACACAAAGTGAGTGAAAAAATGCAAATGTTTATACATTTGGGTGATTTTTATGGTAATTTCAAACCATACACAAAAAAAATAAGAGCCCAACCAACCCTACCCTACTTGAAATGTCTACCCACCCGTAGAACAAAGTTTTTGTTGTTGCCAAATACTTGTTTGTAGAGAAGCAAGGAAATTTGATTTGTAATCATGGACCTCAAGCTGACTTTGTAGCTCTGTTGGTAGGACTGTTGGCTCAGAAGAAACCCAAAGGTTAATGATTCAAATACCAGAATGTTATTCTTCAGGGAGAGACCTTGCAATATCCTGTTATGTTTATGACACAGCTACCCAGCAAACACAAAACGTTTTAAAAACGTTTTAAATAAGTTATATTTTGGCTTTTGGTTTACATAAAACGTTTTAATAACATTAAAATGTCGGGTTATATAAAGGTCATGAAAACGTTTTAAAACGTTTTGTATGAAGACACACTACAACAATATTTTTAAAATGTTTTCAAAAATGTTATTGTAAACTATTTTTGCAAACATTTTTTGCCAAATATTTTGTCAAAACTTAAATAACATTATGTTAAAATATTTGCACCCAGCAAACACAGAAATGTTCTTAAATTTTTTTTCAAAACGTTTTAATAACATTTAAATGTCGGGTTATATAAAAGGCATGAAAACGTTTTTAAAACGTTATTGCAAATATTTTGGGCAAACATTTTTCGCAAAATATTTTTTCAACCCCAAAATAGCATTCTGTATAGAATGTTTTGTATCAAGTTTTCAAAAATGTTTTTGGAATGTTATTAAAACGTTTTTATACCCTTTATATACCCTTTATATAACCCGACATTTAAACGTTTTCTGACAACCTTTTATAACCTTTTGCGAATGATGTTGAAAACGTTTTGTGTTTGCTGGGTATAGGTTGAGTATAAACTTTTTGAGTGGACAGTTTTGTTTATTTTCTGCTCTGATTGTTAAATATGACTACACTCTACATCTATGCAATCTGTCTGCTACCATGATTATATTGAAGGTGCCCACTATAATAATCTTATTTAAGGAGTCACAATTTCTTATATTACTCAATTGTAATCCTTTATGTGGTTTGGTATTGTATTATAAACAAAAATAAGGTATTGGGAACTTTAAAAGAATAGGGCAATAATTAATATTTTTCATATATTTCTCAACAAGTATACACATTGATTAACTACCCGATATCAGCAGTAGATGTGAGTATTGATAAACTACCTGATATCAGCAGTAGATGTGAGCATTGATAAACTACCTGATATCAGCAGTAGATGTGAGCTTTGATAAACTACCTGGTATCAGCAGTAGATGTGAGTATTGATAAACTACCTGATATCAGCAGTAGATGTGAGCATTGATAAACTACCTGATATCAGCAGTAGATGTGAGCATTGATAAACTACCTGATATCAGCAGTAGATGTGAGCTTTGATAAACTACCTGGTATCAGCAGTAGATGTGAGTATTGATAAACTACCTGATATCTGCATTAGATGTGAGCATTGATAAACTACCTGATATCAGCATTAGATGTGAGCATTGATAAACTACCTGATATCAGCAGTAGATGTGAGCATTGATAAACTACCTGATATCAGCAGTAGATGTGAGCATTGATAAACTACTTGATATCAGCAGTAGATGTGAGCATTGATAAACTACCTGATATCAGCAGTAGATGTGAGCATTGATAAACTACCCGATATCAGCAGTAGATGTGAGCATTGATAAACTACCTGATATCAGCAGTAGATGTGAGCATTGATAAACTACCCGATATCAGCAGTAGATGTGAGCATTGATAAACTACCCGATATCAGCAGTAGATGTGAGCATTGATAAACTACCTGATATCAGCAGTAGATGTGAGCATTGATAAACTACCCAATATCAGCAGTAGATGTGAGCATTGATAAACTACCTGATATCAGCAGTAGATGTGAGCATTGAGAAACTACCCGATATCAGCAGTAGATGTGAGCATTGATAAACTACCTGATATCAGCAGTAGATGTGAGCATTGATAAACTACCTGATATCAACAGTAGATGTGAGCATTGATAAACTACCTGATATCAGCAGTAGATGTGAGCATTGATAAACTACCTGATATCAGCAGTAGATGTGAGCATTGATAAACTACCTGATATCAGCAGTAGATGTGAGCATTGATAAACTACCTGATATCAGCAGTAGATGTGAGCATTGATAAACTACCCGATATCAGTAGTACTCAGTAGTAGTAGATATGTGCATTAATAAACTTCCTGATATTAGCAGTAGATATGAGCATTGATAAAGTATCTGATATTAGCAGTAGATGTGTACATTGATAAACTACCCAATATCAGTAGTAGATGTGTGCATTGATAAACTACCCAATATCAGTAGATATGTGCATTGATAAATTTCCTGATCTCAGCAGTAGATATGAGAATTGATAAACTACCTGATATCAGCAGTAGATTTGAGCATTGACAGGCTACCTAATATTAGCAGTAGGTGTGTGCATTGATAAACTACCTGATATCAGCAGTATATGTGAGGATTGATAAACTACCCGATATCAGCAGTAGATGTGGGCATCGATAAACTACCCGATATCAGCAGTAGATGTGAGCATCGATAAACTACCCAATATCAGTAGATGTGTGCATTGATAAACTACCCATTATCAGTAGTAGATATGTGCATTGATAAACTACCTGATATCAGTAGTAGATGTGTGCATTGATAAACTACCTGATATCAGTAGATGTGTGCATTGATAAATTACCAAATATCAGCAGTAGTTGTGAGCATTCATAAACTACCTGGTATCAGGAGTAGATGTGAGCATTGATAAACTTTTATATAAAATTTTGTATTAATTATGCATGCACCACATACTTTAGTTTGCATTGATAAACTACCTGATATCAGCAGTATATGTGAGGATTGATAAACTTCCTGATATCAGCAGTAGATGTGGGCATCGATAAACTACCCGATATCAGCAGTAGATGTGAGCATCGATAAGCTACCCAATATCAGTAGTAGATGTGTGCATTGATAAACTACCCGTTATCAGTAGTAGATGTGAGCATTGATAAACTACCTGATATCAGTAGTAGATGTGTGCATTGATAAACTACCTGATATCAGTAGTAGATGTGTGCATTGATAAACTACCCAATATCAGTAGTAGATATGAGCATTGATAAACTACCTGATATCAGTAGTAGATATGCGCATTGATAAACTACCTGATATCAGTAGTAGATGTGTGCATTGATAAACTACCTGATATCAGTAGTAGATGTGTGCATTTATAAACTACCTGGTATCAGGAGTAGATGTGAGCATTAATAAATTTTGTATTAATTATGCATGCACCACATACTTTAGTTTGTGTTGCATAATAAGTAAATAAATAAAATAAGAGACATGTAAAACTATCCATATAAATAGCTACTGTATGCTATGACCCATATGCAGCAGCTATAGATGACAACGTAATCAGACTATAATTTATTGATTGAAACAATAAATCACAGAGATAATTAGCCATGTAGTGAAGCCAAGTATATTATACACAGTAGTAGAAACAGATGTATATTCCATTATGAATTGACTGCCATTAATCATTACATGCATATAATATTTTGTTATGTAGTGTCTACTATGACATATCCTGTTGTTGTAATGACTATATCTATTTCTATGCATAAAACAGAAAATATAAATTTATTTTATGGATATTTCATTTATAACCCACAATCATTACCTATCATGACTCCTGACAGAAATGGTTCTAAAGAGGCACTAAACCTTGTACACAGGATCTGTCACAACAGATGTGTGACCTCTTCCGCACACTGTGTGTTACAAATATACATGTAGGAGCATTGCTACTTAGCAATGTTGTGGTAAAAGTATTTGTTCAAATTCACTGAAACTTTCGCACAACCTAGGAAATCTATTTTATTTTCATGGTTCTAAGTGTCACAGAAAGTGTTACTCAAAACATATGCTACCAAAACAAGGTTCTCCCTGCAAATGCTCAAATGTGCTTTTTTTTCTCACGCTTTTCTAGCAAAGCACCTGAAGGCTGTTGCAAAGCGTACGCTGGAATTAAAGCATGCATTTGACAGGCGTACGCACACACAGTATGCATTTTGCAGGTAGAACCTCGTTTTGAGATGACCATGCGATATACGAATAATCTGGTTTAGTTAGATAGAGGTGGTGGAAAATTTGCCATGGAGATAACTGCATGATGGAACCATATATATAAGATAAAACATTGATATTTCTAAATTTCTAACCTTACCAAGTAACATAAATAATACTAGAGTTGTACGGTAAAATATCACAGATTCTCGCTCATATTACGTGGTAGGGTATAGTTTCATTATTAATATTAAATTGTAACAGTTTTAGTTCTGCCCCATGTTCTTAAAGGTGCATTTTGTAATGTCATCATCTTTTTTTCAGTATGGATCGATATATATCAACGACAAAACCATATTTCTGAAATTTCAGTTGGGCGTTTGCGAACATAATTAGAAGTATTAGCCTACTCCATAGGCCACTGTGTTTATTATTATTGTCTTTTGACAGACATTAAATACAAATTGGAGAATTTCTTTGGCAAAAGGACAAAATCTGCAAGCAATGTTTGTGCATACATAAATATCTCAACATTTTTGGAGGTAAGTGTGGGGGATGTGGTTGTGGATCATGAAATGCCCCTTTAAAAAAAGACAATTTAAGGGGCCTCTTAGTCTTATCATTCTTATCATGCTTAGAAAGTCAAGCTGATAATGTTGCATGTAAACAGTTCAGTAGATGATTATAAACAAATGAGTAGAATGAGTGAACTGCTATCGCAACTCAACAGCTGGATGATGTTTATGTGATTTTATGGATTTTTATTCTTTCAAATCTCAGTCTCTCAATTTGCGAATGCTATGAAGAGCCTATATGTGACATGATCACGGGGAATGGGTCACATGTCAGCAATTTTCAATTAGAAGTTTTTTATATAATTTCCTGGCAGTTTACAAATGCTACATTTTGATGCAAACCCTATCAAAATCGGGCATCTGGTTACCAAGTTATTGAGCAATGGCTGAAAATAATATAAAACAAGAATTTGAACACTATTTTTGCCAATATCTCAAAAACAATATTAGTGACATCCGACTCGTTCCCCTTGATCATGTCACATAGTAGTATTCATCCTATCCAATTCTTTCACTACAATGGGCAAAGTATCAACCTTGTACCAATACAAAACATGATTGCATAAATTACATGGGTCATTACTGAATACATTAAGTGCAAGTTTTTGGTGTCCACGCCTGTTTGTGCTACTTTTGTTACTAATAACACATGTTTTACATGGAAACCTATTAGACATTTTAGAAAACCTGAAAAAATGGTTTTCTAATACGCTTGTTTCTTAGAAATTGTGCATTTGTTTTTTGTTCTGCAGCTCAAAGCATGATGTGATGTAGTAAATATGCAAACCTTAAATGCAAGGTTGTATTGACACTTTGCACAAATCTGCCATCTTGCTACCAAAACGAGTTTCACCTTTCAAACTCATGCACAATGCATTTTTGCGCTTTTCTAGCAATGTGTCAGAAGGCTTTTGCAAAGCATGCATCAAATAAATTGTATATGAAAAGCCTACGCACACACAACGCACACTTGCGGGTAGAACCTCTTTCTGAGATAACCGTGCAAAAGGTCTGTAGGCTTTGATACCTCCTCTTAGGACATAATGTGGCTGATTTAGTGCAACATGCTATGTTATATAATTTGGTGATTTACATGATGTTGGCAACGTGTAATCAAGTTTACATGACCATATGAATATTTACATGACCATATACATTCTATTAAAACTTTTCATGCCCCTATAAGTACCCTACCAAAAATTTCAACTCAACTGGTACCAAAGAGGAGTCAGGCATACAATACGTAATTAATGATTTGTTTCTAAACCATAAGAAATTGTAATAAGAAGGATCCAAACAAGCAGCTACAATGTAAAAAATAATGGAACTATTGTGTAAATATATGAACAATTTAACATGTGCTTGTGTAAGGACATAAAATACAGACCTACGGATGTCAAAGAGAGAGAGAGAGGGTTGTCTAGTTCGGCCAGCCATGCAGCCTTACATCATTTGCTCACTGGTTAACCTAGTGTGTGTGAAAGAGATGTGTGTACGCATATTCCATGTCCAGCTAACAGGGGTAGCGCTAGAACTAAACACTCGAGTGTCCGCAGGGACCCCCGAACTTGAAAAAAATTAAAAAGTAGGGGGTCCGGAGTAGAGTTTGGTGAGTCCCAGTTGCACAAATGCAGCATAACTAGTATATCTGCAATAGCGCTAGATTTAAAAACTGAGGGTCTGCAGGGACCCCTGAACTTGCAGAAAATTTAAAAACAGGGGGTCCCAACTCTATTTTGGTGGGTCCGGGACCCCAAAAAGCAACTTAGCGCTACCCTTGCCAGCTAATCATCAAGTTATTAAATGCACCATGGTTAGATTATTATTTAGAGCTAAGGTACTACCATCAGGCATATATGTGTATCGATATGAGTAAAGGAGACGCATGTCGGCAATTACAGATTTGGCAGTATAGAGGTGAATATGTGCATAACTCACAAACTGTGTAGGATTGCAGTACTTCAGCTTTTTTAGTACTAGTTGTTGCTTAGTCTTAGTAGTCAGCCCCAAATAATCACAACTTAACTACGAATATGATGATTGATGACTATTATCTGGTCAAAAAAATTTGAATAAAAGTTAAAGGCAACCTTAAGTGCCCAAAATGCGAATATAAGCATATTAAGGCAAAAAGAACAGATTATCAGTGGAGTAAGCAACATGTTAAAACTATAAACTCCCTCAAAACTGTTGAATTTGTACTCACAAATAAAATATAATTAGCATATTATAGACTAATTTCAGCAACTATGACATGGACATAAAATGATTTGCAGTATCAATTTCAAGAAATTTAATGGAAAATATTTCCCTTATTCATGCAATAGACACGACTACCACTAATATTTGATAGTTGACATGTCATACAACCCTAATAATGTACATGTTTTTTGTTCTCTACAGAACAAACAACCATGTCAGCATTACTTTCATATGATATACTTATGTTTTGATCAAACTGATGATGAAGTGTACTTTTATTGAATTCTGCGATATTGTCAATTTCATAATATTCAAAATTTGCACACACAATGTGGTGTAGTAGTGATAGTGTTTTGTGAATTGTTTTAATCGCCCAAGAGAGTAGACCCATCTACTGCGGATATCAGGTAGTTTTTCAATGCCTATATCTACTGCTACTATTAGGTAGGTAGTTTATCAATGCTCACACATCTGCTGCTGATACCAGGTAGTTTATCAATGCTCACATATACTGCTGATATCGGCTAGTTTATCAATGCCCATATCTACTGTTGATATCAGGTAGTTTATCAATGCTCACATCTACTGTTGATATCAGGTAGTTAGTTTATCAATGCCCATATCTATTGCTGATATCAGGTAGTTTATCAATGCCCATATCTACTGCTGATATCAGGTAGTTTATCAATGCTCACGTCTACTGTTGATATCAGGTAGTTTATCAATGCCCATATCTACTGCTGATATCAGGTAGTTTATCAATGCCCATATCTACTGCTGATATCAGGTAGTTTATCAATGCCCATATCTACTGCTGATATCAGGTAGTTTATCAATGCCCATGTCTACTGCTGATATCAGGTAGTTTATCAATGCCCATGTCTACTGCTGATATCAGGTAGTTTATCAATGCCCATGTCTACTGCTGATATCAGGTAGTTTATCAATGCCCATGTCTACTGCTGATATCAGGTAGTTTATCAATGCTCACATTGATTTGTCACACATGGAGACCAAAAAAATGTACTAATAGCATTTATTGGGAAAGCCCTGAAATCGAATGATAATTTACATTTTTAAGCTTGAGCAGTACAAAGGTGTGCTTGTGTAACATTTAGCGCACATTATTGGTACAATGCGTTGGACACAGAATGCATCCAAGCATGCCCATCAAATTAGAGTTTACCGTGTGCATGGTGTAATAATCTGGAGGTATGCAATGAGTGACATGCAAACATGTTGGAGTAGGTTCTCTTTGTGTCTAATCTCTATGGGGATGACAGGGACAGTAACTTCACCTGCTTTTTTCCTCCCTGTAGATACTGTCTATTATTTCACAGTGTTGGTGCACCCTTTGACCTGCAAACACAAATGGTAAACCTGCCTGCAGATCTAAGGGTTGAGCTATTCTATTGGAGGTCTGCCATACCCCCTGTGGAAGATTTAAGAAAAGTCTTCCATTGAGGGATAATTGAATTGGTTAGGGTCAATTAATTTGAAACCCATACTCACCCTGAATTTGGCTTTACCTGTATCTTCCACAACTGCAATGAGTATTTCAAATGGAAGATATATTCTATTTGAAACACACACTCCCTATGTGGAAAACTTCAGCTAAATTTTCCACAAGGGAATGTGGAATTAAACTGGAATAGCCCATATTTGCTCTGTATGATATGCATATTGCTTTGGTACCAGAACCTCAAATTTCTAATTCCCGACATCTGTCTCATTTACTTGTACTGGGTCACGTATCATTTTGTCCTGGCACCAGTACCAGCTTTAACTTAATCAAAATATACGGTAGTTGGTTTGCAATCATAATATGCATGTTATTCTTGAATTTTGATCATATTTTGTATGAAAATATTTAACATGTTGCTGCCGGAGTTGATTTAACTTAGGTTGTATAGTTTTGAGAAATTAAGTATTTTAGATTCGGAACGGTGTGAATTTATTTAATCTCAAAATTGGTACGATATGACAGTGAAAAATTAATTAGAATTTCATTTTCGCAGACTGCTACATATTTACTTGGGTAAAAGGTCTTTTAAATTTGATGTGTGTGTGTGGGGGTGTTTATCATCAGAATAATTCATAATATTGTGCTTCAATAAACATCACCATAAAACTAACAAGCCATCAGTAAATCTAATTTGAACCCAATCCACACATTGCCCATACCCCTTATGTATAGGAATATGCATGTTGTATGTAACGTTTAAATAAGCAAGTGGTTTGTGTAATTTTCAATATGGCGTCACACACGCACACATAAATATCACCTGCTTATAGATAGAGGAGTAAGCTCTCTCTCTCTCTCCTCACTCTCACTCACTATATGCATCCATCGTATGCTAGCTACTAGCTAGTTCCCTATACTGCACATGAGCTGGGCCTCATTGTGCTCTAAGACAACTGCCAATAATGGCTTATCCTTAATGGGACATTTCAACTGCTACCTGACAGTTAAATCAGATAGTATTGACATACAATTTTCCTGTAATTCTTAATAGTCAATCCTGCTCTATATTTGTGCATCTTTTTAATTTACCATCTATTTTAAACCTTACTATTAAAAAGCTTTTCTACACAGTTTTAATTGCACTCGTCTACTCCTACACAACATGTACCACATGCCCTTTTATGTGTACTACCCCTTTTATTTAATTTCAAATATTGCTCAAGAAGAGCTCACTGGCCAAATGAATAATTTTTGCATGAAGAAACATGATTATTTAATTAGAGCCTGACTAGCTGTCCATGTTGCATTTTTTACTATACCGTACTGTGTATAATAAGATCAGCTATACACTGCTTGGTTATTTGCTTGTGTGGTTTAATACAAAATTAAGGTGTTTGTGTGTTTATAGGTGCCTCTTGTTTCTATGGGTAATTCTATACATTGAAGGAACAGGTTTATTACAAGGTTTGCAGCAGTCTCACATGGCTCATTATTTGTTTGTTCATTTGTTTGTCTGCTTCCATGTTTTGTAGTACTAATTCAAATTTCCGTACTGTAGCTGCTTTATCTCACTTTAATTTCAGTTTTTTGTTATTTATTTCATTTGATTTCATGTAAGGTTTTTTTAATTTCATTATATTGTGTGTGACCTTTTCCCTTGTGTGATATACATATATAATGCTAACTAAAACAGCTGTGCCAGTTAATTGTGATGTTTTAATCAAAAAGTAACCTATTGATGATTAATTTTGAGGATTCAATTTTAAAAAGGTTGACAAAGTTAACATGACGTTATGTTACATGCACTGGTGGATGTGTTTGAAATGAAATTAGATTTAACAATAACATTATATTTTCCTGTAAATGAGATGTAGATATTTAGCAACAGTAAAATTTGCACACAAAATTTGAAATGACATGTGGCTGTTGTGATTGATCCTGTGCATGATATAATTTTACTTGCTGCATTTTTTTTTTTAAGATGTACATGTAACTTGTGGCATGAAAAAAAGAAAACCTGGATAAAATTGCCCAGATAAGAAAGTAATTCCATCATGGGGCGGAAGCTAGGAGATGGAGGGGACATGCCCCTCCCCCCCAAAAAAAATCCTCATGGAAAAAAATTAAAGCACTGTATCTTCCTTTTCATTGTGAATGAACACTGTTTGGGGCCAAAATAGGGTAAAATTGCATCATTTTGCATATAAAATAGCACAATTTTGCATGCGAAGCGCACTGACCCATCAAAATACTAAAAAAATTTTACCTTCATCTTGGGCAAAAAGAGTCTGAAATTAACATTTTTCACATATTTCTCACACACATGTTCAAGTCAAACCTGCACAAAATATGCTTGTCCCCCTAAATTTTAATGCTTCTGCTGCCACTGCATTCAGTCCTGAATGATGAAGATTCAACCACTCACACCTGCTGCACCAGTACTGTGATAACCAATAGCATTCTTGTAGAAATACATAACTTACTATGAATTCCTGTCTACTTATTCAATTCAGTCCTCTTCCCTTCCATCCTTCCATTACATAGCTCATTGAAGTCAGGGAGTCAACAATATGTGATTAGTCCAATCCATCTTTCTGCTACTGATACAGTTACTTATTATTGACCTCTCTTGACCAACAGCATTTAACACATCCTTGTTTGTTGTTTTGTCTTTCCAACTAACTTTTTCTCCACATCATATTTCAAAAGCTTTCAGTCTCCTTTATCCTCTTTCTGCAGTGTCCATCTCTAAGCTTCATACAAGGCCACACTCCTTCACAGTTCTCTTTTTTGTGTCCTTATTTAGGCTTTTGGTTAATTGAATACCTCCTTTCCCATGATCCTTGCTCTTACCTTGCTCCAACTCCTCCCATCCGCTGTAATCAGACTACCTAGATATTTGAAATGCTCAACATGCTCCACCTTCTGTCCATCTATCATGTCCATAGTGATGTTTAAAATCCAGCCCTCTTTTCTTAATATCTTCATCACTTACGTCTTCACATCATATTCTTTTGTTCTTTCATTCAATCTGTCTATGCCACCATTGCTTGGTCATCTGCAAATCGCACATCTTTCAATAACCCTCCTCCAACGTATAGGTACACCTCTTCTATTTTTCCATTGCCTTTATTATCATCATCATATCATTATATTGAGAGCACCGGTGACAGTGCACATGCTTGACACACACCACCAACTACACTTGGGTTTGAAACTTCATCTGCCACCCCCCCCTCCTTCTGCCACTTGTCTCATGTATTATATTAGTTGGCTTACTGCCTATCCAGTCAACTCTGATTCTCTACAGAATATCTAACATCTTCACCAATATTATACCCTGTCCCAGTTCCAGACATCTGTCCCTGAGCAATTGCTTCACTGGTGTTATGGCCTTGCCTGAAACCAAAGTGGGGTTTTCAGACTTCCAATAACATCTTTAGCCTGTGATTCCACCCTCTACAGAATGATCTTTGATGCATGTGGAATCAGGATTATGGTACTTCAGTCTTTGTATTTAGTGGCATATATTGCAGCAGAATCAGTGTTGATTTCATAAAGCCATTGAACAGTCTCCTGATGTGCAACTTTGCTTGCAGATTTCCTTCAATTCCTCAAGTATCCATGTCACTTAAGGTTCTTTATCATCTTTGCTTATACCATCCATCTCTTCTGCTTTCTTCTTCAACCGCAATGCATCAGATGGGTGGCTGTGGAATACTTGTAATAATAACAAATTACCTAGTTTTGCAAAACTTTCTGCTCAACAGGATTTTTCATTACTGCCCCTAGACTGGTCTTTGAAATTAATACTGCAATTTTTCAATTGCCCCATTTACAAGCTGCTACAAAATCATCGCTATCATTTACAAATCGCAAAAGATGGGTGACTGCTAGTTCATATGATAATAAGAAGAAGAAGAAAAAAAAAGAAGAAGAATACACCTCAGAGTTTTGTGCAGAAAACTGCCTCAAAGTGCTTTAACAAAATAACAACAAAATGTTTTACAGAGTACAGAGAAGTGAGGAGCAACAGGGTATAACAAATGGACAAGCACGAAGCCAACAGTTAGTAAATACCATGTTGCTTTACAATCATGTTCAGAAGTATCAACTTACATGTACTTAAACTTCATAATTTACATAAATTACAAAGCCTATATCAAAACAAATATGTATCTAAAAAACAACATATTGATATTGAAAATACTGATTGAATAAACAAGTTTGAAAATTTGTCCTTGTCCTTGCAAATGTGAGGCGGCAGCCATATTGTACACAAGGAACTAGTGGTTACTTATTGCAGGATAGTTGACATGATCTATTACAGGATACAATGAGCCTGCTAGTTACCTTGCATGTGCCTCAGCATCCTGGCTCTGCTTCACGTTATAATTATTTCCATTAATTCATATCTTCAGTAGATAGCAAATTATAATCATGTTATACCTTTTCATGGCAATAGATATATAATTTGATTAGTGTGTGCCTTTAAGTGTGTTGGTATGATTTGTGTAAAGTAGGCCTAAAATATTGTCGGGTTGCCCTCTAGGGCGAGTTTCTCGATGGGCGGCTAGTTGGGCAGTCTAGTTTCAAGGCTAAAAAGGTCATAATACCAGGCTTAGCAGAAAACATGTTTCCCGAAGCACGGCTAAGTTAGCCTTGAGTCTTCGTTAGACTTGTGTGTCAGGCTTGTAGGATTAGCACCAGACTTTGTTAAAATGGCTTCTCTCAAAATTGGTCTTCTATAGTTGTGTAGTCTATGCAAGCCTGTTAGGCCAGAGCAGGTCTTAGCTCATAAACCTGGGTCTGTTTCAATTTGGAAGTCTTTTAAATTGTTAATGCAAAGTTTTTAGCTTTACATCTATCATCTATCAAAGGCCTATCATTGTCATTTTCATTTTAATGCCAGCAAGACTTCTGAAATGATAATAATAAAGTCAGGTGATATCTAATGTTCAATAAGTACACAAAATGTATGTTCTTCAAGTCGTAAATTTAATAAAATAGGAGTTTTATGTGAATCATAGATAATGATATTCTGCTCATTCACAGCGTTGTCATCTGTGAAAGAAGATGAAGAAGATGACAATCATGACACTGATGACAATGTTGGATCATAACAAAATTGCAGGTTTTCTTTTCTGTAGGCTCAGTTAGGTTTTGTGCTTTTTTGGGACACAAAGAAAAAATAATGAGGAAAAGCTTCATTAATACAAGCAGATATTCATGATAAGGTCAAGTGGAAATCAAATAATACATTAAAGATACAAAAACATAACAATTGTTGTACATCAAGTTTTTGGCAGCGTAAGCCCGAGCACAATACTGCAGGTCTAGGCTAATCTTTGCATGGTAACATTGGGATAATGAAATGGCAACCAGTGCAGGACAGTAGCTCATTCAAAATCTAACCAAACTGCTTCAAGCTTGTGGCCTTGTACAAGAGATGCGGCTTTCAGGGTACTAAAGCTAGGTTGAATTTACGTTCAAGAAATCTGGCTTGTGTCAAGACTCTGACTTCGAGAACGGACTAGGCTTAGAAGCCTCAAGGTTGCCCAAAGTGTAATGCTTACTAAGGCAATAGACACAAATTAGTTTGATCTTTCGATCGGATGTCGATGCTTGTTCTATCCTTATTATTCATTAAATCAATTAATTTACCATTGTTAATTGTGATAAAATAGTAATTTGTACCTATAGGGATTTTGACCAATATAAATTTAGCGTTAAATCTGATTAATTAGTTGATAGTTCATTAATAACAAGCATCGAAGCAGCATCGGCGGTCGATCTAAAGATTAAACCAATTTGTTTCTGGTGCCTAAGCCGCCTATCAAGAAACTCGCCCCCTAGTGACAAAACACATTCAAGCAGGGAAAGATCTAAAAATTGCAGTTTCTAAAAATTGTATTAAAAAAGAAGAAGGAAATCAAAAAATTAAATATTCTTTTGGATTTTTTGTTTGCTCATTTGATTCCTTTATTTGTAAATTCAAATAGAGGCCATCGCAGCTATTTTTTTTTCCTTTTAAATTGGATTGGATGAATTCTATTATCATCCGACTTTTTCTTAAACTTAGCTGAAGGAATTTAGTTTGATAATCTTACCGAAAAAGTTGGCCAGTTTCTTCCTTGCTTTTTAACTGTGCAACCATAACGCGCGTAAAATATGTGTGTGAGTCTTAAGATATCAAACAAGTTATGTTAAGCATATGTGCACATGTTAGGATTACGCAGGGTATAATGTAGACTTCTCCGTAGTCCACTTGCCCATTTTGCATACTCTGGCTATTACATTTAAGCATAAAACGTTGATTTGTATTAATTTGTGTGCAATTGATAGATTTTCACATGTGATATTTTCAGTCACCATACTCCCTCTGTTTGTTAGCTTCCCAAGTGGACTACTTACTTTGGGGTTGCGGTTATATCAAGTTTCTTAACACGGGACTCTATGGAGAGTTAGGCCTAACTAAAATTGGCCATGATGTAATGCATCTTAAAATGGATCTGGCTTGTGATTGGTCGCCCAGATCTCGCTTTTGTTTAAATCCTCTGGGCTCATGCCATTACCATTTACTACATCGTACACAACAATTTGCGGCACGTTTGTGGTGGTGCGAAAGTTAAACTCTCAGTGGTGCATGGACGTACATTTAGCGCGTCATGTACTACCATGCTTAGGACTTGTGGTTAAATTGGATTGACAAGTATGATTGACAGTGTGTTTTAGAGATCAAAGTCCCGGGGTAAAGTTCTGTTTAAAATCCAATGTACATAGTCAGATTTTTTACTCGGGCTTTCGCAATCAATAAACTGGTAGATTCCAAAATCAGAATTGTTTAGTATTGAAGTGAGCCATTATAATTATGCAAGATATGTTGCATTCTATAACTTTTATTGTCACTAATCATCTAATTATATAAACTCTTTATGACCATTTTACTATTGAACACTTTAATTTTAACATGTTTAATAAACATCAGTATAATTTTGAGTTAAACGGAATGCGTTCATCATGATTAAATAATAATAACATATTTTTATCAAAATTCGACTATGGCATAGTCTAGGTACGTATAATGTGAAAAATATTACCTGCCTGTATATTAATGAGCAGTACGCATGTAATACATATTTTTATCCAAGTGGTGTTTGACCAATAAGATTCCAGAATTCTCATCAACTAAAGGATAATTCTTTTATTAATTATTTGCATAATCCTGTGGATGCTCAAAAATATTTCCATATTGAAAATAACAGTGTGTGCATGTGTTAGGAATGGCTAAGGTGACATGTTTGGATTTGCTTTAAAACTTAGTGATACAAGATATTGACCAAACTAGTCTTAAAGAATAAGCATACATGTACTTATAACATTTGAAGAATTTGATCAAATAGTCCTCATATTTGTCTTCTAAATCTATATTTAAATCTCTGCATTTTCATTTCATGTATAATTATTCTCTTTTGGAGCTAAGTAGTGCCTCCTCTAGTGAGCACCTTCTGTTCACTTTTCTACACATAACTTACAAAGTTATAAGTGCCCCTTTTATTGCATTTTTAGCATGTAATTGGGTTCAAATTTGTTCCTAAATTACATGAAACCCATCTTGTCCAGGTATGGACATTTACTTTTATGTAAGTAATTCATAAACTTTACTATTCCGAACATGAATATTAAGTGTCTGATAATTTTAGCAGCCGTATGCCATTCAGTCAGCATGGGATATATAGCATTGGTCACCAAAAACAACAACAACCCTGTTTTATCATGTTTACAGCCGGACAGACTGTTCATGTAGGGTTGGTCGGTCTGGATTTTTCATTGTTTCTTTTATTGTTTTTGTCTGGAGGCTAAAATGACCCTAAAATATCACCACAAACTTTAAAAATTTGGCAAAAAATGGATGATTTTTGCAAACATGTGAAAAATGTTCTGAATTTTTTTCAAAAAATTTAGTCAAAATTTTACATGATATTAGAAAAATAAAAATAAAATAAAAATTCTCCCAAAATGCAAAATATGGGTTGGTAGGGCCCGTAAAACAGGGTGGTTTTTTCGTTGCCTTAAGGGCAATATTTGCTGCAGGTGGTACATAGTGGTTCATTCCGCACACTTTTGCATTGAATTCATAAGACAGAGATGTACTTAAATTTTACCTATTTTTACATTTCCAAAATTGGATGATATTTCAGCATAAAACTTTTAAAAAGAGCCAAGACGCAGTAGCCTATTCTCTTTACATGCTCCCATAAATGTTCAGTGCCACGATCAGCCATCTGGCCAAGGGCTAAATTGATTTTCAGGAAATTTACCAACACCTATGTGAATCATAGACCTATTTTTCGTTTAATTTCGAAAATCTGGAGTCATTATCACAGCGCCAAGAAATGTTTATATTTTGAATTTTGGAGGATGATTGCACAGGAAAATTATGTGTTTACCTTTTTAATCTATAACAAAAAATATGAAATATATATATCATGATTTCGAAGAATTAGACTATGATTTAGCTTTTAATTTTGTTTTTTAGATTATAGTTTAATCATGTTGTTGAACTCAACCTGGAAGTCAAGAGAAACATGATGCATTGTAACTTGTAACATACTGGCAAATTTGACAGACTAAATAATATGATCGATACAACGTAATGTGTATAAAACTCTTTTATTCTTTGTACAAATTGCCATATTTTACTGATTTTAAATGTCAGAATGATGAAGAAATCAATAATAAATTAATTACCGGTTCTCTTTAAACATGTTTTTACAACTAGTCATGAGTATCACCGGCCCACATATGGCTGGCCATGCCGTACATTAATCATCAATGATATAAATGTGCGGTCTTGTACCGATATCCACAGAAAATGTGCTATTCCCGTTCCATACACCCCCTATAGAAGATGTGACCTTAATCTCCTACACAGGGGGTGTAGATTTCAAACAGAGTCATCTTTTCAGGTAACCTCACTTGAAATTCACACTCCCTGTGTGGAAGATTAAGGCCAGAGTAAGGGGAGACACATTCGTCCACACCCGAATTTGAGATTTCTTGATATTTATCAACACTAAGATGTATTCTTTCACTTGAAACTGATAAAAATACAACTTCCTAATATTTACTTGTATTTTTGCTTGATTTATTTCACTCTTTTCAACTCTAAAAAGTCACATGGCTCAAGACAGCTTAGTAAATTGGTTGGGGAAATAATGAGCGGCAATGCGCGAATGCGAAATATTGTGATTACTGCTAGCGCAACTCTGGCTTGCGTATGTCCAACGCAGTCAAGGCGCATTGGGTATGTTGTTAACGCCAGCAAATGTGATGTAAACAAAACAAAAATTTGCAGTGAAAAAGCCACTTAGATTTTTTAATTATTTTGGATTTAGGCGCACTAAAACAGACATTATAGATTCATTGGTGCAAAAAGATGCATATTTAGACCATGCACCAGATACAGCTTTTACAAGCGTGAAAGTCTTGCCGTTTTAAAATATAAGGACGTTTTGTGCATAATTTTGACATTTTTTACTAAAACGTCGATTTCTCAGAGTTCATTTTTAACAATATTGTATGATTTTTGTGAAAAGATAACTTTCGAAAAATATGCAAGCAAGAGGTAAACCTTTTGCACTATCGTTTACAGCACATCAAAGTCTAGGGAAGGTTTTCTCATTTTTTCAAAATATTTGTTTTGAATAAAAATATACACCATTATGTGCAATTTTTAACTTAATAGAGTGACAAAATTGCTTTTTCACATGTTTTTGCAATATTTGAAAAATAAGGCGAATTTCAAAAAAAAAAAAACATTCCCTAAGTTCATGTCTCTTCTCCATGAAAAACTAACTAATTTTTTTTTAAGTTGTCACAAAAAAAATGGGGTAAAAAAGTGCATTTTTGTGATTTTTTCAAAAACTCGAGATTTTTGAACAAATCTGAGCGTCACCATGGGATTCCTTGACTCATTTCCTTTCCAAAAATGTATAGTTTTATATACTTTGGACATACAATTCAAAAATAATGATGCTCGAAAAGGTCAATGTTCTCTCCCATTACTCTGCCCTTAAGGTCTTGTCTTTCATAGGGGGTATATGAATTTCAACTGGAACAGCCCAATCCCCGCCTTTAATCCACAGATGCAATTAGGAACAAACTGTTTACTGCAGACATGCAGAAGATTGAGTTGAACAACTGGAATATATTTTGTGTCAAGGAATGAACATGTCAGGGAACAAAAGGTGAACAAGTAAATGTGGGAAACGTAACTTTTACCAATATGCAAATTAGCACTGCTTTGGCCATAACTGAAATTATGTAACTCACCAGCTGGGCTGGTGATTTTCACCAGGTGGCAAATTTACTCTCCACTAGACCAAATGGGTGCTCATTTCCGTCCCTGATCTTGGCATTGGGTTTCAATGGCTAATTTCATTTGTTATAAATATCAGCATGATATTACAATTCTCAATTTTAACTATACTGTTATTTATATGATTTACACCATTGTTTTACATGGAAAATATCAATTTTTATTTTCAGAACAGGACACAATGAGTGGCCCTAATTGTGTGATTTGGCCTAACCAGACCTTCCCTTAACCCTAACAGGACCAAGTACTACAAAATACTACTTGCGCTGTTCGTGCATGCTTCCCACATGGTATGATGATGCAATCGCCCTAAGTGATATATAGGCATGGTTTCGCTGGCCAGCGAAGCCCAAGACCCGTGGCAAGGTGTCGCCGGCCCAGTGCTTGGCATGCGAGGGGTCTCGGGTTTGAATCCCACCCAGAGCAAACAACTTCTTTCTTTGTTTTCTCTCTTTATTCCTTCCTTCTTTCCCTTCCCGTCGCAAAAAAGCCCTGAGGGGGTTAGGGTTAGGTTACCACTATCAAAACTCAGTATAGGCTCAATTAACCCTAACAGGACCAAGTACTACAAAATGCTACTTAATATATGCGGTGTTCGTGTGTGCATCCCGCGTGGCAGAGGCAGCGGAACGATTTTGAAAGTGGGGGCCAGTCAGGGTGATGTAAAGAATTGAAATAATGGGCCATTCCGTCGCGCTTGCGCGACGCAGGGGGGTATCTGAGGGGGGATGTGCCCCCCTCAGAAGTGAGAAACTTTTGCAAAATGAAGGCCCAATTGAAACCATTTGATGGGCTATTTTGGTACTATTATTGTGTACAATTTGAGTTTGAAAAAGCCGAAAATTTGTGAAAAAATTGTTGAAATGGAGCTATTAAAGCCATTCGTGGACAAGTTCTCACTATTATTAACTGTATGAATTATTACTGTAAACATTACGTGTTGGGTATCCAAAGCAGAAAGCAGGGGGTGTCTGAGGGATGTGCCCCCCTCAGAAGTGAGAAACTTTTGCAAACTGGTGGACCATTCTGGCACTATTATTGTGTACAATATTAGTTTGAAAAATCAAAAAATGGGTTAAATGAAGGCTCAAATTGAAGCCATTCATGGATAAGTTTTCACTATTATTGTATAAATTATTGCTTTTAGTGTTGGGTGTCCAGAGCAGAAGCGAAAAGGGGAATTTGTTTATCCATAGGCCTACACACTGTGTATTAACACAGGGGAGTTGGAGAATTTTGCAAATTGAAGCCATTTCGTGCATCATTTTTACACTTTCTTTAAGCATGTTAAGGGTCTAGAATAGAGATTTGATTATTTATGTTCACCCAGACATGTTACACACAGCACATTATAGGTTAAAAGTGGGGGGGCAGGCCCCCCAGTCAAAAAAGTGGAGGGGCCACTGGCCCCCTGGCCCCCCGGTTCCGTCGCCGATGCCACGTGGTGTGATGACGCAATCGCCCTAAGTGATATATAGGCACAGTTTCGTCGCCCACCCAGTGCTTGGCATGCGAGGGTCTCGGGTTCGAATCCCACCCAGAGCAAACAACTTCTTTCTTTGTTTTCTCTCTTTATTCCTTCCTTCTTTCCCTTCCCGTCGCGAAAAAGCCCTGAGGGGGTTAGGGTTAATATACTGCCGACTCTCAATATTTTTATTGAGGGAGGAAAGGAGAAAAAAGTCATTTGAATTGATATGTTATGGATAAAAAATGCTGTAAAATGGAATGAAGTATAGTTGGTGACCATTTGAGGTTAAAAGTAAAGAAAATATGCATTTTACATATCTCATGATATCATGCATGTCTTTTAGTATTCAAATACAGGTAAGATTAAGTCAGGGGGCCCGATGAGATGTCTAATATTTTGATATTGCCATTGGATTGGCATATCATCGTGAAATCTTCACAAACAATTCTAACTGTGTTATCAAAGCAAAATTATGTTATTCTAAAACCATTGGAGTTCAACAACGAACATCTGTATGTGTAAATATGTTGTTTTTTAAATTTGTAATTGATAACCATATATTTTGAATGAGCTTTGTTTTGACAGCCTCATACATCATGTGACGTCCTGCACCACATGGATTTGGTAGTCTTTTATCACAAAAAAATAATATTAAAAAAAAAAACCAGACTAACTACCCTAATATTTTTTTTATTTTATGCCAATCAAATAATTATTATTACTACTTTTTTGGCCTGACTTTGTGAATAATTCGGTAGAAAATCTAGTGATGATGTATTATAAAATGTGTATTAGCTGGATATGATGGTAATTATTATCTACATGTCCTGGATTATGTAATCAGCTGTCAATGCTTTCATGTCATACTAAACACAATCAACTAGAGCTCATTTTTAAAAACTTGCCAACATCTTGGCAAGTTTTAAGATAAATTTCAAGATAAATTGCATGTACATTTGTTACATGTCACATTGAAAGGTACCGTAAGCGTTCTTTTTGACAAAACTAACTAACCGTACCAAACATCAAAAAACCTCAATCCACAAAGCATCTGCAAGTGCGGGTATCCCACACGTCATCATGCGAACAGTCATATGGGCACAGAAAGCTTGGCCGGGCATGGTAGATCCCATGTGACAAGGTATGGCCACGTGCATGTCTGGCACCCAAGGGGTCCCTGGAGAAAAAAGTTTTCTCTTCTGTTTCTTTCTTTCTTCCTTCCTTTTTTCCTTCCCTAGTCAAAATATACATGGGACATTAGGGTTAAAATGCCAATTTATTTTTGAAATTTGAAGAGATACTTTTGAAGATATCACAAAAACTGCAACTTTTATTCTTATTACTTTCATTATATTTTGCAAGGATATTTTGTCTGTATCTCAATATAGGCCTAGACTATGCCAGCCTTAAAGGATGTCACTGGCAATCACAACATTATGCCTTGTATGTTAGAAAAATAATTATCAAGCGTGAATCACATGGTTTTATTTAAAACAAACTCATATTGACCATAAAAACGAATAAAAACAGCCCGCTCTCATCATGCAATATTCAAATTTCCCGCTCCAAAATTGTCTAGTGCAATAACATCATGAATATTTGTGCTCAATTGTTGGCAGCCTTCATTGTATTACTGGGACGTCATTGCATTGGACAATTTTGGGGCCCAGGAATTGTGAATATCGCATGTTGAAAGACGGTTGTATTAATTCATTTTGATGGTCAATATGAGTTTGTTTCAAATAAAACCATGTGATTCATGTTTGATAATTAATTTTCTAACATATAAGGCATAATGTTATGATTGGCAGAGACATTCTGTAAAGTACCTTTTATATGATGGTTCTGATATGATGATTTGTCTCTTTCGATATTATTAATATGAATGGAATTGTAGAAGCAAAGATGCAAATTGAGCATGAAAAACAGTGAAAATGCTACATAAATTGTCATTCCTTAAGGTCATTTCGGATGAACTTCTAAGAAAGACTTAAATTAAAATGAACAAAAATGGTATGAACAGTTCAAACACAGTTGCAATTGAACAAGTTTAACAATGAAATATAACAAAATATACTGAATGGTTTCGTCTGTAGGATTGGATTAGTTACCAAAAATTCATAAGGTGGTCAAATCCAGAAATTCACTCACAACTTAAGCTCTTTGTCTAAGAAGCAGTGAACTTCTTAGTCTTTAACAAAGACTACCCACATTCAAGGGGTGATGAGCGGCTTACGCGAGTCACAATTGTGGGGGGTGAGTGGTGAAGCTGCATGATAGATCAGAGGCATGATAGATTGCCGCAACATCGAGCCACAAACCACTTTGGTTTCTGTGAGTAGGGGGTACCTAGTAGTTTCTCTCCCTAGGTACATGTATTGTCTACTTACTATTTTTTTGATAACAAAATATACATGAAGTCAAGCTGTTTCAGACAACGTGTGTTACTGTCTTTCTGTACGGGTGCGAGTCATGGGTAATTACCAAGGACATGGAAAACAAGATCAATGCCTTTGCAACATCTTGCTACAGAGTCATGTTAAACATCAAGTGTGTGGATCGGATTCCAAATGAAACCATCTACCACCTGACCAACACCACTCCACTGGTTGCCAGAGTCAAGTTACATCAACTCAAATTTCTCGGCCATATACTGCGTCTTGAAGATGGCGAGCCTGCGAAAGAATATGCTCTTTATATCCCACCACATGGGAAGAGGAAACCGGGACGACCGTGCACACTGTACCTACACTCCAGTATGTCCAGCACCTCCTAGGAGATACTGAAGGGATGCTGCAGCCAAACAAAATTGTTTCGCTTGCCCAAGATCGCAACAGTTGGAGAAAGCTTGTAGTCGCCTGCTCCGCAGCCGACTGATGATGATGATTATCATCAATTAATGGGCTCGCTGACTCCACACTATGCAGTTAGGCTGAGATCAATGACATTTAATTCCGTACCTATTTCGGACAATGGTCGAGGTCCAATGACCTTTAACCTTTTCCCAACACTCCAATGTATTTTGGAATCAATTATAGCAGATCACCCATCTGTCTTTTGCGGTTTGTAAATACATAGAGTTTGAACTTGATTATTGGTAAGTTTTAAGTGAAATCTTTGCATATTGTGGCCATTGGAAGATGAAATTACTGAAGGTGTGAGGGGAGTAAGCCTCTGCCCGTAAATAATAAAAGTCTCCCGTACAACTGCACAGTGACTCAAAAAATAGGACCACTGTTAAATCTCTTCCCATATACGATTACACAGTAAAATAATCCCACTGTATGACTACGACCATCAAAAAAGAGACAAATTCAAGCCATCCCCCACTGTTAGGTCAAAACAATAAAACAATTATGCCCCTAACAATGATACGAAACTGCAAATGTCAGTGCAAAATGATGACATTAAGGAAATTGAAAGTAGGAACGGAAGATCAAAGGTCACATCTATTGCAACTAATGGCCCAGGTGGAATTTAGGTGAATCCATTTCAATTTAGAACCTAAAAGCCGTACGGTAAAGATTTGCCTAATGGCGCTATGGGGTCACTAGACATAAGTGGAATTTTAGACACAACCTACAAGTTCCCTCCCGTAAAATTCCCACCAGCAAATAAGGGCACAGACTCTTAATTCTTGTTGGGATTTTAGAAGAGGGAGCTCTCTATTTGCACATAAAATGTACCTCAAGGCAAAGAAGTCCAAGTGCGCCATAGGTGAATCTTTACAGTATAATAACTTAAGGTAAGGATTGCTTCATATCCAGATGCCACATTACTGTAAAAGTGCTATTTCATGCTTTGCTGATTTTGAACTTAAAAGACCCATTTAGTGATTTGCTCATCCGGCGGATCGTAAAAATCATCAAAATTTCATATTTTGGTACTTTTGTTATTGTCAAAGATGTGCTAACATAGCCTGCTAGTAATTAAGCCAAAAGCTGTGCATTAAAGACAAAAACAGACATTTTACATGAATTTGTAATTTCTATACTTAAGTAGAGAAATTAACTGCATGTATTTGAATGGTTCTTTAACTTGGTCAATTATTGCTGTTTTCCTTGTTTTTTGCCGAATTGTTCATTTCATTTCAAAAATACCAACATGAATGACTTCACTTTTAGGCAATTATAACAATTTCTACACCTTCGCTGGGATCACTGGATGGGCCTTTAAATTTGCGATTTCTTTCAGACCTATATATGAAAGCACATTTTTGTGTTTTTATTTTTATGGTAGCTACATTGAGTGCAAAAAGGCCAAAACTTATTTTTCAGTGAAAAATTCCACTTTAATCATGTTAAATAGTAATGGATATCATATCAAGTCAAATTGGTTCACTTTGAGGTGACAAACATCAAAAGCAGATTTTAATTTTAGATTCAATTTTTTTAGTCTCATCATGCAGTTAAAGGTTTTTGATTTTCCTTTCTAATTATATGAAGTCAGAAGAGTAAACTGTAACCATTGCCATGTGCTGTCACAAGAAAATCCACTACACGCCCTTGTATTGTTTACATGTCTGAAAAATTACAAAACATTTTTGTCCAAAAGTCCTCTGTATGTCAGTGCATTGTCATTTTATGTCCTCAGAAATTTGGTACTACAGATTAAAGACCTCGCAGAATAAATCCTCAACGTTCCCTGAGGACTTGTCCTTGTTGTTCAGTTTGAATCCTCAGAAGTAATGGAAGGCAAACAAACACAACTACCCCACACACGCACAAAGAATGCACACCTTGTGTCGCATGGTGTTTGTAAACACAGAAGGCCAATTGGCCTTCGTAGCCTCCTTGAATTAAGGGCCACCAAGCCAACTCGGCCTTTGTAGCATCCTTGAATTAAGGGCCACCAAGGCCAACTCAAAGGGCAAAGAAGGCCAATTATTGGTCTTCGTAGCCTCCTTGAATTATGGCTACCAAGGCCAAGCAGCCTCCTTGAATTAAGGGCCACCAAGGCCAACTCAAGGGGCAAAGAAGGACAATTGGCCTTCGTAGCCTCCTTGAATTAAGGGCCACCAAGGCCAACTCAAAAGGCAAAGAAGGACAATTGGCCTTTGTAGCCTCCTTGAATTAAGGGCCACCAAGACCAACTCAAAGGTCAAAGGAGGCCAATTGGCCTTCGTAGCCTCCTTGAATTAAGGGCCACCAAGACCAACTCAAAGGTCAAAGGAGGCCAATTGGCCTTCGTAGCCTCCTTGAATTAAGGGCCACCAAGGCCAACTCAAAAGGCAAAGAAGGACAATTGGCCTTCGTAGCCTCCTTGAATTAAGGGCCACCAAGGCTAACTCAAAAGGCAAAGAAGGCCAATTGGCCTTCGTAGCCTCCTTGAATTAAGGGCCACCAAGACCAACTCAAAGGGCAAAGAAGGCCAATTGGCCTTCGTAGCCTCCTTGAATTTTGTGTTTGATAGCTAACTGTTGGGTATCTGTGATAGTACATACTTTGTAGTTCTTGGTTGAAATTTGTATGCCCTGGTAATCACTTGCTGTTGGATCATTTTTGATTGGGAAGTACTGTATTCAGTGTGGTCCAAAACAACTTTACCCAATTTCAGAGGGTGGTTGCTCAAATTGTGGAAGAGCTATTTATGTTATTGTTATATATTCTAAATGTATGTCTTCCTAAAAGTATGTGATGTAAAAATGAAAGCAAAAGAAGCAAAATTAACAAAATGGTGCTAGTTTTACGTCCGAGTGTCAAAAATCACTTTGTCCACACGTAACTCAATGGGATGTGAATTTTAAATAGGCCTTCGTGCATTTTGTGACTGTGGGGCTTATTTCTAAATAGGTTTGCAAGGTGTCAAGATATGGCAATTCACAACACAAGAGAGGACTTTTATGGCAGAGGTATTGGCCTACTTAAGAACAGAAAGCTTTTTGGAAGTGCAGCATCAATTTCGGATTCGTTTCCTGAACGTAAGAGTCCCGCCGAAACCTACCATAACTCTACTTATGAACAACTTTCACAACTTCGGAAGTGTGATGAATAGATGCAAAGCATGAAGCGGACATCCAAGAACTGGCCGTTCAGCTGCAAATATTGCAGCGGTTCAAAGGGAACTTGCAGCTAACCCCAGAGTCAGTTCTCGACGCAACAAATTGACGAACATACCACAAACGCAATAAGTGCAATAACTTTCTTGTAGATAAACATTTCGTTATGACAAAAATGAGGTCTGAGGTTCCAATTGCTTTGAGCATGTTTGAAGAGAATTGTTTTTATATCTTTGCAGCATGAAAGCTGCATATCATGACAAAATACCGTAGCTTGACATTTAAATTGTTTATATTTGATTTATTTGATTGTGTTTAAAAAAATTGCTGAACAAATGTGTACGTATACTAAGTGGTTCTCATTCTCTATCGAACTCGCTATTGCAAGTGATGCGAGCGACAGCCAGTAGGCCTTCAGCGGGGACAAAGTTAATTTTGACCCTTTGATTTAAAACTAGCGTCACGTTTTTTAATTTAATACATTTTTGAATAGTTTTTTCACCAAATACTCTTAAGAAGATGTTCTTTATGAATATGTAAAAACAATTTGAAGCAGACTTTTCAATGTTGACATATGAACCTTTTTAGTTGGGTTTAGTTGTTATTGGTCCACCCTGTAGAGGGATATTTTAGGGGTATGAAGTTTGCGCAATTTAAACGGTACGTCTCGACCAATAAATATGGGCTCAATCGATCCAATTTTATATCAAACATGAGCCCAAGCTGCATTTATAGGAGCTTCCATGTAATGGTGGAGTTCAAGGTCATATACTGAGGTCAAAGGTCATTTGAGGTCAACTTGTCAAATAGGCTGAAAATGAAAAAATTATGTTTCACATATTTGGGGCTTATCATCCAAATGGTCGTCTGTCTGTTTGGTTGTCTGTTTGTCTGGCTGGTTCTTTGGCAGGTTGTCTACATTTTCATTAATCCACTCTGCAGCTGAAACGCAATAACCGATCAACTTCAAACTTGGTTTAGTGATAGTATATGGTGGCCTGATGTGCTGCATATAGTTTTGTGCTGTGTTTTTTTGCATATTTATGAATATTAATGAGCTTAATTGCATATCTTGCCTACATTTTGATTAATCCACACTGTAGCTTTAACGCAATAACTGATAAACTTCAAACTTGGTTTGGTGATAGTAAATGGTAGCCTGATGTGCTTAATAGTTTTGTGTCATGTTATTTGCATATTTTGAGGGTTCAGACCACAGAAAGCCGTAACTCACAATGACCAGCCCTCACAAAATGAGCATAAAGTTTTGGTCTTCAAAAGTCAATAAAATGAGCATAAAGCTTTGGTCTTCAAAAGTCAATATTTCCTCCACACTGTCTTTTGTTTTCTATTGGATTTTGTCATGATTAATGGACTGTTGTTCCCTGGCGACTTTATGCTCACTTTGTGGGAGCAGGTGATTGTGAGTTGAGGCTTTCTGGCTCTCATCCCTCATTTTATATTATTTATTTGTTATTTACATGGCTATAGTCTTATGTACATGTATTCCCAATTTCAACAAAAGTGTGCACCAAATTGCCCTTTGGCGCTTATGCGCCAAATCCCCCCCCCCCACTTTCACACAAACCTTCCGTGGGCCTGTATTCAAGGTTTAACTTTTCATTTAGTCTTCTAATATAGACAATTAAAATTGATTTTTTTTTTGGACAGCCTTCACCATAATGTGCTGCATTGTAGTTTAGAATGGAAGAAATAGATGAAGTAAACTCCCATTGTTGGTATGAGTAAATCATTCAATCAATCAATTAATCAATCTTCCAAAGAATGTTTTGACACCCTGCTCTTTGGGTTAGTATACCTTCTAAAGATATTGTTAACACATTTCTCAATGGCAACAATAGGGCTGGCCTTTGAATTGAATTGGTTAAAATAATTGATTCTAAAGAAATTGGTTTCATCAAAATGAAATGGTCCATGTTATAGTATTGATGGTGAAATGAACAAAATTGATGAATAACTTAGTTACTTAGACCCTGTTCACATTAGCAAATTTCTTCATTCGATGAAGATAAGTTAATCTTGATTAACTAATTAAGCATGCGTACACATTACGCTGAACGAAGACCGAACGAAGACATTGCACTGTACACATTTCATGAAAATTAACGAAGCTCGAATGAAGCTATTAACGCCCGGCTATTATTTAAAGCCGGCGAAGGTCACTGTCACATGATCAATTTCCTTCGTCGAACGAAGCGAAAGCGCGTACACATTACATAATTAGCTTCGTCGAACGAAGTATTCCTTCGTCGAAACAACCTTTTTAGCTTAGTTGAACGAAGCAATTTTAATCTTCGTCGAAGGAAGAAAATTGCGTACACATTAGGAAAAAACGATTTTTAATCTTCGTTCGAGGTTCGTCGAAAGAAGAAAATTTCCTAATGTGAACAGGGTCTTAGTTAGGCTTACATGTAGTTGCTGATCAGACAAGTTACCACCTACCCAGCAACACTGGGAGATTACTTTGAGAGCACATCAGACATATCAAATTGCATTTTGAATACGAGGAAGTCTTTCTGATATCAAATTATTTGGATTTTTTTAAATTCACGATATAATACAAATTTTATGGCAAATTATTAAAAATTGATTTTTTTTTTTTTTTTTTTATATTTAACAGTCAACTTTATAAATCAAATGATATGTACTTAAGTGTATGTAGCTAGGAGGAAAAGCCGACCATCAATTGAAAATTTTAACCTTTCGTATTGAAGATGTATCCTTTTTTCCCAAAAGACCTAAAATAATAAATTTTTAATAATTTGCCATAAAATTTGTATTTTATCGCGAATTTAAAAATATCAAAATTATTTGATATCAGAAGCACTTCCTCGTATTCAGAATTCAATTTGATATGTCTGATGTGCTCTCATGTCCCTCAAAAAATACTGTGCAAACGTTGCTATCCGTTCGTTGCTATCCGTTCCCTTAACATGCAAATATATTTTAAAGCTGTACTGAAATATCAATATTTTCTGTGGTGTAGTGGAGATGTCAAGGTTCAAACTTGCATCAAAGGTCCAAAATACAACATTACCTTTGCACAAACCAAAAACCTTGTTTCAACCACTTTCCCTTTAAAATGACATAACCAGGAGGGGGTTGGGTGGGAGCTTCCTGATTGGAACCTTTATCGCCTGCTTGCCTCCCAAATGAGTGAGACTGTTTGTACATGTATCAATGGAGGATCAGTAGTTGGACCCCTATGGCTACCCTGATGGCAGATTGCCCCCGGCTGCCCCTTTGATTGTGAAAGTCTAACGCCACTGCCTTTATTGGTGAAATTTCACATGAAATGTGTCACCAATTCCTCATTTTTTAAGCGATCCCTGCATTTTTTTTGTCTTTCTATTTCAACCTGATTTTAAACACAAAGAAATATATTAGAATGATAATTACCTTGGGTATCCTTGCGAGTTGGATGGGTTGCGTCCATGTGGTTCCCATTGATCTTGATTAATGAGTGGAAAGTCTTCATCACTAACATCCCCTGAAGCTACTGCTGAGGAATTATATCTCACTCGATTAGGTGTTCCTTGTACTTCTAGATGGTGTTTCGGTGTATTTTCCGATGGTAAAATTTTTTCATTGGATGCTGTATGACATTTGCAAGTTTCTTCATTATCCAGTTTATCCAATTTTTCCAATGTCGATATATTGTCTGGTGGTCCGTTATTGAGTCTAGTGCTCCTAGTACTCCCTGGTGTGTCCATTGAGCTCTTGCTTCTACTCCGACTTCGACTTCGCTTTCTGTTGCTCTTAGATGGTTTGGCGGGGGATGCTTCTCGGGATATTTGATAGGGAAGCGCACAGGCATCCATTTCATCCCGGGATTGACATATCAATTCACAAAGCACCAGGAAATCACGGAAGTCAACTTTGCTTAGTTGTGCAGTCATGGCTTCAGTATAACAATTATACCTAAGATCATGCTCGGAATTGTCTCCTAATCTATCCAGAGCGTTGCAAATTTCATTAAAGTCTAGTAATGCATCTTTATCAATATCGCATTGTATAAACTCAATCCGAAATTCGGCAACGTTCGCCGGAGTGAATCTCGGATGCTGCCTACACAGTTCGTCAAAATTGACTACCTCCAGATGCTCTTTTGGCATCTGAAATTTCCTCCTGTTCTCGATCATGCCTTTGTATATTTGTTCATGAATCTGGTGAAAACTTGTCTCCTGACAGTGGAGGCGGAGTTCTTGATCACCGATGATCCTCCGAGTGCCTGTACTACTAAAGAACTCGTTTGGCTCAAACGAAACTGGCTCCATTTCGATAGGAAAGCTTGGTGCTAGGCCCATTTTCAGCCATGAGCTGCAGGTACCAGTACAAGTAGGAGTCACAGAATGGCCATCAGTGGCATATTCTTGTAGCATGGCCAGCATACCTTAACAACTGCTACGGCAGCCATGTTCAAGTCACATGGACCTGACAATAGGCTGTGAGGCTAGTGCCACTACAATAGCAGCCGTTGTCAATGTGGACATATCCATTCAAATTGTAAAAATAGATCAACAAGCAAAATAACAAGGAAAAAACAATTGAAGAAATTTTTGTATAGAAGTAGTAGTAGCAGTAGTCACAGTAGTTGTAGTAATCCAAAATGGAGGTGGGACTTAGCTATACTGCATCATTCCGGTGGTACATCATATACAGGGAAGAAGCATAATTTTATCGCTTACCACAATTGCACAATTATATGACTAATATATATCATATCAAACAAGCTATAGCGACATCAGTATGGCTAAGAATAAACCAGGTATATGTGCTATCAAACTGAAACATTAGGTGCACAGCATATATCCTTGTCAAACCAGACGATTTTAGTATCCAAATATTGTGTACAATCTCCTTGCAGTCCATGTAGTTTTATCTCATGTCGTGATACATGTACATTGGCGGAGTTAGCTTCTGTATAGACGGAGAGATGAATAGAAAAAAAGGGGCTCTATCCTGCGTGCCTCCTCACTCAATCGCCTTGCTATCCTAGCTCCTCATGCAAGTGAGTGTAGTGATACTTATAAGCAAGGCCTGGTATTTGATGCAATGCTTGTTAGCCTGCCTGCTTGCGCAGATAAGGGGACCGTGCATAGCTTAGTTAGGGTATACACATGCCACACACCAGCTGATGATGATGATGATTAGAAGCTCATACCATCCATTCCCTGTGTGATGAGTACTGCGGCCTGCGACTGCTTAGATTTTTTTTTCCTTTTTTAAATTCTCAGTGTGAATATGTGTGCATGCAGTGTGACGTACATACATGTACAGGCAAGGCTGCTGGAGAGAGGCTGCATAATGCTACTGCATATGTGTAGGCATAGCCCTAAATCATGTAAATTAATTGCATGTCATAAGGGATTCTATCCAAATTATTATGCCACTACAATTTGTTTGCTCTCTGCTGGGGAGGGGAGGTTTTTATAAGAGCTCTCTTAAATGATGTAATGTAAATTAATTTATTGTTCAAGTAATATATCAAATGAGAAGTTGACCATCACACACATACATAAAGACAAAAATGCTTTTGTCACAAGAATTATTACACAGTCAAATCAGCACAGCATTTTAATTATCATCACCATCATCCTTATTCCATATGAATTTTTTCCCTCAGTGTAGTACTCTCCCCCCTAATAACTGTATGAAATGGTAGGTTCCTAGATAGGTTGGTCAGTTGGTATAATGCATATATTGACATTATGCCCTAGTGCAGACTGCGGAGGAACCAACCTATGCAGCAGTCAATTCTACTATTAGATTTTATGTCCTAATATTCTATAGTCACCTGCTCTCATCTCTGCTTTTAATCCTGGCTACGATATCAAATAATATGCTATTTGCAAGCTTTTTTAAAAACATATTATATGTTTCGTATTTAAACGCTTTTACATTTCCCAGTACCGTAGTATTTATATATTAGCAAATGGATATGGTGTGATGTGAAAATGGGATTTCATATTATATTCAAGAGAATTTACAATATAAAACTGATCCCTGTGTATTTGAGACCAGTTCAATGAGATGGAATCTGATGATAATAATTTCATAACGTTTTTCACTGTGTTTCAAACCAACCAGGTGCAGCCATGCACATGTACAACATGCATAAGAGTGTGAGTATGGTCTTTCGCACTGCGGATGGGACGACGACGACGACGAAGACGACGCCACACAAATCAAAGCTGGCTAGGTGCTTGCTTTGCCTTAGTCAATGCTGCCATGAGATGAATAATGATAAATAGCAATGGCATAGCTGTCTTAGTCTTCACCATGCTGCCTGTTTATATGGTAGAATACACCGCTGTATACACCATTTCTATAACAATAGTACTATAATAATGTACATGCTACACATTTATTAGCAGAGATGTCAATTGCTTTAGATGTTTGGAGTAAAAATATTAGTCTTTTAAATCCTATCAATGGATGCGGGCTAAGCAGGGCAAACATTTAGATTATTTGAAAAAAAAATTCTTAATAATGAATATTAACCTTGCCAAAGATGATGTAACATTGGTAACGGGTAATTTAAAATTTGCAGCTTTTACTTTGTACTGTTCATATTTTGTTTAGCAGAATGTACATCTTGGTACTAAATGAAATTTGAGATATTGAAACTGATATTTAAAAGTGTTGAAAATTTAGCTCAGAAAGCTGTAAAAGGTAAAACAAAATGTCAAATTCATTTTCAAGTAAAATGTTTTCATATATCATTTCATACTCTTGTTGGCTGAAAACAATGAAACACTTTTTGCATGATTATGTTGTGCCAAATCTCAGTATCAATTTAAATATATTTGCTTCATCAAATTGTGCCATCTTGTAGATGGACCTATAATTACCTATGCATAAAAGAACAGATTTGCACATTTTTATTTTGTTTATTTGATAGTTGTGTAGCTAGTGTGAAAACCATGAAAATTGATGTTCCATGAAGATTTTTACCCTAACACCACGTACACACCATTAGGCAGAAGTTTTCATATCTGGGCCAGTCAGAAGAAACAAATTAAACAACAATGCTTAAGTAAATGCTTATACAATGAAATAATTTTTTTCATATTAATCACATTTAATTTTAAATTATTTTCATCATCATTCGGTGTCATTTTTAGGTTTGAAGATCCTTTGATTCACTGTAAAAGTGGCAATCTTTGCGCAATTCTTTGTTTGTGCTTTGCAAATTTTAAACTGTTTCCCTTGTTTTTAAATTCACAATTCTCAGTTTCCTTATTTTGACCTATACACAAGGAATATAATTATTTGTGCATTTTTATTTTTTATTTCTGGGGTAGCAGCTTGGAATGCAAAAAGTGCATTGATGCAGCATGAAAATGTCTACTTTTCAGTATTATACAAACATGTGAAAATATCAAATAAGTTTCTTCCAAAAATTCTGCTATTCTGTCATACTTCAAGAGACCAGAAGCTATGAACTTCAAAGATAAGTGTTTTATCTATAAATTTACAAAGTATACGAAGGAATGACTTTTTGATTATCTTAAATCAAATAATTTTACAATTAATGTGCATTTTTTTTCATTTGGGTTGTACAGACCCTTTCCATTCAGGTATAATTGCATTGCAGCACATGATAGTTGCATATCCAATGTTTAGCGTAATTTCATCCCATATGTATAATACTAAGTTGCCTTCATAATACATGCTCATAATGGGGCATCTCTCATTTCTCTTTTTTATATACATATATTGAAAACCCCATCACTTGGTTATTAGATAGTGCTGTATCAAGTTCTCGTTATCCAGATTCTGCTCCTTTATGTTTTGTTTTCTATGTACTAATTTCTTTTTCTTTTATCTGATTAGTTCCTTTACTTGTGTAACTTTTCATAATGTTGTGTGTTGCACTTTTATGTGGTGGAGATGTAACAGAAAATTAATATTTGTACAAAAAGTGCAATTTGCTCTCCACAGATTTAGTAATCCGTTCAAGTTGATTTCACCTAGAGACAACAGATGTAATGGAATTTATGAGTTACTGCAATGAAAAGTACCTTGACATCTCTACCCATGCGATTTTTATGCGATGAACCAAATTTAATATAATTATAATGTACATGAGTCTTGAGGCTGTATCAAAATCCCAGTAAGCAAACACTTAAATGTTTTTAAAAACATTACCAACGTGTTTCGGTTTTGCTCAAAACGATGTATATATTGGGTCATATAAAGGTCGTAAAAAATTTTGTAAAACGTTTTATATGAAAAAAAACACTATCATCAGGATTATTAAACTGCCAACAAAATGTTTCTGTAAAATATTTCATGGCAAAATGTTTGCCATGAAATATGCCATTTGCAAATTAATTTGTTAACACTTAAAGAGCATTATGGTAGAATGGTTTGCAGCAAGTTGTCAAAAATGTTTTTGAATATTATTAAAATCTTATATATCCTTTATATAACCCAACAATTCAACACCAATTTCTGTAAAACATGTTGTGTTTGCTGGAACAATTCTTACACATTAGTTGTGGTATTTATTGAAAATAAACTACTGCTTCAATATGCACATTTAGATCATCTTAAAATGACAAGTATCAATTATAGTTTCCTGTCTTAACCCAGCAAACACAAAAATGTTCTTTAAACTTTTATTTAAAAATATTTTAATAACATTTAAATGTCAGGTTATATAAAGGTCATGAACACGTTTTTAAAACGTTATTGTAAATTATTTTGGGCAAACATTTTTACAAAGTATTTTTTCAACACTTAAATAGCATTCTGCTTAGAAAGTTTTGCATTAAATTATCAAAAAACATTTTTAAAACATACTCTTTATATAGCCCTATATTTAAATGTTTCTATAAAATGTTTTTCTATAAAACATTATTCTAAGGTGAATCTTATGTTGCATTATGATGAGGCAGTCTTAAACATAATCACTGGAAACTGTTGGGTAACAATCATTTTGATACAGCCTGCATATTCTGTTATAGCACTCGTGTTGTTGAAAATGAAAACAAAATATGTATGACATCACCATATAACACCATTTATACACAACCCCATGCCAAGCATTTCTTAGAGGTCATGAGTATTTGAGTCCAAGTACCAAATTATTAACATCATTATATTATTTCCTCCCAATCAGAAATAGGTGGTGCACATTGGATGTCATTTAAATTCTTGTCAATGTATGCCTCGTAGAGGAACACATGCAGGAATGTGTGCAAAGTACTAGACATCATAGCTGCTTTGGAGTTTGGAGAATTTCCATCTGCAAATCTGCCATTTTCAATCATATTCAGAAAAAAAAAATGGGAAAATTAAAATGAGTTTTCAAAAGCTATCATCAGTAGATAGCACATGGTTTAGACATATTCAGTAGATTTCATGTATACAGTTCTGCTACCTTTAGTTTATTAGCATACAGTTCAATCTTCAGTAGATAGCAAACTAGTCATTGCTGTTATATAATGTACATTCCTAGTCCTGCTATCTTCAGTCTAGGTAATTGGAACCACACAGTTTAGATCAATCAAATTTTATAAAAAGGAGTGCATGCTGTATACTGACAATAGCTGGAGTATGCTATCTACTGAAGATAGATGCAGTGTGCTATCTACTGAAGATAATGGAGTGTGCTATATACTGGATATACTGTAGAATTCCATCTACAAGCATATAGACCTATGCCTCTAAATAAAGGCATTTTTGATGAAAGATAAGAAAGGCAAACACCTTCAAAATAAAATATTATAGTTCATTTAGAGGCATATATGATTGTATATGGAATTCTACAGTAGCGGTGGTGTGCTATCTACTGAAGATAAGTGCAGTATGCTATCTACTGAAGTTAGTTGCAGTGTGTAATGTACTGAAACATTAACATTCTCATTGTCCAAAGGGTTCTCAAAATGCATGTTGTATACAATGGGTATATGATCTGACTCAATTCTGTGATAAATGGTAACTATCTACTAAAGATATGTGTGCTATGTAGGCCTACTGAAAATAGCTACAGTGTGCTATCTACTGAAGATAGCTACAGTGTGCTATCTACCAAAGATAGATGCAGTGTGCTATGTACTGAAAATGTCTACAGTGTGATATGTACTGAAGATAGCTGCAGCATGCTTTCTACAGAAGATAGCTGCAGCATGCTATCTACTGAAGATAGCTGCAGCATGCTGTCTACTGAAGATAGCTGCAGCATGCTATCTACTGAAGATAGCTGCAGCATGCTTTCTACAGAAGATAGCTGCAGCATGCTATCTACTGAAGATAGCTGCAGCATGCTATCTACTAAAGAAGGCTATGGTGTGCTATCTAATGAAGATAGCTGCAGGTTGTTATATACTGCAGATAGCTGCAGTGTGCTATCTACTGAAGATAGGTGTACTATCTACTGCAGTGGGGTATCTACTGAAGATAGCTGCAGTGTGCAATGTGCTGAAGATAACTGCAGTGGGCTATCTAATGAAGAAAGCTGTAGCATGCTGTCTACTGAAGATAGCTGTAGTTTGCTATCTACTGAGGATAGCTGCAGTGTACTATCTACTGAAGATTGCTGCAGCATGCTATCTACTGAAGATATCTGCAGTGTGCTATCTACTGAAGATAGTTGTAGTATGCTATCTACTGAAGAGAGCTGCAGTTTGTTCAGTATATATCTACTAAAGATACAGCTATCTACTGAGGATAGATGCAGTTTATGCTATTTACTGAAGGTAGTTACAGTATGCTATCTACTAAAGATACATCTATCTACTGAGGGTAGATGCTTTGTATATGCTATCTACTGAAAGTAGTTGCAGCATGCTATCTACTGAAGATAGCTGTGGTGTGCTGTCTACTGAAGTTAACTGCAATGCACAATGTACTGAAGATAACTGCAGCATGCTATCTACTGAAGATAGCTGTGATATGCTATCTACTGAAGATGGCTGCAATGTTTTACATACTGAAGATAGATGCAGCATGCTTTCTACTTAAGATGGCTACAGCATGATATCTATTGAAGATAGCTGCAGCATATCTACTGAATATAGCTGTGGTGTGTTATCTACTGAAGATACCTGTATTTTGCTGTACTGAAGATAGCCGTAGTGTGCTATCTACTGAAGATACAGCTATCTACTAAAGATAGCTGCAGTGTATGCTATCTACTCAAGGTAGCTGTTATATGCTATCTACTGACAATAGGTGTGCTATTTACTGATGATAGATGCAGTATGGTATCTACTGATGATAGCTGCATTGTATTATCTATTGAAGATAGCTGCAGTGTGCTATCTACTGAAGATAGCTGTGGTATGCTATCTACTGAAGATGATAGCTGCACTGTTTGCCATCTACTGACAGTATTTTTTTTATAAAATGGGAAATTTAGTAGTACTTTTCATCTGACAAAACAGAATTGTTCTTAAAATGAATGTTGTATTACATATAAGAAAAAAAATAGTAAAATTAACATTAGAAGAAATCTCTCTTGTGTACCCCAATCTGATCATTGTACATCGATATCATAGATTTCCTTTCCTTGAAATATTAAACTAGCATTGATGAATACAAATCTCTGACCAGGTGCCTATAGTGTACCATATAGTACATTGTACTGGTAAAGTCCTAATATGTGCATCAATGAATTTTCACATTGCAACAAATGCAAGGAATTTTGTTAATGTTTATATTACTTATTGAAAGTTATTATTACCTAGCAAACACAAAAATGGTTTTAAAAAATGTAAGAAACGTATTATAAACACTTTTTGGTTATGGTTTATTTCACATGAGAATAAATAGGGAATAACAAATTTATCATTTAGTAGACATTGAGTAGACATCAACTTAATATCAATACAAGCTGCAGTGCAATGAAGAAAGTTGTAGCATGCTATCTACTGAAGATAGCTGCAGCATGCTATCTACTGAAGATAGCTGCATCATGCTATCTATTGAAGATAGCTGCATCATGCTATCTACTGAAGATAGCTGTAGCATACTGTCTACTGAAGATAGCTGTAGTTTGCTATCTACTGAGGATAGCTGCAGTGTACTATCTACTGAAGATTGCTGCAGCATGCTATCTACTGAAGATATCTGCAGCGTGCTATCTATTGAAGATAGTTGTATGCTATCTACTGAAGATAGCTGTGGTGTGCTGTCTACTGAGATAGTTGTAGTATGCTATCTACTGCAGATAGCTGTGGTGTGCTATCTACTGAAGATAGCTGCAGTTTTGAAAATATTTCCAGCTGGCTATCGATCAATGGGATAAAAATATAGGCCTACACATCTACTAAATGATAATGGTAAATGCTGCATACATGTATAATATAGAGAGAAAGAGTAAGAGTGAGAGGGGAAGAAGAGGGCACGATAGACAGTGGAAGAGGAAGAAAGAAAAACAAGTGTGAGAGAGAACACAAGGTTCAAATGCTTTCCAACACATTTACAAATATAATAATATAAACTTAGAAACCAAAAAGCCATATTATTTTTTCAGTTTACTACGACATGTTCTTCATCAGGTTGCATTTTCATGGACATGTAATAGATATGTATAAATACAGGTATCTTTACCTTTGAATAGGAATAATTTAGTAAGATATCAGAGAAGCATGACAATCCTGCTGACTTACATATGAAGTGAAAATATCTAGGCCGTGAAATTAGATTGATAAGCCATATACAAAGTTTGAAGTTGTCAGAATCCTGACAACTACGTCATAGCATAGGTGTCTGACCTCTATTAAGTGTAGCGGCCTACAGGCACGTATATTAATATTCAGCTAATGCACTTACTGGCAAAAAAATCTAATGACTCTCATATCCAGTGTGCTAATGTACAAGTACATATGTCATTGTGTGTGATTTCTCAGACTGAAATATTGGAGATTATTATTGAGTGTTAATTTCAGATTTTATGTTTATAATTAGATGTTAGTACTGATTACATATAGCATACAGTCCTCCTTGAATAAGCAATGGCACTGCAAAGTATGAATCAAAAGCCCTAAAATATATATTGACAGACACATTCAATGATATGCTATCCATCATAAGGTATATGTGTTATCTACAGAAGACTACAGGGTGATTCAAAATGAAGTAAACTCATGTTTGTGGCACTTTTGTTCAAAATCTAGAAACAATCCGCTGTAAATTAAAATGTCATTGAAAAGAACAGATTCTGAACGTCTAAATTAAAAAAAGAATTGTCGCATTTGCCTGCACCAAACCCGAGTTATACTTATTTGAATAAAACCAACCATTTTTGTAGCTGCACACTGTTTCACTTAACATGTGTGTAGTGTATTGATTGGTGTGGCGCTATATTCAAATGCAAAATCTCCTCATATAACCATGATAACTCTTATAACTTGTGTACTTCATAGTCTTCCGGATGTTCCAACTAAAACTTTCTTGAGAAATGTTGTATTGCAAAGGAGGTTGCCTCTTTGAGCTGCTGATTATTGGGTCTATTTGCAATGTTTGCCTAACTCTAGCAATGTTTACTTGATTCGCGGTCTTCCGGACCCTGAAGCTTTAGACTGTTGGAGTCACATGATTTGAAGGTTGCCTACATTCTTATATTGCTTACTTACACATACTTGATATCCGATCAGCTGTGGGAAACTGAAGACGAAAGAGATGATGAACTTCACGTGGACTCCTAGTTTCATGAAACTTTGTCGCCATAATTGAAGTGCTACAGAAGATAGCATTGTGTATTATCTAAAGAAGATATAGGGTCCACACAAGTTATAAGTTCCCCCTAAATACTTTTAGAATAAATCAACAAATATTTGAAGAAATGCAAACATGTAAAAAGGTATTGGTAGCCTTATTTGTTTTACACATATGGACCAAATTATAGCGTCACACGTCATTGCGGTCAGTCATAATGGTTCATTATGTAAAAAAAGAAACCGTTTTAAACAGTGCTATAAGTTGCATCTGAGTCCATAGGATTCAACTCTCAAACAATACAGTCAGCCAGGTCTATTCATGTGTTTGTTCAAGAAAACCTGACTGCTATGGACTCGGGTGCAACTTTTAAAACAGCCTCTTTTCTTACACAAATAACCATTGTGATTGAACGCAATGATGTGTGACGCTACAAATTGGTCAACATGTGTAAAACAAATAGGGCTATACATACCTTTTTACATTTTTACATTTCGTAAATAATTTTTTGGACCCTATAGCAACCATTGTGTGTTATCTACAGAAGATAGCAGCGCTATGTGTTTTCTACAGAAGATATCAACAATAGGCCTATGTTATCTACAGAAGATAGCAGTGTGGAATCTGCAGAAGATAGCAGCAATATATGTTAGTTGTCTACAGAAGATGGCAGCATTATGTGTTCTGGGTATAATTGAGTGTCAGAATTTTGCATAGCAAAATTGTGACAAAGTTTTATTTGTATTGCAATAATTATGTTTAGCAATGACATATGTTTGTGTGATTGCATAGCAATCGATCTAGATTGTGTAGCAAAATGTGATGGGATACTGGTTATATTATGCCCTGTATGTGTTATTGACTGATGATAGGAACACTGTACACCCATCGAATGTGTGTAATCGGTCCTCCGACTGTAGGAACCCATGGATTTGATTCATGTAGGAACACTGATCTACAGAGGATAGCATCACTATGTTTTATCTACAAAAGACATCAACACTTACCTACAACATACAGCAACACTGTGCTATATACAAAAGATTGCAACACTGTGTTATCTACAGAAGATAGCAACACTGATTGTTATCTACAGAAGATAGCAACAGTTGAGTGTTATCTACAGAAGATAGCAACACTATTTGTTTGTTTGTTTTATTTCTTCTTTTTCCTGGGTTGGATGTTTTAAGGTATCCTCTGTTCTTCCATGAGGCCCATGAGACTATGTGTTATCTACAGAAGATAGCAACACTATGTGTTATTTACAGAAGCTAGCAACACTGATTGTTATCTACAGAAGATAGCAACAGTTGAGTGTTATCTACAGAAGATATCAACACTATGTTATCTACAGAAAATATCAGTGTGGTATCTGCAAAAGATAGCGGCATTGTATCTACAGAAGATAATAGCATATGTGTTATTGACTGAAGAATCTACAGAGGCTACATGTAGCATCGTTATATGTTTTTATCTACAGAAGACAGCAACACTTAATCTACAAAAGACAGCAACACTGTGCTATCTACAGAAGATAGCACTAATATGTGACCCGTTCTGACAAAACCAGGAACAAGATGCATTTTTTGACATTTCATGATTTGAATAAAAATGTAAGTATGGGGCAATAAGCTTTAAAATGATACCAAAATTATACACATAGCATCAATACTTTTCAAGATATGGAGAATTTTGTAAATGATATCATGATATTTTTGCCGAACTGTTATTCTGAGAAATAAAATGTGCTAATTAGTTTCCTGCTTTACACAGGATTGAATAGGGATTGTCATAGTTCAACTGTCAATTATTGATTAAATAAACCTCTTTTTCATAAGTACTTTCAAGGATTTGAAAGTCCACTCAGTCCCAAGGTCAATTTTTAATGTCATCTTTAAAAGCCTATAACTCAAAAACATGCCTGGCGACTTGTTCCGGGTTTTCTTGGAGCTGGTCGCATATGTGTTATCAACAGAAGACAGCAACTCTGTTATCTACTGAAGATAGCAGCACTGTGTGTTATATACAGAAGATAGCAACACTATTTCATCTACAGAAGATACCAAGACTGTTATTTACAAGAGATAGCAATAGCAGCACTATGTGTTATCTTTAGAAGACAGCAACACTGTTATCTACAGATGATAACAACACTGTTATCTACAGAATAAGGTTTCTGAATGCTTGTCTGGAAGAAACCAATTTACCTATGCAGAGAATGGTATCGCCCTTTTTGGTGACCTTAAAAGGTCATCATGCTTTGACCCAGTGAGGTCCTTGTCATACGATCTAGCTCAGTGAGTGTGGCAACAAGTGGTTTGGTCCAATCACAGAGCGTGTTTGGTCGGGTCGGGTTGTCTCGTGGACCAATAGGGGCAAGCCTTTTAAAGAAAGGTTGGCTTGTGTTTTCTCCTTCAAATCACATCACATTCAGATTTCATCCGATATGGATCCAAAATATTTATTTGATATGTGCGGCAAATGTGATTTTTCTTTTGTTTTCCTTTCTCTGTCTATGGGTAAGACAGCATTATAGTTATATACAAAAGATAGCAATATTGTTATCTACAGAAGATAGCAACACGGTTATCTACAGAAGACAGCATTACAGTTTTCTACAAAAGATAGCAATATTGTTATCAACAGATGCAGAAGATAGCAACATCGTTATATACAAAAGATAACAGCACTAAGTGTTATCTACATAAAATAGTAACACTATGTTATCCGCAGAAGATAGCAAGACTTGTTTACAAAAAATAGCAACACCTATATACATAAGATAGCAGCACTATGTGTTATCTACAGAAGATAATAACGCTATGATATATATAGTAGATAGCAACACTATAGGAGCACTGTAATCTGCAGAAGATAGCAGCATAATTTATTATCTACAGAAGACAGTAACACTGTTATATCTTTCTCTCTCCTAACTCAAATATGTTTTATTCAATTATGATAATGGAAAACTGGTTCAAGATTTGATCACCCATGATTAAAAAAGTAATTTCAGAAGTCGGGAGTATTGTCGTATAAATATGTACCCATGTTGGAAATATAATAATATACCAATACTCCTGAGCACTTCTGGGGTTGCAGACCTTGACTGAAACAATAATAATAAAAAAAATAAATGAAATAAAAGGAGGACACTGTGTAATGAAAAGAAGAGGTTCACCTCCTTAAAAAGGATGTAGGTTTCCTGCTTCTTTTGTCTCTCAATGTGCATAAAGCACAGAGTAATTGCACTGGTCATGTGTACCAATGTTTGATGTACAGAATTGAGGGGGAAACCCCTGATTTTGAAACTGAAGACTTTTCATTAAGAAACAAATGAAAATCATTCAGGCTGAAAAGCGAAAATCTTGCAGTTCAGCCGAAAGTAGAAGTAATATGCTGTGCGTCACATCATATTTTTCTCATGAAAGTTGGGTCACGGGAAAAAAAGTTAGGAAAGCCCTGGCCTAAACAAAACATATTTCAGATTTAATAATTTCACTGGAGTTATGAGACAAATATGATCCTTCACTTGATACCATGATATCTGCATTTTGATGGAGTAAAGAAGGGGATGAGGCTGTAAATCGGGTCACCCCACCTTTTTTTACACAAAAATAAGAAAGCAATTATAATCTTACATATCAGTGATTCTGCGGTGTCTGGTAGTACCTGCCTGTGGAACATAGATTAAGCTGCTCTGGAAATAAAAGCATTTTGATTGTGATGCTAATGTCAATGTGTCGTGATATCTGGGCAGGCACGACTTCACCAGTATTAATTTTGCATCATTAAGGATGGTGCATATTAATTGGTGAATATGATGAGACATCTGGCAAATTAGGCTATTCTATTAGAAATTCATACACCCCTTATAGAAGACATGACCTTAATCTCCCACACAAGGGGAGTTAATTTCAAATGTGGTTACCCCGGCCCCCCAACTCAACACAAAAGTTGACAACCATGAGAGTTACCAAATAGCACGGAAAAAGGGTAATTTTTACCAGTAGCGAGGACCGCGAAATTGGGAAAATAGGGGGTATTTAATTTGGACAGGCCGCGAAAATTGACTGTGAAATCAGCAAAATAGGGGGTATTTAATTTGCAATGTCCGCAAAATTTGGATAAAAGGGGTACTTGGGAAAATCCGGTAATTTTATGTCAATATTTAGTGTCACTGAAAAGGGGTGTTTGAAATTCTAGTCATTGAAAAGGGGTGTTTAAAATTCTAGTCATTGAAAACCACAAAAATGGGGTTGTTTTTGGCCAAATTTTGTCCTTGATTTTGCATGAAAAAGGGGGGTGAATTTGATGAAAAATCATTGCAAAGGGGGTCTTTAAAAGATTTGGTAACTCTCATGGTTGGGGGGCCGGGGCGGTTACCTGAATGGGTGACTCCATTTCAAATCTACAACCCCTGCGTGAGAAATTAAGGTCATGTCTTCCACAGGGGGCGTGGATATCAACTGGATTAGTCCATTGCAACCATACTTTTATTTCATTTTATTTCATTTTATAAGTTTGACTTTGAAGCATTTTATTAGCCTGAAGAAGAAGAAAGAAAAACATCTTATTTTTGAATAATAGTCATGAGTAGAAGGAAGCCTTTTTTGATGTTTTTTTAAATATTTTTGTTTGTAGATGATCATTAAAGTCTATAAGATACACCCTAGACTGAGAAATCATCAATTATCAAATTTATCCTGATCCTTTCAGAGCAATTGCAGACAAAAGAGTGATGATTTGAAACCCCAGCATACAAAGAGTCACAGTTACCAAATGAAATGGAGAAAGCCCATTGGTGGAACAATTGAAGACGGAGCCTGAATACTCCCTCCCAAAGCTGAGTTAATGAAAATTATTTCTCTGCTGAGAAACCAGTTTTATTTAGACAAGCATAATACAAATAATTTTGGACACTGTTCCCATCCAACAGGGATAACAGCTTCAATTATTGAGCTTTGGTACACTGTCTCACTCAACCTTGCCTGTCAAGTAGTATCTCTCTTCAGCAATTCCAAATTTCTCTAGCTTGTCTCATTTGTCCTAATGCTTCCTAGAACTCTACTAACCAATCAATGCACTACCCTACTAACCAATGCACTTTTAATGTGTCATGTTCAAGTTTCTTTCACAGAGCAATTGCATTACTCCATACCCTTTCTTCCAATAGAATTTTCATCTTAGCTCAGTAAGGCATAACCTGATACCATTTGATGAAATCACATAATATGATATGCTGCTTATATTAGCTCATCATTAACACCACATTGGACATTATCTTCATGTGATGCCGCTAAAAGCAAAAGGAGTCATTTGCTACTAACCTTGATTGTGATAAATGACAGGAAGATGTATTGAACTTGGCTTGCAAAGGCATAGCCAGGGTTTTCTGAAAGGGGATAATGCAATTTTCAAAGGGGGAAAATTTGACAGAAATTGTCGAAATTTGGCAAAAAAGACTTAAAATCTAAAATATTACAGTGGCCAGGAGAAAGATGTCCCACAAGGAGAAGAAGTTGCCCCACCCCAAGGTACCCACCCCCTAGCTATGCCACTGGCTTGTATTTCATTGTTGTCTGTGAAAGAATTTCAATATATCAGGAACCATAATATCAATGTCAATGGAGTTAATGTCATTTTGTAGTCTGTCAAATATGAAATAAAAATATGAGACTAGATATCACATGACCAAACAAACCATTTGGTTGGATCATGTAACATTATGTACAGGTCATTGGCATTGGTGAGATGTGCTTCTTTAAAGCAGCTGCTGGCATGCATATGGAAATCCTTATTTTACCTTGAATACTAGATGGATATAGACAATTATGCCATGCCTTGTTGATACAACTGGAATATATAAAGAGATGTATTTTTGCTATATCCAGTATTGGAGCACACTAGAGCATTTTTACACTAGATTGCCCACATTGTAACAATCTTCAGTAGGTATCCCACAGAGCTGCTAACTACAGTAGATATAATACAGTGCTGTTAACTTCAGTAGATAGAACACATTGAAGCTAATATCAGTAGATAGAACACAGTATAGCTATCTTCAATAGATTGAACACACTGGAGTTGTCTTCAGTAGATAGTACACATACATTTTTTTATTATCTCTAGTTGAAAGGACATGGCACTCTCTTTAGTACATAGCACATAGTGCTGCTGTCTTCAGTAGATAGTACAATCTTTAATATTACATTATCTGTGGCAGATACATAATATTGGTGCATTATTCAAAGTAAGGCAATATTGCTGTCTTCAGTAGAAAGCAAACGGTTGTTTTCTCTATAAAAGGTGTGTGACCAGTTGACAGTCCCATCAAAGTGCATATTTTGGTATCAGGTCAAAACCTGTATTTATCTCAGTAGACCTGAAATATAATAGTTTATCAAATTAATATGGAAGTTTGGTGGTTACCACCTGGAAATCATGTACTGTTCTATTGGTCACTATGATACACATTTTTGTTTCTAGAATTCAAACAGCTGGAGCCATTTACACATGGAATAAGAATGTTTGAGTGATGGGCTGCAGTGTGAGATAGAAAACACAACTATTTTTGCATTTTTCTCAAAAATTGTAGCACATTGGGAACAAGTAAGATATGTATATTATAGGGGCAAGGACTACAACTACTGCACTGGAAATTTTATTTCAGCACAGACAACAGTTGTGGAGTTACAGTAAAAAATGAGGGGAAACCAATATTTGATCAATAAAACAATAACTACTTGCTTTGAGTTGCTGAAGTTTCAGTACAGTAGTTGTAGTTGTAGTTATAGTCCTTGCCCCTATAATATACATATAATATACATATACATATATGTGCTACAATTTTTGAGAAAAATGCAAAAATAGGCACAAAATTGGCCAGGGATGTAGTACCCCCTTAAATTCAAATTAAACATTCCCAACCTACAATATAAAAAACTAAAAAACAAGGCTGGTTCTCAAACAACAAAGCAGGACCAGCAGGGACTTGAAACATCTTTCTCGGTTGGTAAAATCATAAGAGTTTAAAAACAAAATGGAGAATTCACTGGTAATTATAAAATGGGGGAATATCTCTGAAATTAAAAAACGTGGGTGAATGCCCCAAAAGTAAATTAGTATTTCCTTTCCATAAAATGTTAGCTTTTTTTTTTTTTACTTTCAGATATGTCCCCTTTTAATTTTGAGCCGAACAACAGAGGTTACAAAGCAAAGAAAATGGGAATTTACCACCAGCGCAGATGTCGCCAATGAGTGTTACACCCTTTGATGTGTGTATAACCGTCCCGCACGCCATGTATGTACTGTGTTATGAACATGGTGTACGTGTTCAACTAATATTTCCATCATAATAATTAAACAACGGTTCCTGTGCGTAATTCAAAATTTCGGATTGTGACAAAAATACAGCATGTAAAGTCTTGGTTTTTGCAGGGTATGTTAGTTTAATCAATTACATTACAATCATGTAAAAATTTAGAAAAATATTGAGGGCAGCCTTCGCAGCAAGTGTTGCTTTAATTGGAATTTGTCTCAAGGATGGGGACACATGACCAAATGCTGAGTAAAGTAAGTTTCGCTCATGTAGGCTAAACCAGAATCCAGCAAAATTCTTAAAAGGATTAAATGAAACATCTGTATTTGAGCACATATTTGTAACTCATTTTGCTTCTCCTATGTAAGTTTGAACTGACGGTAACCACCTGCCTCATTGGGCAATTCCAGTTGAATTCCATATAGACATGACCTTAATCTCCCACACAAGGGGTGTAGATTTCAAATGGAGTCACCCATTCAGGTACCCCATTTGACTTTCACACTCCCTGTGTAGTAGAAGATTAAGGTCATGTCTTCCATAGGGGATTTGTTATATCCATAGGGGTGTATGGATTTCAACTGGAATTTCCCATTGGTAGTGACGTATATATTTTCATCAACTGCTAATCTCACTTACATGCAACACAGAGAGGTGGTAGTGAGGCGTACCAATTGCCTCATCCTTGATAAACAACCTGCTGCTACTTCTCCATAGCTGCCAAATGCTAACAACATGACCTACAACAAATTGGGTCTTCCTTGGATTTTGAGGCTTAACTGACCATTGATATGTGAAACAAGATTTTTCAGTCATTTTTCCCTCTCACATTTTCATGCTAGAGTATCAAATGTTGAAAGCAGCTCATGTTTCCAATAACTGAGGCTGGGGAGATTGAAAATGGCATTACCTTTGGGAGGGGGCTTTGGGGGGAAATGCTTGAATGCACCCTGATAGTTTCCAGAACGTAAAAATTATGTGTTTTCCCTACCTTTGTGTACACAAAATTAAGTAGAACTTTGTGGTGTGCATAGGGCATAATATAAGCAGATATCACATTGTAAAATGCTTCACATTCCAGGCATAGTGATTGGTCAGTTTGAAAGTATTGCCTAGGCAGATGATCATGTTAAGGCTTTAGGCAAAAATACTAGGTGCTAAGCTAATACCCAGTGCATATATAACTATGCCATAGGATGGCTTCACATACTTACGCACAAGGGTTTGAGAGACAAACCTTTTTTTAGCCTTACTCTCTAAATGTAAAAGAGTGAAAAACCACTCTGAATTTCAGAGTGAATTTAAGTTAGCTCTAAAAGAGTAGGTTTTAGCTCTAAAAGAGTGAAAACAGTACACATATTTCACTCGCATGATTTTGAGTGAGCCTCACTCGCTCAAAAGTGGCGCAAAATCTCACTCTTTCTTGGAGTGAACTGTCAGCCAATCAGAAGCGCTACGAAAATCGGCCGATGTTTGTTGAACTTGTGTAACAAGATGGCGAACAGTGTGTGAATGAATGGCAAAAAGAAAGCGGATTTGATGAAGAAATAGACAGCATACTCAATAGTGATTACATTTATGTGTAGGTCATAACTCGTAGCAAGTATACACTTGGTCTGGAGACAACAGCGGCAGTAAGCTTAAATCATATGTGAGCAGTTTGTTACCGGCCCAGTTGCCGGTTTACATGTACGCATATGTAAGCTTATGTAGGTAAGCATCACGCTTCTCCAGACTGTGGTCTGTAAACATGGTATTTGCCAAGTGTTATGTCCTACACCATTGAACAGTTTGACTATTAGCTTCACTAAATCCCTAGTTTTTCATCATTCATCCCACACTGAAGTTCGACACATTCGGGCCCTACCCTAATCTGGGGCCTAGCCTCACAACAATTTAAAACACATAGTAGCTGTTACGAACTGCTGTGATATTCTTGTATATAAAATAGGCGTAAATGAATAAATAAATAAATAAATAAATGCTCTTTTCTGATTCACTCTTTTCCGGAGTGAATTTTTTCACTCTTTCTTGAGAGTGACCTTCACTCTAAAAGAGTTGTCACTCAGACAGCTCTTAGAAAGAGTGAGATTTCACTCTTTTTGAGTGATTTTTCACTCTTTCACATTTAGAGAGTATAAATTCTGATAATGTGTTGCATTCAACTTGAATATTTCATGTGCCCTTGTTAAAATGTTGTTAAAATGGTATATTAAAATTCAACAGTTTTCCATTTTTTTGTATATTTTCTTGATACCTGCAGGTAGTTGTAACCAACCAAATAACTACAAGAATAAACCAGCCTTCATCACATGCAAGCATGTTGAGTGTTAATACAGGTGCCGCTATAGTTGGTAAGTCCACAGACAACTACAGACCACCGACAACCAAAGTCCCTGGCTGTATGCCATATGAGGGCCGATCGTTTAACTGTGCATGCCTAACAAATCATGCTGTTACGTGATAAATCGATGCATGTTTTCGTGTGTACATGAAAGACCGTAAAAATAAAAGGTATGTACACAACAGTTTCGGTTCTTGCACTCTGTAGAAGGATAGGTCCTCATTAACATGTGATTCTAGGACTTTGCCTGTTGGTGAATAGTCTGTAGTAGTCTATGGGTAAGTTGCAAAGGAGGATGGTCTGATTTACATCCCATTTCATCATATGGTACCTTTAACTGGATGAGTGTCTATTGACCCCCCTACCCAGGGATCAAAAATGGGCTTAAAAAACAAACAAAAAAAGGCATAAAACTCTTGATGATTATGATATGAATGGTTATCCCACTTGACATGGATTTGTGAAATGGTCATGCTTGCAAATATTATAGGCCTTTTTAAAGGCCAATAGGAAAAAGAAATATTTCAAACACACACAAATTACATGCAACAAAATGATTGTTCTTTTACAAAATTTATGCTGCTAAAATATTGTGCTTGATGAAACTTGGAACAAAAATATTTTCCAGTCACAATATTTCTCCAGGATAATGAATAAACAAAATCACACTGCTACCAAAGTAGTCCCCATTGATGGGGGAAAAGTGGAGATGCAGACCAACCTTGGATATAATTAACTCTCTGTGATATTTTGGGACAATTAGGCTAAATGAATGGCTATTGAAGATAGCTCATTCTGAAGATAGCCCATGCTGTTTACTGGAGATAGAGCATGCTTTCTACTGAAGATAGTCAAGACAATCCTACAGGGATATCATTTTCTTGCAATTGCATGATTGCAGGCATTTTGATGTTTTGGAATTTTCCTGCAATTGGGTCACTAATGTGATACACAGGTTTTGGCCAATTTCAAGCATTTTACTTAAAAGCCACTTTACATTCCTGCTCCTGAAGATAGCACATTATGTCTCCTGAAAATTTGTATCTAAAGATAGAAGTGAGACTTGAAGTAAATAGAGTGCAGTGCTGGCTATATTTGGGTGCATAGCTTTCACATCGGCTAGCTCATAATGTGATATAGGTGTAGATAATTACATTAGCAATCAGAGACACTCCCTAAATCTGATAATAAGATCAATTGTATAGTCCAATAAATTGATCTCCTCAAATCAATGTAAGACTCCATACCACTGGTGGTGGTTGATTTCATTTCATATAATCAGTGTTTCTATCTAAGACATTTCTTACATACCCCCAGTAAGCTATACCTACCACTGTTGAAATGTCATGATTTGGGGGTAGTGAAAGTGAGATTTAAACAGGTAAAAGAATTGCCACCGTCAATTTAAAAAAATCAGAATGCAATTTGGTGTGTCAGATGTGCTCTCAGGTCCCACAAAAAATACTGTACAATCATCGCTATCTGAGCCCTTAAGTGTGATGAAATTCTAAATTGATTTACAAACATATTACATTTATGTTAATGTCATGGTTTAATAGATGTATAGAATAAACAAGATGTTCTGTGAATTCTGAAAAGCAAGAGATAAATAGCATTAAAAGAGCACAATTTGTACCCCGCAGAAAAAAATCATGATAACAGTTTCTGTTGAACTTATGGCTTATTCCAGGGTTTAACTTGGTCATCATTTCCCTTGAATTTTGTATAGTGGGTAACCTATAGGGCTATTTCAGTTAAAATCCCAACACCTTCTATGGAACACACAACCTTAATCTTCAACACAGGGGGTGTGAATTTCAAATGGGGTTACCTAACTGGGTGACTCCATTTAAAATCTACACCCCCTGTATGAGAGATCAAAGCCATGTCTTCCGTAGGGGTGTATGGATTTCAACTGGAATAGTCCATAGGCAGGCAGCAAGAAGGAGATAAACCAATTGAGCAATTTGACCTATTTGTCATATTTACCTGGCATACTTTCCTACACTTCAACACCTTTCACTGGGTGGCGGTTTCTACAATGTTATTTTATATACAATGTTTACAGGTGATTTCACTGAGTTTGTTGATTAAAACAAAACATGGGAAAATAGAGAAATGACATTACAAGGGAAGACTTGTATCTTTTGGTCAAGACATTTGCTGTTTGTTTGTTTGTTTTTGTGTATCACATGAAATGTTGAAATATAACATAATAAACAAACTGTTTACATCCTTTCGAGACACTCCCACATCAGCCCTTTTCCAAATCAATCCTCTAAAAACTCTAAACCTGATTCTTATAGTAAATGGGAATTTTCAGAAAACCAAATCTGACCCATTTCCACAAAATCTCAAACATATTAACACCTAAGATATAGTTTTGGTTGAAAGAAAAAGATGGTTATTTATTAAACAATAGCCTGTAGACCACTGTTGATGACCATTGCTGTTTAATTACAAAAATTTGTTGCTTTGTGCTTTGTAAATTTCTAAAGAGTAGCACAATTTGGATTATGTTTCTGGTTTGGAAGGAGTGATTAGCCATTAGGCAAAAAAAAAACATGTTTGCTTGTCCTGAGAGTCCTTGTCCGACCGAAATACGCGGGACTTTGCTGTGTTACCTGGAAAAACAGCAAAGCAAAAAAAAAATATCTCGTCCGACCGACCGAATTTCTGAAAGTGATTTGAGGTCAAGCAAACTTTATTTATTGGCCTTAAGTGAGCAACTATTATTAATGACTGGATAAGAGTACATCATTTGGACAAGTAGTGAAACCTTATAGTTATTATTGGATAAAATCAATTATAATCTGTCTAATTGAAGTGAGCAGCAATAATTGTGAATAATGTACTAGCAATCAATGATATTTAGTAATAAATGTGCATTGATTGACAGCAATAGTGCCGACATCACCTGCAGCTTCACTACTGTTGAATTGCTTGGTCCAAACACACAGGGTTCTTTCTTTTTTTAGTTAAAAATGCTATGTGTTATATTGGATTTCTGTTTTTATTGCATTTTTAGCCCACTTTGAAAGGTCCAACAGTGGCTGATTGCATAGCACCATTGCATGTATCCAATTTCACATGACTACGCACATTAGTTTCTGATACCCTTTCAAACACACAGTAAGGCTTTGCATTTGACTTCTTTATTCAACCAGCAATTTTGCATTTGGTTCCATCTTTCCAACTTCCAACACAAACAGTCCTGCCAATGACATTACTTGACCAGTTTTAGATTGCGCAGGGCTCACTTGGGTCAACATTCATTGCATGTATGTGACCAGCTCCAACAAAACCTGGAACAAGTCGCCAGACATGTTTTTTTTGGTTATAGGTCTTTAAAGATGACATTCACATAAAAAATGAAATTTTGGAATTCGTAATTTCATGGTATTTGACTGTGAGATTAAGTGGACTTTAAAATCCTTGAAAGTACTTTTCAAAAAGAGGTTTGTTTAATCAATAAATAACAGTTGAACTATGATAGGCCCTATCCAATCTTGTGTAAAGCAGGAAACTAATTGGTCCATTACTCAGAATAGCAATTTGGCAAAAATATCAAGGTATCATTTACAAAATTTTCCACATCTTGAAAAGTATTGATGCTATTTATATAATTTTGGTATCATTTTAAAGCTTATTGTCTAGTGCTTACATTTTTATTCAAATCATGAAATGTCAAAAATGCGTCTTGTTCCTGGTTTTGTTAGAACGGGTCACATAATATTGGCTATAGATAGTGTCTATGGGGTGCACCCAGGTATCAGGTCAAAAGACCATGTTGAAATCATTTTACAAAAAGGTCTATGGAGAAAAAATTTGCAGAGGTAGAGCTGTACTTGACCACCAAAAAAGCACATTAATTCAAAGGTGCACATTGCTAGTATAGGGTCAGACGACGGTGGACGACATTATTCAATGTGGCAACAGCCAAAAGCGTAAACAAAACAGACAATATGACGGCAACACTGCCTGCACGTTGGACGCTATCATTTTTTCCCGAGCCATGCGTTTTTAGCTCTATTGGCCCCATTACAGAAAAAAAATGCACAAAATATATTTCCCAGTGCAATGTATACATTTTCACATGAAAATAAATAATTTCAGATTCAAAGAAAAAAGAAGAAGAAAATTTTTTAATCATTGCCGAGGGTGGGAATCGATCTCGGGACCCTCTGCGTGGGAGGCGAGACTCTTAACCATTACACCACAAGGTCGCATTGGTATATGTGGGGGGAATTTTCAGTACATATCGTAACATATCGTGCGTTATTCATACAAAAAATTTAAAAAAACAGTACTTACAATGAGGTTCATTGTCGAACCTCAACGGATTTAGACTGATAAAATAGTGCTTGATAACATGCATACACTTTTGGAATTATTTGAGACATTTTTGTGTTTACGTGCAAAACCAATGACGACGTCAAAATTCAGCCAATCTTGGCCGGCCCCCCCTGTATAGGGTGGTAAAAGATGAGTGTTAATTTACATTTTTGTGCCAAATTATTTGCATATTAATGAATTTCAGTCAGCTTATCTGCATAGCTCTGCATATTTAGGCCAATTATATATTAATCCATTCCAAAATTGAAATATGGTTAAGATTAATTAATACTGGATGTTTCGCTCTGGTGCGAATATAGTATGAAATGATTAAGGTTACTTTAGGGGAAAATAATAATTTACTCACCTTTATGCAATGGTTAACACTTCATAATTAATTCAATGTGGATTGGAGACAGGTAGCCATATGCACTTAAAGTAATTAAGTATTGATATTGGCTCTAATTAACAAATTATTTAATTTACCATAAAATTGACCGCTAACCATTAATGAATTAGGCCAGAGAATTAGGTCAATTAGGTTGGATTCAATTGGGCTGCTCCAGTTGAAATCCATACACCCCCCATGGAAGACATGACCTTAATCTCCCACACATGGAACATAGATTTCAAATGGAATCACTCATTTAGGTAGTCCCATTTGAAATTCACACTCCTTGTGTGGGAGATTTAGGTCATGTCTTCCATTATCCATAGGGTGTGTATGGATATCAACTAGAATAGCTCATTGCATGGATAACCAAGGATTCTAGAGTATTAATATGCTACAGTGCGCAAAAGAATGAAGGTACCAATTAAGTTCACCCCTATATATCTTATACAAAGACAAATATGTCAAAATGAACAAGCAGCCACTACCTGTACTCTTTAGCTCTGATTTAAATCTCATTTGTTGAAATTGGTTAAGAATTAAAGAAACGGCGATCTAAAACCTAAGGAAGAAACAAAATCACAAGTTGCACTTTTGTGTTCAAGAACGCTTTGTGTACAAATCAATAAGGCATCCAATGGAGCAAACTGCAACTTTTGAATTTGCATCTTCCTTGGGTTTTGAATTTGCATCTTCCTTGGGTTTTTGGATCGTTGTGTCTTTATTTCTTGAACGATTTCAATGAATGAGGTATTAAATTTGAGCATTTGATGCATTTCAATTATGACATATCTGTCTTTGTTTAGGATATACCGGGGTGACACCCATAACTGGTACCCTAATTCTTTTGTGTACTGTATAGGATAAGCCACTTGTTTGCGCAAATGAGTTAGCCAGTTGACTATCTCTCATACCTGTGATGGGTGGGGGTGACCAGTTGGTTGTGACTTCTCTCTAGTCTGAAGGGTCACTAGTCTGAATATAGAATAAGGGTTTAGGGTTAGGGTTATGGTTAGGGTTAGGGTTAGCAAGCCTTATTTTATATTCGGAATATAGAACCTGATATTCGGACTAGCGAACCTTTTTCAGAATTTGGACTAGAGAATGGTAAATTATGTGTTCGGACTAGCGAACCTTCGGACTAAGGAGCCTTCGGACTAAGGAGCCCTGGAGGCACAACAACGATATTGGAGCATGTGAAAATGAAATATCACCTACAGAGTGCTAATATTCCTTACAAAGCATGGGTTTGAATAACACGCCAAAGATTCACAGAGGATGATAATAGTTTGTTTGTCCTCCACCACACTTGACTGATTCTCAATGCAGGTCATTTTTATCATCCTTTTGTGCAAGCGCGCTCTATGTATAGTAACCATTGACATTTTAAATGTTGAGAGCATTAAATAGACATTTCAATTAATGTGCGATTTGCATTAAAAATAAAAAGATTTTCATCTTTTTTCTCAAATGTTGTTTTTCACTATCACTGTCCTTTTTGAAATTTTGGGTCGAACAAATTAGAAAAATTGCTGCTACATTCCAATGCGTTGGCAAATAAACGGTTTTATTATAAATCCTAATTTTACTGTAATCAAAGCATTTCATAGGATATTAAAGTACATCATTGGGCGTTAAATTGTGTAGAAATAAAAAAATTGAGGGCATCGCATTATGGCTTTAAGGAATGGGATATTAACGTTTAGCGACGTTTTCACGAATATTGATATCCTTTTTTTTTCCCCAAAAGACCTAATTTTTTTGGTGTTTTGGGGAAAAAATTCCATATCTTCAATACGAAAGGTCAAAATGTTCAATTGATCGTCGGCTTTTCTTCCCAGCTACATACACTTTAAGTACATATCATTAGATTTATAAAGTTTACTTCGAGGACTGTTAAATATCAAAAATATAATTTTTTAATCATTTGCCATAAATGCGTATTATATCATAAATTTCAACAAATCTAAATTTTTTAATATCAGAAGAACATTCTTCGTATTCAGAATGCAATTCGATATGCCTGGTGTGCTCTCATGTCCCACAAAAAATACTGTCCAAACGTCCATACCCCATCCCTTAAGCTATTCTTTAAAGAAAATTTAATATCACTCTCACTTTTGATGGGATCACTGATAGGGCCTTTAATATTGATATAAAAACAGTTTATGTGAGAAAATGATAATTGAGACCCAGGTGGAAACAGTAAGCTCATAAAGTAAATGTCTACAAATTATCATACAAAAGGTCTGTCTACATGTATATATAAGCACCACTTCCTCTGGAATTTGTTGTGGTAGGTAAAGGGAGAAAGTTGGTGGTTGCTTTCTGATCATCAGAACTACACAGCAGATGTAACTCATGGGCCTCTGTCCAGAGTTGTGATGTTATTGCAGTGGTCAGAAAGCTCACAGGTGCAGGTCACCAGACAGGACAATCAATGATGGGCAACATTGGTGTGGATATTCACTAGAAGAAATTGATTTTTTTTTATTGTTAGCATCTATAGGGGGTGAAGTAATTATATTTTTAATAATGTTGGTGAAGTTTTCTTAACACTTACTTCGCTTATATAAACGGCCAATGGAAAAATCCCACTCATTGGTCATAGCGCATAATTGTACAAGCACATGGCCGCCATCTGGGATGTGCGAGCGAGGGAAAACATACTACAATTACTTCCTAAACATTCCAAATAATTATTCTTCATTCCTTGTACATGTAAACAGATTTTAAAATTCAATTCACCTTTACTGCACATCCAAGATGGTCTTGAGCCTTATTGTTAGGATATCCCCAAGTTGGCTGCACCCTACTCAGACCAACCAATCATTAAAGTTCTAAAGATACCCCCCAAAAAAAACCACTGAACACCCCAAAAAAATTCTGATTATTATTCTGTTGATTGGATTGTCCAAGTGTCATTTTCAAAGGATCCAACCATGGTTTGTCAACAATTCTCAGTATTCTGTCGGTCTGTGCCACATCACTTCCAAATGATGATGCAACTCAAATTTGAGTGAAAACAAGTCCTTGGTTTGATTTTTTGTTGATGATTTCTGTCATTGGTGTTGTGTATATTTCGATTCGCAAATAGTCAGTGGAATCAAACAAGTTTCTAAGTTTTCAGAGTGGAAGTTACTTACTTGATTTATCGTTTTATATAATGACAAACCGACAATTAAATTCCATGGTCGAGTGTTGGTTTTTCCCGAAATTGAGTTTGGACTGGAGTGACAACAATGATAGTCTCCTTCACAGCCGGTTTCTGTCGTTTATTACAAATCGTGAGCCATGTGAAGCTTGGGCCCAAGACTAGAAGCTGGACCGACAGAATAAGATATTTACATATGTACACATTAGTAATTTTACATCCATGGACAGGCATGTAGTTCACCAATCAGAGCTTTGATAAGCTCCTATATTCACTACGAACTCTACCATCATCAAATTTAACTTGACACTGACTGATCACCTTTGACCTATTCACCATTTCAAAATTCAATAACTTTGCATCATTAGGATCTTCCCAGCATGCTATTTGTAGTTGATCATCTATCAGTGCTTCACCAATGAAGGTAACAGATAATTTTGTTACATCGTAGTACACAAGGTCTCTTGGGAAGGAAGGTAGTTTTCCATCGTTTGCGGCGTGACTTCCAGCATCCATAAAATGCTTGATGTAACTTGCTGTATTCAAATGCCGATTATGGTCTGTATCGCTGGATAAAATATTTGCTTGATATAGAGGTGTAATCGCTGGTTTTGGAGACAAGACAAAATTCTTTGGTGGAACGTCTCGTGTGATCCCTCGCCGATCTACTTCACTTGGTTCTATCTGGGCTGGCCGTCTTGTTTTCAAGTCAATTTTCACAAGATGTATAAGTCCTGTTGCGACAAGTCCACCAGTGTAAGGTTCAACATATTCAACGTCTCGGATTAAAGATGTCCTCCCTACATAGCTAGGCCAAACTTTGAGTCTCAGTGGTCTAGTGGTTTGTTTCCAGTATGCAGGTAGTGGGTTCAGTTCTAAGTACCGTACAAATAGAGTGGTTTTGTTGTCAGAGTAGATGTTCCTGTATATTTGTGGATTTTTTATGGCATCTTGAACATTGAATTGCATGAGCTTTTGCAAAGTCCATAAAGGTGTACGCCCTATAGGAAGAACAGTAAAAAAGGCAACAAGTTTACTGACTATGTGATAAAGTTTATAGTTCTGAGCATTATCCTGACCATTCACAATAGTATTTTGTAAAATTATTTATTTACCCATGTTTACCAATAATAGTGTGTGTGGGGGTGTGTATGTGGGTGGTGGGGGTGCATTTGTTTTCACCTACAAACATGGACTTTGTGTCCACACCGGGGTCCACACTTAGATAGTGAAAAACCACACATAGCAAACCGTGGATGTCCATGGTCATAAGACAACAGCAGAGGGTGCTATACAGCATAACTTTGCATAAGGGGTAGGGTCCTCTATCATAGGTTTAATACCAGGTTCACGGTTAGTCCTTTAACTGTCATAATTTAACACAGAAGTCCACGTTTGGATTATGATTTTAGGCACTGCACATACACCTACCACCTTTTTAAGCAATATTGTAACATTTGCCGAAGCTTGTTCCCTTGTTTTTTCCCTTCAAAATTCTGATTTTTATATAATTGTAATGTACTTTAATTAATATGCTGAAAAACAAAGCACTGAAAAATCCCACTATTTTTGGCACATTTTCCGACCTGATTTCACCCTCTACACATGCTACATGTTCCCCATATAAAGTTGATAATAATGAAAATATCAGAGCTGATATACTGTAAATCAAACTCACCTGATTTATCCAGTTGATCAATTCGTTGATCTAACAAACAGTATCTGTAGATGCCACTGGAATCACTTTTCATTTTCATGTTGCAACTCTGGATAACTCAATGGAGTCTTTACACTAGTCCAACTCATGAATGTCTTGCACCAAGGATACACCCAAATCTCTGGGTTGTCTTTTACAAAGTCAAGAAGCAAAATAGTACACATGTACATAAACAAATATTTCAAAACTGGAACACCCTTACCAATTCAATGCTTTAAAGTATATTATCTGGTAGTTCTAAGGGTGCAAAGTACCATGGTCCACTGTAGGCTATCTTTATCAGGTTGATAAACAAAAACTTATATTGTGATGGTAGGTTCAAGGAACTTGTATACCTATTTGCAGATTTGTACTCACTTGTCAAAGAAAGTGTGTCAAATACATCCTAGTTAGAATCCCAGAAAGAGTTATCAGAATCAAAATCTTCTCTGTGCAGAAAATTTATATTTTTCCTCATAATCCCCATGAAGTTTAGGTCTGAGATATGTTCCATTTAGATGTTGGGATTGAGAGTCATAGCCTCATCCCCCATGTTGGTTATCACATACAGTGTCCTATATGAGCCATTGTAAAACCCCTTTTTGTGTGTGTGTGTGTGGGGGGGCTGTAATATCAAACTGCTAGTGCAATTTAACACAAAACTTTGAACTTAACATATTATTTTGGGGTAGTCCTCAATATGATGTACAAAACATAATATGAAAAAATATAACCACCTACTACCTAAAACTGCCCAAATTTTCTTGTCTCAGATTTTAATATGTGTGTTCAGGCAGTCATAGAATTCTTGAGGATTGGAGTACTTGGGAATTGCGATTCCGAAGTCAACTGAATCCTTGACTGTGTGTCAATGTGACTCCATTGAAGACTGGAATCCTCAAGTTTTGCTATGCAATGTCAGCTTTAGAATTACAACCGCAAGCTTACTGGGACCTATTAAATAAGTTAAACTCAGCACTTAAGAATCACAAAAAATGGTTTGTTCACATGGCAGTAGCATTTGTGGACCACTTGAGAATAACTCGGGGAAATCCCCTAAATTTCTTATGGATATATTTCGTTAAATGTGATATGGAAAAAATTGATTATCATTGATTTGACCACTTGAGAACAACTCTGGGAAATCCCCAAATTTTCTTATAGATATATTTTGTTAAATATGATATGAAAAAATTTGATTATCATTGATTTGATATGAAAAAAAATTAAAAGTTTTCATAGGCTGTTGAATTGTTGAAGTATATTTGAGAGGCTCGGTTCTTTCCATGTCCTGGTTGATGAAGCTGTGGAATCAATGTTGCAACCTCCCTCTGTAAACGAGTGTGATTGTACATGATGTAATGACTGTGGACATGTAGAGAATAGTTACAGCTGTCTAACACCCTTCATAATAGCCTGTACTAGGCACTTAAACAAATACCGCAGGCTATTCAGCCAATCAGTTATTCAGATGGGTATACTAAAAAAAAATAAGAAAAAAATTAAAGACTGTCCAGAAATGGCATGATTTGATTACATTATTAATTGATGTGACACCTGCTATAGTTAATAATCTATCAGTTGATACAAACATTTATTTGAATTTATGTTGTGTACCCTGGATTGGTCAGTTTAATTTGTATGCGGATCTTGAAGCGATATTGAGCTAAGTGGTCGGTAGTAGCAGTAAATGGTTTTGATTTCCTTGAAGGTGTGTTGGAGGCTGTGTGAGGTACAAAAGTGTGAAAGGTTGTCTTATTGTACGGTGTCAATGTATAACAGCCAATGAATACAAACAACATTTATTAAAGACTACATTACAAATATATTTCTTGTTATTTTGTGAAGATGCAAGTACCTTAATTCTACATTCATTCGTACACACACCATATAGCAATTGATATTTTTTTCTGCGAAGAAAGAACTTATTCAAGTATAATAATTAGAGTAAGATGCTGATACCTGATTACCCATCCTATTTGCTGTAGAAGTGATGTAATAATTGAATGCACTACAAGCAGGTTGCACTCATCACCTGTGTATGTCTGCAATCATAGATTGAATAAAATACCATCTTTTCAAAGATTATATGCCAAATAAACTTTAGCAGTATACATAGTTCTTTGAAATTATTTTAAAAGTAGATAAACAAATATGTGTATTCACTGAAACTGTAAACAATAGTTTTAAGCTCCATCTAATAAGGTATCGTCAGAAGATAGCAGCTTGTATACCTTTAAATTGTTATCTTCAGTAGACAGCGGCACATACATTTGAAGCTGCTGTCTGTGAAAATACACACTTATGTGGTGATATCTTCAGTAGATAGCAGGACAATTAAACTGCTATCTTCATTAGCTGGTAGCAATGCATAGATCTTGTAGGTTTTATCTTCAGACGATAGCATCAAATATCCAGATCTCTTCAGTGTAAAATTCAGTAGATGGCAGCATATGCACATTCAGTGCATACACAGTGACCAAATATCTAGATACTTTACTGAGTATTTGATTCATATGTTTGTTTGTTTTATCTTGCAGAAGGTGAAGGCAGTTATGTAACAGCTGCACTGGGCAATACATGGAGCCATAATGTAAATACAAGGTTGATTCTACAATTCCTAGATGAACACAGAAGACAGGTAGATTTCATTTTCAAAAAATAAAGTTTGTGGATTGTGATATAATGGCTATTCCAAATGCATCCCATGCCCTTCTATGGAAGGCATCATGAAAACAAAATTTGCAGGTGAAGATGGTAACATTCCACATTTTCCAAATCCCCAAGGTTTCCCATCCATTTGCCTCTGGAAACAAATTTGTGCCTTCCTAAATATAAAATGGTGATAAATTAGATAAATTCAAGTATAACTTTTGCCCTTAATTCAAATTGTACCTTTCATAGGGATATAGAATTTATCAGGAATAGAGCAGAATGTTTGATTACTTGTTCAGTTTGTTTTACCCATGTTCTACTCTGACCATTTATGTGTCTTCATGATGACACTGTCATGGCAACCTGATTTTTAATATCTTGCATAATGTGACACTGTGCATATCTTTAAGCTTAATTCCAGAATACCTGTCACACCAAAATGCACTTTAATATGTGAAGGGTATTCCAGAATGATTCCAATCTGTAACCCCATGTGTACTACCAGGTAAATTACTGGCCTCTAAGAACTATTTTGATTGGTCACAAAGAGACTTATATCACATATTGAGCCAATCAGAGATATGGTAAGAATGGCCAGGAGGGTAAAAGGGGGTTTTCAGCTTTAAATTGCTAAGAGATATAAAAGCTCAATTTTGATTGGTTACTAAGATGGTTAAATTGTGTAATTAGCCAATCAGAGGCACAGTAGTACCCATGATGGGTTAATAAAAAAAAAGTTTATTGGTAAATGATATGACAGGTAGATGATTAGTACCAGGCAGGTTGTTGCTCCATCCATACATAACCCATAGGGAATGTCTGTGAACAGGTAGACAGCTATTCTATATAAGATATAATGAATAATTCAAAGTCACATACTGCAACGTCTAATTTACAAATAGTCACATCCTCTTGCTTATTAAGGTGTGTGTAAAATAATCATCTTGGTTCTGCACCATGTGTTTCCTTATTAACAGCCGGCTATAGTAATTAAACTATGATTGGTGTGTAAGTGAGGTGGAACTTTTTTTGTCATCTATAAAGTGTTACTTGGGTGGTAAGGATGACTTAATGGACTGCTACACATCTATGGTCTAATTCCATATTGTCTTTGACCTTTATGTGTAACATTTTAAAGAGATGCTTATTATAACCAGTTTTGAACTAAATCAGGGAATTCAAACTGGGCATGTACTATACAATACAATGTTGCGCTTGAGGATAACAGAAAGTGTTAGAACTATATAGGTCATATGCCACTAATATGCCTGGGTGATGCATGAAAATATGACGAGGAACTATTTGTTTGTGTGGCATCTGAAAAGACTGCTTTAAAATCACTGTGAAGACCACAGCAGCGCTACACAGCGCCACCTGACACAGAGAGAAAATCACTGAAATTGGCCTATTTATGTAGCAAAAAAGTACATTTTGGGTTTTGATACTTGAAATGGCATATTTTCTCTCATTATATGACATTTTTTGGGTTTTTTTGTCGCCTAGTAACCCTGATTGGCGATAACCCTTGTTAAATAATGGTATTGTAGGAACAGTGTATGTTTAAATTGCTTTAATAGAGATGTCCATCCACTGCTTCTGGTTAGCTTTAACTTGAGACAGTGTGAATAGAATAGCATTGGATGATACCTGATACTTGGTACTCTGATACTACTCAAACAAGATGTATCAGTATTGACAACTTAATACCAGTTGGTATCAGATGTGTGGCGGTATAATTCTTTCATCCAAACTTGTTGATTCCATGCAAAGCAGGTGATTTCAGAGAACACATTTGCCGAATTTTGCAGTTGAAAACCAATTTGGCACAATATAAAGTTCATGATTTGATTTGATGATAGCAAATGCATGGGGGGGTGTAAAAACCAATGCTTCCGTGTTTTGGATCTTTGGTATCGGACTCATTTTGCTTGATCACATCAAATTGTGGCAGAAGAAAGTGTGTGGTTTATATTACATGGCAGAATGCTTATCAACATTATACATACCTATGTGCTTTATTTTGTATTGTCTTACTAATGGTAATCTCATTCCAACATTATTGTCTTTGTATGTGATTCAAAAAACCACCCAAGTCCAGCATTTAAAATGAACCCCACAAAGTCCCTGAAATGCTAATCGTCATACCTAATACAGTTTAACCTACTCATTTGTACATAAAACTTACCATAATGACCTGGTAAATCTAACTGAAGGAATTAAAATGATACACAGTTTTTTTTCTCAAAATCACTTCCCATGGACTTGGGTGGGTTTTGAATTCATATATTCAATTGTATATTATACTTATACATTTTATACTTAAAACCAATTTTGAGATCAAGCCAAAAAAGGTTTTGAACTTTGAAATCTTTATCATTGTTGTCTGGAAATGAAAGTACTCAAATTATGTCCCAGCTGGAATCATGAATTCAGTTTTGATGGCAGTTTTCAGCATAGTGTCAGAGTTGCCACACCTGTGATTTGGTAGCCCAATGAGGGCTAACCTTAAACTATCGTAGAGCCATCACAATTTTTCAGATTGAGTGGGAAAACATTAATTTAGCTCATTTTCAGTGAATTTTGCTGCAAAAACAACAACAATGAACAGCAAATTCAGAGAAAATAATTACAATTGAGACAGGCCCGTACGCACCCCCAAATTTGGAAAAGTATACAAAAGTCCCAAAATTGCGGCGTGAAGCAAAAAAAATCAGGTGTTTTATGCTTTTTGGACAAAAAAGGTCCAAATTTTGTCCACTTTTCACAAAATCGCCCCCCCCCCCTTTGAAAAAGGTCCACTTTTCCAAAATCAGCACCCCCCAAATGGAATCCTACGTACGGGCCTGAATTGAGACTAATTTTTGTCTCAAATTGTAAAAAAATTGATTTCTGACCAGTTATATTTTTGTCGTATTTTTGTAAATTTGTGTGCCATTTCAAGTGTTGAGCCAGCGAAATGGACTGAAAATTTGTGGCAACCTTGTGTAGTGTTGCCGGCACACATTGGGCTATTCCATTTAATATCCGTACACCCCGTATGGAAGACATTACCATAATCTCCCACACATGGGATGTAGCTTTCAAATAGAGTCACTCATTAAGGTAACCTAATTTGAAATCTATATTCCCTGTGTGGAAGATTAAGGTAATATCTTCCATAGGGGGTGTATGGATTTCAACTGAATAACCCATTTTATAACATCTGATGTCATCATGTGGTATATTCAGTGAAGTGCATATAACTAATTCTGCAGTCTATATGGTTAGATGGGTATTCATTGCTACTGTTATTTTCTGCAATATTTTACACTATCATCACACCTGTGACCATGTATCTGTTTAATTATGCCAAAGCTAATTTTCCTTTTGGTTTACACAACCAATATTTGATAATTATGAACTACCTTCAAATGTCAGGATATTTCTAGTCATGAACTAACTCATCCCTATCCCAATGGGTGTATCATACTATACTTTGTCTCACTTGTAATAGGTGGAATGAATTGTTTGTTTTTTGTGTGCATCAATAAAATCCCAACTTAAGCTCATGTAAATTCCCATAAGTAAGCGCACTTTGCATCACCGTGTGTATGCCATAATAGCTCAATCTTAATCCTTTAGCTCGGCCCAAAGAAGATATCTTACCCTTCCCAGAATTCTTTGCAACATGATACATCACCTCATTTCAACAAAGGACATTCCCATTACTTACAGGTTGCTTTTGTTTTCATTTTGAGAATATACCGGCTAAACATGGGTTGATAGTCAAGAAATGTATTTTGCAAGATCTGGATGTGCTCTGTTAGTTGGATTTTTTCCTTTTGTTTCCTATTGTTTTGGAAACTCTTTAATTGCACATATCTTTGGAACTGATTGTTCAATTTCAATGGGGTTTTCTGCTTGATCGCATCACATATGTGCGTATGTTTTGTCATGTGTTAGATTTTATTTTGGGTTGACTCACTCTTGGCCCCCATGAATTTTGAGCATTGAGTACAGTAGATGACACACACTTCAGTGGGTGGTAAATAGTACAGCTATCTTCTAATTTCTATATTCCATCAATTTTAAGAAAGAAAGAGGTGTGTTTTTATGCGATGAAAAAGGAAACCTTGTTTTTACTGGCTGATGGACATATCAAGTAGGGGCAGTCAGTTGGGTGTATTTGTTTTTTTAATTTTGTTATTTAGCAAATGACTCTAAAATCACTGCAATTTTTTGGCAAGTTTTTCCCTTGTTTCTCTTGCATTTTTTTTTCATCAAAATAAATCTACTTTTTGCCTAAAACAGCCAATTTCACATGAATACAGTAATTTCCGTCATACTTAATCCACTTTTGGCCAAAAAAATGGCTGATTTTACATTATGCAAACAACATATTAAAAAGAAAACACTCAAATCGGGTCTAGCCCGTAGAACAGGGTATTTTTTGTCACCTTAAAATGTTTTTTTTGGTATGCTAGAACAATCGCCCCTTGAAAAAGACCAATATCAGTATGCATTTTTTTGCAAAGGTTCTTCTATAACATACCCAGTGATATTTTAGCTTATACATATGGTTTTAAATGCTTAGCTTTTTATCTGTGAATTTAGTGAACATTATTTTAAGAAAACACAGAAGATGTTTTAACACTTTTTCTAAAAGGTAGGTCAAATAAGAGGATTGAGTTATATTTCATCTAACAAAACAGAATAATAATGTTTTAATTCAAAATAATTGTGTTTGATGTATCTTTTCTGGCATAATTTTCTGTAGTTATAATCAATTCCATTATTATTATTACTAGTATAAACCCTTTCACAATGCATAGTACTCAATATAGTGTCATTTACATTATTGATGTATAATTAAATAAATTTGTCATGATCATGTTTTCAGTCATGGGACTACAGCTCCCTCATTTATTATTAAGGGTATATGCTAGTCAAATGGTTTTAATGTTTACTTTGGGGTGGGGGCATTTTTGGGGGTGTGAAAAAGTAATTCTGATCTGACCGTATCTGATCAAATTATGGTACTTCATCTTCAATTTTGTAATGTCACCCTTGTGTCACTTACATCACTGATACCATGAATTTTTAAATTCATTGATGCTATTATTTTCAAAGTTCCACATAATTTCATCAGCTGTCATTGATTTTGACAATACATTCAACATAATAATGTTGTTTAATACAATTCTATGATTATTTTTTCTCACAGTTTGCTATAATTTATAGCCATGCCTTTGACCTTTTTGTTGTTGACAATACTACATAACTTGTCAATTTTTATAATGTAACTTACATTTTCTTTGTTCAATCCTTTGGTGTTGGTTGTCATACATTAAATCCAGGCAAGTCCTTTCCCTTGCATATATAGCATTAGACATATTATTACAAGATTTGTAATTGGTTTCTGTCTGATGTAATTTGTCTCTGACCATCTGTTCGGATTGGCATGCGTGCATTCTAGCTAGCTACCTACGGAATCTACCTTGAACATTTATTAAGACCACAACAACAAAAATCATCTCTTGCATGCTGTAATATACTGCAAAGCACTAAAGCATAAAATGAAAATTCATGTACTTGAAAAATTTATAGATTTTGCTGGTGACATGGTTCCCAAAATGATCATGGTTCCCAAAATATTGATGCGAATGTTCAAAGAAAATATATCAAGTTCGTGAAAATTACATGCCACAAAACTTATGGTTCTTTTCTAATGTTGGAAATTTTGTGCTGCAAAATAATGTGCTCTACTGTGTATCAAAACTACCAGGCCTGATCTGAAACTCACTTTTTTTCTCATTTTATATTCTTGATTTTACTTTATGCTTTATCATTTTCGCCATTAATAATAAATCTTGAATGACTAAGTGGAACAAATTTCCTTTATACAAGATTTTCCTCCTTCGACTGGTTTTTAATGGCCATTGAAAAAACACATAAAAGGAAATGCTCACTTCACCTACCATAAGCCCCATTATTCTCTACCACTGTACTTTACTGTAAAGTATACATTTTATGCAGAACATTAATTTTTGTAAGGTTCAGTAGATAGTAAATTGTGAAGTTATGCTATCATCAGCAGATAGCAGTGTGAATATATGCTATCTTCAGTAGATAGCATACAGTATATAACACATTGTGAATTTATGCCATCTTCAGTAGATAGCAGTGTGAATTTATGCCATCTTCAGTAGTCTCCCCAGCAAACACAAAATGTTTTGCAGAAAACGTTTAAATGTTGGGTTATATAAAGGTTATATAAATGTTTTAATAACATCTCCCTATCCATTTCTCTCTTTGTAAGTTAACACTATCATCAGTATATAACACATTGTGAATTTATGCTATCTTCATTCAGTAGATAGCACCTTGTGAATTTATGTTATCTTCAGTAGATAGCATATTGTGAATTTATGCTATATTCAATAGATCAGACATTTGAAATTAAGAAATCATCTGTACATAAATATTGTGAAGTTATGCTATCTTCAGTAGATAGCACAGTGAATTTATGCTATCTTCAGTAGACAGCACATTGAAAATGTATGCTATCTTCAGTAGATAGCACACTGTGAAGTTATGCTATCTTCAGTAGATAGCACAGTGAATTTATGCTATCTTCAGTAGATAGCACATTTTGAATTTATGCTATCATCAGTACATAACACATTGTGAATTTATGTCATCTTCAGTGGATAGCACATTGTGAATTTCCCACCCTGTATTTCTCCATATCCTTTTTTGTGTGAAACGCTATCATCAGTTTATAACATACTGCAAATTTATACGATCTTCAGTATTTAGCACATTGTGTGTGAATTCCTGCTATTTTCAGTAGATTGTGAACACATTGTGAATTTATGCTTTCATAAGTACATAACTTATGATTTATGCTTTCATAAGTGGTGCTATAGGAGGCTGTATGTTGGGTGTATCATGGAAAGACAAGAAGACAAACATCTAGGTCCTGAATAAGATTGGCACAGACTTAAACATCAGAAAGTCCATCATTGAGAGGAAATTGCACTACTTTGGCCACATTGTAAAAAAGGATGGTGGAGTTGAGATGCAGATTCTTCAGGGAGCCGTGGAAAGCCATCGTGGAAGGGGACATCCATCAACATCTTGGACAAATGATGTGAAGAATGTTTCATCACACAGAATGTATGATGCAACACATTTGGCTTTTGGTAGAAGTGGATGGCGTACTCTTGTGAAGACCACAGCAGCGCAATCCTGCACCATCTGACCCTGAGTGAGAAGTACATAACACATTGTGAACTGATGTTATCATCAGTATGTAACACATTGTGAATTTATGCTACCTTCATTGGATAACACATTGTAAATTAATGATATTGCCAGTCCTGTCTCTCCAGCAAACACAGAATGTTTTGCAGAAAACGTTTAAATGTCAGGTTATATGTGACCATCCACCACGAAGTGGTTGTAAAGTCGGCTCTAGACCATTTTCTGTTTATTGCAGATTTTGTAACAATGTACTTTCAGCTTTAGAATGACACCTCAACCAGCTTCATCTGACATCTGGAAGTGAAGTTATGGTTCATCAAAGGTCAAATTTCTTATATATTTTACATAGAAATCCATATATTGTTTTTGATTGTATCTCAAAATGGTAAATGCCGACTTTACGACCAGTTTGTGGTGGATGGGCACATATAAAGGTTTTAATTTATTGTTTTAATAACATCTCCCTATTCCATTTCTCTTTGTAAGTTAACACTATCATCAGTATATAACACATTGTGAATTTATGCTTTTTTTTTCTTCCATAGCTAGCATATTATGAATTTATACTATCTTCAGTAGATAGGACACTGAATTTATGCTATCATCAGTATATTAACATTGTGAATTTATGCTATCTTCAGTATCTGCAGTATATAGCACATTGTGAATTTATGCTATCTTCAGTAGATGCCACATTGTGTAATTATACTATCTTCAGTAGATAGCACATTGTGAATTTATGCTATCTTCAGTAGATAGTTCAGTAGATAGCACATTATAGATGTATGCTATCTTCAGAAGATAGTACATTGTGAATTTGTGCTATCTTCAGTAGATAGTACATTGTGAATTTATGCTATCTTCAGTAGATACCACATTGTGAAATTATACTGTCTTCAGTAGATAGCACATTGTGAATTTATGCTACCTTCAGTAGATAGTTCAGTAGATAGCACATTATAGATGTATGCTATCTTCAGAAGATAGTACATTGTGAATTTGTGCTATCTTCAGTAGATAGTACATTGTGAATTTATGCTATCTTCAGTAGATACCACATTGTGAAATTATACTGTCTTCAGTAGATAGCACATAGTGAATTTATGCTACCTTCAGTAGAAAGTTCAGTAGATAGCACATTATAAATGTATGCTATCTTCAGAAGATAGCACATTGTTAATTTATGCTATCTTCAGTAGATAGCACATTGAATATATGCCATCTTCAGTAGATAGCACATTGATTGTGTGCTATCTACAGTAGATATCACATTGTGAATTTATACTATCTTCAGTACACAACACATTGTGAATGTATGCTATCTTTAGTAGATAGTATACAAATATATACTGCCATGAGAAGTTCTGGTTAAAACTATGGGCCCGAGGTGAGATCAATAGTACTATTTTCCTGAGGCGCAGCCCGAAGGAAAATAGTATTAATTGATCTCAACGAGGGACCATAGTTTTAACCAGAACTTTCGAATAAAAACAGTATATATTTGTTTTATATACTTCATTAATATGTTCTTTGTTCATTGATTTGTTAAAAGAAAATCATTTGACGTTTTGACTCTCCCGCTTCTATCCTGAGTGAACAGCACGACCAATTTAAGCACAACATACCCTTCAAAAATCGAATAGCCTAAAATCGGGCTAACCAATTACAGCAGCGAAATGGCGCTATAGCAGTTTCAAGCGTGCGTGAACTGTTCCGTCGCATCGAATGCTTGGCGCACGCCTTGAAGAGCATGGTCAAAAGTACTATTTACGGCTTGGAGGTACTATTTACGGCTCATCCGGGACATTGAAAATACTATTTACGGCTTAGAGGTACTATTTACGGATAGGAGTACTGATGGTAGAACTATTTTTGGTCATGTGATCCGCTTTTAACCAATCAATGAACAAGAATATATTAATGAAGTATATAATACATTATAAATGTATGCTATCTTCAGAAGATAGCACATTGTGAATTTATGCTATCTTCAGTAGATAGCACATTGAATATATGCTATCTTCAGTACACAACACATTGTGAATGTATGCTATCTTCAGTAGATAGCACATTATAAATGTATGCTATCTTCAGCAAATAGCACATTGTGAATTTATGCTATCTTCAGTAGATAGCACATTGTGAATATATGCTATCTTCAGTAGATAGTAAATATGCTATCTTCAGAAGATAGCACATTGTGAATTTATACTATCCACAGTAGATATCACATTGTGAATTTATGCTATCTTCATTACATAACACATTGTGAATATATGCTATCTTCAGTAGATAGTAAATTATAAATGTATGCTATCTTCAGTAGATAGCACATTGTAAATATATGCTATCTTCAGTAGATAACACATTGTGAATTGATGCTATCTTTAGTAGATAGCACATTATAAATGTATGCTATCTTCAGAAAGATAGCACATTGTGAATTTATGCTATCTTCAGTAGATAGCACATTATAAATTTATGCCATCTTCAGTAGATTATTGTGATAAATCGGTCTATTTCTCAAATGTTAAATCAACACATTTTCTAAATGCTCTGCCCAATCCTGTTTTATGTTTTAAGACTCTACCAAATTTAAATTTCACCAAGAAGATTTACAAAAACCTCATTTCCCCATGTATCCCCCCATCTCTGACTGAACTATATACCTACCTGCTTACTTGCACTCATTCCACCCCTTCCCCCAATTTATTACGTCAACGCATTTGGCTCAGAATACAATCAGTGAACTCGCCCAGGGGATACTTGCCTCTACTTCACTAGCCAACCTGTACATGTGACCATGTTCTATGTTGCAGCATTGCACCAAGTTATTAAAGGTGACAATTTATTCACCAATTGAGATGCAAAGCGAAACATTCTTGATTTCTTAGAGCGTCAGTAATTTAGGCAAGCATGGGTTTGTCGTTGCGGCCGGTGGTTGCATGGTCTGGTGATATCTATTGTGAATGGCTGCTGGAGGGCAATTGAGTTGTTACATCAGGATAAAGTTAAAGGTGCTTATGATGAAACTGATTTACAGACAATGTCAAGTATCGTATATGTGCAGGCATCGTTGAAGGCAGTTTACAAAATATCACTTTTGTTTCTTACGTATTAAGGGATCTAGAATGAGCGTTTATGGCGTTCGACAGTATTTTTGTGGGACATGAGAGCACCTCAGGCGATCAATTGCATTCTGAATCTGAAGCATGTCTTTCTGATATCAAATAATTTTCATTTTTGAAATTCACGATATAATACAAATTTTATGACAAATTATTAAAATTTGATATTTTTCAAATTTTGATATATAACAGTCCTCGAAATAAATTTTATAAATCTAATGATATATTCTTAAAGTGTATGTAGCTGGGAGGAAAAGCCGACGATCAATTGAAAATTTTGACCTTTTATATTGAAGATATGGATTTTTTCCCAAAAAGACCTATTTTTTTGGTGTTTTGGGAAAAAAATCCATATCTTCAACATGAAAGGCCAAAATTGTCAATTGATCGTCGCTTTTCATCCCACCTACATACACTTTAAGTATAAATCATCAGATTTATAAAGTTTACTTCAAGTACTGTTAAATATCAAAAATATCAATTTTAATGATTTGCCATAAAATGTGTATTACATTGCTAATTGCAAAAATCAAAATTATTTGATATCAGAAGGACATTTTTCGTATTCAGAATGCAATTCGATATGTCTGATGTGCTCGAATGTCTCACAATAAATACTGTCCAAACGTTCATACCCCACCCCTTAAGGTTTTGGATATTTGTTTTTTGAGGACAAAGTCTCATTAGTGAGCTAATATTAGTGAACATATATTATGCAAATATAAAAAACAAAATTCTGTTTTTTTACTGTATGCCTAAAACTCAATAAAACTTAGGGGATGTGATAACGCCATCAATGGCCACTCTCTTCATAGCCTTGTATGTACACCCTCATGTAAACACCCTTTTTACAAAAATACTCACAAATTAAAAATGAGGGCTTTGTTTTTCTTAGAAATTGAACATTATGTTTTACAGAGGCATGTCATGCAATAGTTCACTAATAAAAACTTGTCCTTTAAATTAAAATTGTCCTTCGAATGATAAAATGAATGCACAGACAAGTTAGTAAATTGCACAACTTGCAAAGAAAGTCTCCTCCTCCAGCTGTGTCCATAGGTAAATGAAATTCTGATGTTGGGTTTGTCAAGTCTAGAAGAAGAGTTGTACCAGCCCCCTGAGGTTTTTTTTCCAACATAAAAAACTTTTTCATCCAAACAACCTCATGTTATCATAGATTCGTCATTTGTGCTCATTTAATTCATAAAAGTTTTGTCCCAATTTTTAGCTGAAAATCAATTTTGCCTAAACTTTTGTACATAGCCAGAATTTCCCAAATTTGCCAGGGCAGGCTCACATTATGACGTCATAGTGACATTCGGTAGGAATGTTTGTGCTTATTTTGGAAATAATGAATATGCGACCCATAGCTATACATTGGCACCAAATATAACGGTACAAAATTAGGGGGGCTGCAATAACCCCCTTCGTAGTTTGTGTTACAAAACATGACTCGGGATGAGGGTTTACAGACCAATACTGTAAACTTCATAAGATATTATGGTTTTATACCTTGCTATATCTAGGTGTATAACATTCTAGTTATATTGCAGTTTGTAGATTATATATTCTAAATCTGTAAAATATTATCTTATCTTGTGAATAGTTTTGTGAGAAAACATGTGTTGATAAATTGATTTGAATTTAATTGAATTGGATTTGTTTTGCATGGTTTGATTTCAGATTATGATAGCAAAGTCTCCAATTGCACCATTTGCAACTTTGGTTTACACCATCCAAGATAAAGGCATTGTTCTGGAAGGTAAGCTATACACCTTACTTAGCTTTCACACAAAAATATAATGTTATAGTGACACCTTAAAACAAAAACTTAATACGTCAAAACTGGTTTCACTTGAAGAACATGTGCAGTGTGCCAACAGGGTGGGGTTTATTTAATGCGGTTGGCGACTATCATCGGATCGCATGACCAATCAATCAGTGCTACATGCTTCAAGTATGATTATCCGCTAACAAGAATTTTGATGAAGCCTTTAAGCGGAAATGATCGGTTGCGGTTTACTTCCCGTTCTAGAAAATTGTCGCACTTCCAAGTTATGTTTTGCAAGGATTTAATTATGAATCATTTATTCAGATTTGATACAGGTTATGTTATGTAGGAATTCTTATGTAGACTGTATAGAAGTTTTAAGATTCTTCTCTTTGTGTACCTGGTTTAAAAAAATACAACACACAAAATGGGCTATTCCATTTAAAATCCACACTACCCCTGTTTAAGATTTTGGAAGTATATTCCACAGGGGGAGTATGAATTTCAAATGGAATTAGCACATTAGGCAGCTCCATTTGAATTTCATACACCCTCTGATAAAGATTCAACCTGAATCTTCCACAGAGGGAGGGTGAGTTTCAATGGAGCTGCCTAATGTGTTCATTCCATTTAAAATTCATACTCCCCTGTGGAAGATATTTCCAAAATCTTCCACAGGGGTAGTGTGGATTTTAAATGGAATAGCCCAATAGCACCTACTTCTTGGACCTTTTTTTAATATGACTTTGCCTACATGTTGATTCACATGTTGATACACAGTTGAACACTTTCAGAATCTGCCATCCTCGAAAAAGGAATTAGTGGATAGATCTGCAATTTTTTTTTTATTGGTCAAAGGAGCAATTGAAGCTGGCTGGTCTCTGGGGCTATGCTGTAGACTTGCCTTTGGCTTACTTACTCTGGCTTTCTTGGTTACTGGAGCTAGCCTGGTTTATCCCCAGCCTGGACTTTCTCAGTCCCAGCGATTGCTCTGATCAAGAGCTACCGGAAAATATCCAGATTACTAGTTGTTGCCATGATGCTTTGCCTCGCTTATTTAAAGTGCTTGTCAAATTTAATGATTGAAATGATTTATCATAACCTGATTTAAGATCCCACAGCTGCATGATATGCTAGCGGATCTTATTCTATCCTTCACCTTGGCATCATGGTCATCGTTATCATCAACATCATCATTATCTTCCTGCTCAGTCAAATTTTATTCTCAATATGTGAATGTTTGGATGTGACATTATACAGGCAACATAATGTATTATACATGTTCTACTCTCATGCAGAATTAATCATTTCTTGAGCAATATCAATGTTTTATTTTTACATTTATCGAGAATTTTCACCCATTTGAAATTGGACGTGCTGTGCCTTATAGAACTAATTTCATGTTTGCTGGAAAAAATTAAAATGCAAAAGAAATAAATTATGAATACTTTTTGTATCCATTAAAAAACCCAGTTTTGTGCTACAAACACATTTAGATAGATCACATCACATTTTGAAGGGAAAAAATGTGTAAATTTCCAAGAATTACAAGTTGATATCAGTTATGTTTAAACAAGAATGTGATGGATATCATCAGAGCTTACAGAAGAGATTCATGTCTTCCCTACATCCCTTGCTTCACAGCTTTTATAACCAGCACATAATCTGTCATTTTGCTGAAGTAAGACAGTTATATTTGACTGTGAGGTTTGAGATTAGATGTATTAAGCCTGGTCTTGTGGATGTCCTATGAATAATGAACACCCTACAATAAAATAATATGAGGTTCTTGACTTATCTGCGATCTAGCTCGATTTCATGCAAACAATTGTAAAGCACCATGGGAAGACTCACTTTTCTGATCAGATGATAAGTTACAGAGAAACAGCAGATAAAGGGATAATAATAACAGGGTTGTAGGAATGACGTCAGCAAGCAGAGCTTTGCAACCAGGATGAAGACCCTGCCTGCCTGCCTGCCTGGGAATTTTATTGGTTGCCTAGGCGACTAGGTTTGCCATCAGAGGAGTGAGTAGGGTGACTAGGTGTCAGAAAGAAGATGTCAGCTGTAGCTGCCACTTTAATATACTTCAAATTCATGAGAAATTTCCATGTTCTAACATTTTGTTGCAAATTTAAAAACACTAACCTTATCCTTTTTGGAAATATATATATATATATATATATGACAACAACGGTTAAATGTCCTGTTTGTGACTAGGTGTCAGGAAGAAGATGTCAGCTGTACCTGCAACTTAAATATACTTGAAATTCATGAGAAATGTAATGTTTTATCATTTTTCCTTTTGGAGATATATCAATTTGATGAAGTTTAAATGCATTTTTCTTTGTACAGATTTATGTTCAACACATCTCAGTCATCAATATCAATAATGAAATGGTTATTATGTTTCTTTACGATACTATATAAAAGAAACTGGATTTTGATTCCAATTGATCTAATGAAAAAAAAAAAAAGGTGCAGGCCCGTAACCAGGGGCTGGGGCAGATGTTTTTATGCCTTTTGGTCAAAAAAGGTCCAAATTTTGAAGAAAAATCAACTTTTTCAAAATCTGCCCCCAGTCCAAAAAGGTCCAAATTTTGATAAATACGGTCCACTTTTTCAAAATCAGACCCCCCCCCAAAAAAATCCTGGTTACGGACCTGAAAAGATGTGTTTTCACAGTTCAGGAATGAGCATTGGAACTTGCAAAATACCTGCATATATATATCGTTGCCTTGCCTTAAACACATTATTGCAAACAAACAAAATAAAAAAGCGACAACAATTTGAGAAAACATGCTGCTGTTGTTGAAAATGTGACTAATGTGAAAATGGGCAACTAATGTGTCTGTAGGTGACAGTCATGTCAAAGTGGACATTTTCAAGCTTCATTTACACTTTTCATGTTCCAAGCAGCAAATAACAGCATGTAAATATATTCTTTTGTGTATAAGTCAACGTAAGGAAGCTTCAAATTGTGAATTTAAAATGAGTGAAACAGTTCAAAATTGGCAAAGGGTGAAAAATTGATGGGGCGAATATTTTCACTTTACAGTACTACATAATCAATCCTAAAAGACAACATGGTTAAAATATACTTATTAAGGGGGTACTACACCCGTGGCCAATTTTTGCCTATTTTTGCATTTTTCTCAAAAATTATAGCACATTGGTGACAATTAAGATATGTAAATTATAGGGGCAAGGACTACAACTACTGTACTAAAACTCAAAGAAAGTAGTTATTGATTTATTGATCAAATATTGGTTTTCCCTCATTTTTGACTGTAACTCCACAACTGTTGTCTGTGCTGAAATAAAATTTCCAATGCAGTAGTTGTAGTCCTTGCCCCTATAATATACATATCTTACTAGTCCCCAATGCGCTATAATTTTTAAGAAAAATGCAAAAATAGGCACAAATTTGGGCAGGGGTGTAGTACCCCCTTAAACGTTCTTTGGATATGAATTTATTATACAACTGATTATGAAACAGAATTGGTTAAAGACTTGGGTAGATGGACATTGCAAAGAGGCATAAAAATAAATTTGATCAGTTTTAATGCTTTTGAAGAATGATACTAAAATGATAACATGCAAATTTGCAGCTATCAAGTTTGAGAAATGAAAAGTCACTTGAATTTTCAATTTTCATTTTCATTACCCACATAAAATCTTGCAGTAAAAATTGTGACAAGACACAAGTAGATGAGGTTGATGGTGAATGCAGATTTTGATGTATCAGAAATATATGCCACAAATTTGTTGTTGGCTGATTGGGTAAATTACATCTCATTTAAGGGCTGGGGTATGAACGTTTGGACAGTATTTATTTTGGGACATTAGAGCACATCAGACATATCGAATTGCATTCTGAATACGAAAAATGTCATTCTGATATCAAATAATTTTGGTTTTTGAAATTCGCAATTTAATACACATTTTATGGCAAATCATTAAAATTGATATTTTTGATATTTAACAGTACTAAAGTAAACTTTATAAATCTGATGATTTATACTTAGCGTATATGTAGGTGGGATGAAATGCCGACGATCAATTGAAAATTTTGACCTTTCATTATTGAAGATATGGATTTTTTTCCCAAAACACCAAACAAAATTAGGTCGTTTTGGGAAAAAATTCTATATCTTCAATATGAAAGGTCAAAATTTTCAATTGACCGCCGGCTTTTCCTCCCTGCTACATACACTTTAAAATATATCATTAGATTTATATAATTTACTTCGAGGACTGTTATATATCAAAAATTTGAAAAATATCAAATTTTTATAATTTGTCATAAAATTTGTATTATATTGTGATTTTCAAAAATAAAAATTATTTGATATCAGAAAGACATGCTTCAGTATTCAGAATGCAATTCGATAGGTCTGAGGTGCTCTCATGTCCCACAAAAAATACTGTCGAAACGCATAATAAACGCTCATTTTAGATCCCTTAAGGTCTTCATTTCTTGATATATAGAGGAAAATGCATATATTAAGCAGTTAATAGATATATTTGTAGTTGATAAGTAAATAAGAACTTTAAATCCCCAGAATGTAAACATTTTTAATGTGTTGTTTCATCTGTTTGAGCATCAAAAAATGAAAAAAATTGACCTTTGATTTTGGTATCAAAATGGTGCTTGATTGCTGATAAAATTTCCATCTAATTTGTGTTCCCTCATTTACTCATGTTGGGTCATCAATGTGAAAATGATTATTAGATCAGCGGGATTGGATAATAAGGTTACATGTGACCCAAATGTTTAGTCATCTGTAGAAAACGACCTAGATGTAGGAGCATTAAAAAATGAACTTTTGTGGTGTGTTTATTTTCAAGTTTTTATTTTTAATTATGCAGATTAAAAATAGACAACCTCATAAAACATCAAGGAAACATTTTTTATACGATTCATAGTTCTATCATGTTGATGGGTCGACAACTTGGCATATATGTATAATAAAAAAACACCAATGTTTAAAAATTAATTGATCAAAATTAGCTGTAAGGCAATACAAACATGACCTAAAATAAGTCAAGATCAAATATAATGAATAATCTAAGAGTAAATTCTTATCTTCTGCAAAATTGATAAGTTGCCCACCTGAGAGCTGCTAAAGAAGTCAGTGTGTCATTGGCAGGCAGAATTAGAAGAACCCAAAATTCTCAGGAATTATTTTCTTCCGCTGTTGACCTCATATCACAAATATTCTTTAAAAGTGAGAAATAATTGCTGAAAAATATTTGTAGTTCTCTTCTTACAAGTCATGGGCAGGCAGGCAGCCATTAGGATAGTTTTACCACTTTGTGCAAAATTGCATAATAATTTGTAAGAAAAGATGGTTCAAAGGTGTACACCAAATTTTGAAAGATATGTTGCATAAATTTTAGAGTGCAAGTTCATGGTCTGATCACTATGATCTCAGAATTACTACGGATATTTGTCTCATATCCCTGGAATTACACAGCCCTTTTTCCTCCCGAGTCATTTAACTTTCAAACAGGTATAATAGGTCCCCCTAAGTATGGATGATGTATTATTGCAGAGCTGAAGACTACTTGACTTTCAGCATATAAAAGGTTTTGTAGAGCGTATGATAGATCTTTGTATTATGTGCAATTAATCAAGAATGACAATAGGTTATGAATAGAAGTCCTATCAATAGACAGAACATCAATTAACGAGGCAAATTCTGACAGCATTTAGGATGAAGCTGGTTAATTATCAGCTAAGTCTGGCCATGGAAAGGTTTGTGAAGTATGGATGGGTGGTGTCGTAATGACATCATGCCAGGGTGAGTAGCAATAGCTGCCTCATGACAGGTAGGAAGGATTAAAGTGGCATTGACATATTTTGAGGGTAGTCTGCTTGATATTTAAGAATGTCATCAATTTGATTTTGTAGCTTCTGTTATCATGTAGATGGATGATTGGTTTGCATTGCATTGTAGCCTTTGATCAGAGGAAACTATGAACCAAGGCTGCAGCACAAAGTGACTGTAAGCACACTCATCTGATGTGATATGATTGCACAATCATCAAAGCACATATACACATGAAAATGCTGGTCATGCAGCATAAATACTTGCTATCCCCAGTCTTGTCTGCTGCACCCGAGGGGTCCATGGTTCAAAACTGGATTAGAGAAAATAATGTATCTCTTTATCTTGGTTCATCCTTCCTTCCTTGCTTCTTTCCTTCCATTCCCCCCAAAAAGGTGTTAGAGTGAAGCCACTCTATACCATTTAAAACAGCAGCTGATTGACTTCAATTTTAGTAAGGTGATAGAACATGAAATAAAATTCTAGTGGTGCATACTTTGGTGGTGTATACATGAATTCTATTGGTGTCTAGCTTTTTGCATATTCAAATTTGTAAGGTGATAGAACATGATGAGACCTGGTGCTGTATAGTTTGGGTCAAGTTATCAGTATTTTCATGATCTTATGAATAAACTAATTTGCATATGTTGACAAAATGTTAATGTAGCATTTGTGTGAACACACTGTTGTCACTAAAGAATTAGAGAAAGAGAATCGGGACTCGACCGCCATCTTGATTAATAACTAATTAATTATGCAAACTTGAGCTTTAAATCTTGGTAATATTAGACTACTCACTATTTAAAATACATTGGCCAATTTTCATAAAAATGACAAAAATCAACATCCGTCACTATGTAATACACCCGGCGATTTGTTGCTAATATTGATATTGAGATATAGCCAATAATAGGACTCTTTGGTATTTTATTGTTCTCAGTATACACTAAAATGACCATCTCTCTGGAGCTGTAAGTCCAATTCTGAAATTTCAGCAAAATAAAGCTCTGCAAATGGTACATGAAATGAAATTGAAAACTGAATTTAGATTTTGCTTGATCACTCATTTTGCTTGATCACATCACAAATGTGTATCACTGATGGGGTAGTAACCACCAGATACCATGTCTTTGTTGATAATCTCATAAAAGATTTTATATCTATACAATTTCACTGTGGTTATTAGAAAAATATGAGGTTTCACCTGATACCATGCATTCGATCATTTCGATGGAGTAAAGATACCATGTCTTTGTTGATAATCTCATAAAAGATTTCATATCTATACAATTTCACTGTGGTTATTAGAAAAATATGAGGTTTCACCTGATACCATGCATTCGATGGAGTAAAGTGGGTGGGGGGTGAGTCGGTCAATGAGGTTACACACCTTCAAGAATTCACGATTTGATTTATATCAATTCATGTACATGTACATTAATTCTATTACTTTTCAGTTGTTAACAAACCTTTTCAAATAATTTTACCAATAACTGAATTGGGTAACATATACAAGTCATATAAAGACATGTACAAGAAGTACGTTATTTCCCTGCACAGGCATGAAACACATGTATGATGTTTTAAAGTATCAACGTCTAAAAATAATTTTCAGTTGTGTGGTTGATGGTTAACAAATTTGAATGATAATCTACCAATGAACTGTTATAGTGCATCAAATGTGGGCTTATCATGTAGATGGATAGAGTGCAGAATTGGGGGTTTACTATCAGCGTTCGAAATAGGGCCGGTCAGCCGGCCACTGGCCTGTAACTTTTTGGCCTGGCCGGTAACTTTTCTGACTGACATCTAGTTGCCGGCCCGGCTGGCCGGTAACTTTTTAAGGTCAAGCCCGGCTGGCCTGTAACTTTTTGAGGCATATTTCGAACACTGTTTACTATACATCTGTCTGTCATTGGGCTATTTCATTTGAAATCCATACACTCCCTGTGGAAGACATGACCTTTATAATCTCTGACATAGGGGGTATAGATTTCAAATGGAGTCACCCATTCAGCTAATCCTATTTAAAATTCACACTCCCTGTATGGAAGATTTTATGTCTTGTAACTTCTTGTATAGGGGGTGGATGGATGTCAACTGGAATAGCCAGTTTGCTGATAATGAAAGCTTGTTTCAAGTTCTGCATATCAATAAATGTTTTAACATTTCTGATAAAATATACAAATAAACTCATTTCTGGTAAAATATACAAATAAGCTCATTGAAATGAGCTTATTTGAATATTTGATCATAAATGCAAGAAACCCATTTCCACTAATGCTCTATAATTCTACATGATGTCTTCATAGGTGCATTCCTCATTGCTAGCCGATGCAGATAATTTTACCTATAGATACTTACCATACACATTTACCCACCTACTTGTGGGAGCCATACCAATCACACACACCATTATTCTTGCAGCTAAGGGAAAAATAACCTGCTTCAACAATGTGGAAACATATTTTAGGGGTTTACATCATTTTATTGTTGAAAGGGAGTAGGGGTTCTTTACAAGTACTACCAATTCCAGAATAATATATCATTAATTTGTTTGGAATGAAATAAATATCATCTTAGTATGCTAGATGAAACCTTGCTCAACCCTAATCCTTTATAGGAGAACTATCTGCCATCATGAATATGCGAGGAACCTCATTTGTTACATAGCACTGCAAGGGATATGCCTGTGGTTTCCTACCAAGTATCTACTTGTTGGTTGTGTACATGCAAGATGTGCAACCTGTATTTTTGAAGATGTAAGATGCGATTGTTCTGGAATTTCAAAACACTCCCATATTTTGCACAAAACTAAGATATTATGCAATTTAGCTCATTTTAACCCTCAATGAGGTAAATCAAAAGAAAGCTTACCAAAATATATAAAGAATGTTTTCAGTCACCTTATTTTTATATTTTGTTGATCTTGTGCACAAAATCTTTAATATTTCTGTCCGCGAAATGCATGGCCTGAAAATTCACCCCTTTTCCGCAAATTTCAGAACGATATGTATGACACATAGTTAACGTGGGTGAGCACCCCTAGATCAGTAGCCACGTAATGGTGGGTCATTGCCAGCCTGGTCAATGACCCAAGGGGCCCTGTATTCTTCCCACGCAAAAGACTTATGGTAAAAATGGCTTATTCAGAATTGACCTTTTTCATCCTTTTCATGGGAGAAAAAAATTCCACAGATCCTTCGTCCCCATGATGGGCAGATCTTGAATTACACTATGTAATAAGCTGTAATATTGCCACACTTAATATGAATTTCTGTTTATATCCCACCACCCTGTAGAAAAGTCAAATATTCTGTTGTGTAATTTCTTGCACACGATTAAATGAGTTAGGAAGATAATGTAATCATACATGCCATGCAGAACTTGACAGAATGCGTAGGGTGGGTTTTAAAAGATCCAGGATTAAGCATGTTAAGTGCAGAAGTCCTGACAGCGAGCAGCAATTTCTCCCACACAGCCAGTTTTTCAGTGTCACAGGCTGTGATATCTAGTCAAGAAGCTGATTCCAAAAAGAGCTAAAAAGGGCAGTTTACCCTTAACGCTCTGCGTGCTAAGCATAGGCTTCAACATAAGTCAAAATTTGGCAATATTTTATTAAAATATCAAGAGCTAGGCCTATCTCAAGAACAACTGAATCAATACTGGGCTTGTTTGTACTCATTCTAATGTATGAAAATGTACAATTTTTAGAATTTTCAAAAAATTGAAACTTGTTGATACGTCAAAAGTGTTAAAATGCTTTGCAAGTTTCAGTGTGTTTTATAGAGGGCTCACTTGACTCGCATACAAGTACAGACCAGGCGGTGAGCGGCATGATAGGCAGAGAGAGACGGCAAAACCGCTCAGCCATATGGCATTTTCCATATACACTCGGTTAATTTTGTGGGGTTCATTATCAAACCCCAACGGTTTTAACTTGTATTAATATTATTTATTAACATAGGCCTATTTGTTTGTGATATTTTAAGCGTTTTAAAATTTCAAAATAATCCCATTCAATTACACGGTTGACAGCGGAAATGTACTGAATTTAGAGAATTCGTGACACTCACCACCTGGTACAGACTATATCAAAGTGATTGTTCTCCATCTGTTTTCAATTTTGGTGATTTTTTAAAAACATGTTGCTGAAATTTGTTGGCAATTTTGTTTTAACATTCAAATTGCTAAGAATGCCAGGTTTAATATGACTTTTAGCTCATGAGAATATATTCTGTGAAGAAATTGAGCGCCTTCTCTGCACGATTTGATTACAAAACTGGCTTATGTGATTTGACAGGAAATGTGTAAAGCAGTATCTTTTTTAATGATCAAGAATCAAGTATTTTTGCTGAAACATGTTTACAGCCCTACTTTTATTAGGCTAATGAAAGTTGAGTTTCCTGTAACATGTTTTTGGCAACGTAATGAGGCAACTTTTTCATCATTCATTATTTTTTCCACTTTCATTTTTTCATTATTTTAAATAAAAAAGTTGGCATTTTTACGTTACCTATATTGTTGATGCCGAAACAGGTATTAATGCTATGCTTTAAAATGAAAAGAAATTTGCAATTTTTGTAATCATCAGAAACATCATGATGGTAATCCTTAAATTTTCATTATTTACTGCATCCTCATGAGAGTTTCACATTTGATTATTTGAATTTATTTCCATCTCAATTTTCAGATATAATTGACTTTTTAAAATAATGAAAGTTTTGGCCAAAATGAAAAGTTGATGTGGGTGGGTGACAGACAACTTGGAATCAACTTTCATTAGCCTTATAGATCAGAAACAAACAAAATAAGACAAATTTATGCTGGCAAAGTACAGAAATTAACATTTATTTTGTGTCCTGGGGCAAATGTGGGTTATCATCTTCCTTCATTTACGGGACAATATCACCAATATACAACTACAATTTCTACAAATTCTAACAAAATAATGTTTTACGGGCAAAGCGAAAGGAAAACAAATTTACCCATGGCGAGAATTGGACGATCCTAATTGTTTGTCGATCCGGGTACGGTCATGCTAGCTCCCTGCTGTGCATGTTGTGGTGTTGGCATGGGGATCAATAGGTGTCATCGATTTTGTAAACATCTACATGTAGTGTGTGATTGAGTTTGTTGGTCATTTATGAATGTCATTCCATCAAGTGAACATCGGGAAGAAATTTCCCCACCCACCACTCCCAATAAGGGTATGGGGGCAATGAAAAGTATATATTAGTGAACACATACAATGTAATTAAGAGTGATAATTCACTCATTAAGTAAAGGGAATAGAGAGAAGTTAACAGCTCAATAACAAACAAAAACAAAGGAAATGTATTATGATAGGTCAATTATGTTGCATTAGCATGGTTATTTATAATTGTCCGTAGTTGTTTTAAGGGCTTAAACCGTGGTCTTAAATCAGCACATGCGAAGAGGGAATCCTTTACAGAAATAGCTGCAAGTAAAGTAGTGAGGACATTATCGTTAAATGTTATATAAATTACGTTATGGTAATATAGAGAAATACTGGATAAGCAGAAAGTCTCAATAGATCAGGAGTACAAGCAAAATGGTACAAATTTTCAGAATGTTATTTTAAATTAACCAGCCTGTAAGTTCCAAATGTGTTTATCACAGATGCCATAGGTAATCGAGAGAAAGGCTTTCAGAGATCTTCAAATATGCACAAGATCTTCAAAGATAAGGGTCAATATAATATTGTTCCCCCTTCTATAAATTATATATATCAGTCCTAGAAAATGGACAGCTGTCAATAATCAATACATGTTAAAAGAGTTATATGTGCAAAAATTTGGTTGTTGCTCGAGTATAGTACATTAGTAATTGTTGAAGATTGGGATTTTTAGATATTCTTTTCGTAAATTATAATGATACACATGCACAGGTAGACGAGTAAGTCACAATAATCCTTTTATCCATTGTAACCTCCAGGTCAATTACACACCTGTTGATGGAATCCCAAGGGACAGTCACCCTCGGAGATCTTGAATTGTATGCACCAGTAGTATATATACCTTGTGTGGGTCTCGGCCATGATATGTTATATTAATCAACGGTTTCAGAGTTGTACACTCGGGAATTTAATTCTAGGGGGGTGGGTCTACCCTAGGATAGGTTTTGATCTGATTTCAGTAGTACAAAGTGTAACACTTTACTCCAGTCGGGGTCACTGGGGTAAAGGGGAATTCGATGGCGGCTGTCGCGTTCCAAATGTGTCCAATAACATTTTCTCTATGAGAATATATTTTGTTAATTTTATTCGGCTGAGATCAAAGGTAAGTGGTGTTAATTCTGAAACAAATTCAAACGCTCAATAAAAGGCAACTTGATGGAGTGTCATCCATGATTAGCAAAATCTTTGTGCCCTTGTCCTTTTTGGCTTTCTCGGTCTGAGGGTAATCAACAAATCAAGTAATACTTATATACTATTTCAATTGATATAATTTACATTCCAACAAATGATATCAATTATATATTTTTAATATTTTCTTTAAAATAACTTGTTTTTTGAGAACAATCATAATACAGCCTGTATAGTGGGTTGGTTTAGGTTTTATTAAACAAATACATCGCAGCCAAAGGCTGAATTGAGTACCGTATTACAAAAATAAATATAAATATACATAAATACAAGATTACACAAAAACAGACCAAGATGAGACATATCAAAATGTGAACAACCAAAAAAACTTTGAATGGAGTCTGTGGAGAAAGAAGAAAAGATGGATGATGGATATAGTAGGGCACCGGGCGCGAGCTGTTGGCGAATCTTTCAGTGCGCATTGTCAGCCTGGAAAACTCATCATCATTCCTTAGACTCCTACCATGGACCTCCTTCCTTCTACGAGGGAGAAGCCCGCTAGTGCGTTCACATGATGGAAGCGACTGAGCAAATGTAATGCAATGACTTTCCCTCGTAGTGGAAAGGGGGTCCAAGTTGCAAGTACTGAGAGCATGTTTGTAAGAAATGAACTTGTTATAACCTAATATAATCTTGCAGGCCCTCTTCTGGATATGTTCAATCATCAGCCTTGTATTTTTGCCAGCCTCGAACGTCACGTGTCGTGTGTCCTATGCTGCCTGAGTCTATACTTGTGAGTCAAGTGAGCCCTCTACAAACACACATTGAAACTTGGAAAGCATTTGGGTAGACTGTCCTTTTTTGACCTGTCACAGCCTGTGTGTGGGAGTGTTGCTGTTGGCTGGCTGTCACAACTTCTGCACTTGATCAGGAGAGTACCCTTCACAATTGATTTTGAGTTTACTGTTTCCCTCCCCCATCCAAAATTGAGAAAAGCAAAATATTTAATTATTTGCTTTTTATTTGACATTTTGTCTGTTAAATGACATTTTAATTACATTAATTTGCTACTTTCTTACTTTGATCATCCTAGCTATGATGCTTAACAAACAAAGAACACCCCTGCATTATTATCAATGTTTGAAATCAACCATAATTGCAATATAATTAAATCCGCAGTGCCAAAATGTACTGTTGATATCAGGCTGTGACCACTCGTTTCAAAATAAAGAAAATAATTAGTAATTAATAATTTAAAGTTACCTCATGCCTTTTTTTAAAATCTTAAACAGTAAACTAAGAATTTCATTTGAAGGGCCTATATGCATAATCCATTGTTTTAGTTGCATTTGTATATTGTCTATTGAAATGACAGGTGGTTGTACATCAGTTAAAAATTGATATATATCCATTGTAATGTTCTCAATTCTCCTGGTCAAATATAAAGAAAATAATAACTTCGATCATAGTTTCAAAAGTTTACCTTGTAATTTTTTAAGTAGCCTTGACTCCGAAAATTTGAAAATGTCATTTACCAGCTTTTGCATCTGAACTTGATTTAATATTACTACTCTTTTAATCTCACTTACCTTAGTAGTAACTCTTAGTTTTGAGTAAGTTTTATGCAGATTGTTTTCACAATTTTAAAGGATTACAAAGATCTTTTTGCAAGCTTTTTAATTTGAATTAAGGAAATTTAACAGCGCAAAAAGAAAAGCTCATGAAAATGTCTCGCTATATAGTAGGGAGGTGGCCAGAAACCTGTAGGAACCCAGCTGTGTCTGATGAATGCTATGGCTAAGACATGTTTAGCCCCCTCTATAGTGTTTTATAATGACATTGTTATCCCACCACCTAGAGACAAAGTAAAGAGGGCATTCTCAACTACTAAATACAGTGCCAGGGGGAGCCATCCATGGTTGACTAAATATTTACATCATCATTGAAATAAAACACAAAGCTATGACAACTTTAATTCCAAAAGTGTATTTATGTTATTAGGCAATATAATACTAATTTAGATTAGTTGGGGTGTGATAGTGCACCCCAGTATGAAGAATAGTTTTTCTATCTTTTTCCATGTGGCTATTATATGATATCAATGATATTATATATTTTAAAATAGCCTAGTGGGAGTGGTTTATGTAAAAAAAATCATATTGCGTTCAACGTCCAGCTACAGTGTTGCTGTCTCATGTCTGTTTTGCTTTCAATGTTGGCTGTGGCCTCATTTAAATGACATATGTTACACAATCTGGTCCATGGGGGTCAAAGGCGGCAAATTTGAAACTGAGATAAAGGTAAAAATATGGAGAAAAAAACAAGAAAACAAGAAAATAGACATCATAGGTAATAATTAGGTAATAGACTAGGTAATAATTACAGTAACTCAATTTTCAAAAATGTCTCCTTTGGCCCCCATGGACCAGATCGTGTCTAAAAATGTAGGGGCCTACATATTAGCACTAGGAAATATATTTTGTGCCCTTTTTTCTGGAAGGATACTGCATGGAAGCACTTGGGGATAAAAAAAAATATTGCGTTAAATGTCCAGGCAGTGTTGCTGTCTCATGTTTGTTTCGCTTTCGATGTTGACTGTTGCCACATTGAAATAACATATGCCACCAAAGCATGTCTGTATACCACCAAAGCAATGTACAGATATCTAAAAAAAATCAGACAACTCATTTAGTGGCTTTTGCTATTGGCACAAAAAATGTTTTGATATTCTTTGTCATACAATGCCAGATTCCTATTGTGGCCGTCTAAACCTTCACCAAGGTACTTGGCTGGTACTTTCAACTCCTGGGGGGTCACTCGCTTACCAAAGTGGTATGCATGCTCGTCCCAGTACCTCAAAAATGGACCCTAAATGGCGTAATCAGTGTAGAAAAATGTCACCCCTTATTGGCGTAAGGCTCTCGAAATCTTACCCTAAAATATGGCGTAATTCGGCATAAGAAACTAAAATGGACCCCTAAATAGCGTAAACTCTAAATCAAACCCACTGAAATTGAAAAAAGATACATTAAACGTCGAAAATTTACCTGAAAAGCACCCTTTTTTCTAAAAACGTCGACGCCGCCACAAGGCCAAAAATAGACCCTTTTTCGACATTTTTGGGGGCGAGCATGCGTACCACTTTGGTATGCCAGTGAACCCCCCGGGTTTCAACTTTGCAGTACCATAGTCCGACGAGTAGGACCTGGTTTTTGTCTCGCCTGAATGTTCAGGGAGAGACTTAGTAATCACTATGGTGTGGGGGTGTCCGTGTGTGTGTGGGGGTGCGTTTGTAAATGCCTCCAACTGTGGAGGTGTGTGTGTCTTGTCACATTCACACTGTGGAGTCTGCTAACAACCGTGGAGCTCCACAGTTGAAGATAAGCTCAAAATGGGGTTTTTGGGCCATAGAGGGGGGTATACCACCTGTCATTTTCTGATTAGAGCAACCTTCACATTATGGCGGTTGCTGTGAGATTTGTGTAAAAAAATCTCCCCAGTTTGAATGTGGGTGTGTGAATCTCCCCAGTTGGAATATACACACACCTCCACACTTGGCGGCATTTACAAGAGGGGGTGGGGGCGCGTGTGTGGGGGTGTGCGTGTGTGCGTGTGTGTGTTCGGAAAAAAGCTTGTGAACGCGTTATCTTGAGAACCGTAAGTGCTATGATGATGAAACTTTATAGGGGGTAGCATGACCAGAGGGTGTCGACCTGATTAGATTTTGAGCGCAAAATATGTTAATTAAGTACCTAATTTGCATAATTTATGCGTAATAAGCAAAATACCTTGTGAACAGATTATCTGGAGATCCGTATGGGGTACAGTGACGTAACTTGGTGGGGAGTAAGCGTGGCCAGATGTTCTCGACCTGATTAGATTTTCAGCACAAAATATGCTAATTAAGTACCTAATTTGCATAATTTATGCGTATTTGATGCGTATCAAGCAAAAAAACCTTGTGAACAGCTTATCTGGAGATCCGTATGGGGTACAGTGACGTAACTTGGTGGGGAGTAGCGTGGGCAGATGTTCTCGACCTGATTAGATTTTCAGCGCAAAATATGCTAATTATGTACCTAATTTGCATAATTTATGCGTATTTGATGCGTATCAAGCAAAAACCCTTGTGAACAGCTTATCTGGAGATCCGTATGGGGTACAGTGGCGTAACTTGGTGAGGAGTAAGCGGGGCCAGAGGTTCTCGACCTGATTAGATTTTGAGCGTAAAATATGGTAATTAAGTACCTAATTTGCATAATATATGCGTAATAAGCAAAATACCTTGTGAACAGATTATCTGGAGATCCGTATGGGGTACAGTGACGTAACTTGGTGAGGAGTAGCGGGGCAAGAGGTTCTCGACCTGATTAGATTTTGAGCGTAAAATATGGTAATTAAGTACCTAATTTGCATAATATATGCGTAATAAGCAAAATACCTTGTGAACAGATTATCTGGAGATCCGTATGGGGTACAGTGACGTAACTTGGTGGGGAGTTGCTTACCAGAGGTACTCGACCTGATTAGATTTTCATGAGGTCAAAGGTCACATACAAGGTCAAAGGTCAACTGAGGTCACCAAATCTTTTAATAATTAATTTTCAACTGTGCATCACATATCCCAATAACAGCTTGATCGGTCATGTAATTAAGGAAATATGACGACTTTAAGATAGTCGCTTTCTTTGTAAAGTATAGCAAAGTAGCACTTTCAATGAGTGATAACTCGTAAAGGAAGCATCTTTCTGTTTTGATTTATTTGATGAAATAGTTCTTTGGTATTGCCAAATTTGATTTTTCAGCGCAACATACTTTTTCCAATTTCGTGAGGTCAAAGGTCACATACAAGGTCAAAGGTCAACTGAGGTCACCAAATCTTTTAATAATTAATTTTCAACTGTGCATCACATATCCCAATAACAGCTTGATCGGTCATGTAATTAAGGAAATATGCGACTTTAAGATAGTCGCTTTCCATGTAAAAAGTATAGCAAAGTAGCACTTTCAATGAGTGATAACTCGTAAAGGAAGCATCTTTCTGTTTTGATTTATTTGATGAAATAGTTCTTTGGTATTGCCAAATTTGATTTTTCAGCGCAACATACTTTTTCCAATTTCGTGAGGTCAAAGGTCACATACAAGGTCAAAGGTCACATACAAGGTCAAAGGTCAACTGAGGTCACCAAATCTTTTAATAATTAATTTTCAACTGTGCATCACATATCCCAATAACAGCTTGATCGGTCATGTAATTAAGGAAATATGACGACTTTAAGATAGTCGCTTTCCATGTAAAGTATAGCAAAGTAGCACTTTCAATGAGTGATAACTCGTAAAGGAAGCATCTTTCTGTTTTGATTTATTACTTTGATGAAATAGTTCTTTGGTTTTGCCAAATTTTGGAAGGTCATTACAGGGTCATCCGAGGTCACTCAGGGGTCATCTGAGGTCAAGTTATTAAAAACTCGTATGGGCATGAAACTTGGTGGGTACAGTCATCATTTAAAGCCAAATTTTTGGAAGGTCATTTTGGGGTCACCAGGGGTCATCTGAGGTCAAATTAGTAAAAACTGTCGTATGGACATGAAACTTGGTGGGTACAGTCAACATTTAAAGCCAAATTTTTGGAAGGTCATTTTGGGGTCACCAGGGTCATCTGAGGTCAAATTAGTAAAAACTGTCGTATGGACATGAAACTTGGTGGGTAGAGTCAACATTTCAAGCCAAATTTTTGGAAGGTCATTTCGGGGTCATCTGAGGTCAAATTAGTAAAAACTGTTGGATGGACATGGAACTTGGTGGGTACAGTCAACATTTAAAGCCAAATATTTGGAAGGTAATTTCGGAGTCACCAGGGGTCATCTGAGGTCATATTAGTAAAAACTGTTGCATGGGCATGAAACTTGGTGGGTACAGTTACCATCGGCCAGATAATCGTGCCCAGCCGATAACCGCCAAATTCATTTACCTCTCTACCAACAGTTATCGCAAAAGCAGGCGGTCACAAAAGCAGGCGAGACTCGTGGTTCGAGAACCGCCTTGTTTTCTTAGTTACCAACTATAACTCTGATCGCTCAAGAAAGATTAACCACAAAAATCCACTAACCACCCCTCCCGATTGGGCGGCGCGGTCACTGGACTTTCGCGATTCATCTTTCTTGTGCCATGTGAGATAGTGATCATTGTGTGAAATGTGTATAGTCTGGTAACTTAGAAAAGAAAGGTCCTACTCGTCGGACTACAGTACCATGGGATTACCAGTGTAGTAGGCCTATCAGTGCAGTACCAGTGCTGGTGGGACCTGTGCAGTGAGCAACAATGGTTCTGTGTAGGTGCTATGTATGTACCAGTCAGGTCCCTTGGCAATCATGTAGTGGTGCAGGCAGCCACAATACATGTTTTTATGCTTTTTGGTCAAAAGAGTTCCAAATTTTGGGAAGAGGTCCACTTTTTACATAATTTGCCCCCCCCCCCTCTCCCACTTGGAAAAATTGATATACTATTTATTTGCATACTTGCCTGCCTGTATGCCTACTTACTTAAACTGTTCCAATGGAATATTTTACAGTTATTTCCTGTCAGCCCTCTGCTGGCTTTTCGCTCTCTTTCACGAAGTTGTGTTTAGCCCCCTCTAGTGTTAGATTTGATGTTGAGCCATAAAAACCTGTTGAGCCAAACCACTTCTTTGCTGCATGTCATCACAGATATTGGAAACCTCCAATAGCTGTGATGCCTTTGAATCTATATATTATACATGCACAGAGGTATTGCTCTAAATGTCAGTAAAATTTGTTGTTTAGGTTATAGTATTTGATTCACAGATCCTTCTTTACATTTTTGCAGAAACGGAGCCATGGCAGCGCATCCTTCTGCATGGTCTGGTGCAAAAGAAATTAAATGAAATTATTGTCAACGGTTTGGCCTATCAGTAAAATATTCAAAGAGTTGTTGATATCATGAAGAGGACATTTAGAAGTGGCATAACCCAGCATTCGCTGGAAATTGTGGACATCCAGAAATTTGGCAAGAATCCATTTTACATTCTCCCAAGCTAAAGAGTAAATTCTACCCTGGAGTATTTTAGACAGGCCCGTACGCAGTGGGGGTGCGGGGGGTGCGACCGCACCTCCCCAAATTTGCAAAAGTATACAAAAAGTCCCAAAATTTAAGAATGTTTTTTTTTTTAAAAAACGTCCAAATTTAGGTGGAAAAGTCCACTTTTCACGAAGTCAACCCCCCCCTTTGGAAAAAAGTCCACTTTTTCAAAATCAGCACCCCCCCAAAAAAAATTCTGTGTACGGGCCTGATTTTAGATATAGGATAGGAACCTCTGCAGGCCTAAAAGTCACAGTTGCTGGGAAGTGTGGACACATACATGGATTATGTAAATATTATGAATTTGCAGACCTTGTAATATTTGATGGGATAAAGCAGGCCAGGCCTCATAAATTTGAAGAAGGAAAAAAAAACACATGATCCGCCACTGAACCAGGTCCCAGTGCCACTTTTGAAAAAATCTAGCAAATTCATGGGATGTGTGGACACATGGATCCTGTAAAAAACTTTTGCAGGCCTTTCAAACCAGGCCTCATAAATTAAAAAGAAAATGCACCTGGTCCTATGATTTTTCTATGCATCATCTAAAAATCTAGAAAATTTTTGTTTTGTTTTTGTTTGAGGTTTGCCAGAAAACTCATCATACCATTTTTTTTTTAACAAGTCTAAAAGCTCTGGTTGTCCCTTTAAATTGTCTTTTATTAGGATAGACTGAAAAGTCTGTGGATAAACCATAGATCTTGGAGACAACTTTAATAATACAGTCTACACCACAATATGATGAGACTGTACATGGTTGGCATTGACCCTGAGACATGTCATAATCTCTACTCATTACCATCTGTCTACTAGGTCACAAAAACAAGGTCATATTGGCAATGGATCATTTACATTATTGCTCATCTGGGTATTTCATGGGAAATTACTTTCTAGGCACTGTACTTTTCTTGATTTCATTTTTATGTGAGATTATATTTATAAAAGATGGAAAAAATGGGATGATTCCTATGGGGAATGGCTAATGCTGGTTTGCAGTAAATACCTATAAATTCAAGAAATGAGCTATGGGCTACAAGTGGCTGGTACAGATATTGACAAATATTGAGCACTATTTGTATCATGCCTATGATCATGATGATAGAAATACTTTGATGATGAAATTGGGGAATGTCTTCATTTTGGAAACATCTTGCACCACAAGATTTGGACATTTTGGGGAAAATGACCTAAAACTTTGACCCAGTTCAGTTCAGTTCAGTGCATTGTATTCATTGAGATGGTCAAAATATTGTAATAAAACCAGCCTTCTTCACTGACCAATCACAGATCACAATCAAACTTCTTACCAAGTTAAAATTATGCAAATTTCCTAGCACTGCCCCACGCACCCACTGCATGACATCACGTGCACAGAACTGACGAATCGTGTGCGTAGGATCGGTGAAATTTTTGTAAAATTTGGTAAAAAACAGCTCGTGCATATTGTCCGTCTCCGTTGTAAAACTGGGTCCTCCGTAGTAAAATCCATCATGACCACTTGAAATAAGCTTCCAGCCAAGTCAGAAAAAATATTTCATGTCCAACGAAAAATTATAACCAAAATTACAGATAAATGAAATTTGAGTATCTTCAGTCATCGAAATTTTTGCTCGTTTGACGCCAGAAAAAAGTCAATTTTCAAACGGCAATATTTTCCGAACGGAACCATTGATTTTCATTCTGTTTTCGCCAGAGCCGAGCAGCCATCTTGAATTTTACAAAATCAATGAATATGCATATGTTTGACCCCAGTAAGGTCAAAAATTCATTCATAAAACCATGTCGGGTCAATTGCAACGATTCTGATCGGCCGAATAAGACCACGTGTTTGTGACGTGTTGGGCTCATGAATATTTAATGAGCGGCGTGCTCCTGCCTGACACGATAAAAAAAGATACAGGGGATCACCAAAAGTCCGATGCTATGCACTTTGCATGCTTAGTGGTGCCTGGCGTGCTAACTGGCTCCTTTAATTCTAACTTCGTACAGCGTGAATGGGGGTAGTTCGTTCGTGCAGATGTCCCATTGAAAAGCCTTTGGAAGTAGGCCTACATGTATTACTAGGGAAAGTTGATAAAACTTTGACCCAGTACAGTAGGCCAAATGGTAGTGATTGCAAACACAGTCTCTAGAAAACCCCAAAGCAACTGGTCTTATTATACTCCAGTCCTACCTTATTGGTTGTACTATGACTAAATATTAAAAATGTCCTAATAGGCCTATTCTTAAATGTTTGTGGACCAATGCCTTTTCCATTGACAATGACATATTAGTGTGTGTTTCAAATCAATTTTGGCACAATTTGATATGTAATTCATTAAAATTGCTCAATTTTTCACACAAAGTTGGCCCACAGACATATAGATATGATATTAGCAGTTATATTAAACCCCTAGCTACAGTAGAGTCTTAGCCTAGCAATTTAATCGAATAATAATTTAATTTAATATAAACAAATACAAATAAACAAGTCTGAAGGGGTGTTTTTCACCTGAAACGTTTATGAAATAAAAGTGATGAAAAGGTGATGTTTCAAGAATCCGGATGAGCATAATTGTAGGCCTACCCACTAGTAGGGCCTACACACAAGTGCAGGGACTAGGAGTGCCATATTAAAGCAGGTAGGCCTGTAGATGAAAGGTAGCTCTGCAAAGTAGGATCTGCATGTGGCATGATCACTAGCTGTGGGGGGGGAGGCAGCTGACTATGACAAATATGTTTCCATCACCATGACATAAAACTGTAAGACCAGGTATACTAAACCTCAACATGCTCTACATTCATTGATTAATTTTAAAGTGACCAGCTGGGTATGGACTTGGTTTACTTTCCTTGTGTCATCTCTGATATCCCTGGCTATCAAACTAATCAATCCCTTAATTTCACTAAATCTTCTAAATGATCTCTCTGTCTGGGTCAAGGAACTTCAAGTGTGACAGGCATTCCCATGTGTGAAGTCCATGATTAATTAATGCCATATTCATGATATTATTCAAGGAGCTAAAGCAAGTGGGTTTTAAAGAACAGTCGTTGTCTTGGGTGTGTGTGGGGGGGGGGCTACTGACAGCTGCTCATTCACACCATCCCCTGGTCCTTTGTACATCTCAAAGCTGTGCAATTGGATTTGGGATCCAAAGGAGAGCCATAGAAAAATGGTAAAATTCACAGCAATGGTGCAGAGTTGATGGGATCATTGCCTTTCTAATTTGTACAACAAATGCATAGACTACTAAATATTTAATTAGTTTTTCAGAAGTTTTCAGTTTTCAGAATGATTTGAAAAAGGGATCAGTAAAATGGGAGGACCATGTGGAAAACAGAAAATGTTGATGCATGTGGATGCACAACCAGTTCCCCTCATCCAAAACTTAGGTTAATTGTGGCATACAATCCCACACTTTGTTGAGTTATCTACACAGATAACACATGTTAAACATCCCAACAATTAAAGTGTGTGGTAAATCTGTTGACATGTGAAGATAGGAGTTGTTTCACAGAACATCTGGGGTGTGCCTTGAAGCTTCCAAGAATGATACTACTTGTTGGAAGTTATTTTTTCCCCATGCATGATTGAGTGAATGACCACTCAGATCGGCCAGCCCCACACTTGACTGTGTCTTTGAAATGCATTGCTCAGGTCACTGACACTGTGAGTTCATAGCACTTGTTATTGCCATTAATATCTGAGACAATTTGGGGCTGAGCATTTGCTTGAACACTCAATTAATTCATCTGTCACAAAGTTTCAAGGTGTTTCAAAGCAGCAGAGGTTAATCTTTTAATAGCTTGCTTCCCTCTTCAAGTCCATGGGCATTATTTTGAATAGTCCTCTGCTTTATTTACTTAATACTCTCTGTCTATGCTATACAACTTGACCATCCCTTTAGTTGGAATTTAAAGCAGTGATGTGTATGAGCTGAAGTGCAGAAGGCTTATTCCAGCAATTCCTGGTGATCAAACCCCGGGGATTAAGTCCTGGGGATCATATATACCAGGGTGTTTAAAATGTTTAGGATAACTGCGGAATGCAATACACAATAATGAGAAACTTAAAACACAGATTTACACAGATCTGGATCAGTGACTCATGATGGCGGAATTGCCAGGATCAGGAGTGGATGTTGCAGCTTGTTGCATTCAGTAGTTCATCAAAGTTGTGCCTCAACCCTCATATCTTTACCACTTTTTGATCTTGAGACCAGTCTGGAGACCATCTCTTCAGGTCTCTGCCTCTGTCTTAGCACTACGTCTTACTATATAATACTTTCAGGCTCTGTTGTTTTAGTGTAGGCCTGTACTATCCAGAGAGGTTCGCCTCGGCTGCTCACGCGTCACACTTGCTAAGCCTGTGAGGGCCACAGACTGTCTACCTCTGTCTCAGTATAGTCAAACCCTCAATTTGGGCCCTAAACAAATCTTGGTCTTTTGCTTGAGACCAGGTAATTCTTGTAATTTTTTATATTTTTGACATCAATAATGACTGGTCTCTAAACCATAACCCATAGTAAAAATGACCTTGTAGACTATTTTGTATGATTGAAATGGACAGATAGCAGAAAGAAAACAGGCATCAAATCAGACAGTTTCTTTCCGTTGTGCCTAAAGGGCTGAGACAAAAATAGACTAATATTTTAGGCAATATCACAAAGCAGCAATTAGCAGGCTTTGATATTTGACAAACTTGTATGCAGTGATTTCCAATTTTTCAAATTCCGCTATTTTTCTGAACTTTTTGTACACAAAATTTAACAACATAGGCTTGGATGTACTTGGGTCCAACTGGTAACATTTCCATTCACAGAATGTTGAAATTATTGTACTGTTTAATAGGCACACCATTCAATTTTCAGAGAGGAGATCAGGAGATGGGAGCTCTTACACAATGTCCCGAGCTCACACTGCCCTCACTTTTGCGATCGAAGTAGCGCCTCTCTAATTTAGTACTCTCAGACGCTATGTACATTCAAATTTTATAGTGTCTATGATCTAATTAATTTGGATTTGACTTTAGATTTATTGGAAATTATAATATTTATTTTGTCGGGAGAGAATAAGGTCGAAATTTCATTTCAGTTGCTTTTAAGGAGTATTGGGCACCCTTCCACGATTGCCAAAGTATACCCTTATTAACGGGCCGAGATGAATCCGCCGGCGTGTTATAGTAAACACCATTCAAATTGCCATTAAGACAAACTGGTGAATTCCCATCGTCAATAAACCACCATCCAGACTCGAATGGAATTGCACAGTCGTCCTTCTTTGGTCCGTGGTCTTTGACAGAGAACTTACTTGAGTCGGCAAGTGTCAGCGAGTCTCCTTTAAAAAGAGAGAGAGAGATGAAAAAAATGAATGTTTTCGCCAGCCCATTCGGGGCTGGTACCTGTTTCAGGTTTGGGGTCAGTTTACTCAAGAGATTATATTTTAGTGGTATTGGAATGATTTTTTTTTTACTTTTTGTGGTTAAATTTTTTTTAAATATTTTAATTCGATTTGTTAGGAAAAGTAAGTATGTTTTGCCGCTTCAACGAACTAAAACGCAGTGAGTATTACCAAAGTTATGTTTGAACTAATTAATTATGACTTTAAAAGTTTAAAGGCCTAAATGTAACAATAATAGTTAATATATATAGCATCATATGGTCAGCAGAAGAAAATCTGACATCACCTATGATGTCATATCAGTGTCCTTGACCGGGGTCCTTACTCCTTGACCACTGAACAGCGTGATATCATGTTGATAACAGATCTATAGAATCAAAATCTTCATCATATCCTCGGATCATATCACAGATTCTCAACAATCTGTGATCATATGGACCATATTGATGTGAAAGTAGTTATCTATCATATCCTGTGTCGCTTTTATGGATAAAAATGACTCAAAATGTTATTGATGAAATGGTTGCTATCATAAACATCAGTTTTGTCTTTTCAACGGGAAAAATCCGATGCAAAATAAAGTTTTTAGGGCCTAGCTATAATATGGGCATAATTTATGCATATAGTATTGAACAATGTACCCCATTTGACATGCACCTATAGATAAATAAATTGTCTTACTTTATTAATTTAATAACTTCTTTATTATAAATAAAATGACACATAACTATTTGATTCATAAAATTACATTCAACAAAATGATTGAAGAGAAAACACACAAGGCACTAGGCAGACTGTTATAGAATGGAGTATGTAAGATGCCATGTCCATAGCTTCATGAGGAGTTTCCGACTAGCAATCAACATGATCAGCACATTCAGAAAAACACAGTTTAAGAGTGAAGATTGTAGTGAGTAACCAGTCCTTTATAAATGTGCTGGCCACTATCTATTATAATATAATAGGCTTAAACTATACATTGCGAATTAATTAAGTTATTTTAAAATAAAATGTACATGTAAGTTAACTCAAACCGCAGTGTATATATCGAAAAGCAGTGAAATCGGACATTCCTAAGCGAAGATATTGAGTTAAGTAAGTGATGGTATTACAAAATTGGAAATTGAGATATCGTGGGTAAAAAGCTGAAAAGACAAAAAAAACCAACGACAACAACAACAACAACAACAACAAAACAAACAGACCAGAACAATTTGGAGTATGTAATGAATTAAAAGAGTTGACATGAGATTAGGAATTAATGTTTTCTGCTGTTTCAGTGTGCATGTTCTCATCGTTGATGGTTTGGTGGACTGTCATGTAGATGTAAGCGTGATCCTAAAAATGCCTTTCACATTGACCAAAACTAATTACAAGACCTCTTCTACATTGAGGCTGGCTTTCCCTTTTAAAGGGAATTTTATTATTTATAGGAACCTTGCAAATTGTGATTTGAAAAAGAGCACAGTCCTGTCAGTTAAAGGGTGTTAGAGCCATTTCATAGGAAAAGGTAGTCCCTGTAAACTCTATGGACCAAAAAAGCCTCACGTAAGTAAGCCACGATGGGAATCTTGCCATGGAAATAATTTCTACAGATTTACACAGCTCACAGTTATATTTATATACCCTTATTTGCCTTTATTTTCATATGCCTATGCTTTATTAAATCATGAAGGATGGCGTTTGGGCAAAGAAACACCAAAAATACCCAAATATGTTTGTAAAAACATTTGTTGAGTATTTTGGTGATTTTAGGGTCATTTCGTCGACCGTATCACACAGTGTTGTATTTTGCTTTTCATTGCTCTGAGCTTGTTCTCTGGTTTGCTGCTGAGTTCTATTTGAACTTGCATCTACTTTTTAACTTTTTTTTATTTTCAATTTTAATGTACTGTTATTTCGTGATCCACAGCATCATCCCCCACTTTTCTCAAAAAAAGTTGAGATTTTTATATCACTGGAAACCTCTGGCTACATAATGTTTATGTTTAAAAATGTCTTGCAGGTTTAATAATTTGTTTAGCAAAAATATCGTCAAATTTGAATTTCGTTCTGGTATACCAGAACGAAATTACAACACATTGTCTATGGAGCAGTGTAATACACATAATCATGCATAACTTCATAAGCATAAAATCGGATTCAACTGAAATTTTGGGAATAAGGGACCGTTCACAAACACTTGTAAGGGGGGCCTGATGCAAAAAAAATTTATCGCTAAAATTGTTTGAGCCCCCTTTACAGACCTCGAAAATTTCAGGGCCCCCCCCCCTTTTTGACATGAAAATTATCGGTCAACCCCATAGAAAAGCATATAAACTCAATTTTCCCAGAAAAATTTGTTAGCATTTTTTCAGGGCCCCCCTTAGGAGGGTCAAAAATTTTCAGGGCCCCCTTTTTGCATCAGCCCCCCCCCCTTACAAGTGTTTGTGAACGGTCCCTAAGCTTTTTTTGTGTCATAAAAAGAGGATGCTAGGATCACAAAATACTCCTTTTAATAATATACAGATTTGGGTAGGGATACAAACTTAACACATTTCATCTTGTCATTGTTAAATAAAATGGCAATAAGAATCAATGGTAATTGTTCATTTCATTATACTGGAATACAGATATGTAACAAAATGCATTTTGTAAACAATAATATTATGCAAAGTTCAAAAAAATTTGTGGGCAACCATGAATGTGGCAGACAACCAAAAACATCTGGTCAGGTTGTCCATTGATGGACACCCTCCATTATTTTCCTCATTTTGAAAACATATTTTGCAACTACATGCAAACTCATTGTTTACATCATTGTTATTGACAATTACCATGATTACAATGAGATGACCATGTAAGGTTATAATTTTACCTATGATGTCATCAATTGTCTGTCATGATGTTAGTAGTAAGCCAAGCGTGTCCTAATTTTGTCATCACTTATGCGCCTTCTGTCTTAGGATATTGGCAAATGTTCAAGAAAGGAAGACTAACTTTCCTGACTGTGCTTCTTATGGATTTGATGTGATTGACTGAAGTTTGTTTGATAAGATTGTGCCATTTTGACTTAGATATGTAAGGATACTTCTTGGAATTTGAAAATATTTTAGACATGTTGATGTAGATTTTTGTAGTCAAGTTAAAGGTGCCACATACACCATTGAGTAGGTTTTTTGGGTTTTTTTACCATGTTTACTTACAGCGTATTATTTTTGCCCCAAATCTTGAAAATTACCTGATGATTTGCCATTTTTGCCAACTTTGAACTTACTTTTCCCATTGATAATGCATGATATTTTATCTCCCTCAAAATTCTGGGACACACTAAATTTACACACTCAAAAATGATGGAACACATGGGATATTGTAGGTATAATATCCATTGGAGGGAAACATGTGAAAGAAAATGGACAACATTTGATTTGTTGGGAGTGGCCATTCTTTTCCTTGTTCCCTCATTCCAGTTTCTTTCCTTTCTCTTCATATATGCCAGCATGCTTATATAAGCTGTAAGGCATGAATAAGCATTTTGCTTGAGCCTGGTCCCATCAGGACCCAAGCGTGTGTCTGCCCAGGCTGACCGGTTAAACATAAACATAACACAACATAGCTATACATGATGTCCCTTGATGTCAAACAGACTTTGGGCCCCCAGGTTTTTGTATAGTAAACTGAATAGTAGTAGAAGTGAGACCTGTCATCAATGAAGTTTGACTGTTTTTACACTGGTCTTATTCATATTTCCTCTGGGTTCTTCCTGCCTTGTCATATTTCCTGTAGTCATTAACTATGTTCTCCCTCCCTCCCTCCCTCCTCGGCTTTTTATTCTTTTCAATATCACTGCATCTACTAGTAGTAAATTTGTATATCGTGCTTGTTGCTGCTTCTGTGATTCTACAGCTTGCGGGAAAAGTTATTTTTGAATTTTTTTGCAGGGCTAAGATCTATTAATTTCCCATTTTGGTTATTGTGCCAGATGGGTATGCAAAGTATATTATTGAGGAGATTGTCAATAAAATATTGATTAAAATTAAATTGCTATCAAAGTCAAAATATTTAACCCCAAAATCTCACGTGATGCTGTAACATAATCAGCCTAAGTCATATATACACATGGTTTTCTTGGCTGGGCCATCGAAAAACCAGTGGCTACCGGTCAGCGATGGAGTGTTTGCTGCCTGGCACGTGACGGGTCTGGGGTTCAAATCTGATGGAAACAAACAACTTATTTGTTCATCTTGAAATTGATTCTTCATATTTGTATGTAAAAACCGTGCTTGCTAGCTTCTCTGTCTTTGTTAGTTGTGTATGGCTAAGACAGAAATGTGATCTATGTCAATGTACCTGTGGTGGCCATATAGGAGACACATAATGATTGTGCAAAACTTCAACTTTACCAACAAAAACCTCACTTTTATGTTAATTGACTTGAAAACAAAGTTTTTATATACATTTGGCAAGAAATTTCCACTTGACAGTTAAAATTTAGTTAAGGAAGGTTATGAGGCCCCTTAAAAGAGAAAGGCAAGGGAGCACATTAACTTAAGGAAATTAAGGGAAACAAACTTTGTCAGATTAGAGGGAAATCCTAGAAAGCGTGCACTAAAGAGTGTACTGTTTGGTAAATAGCCGTATGATATTATAGCCATATTTTTGCTATTAATAATAGTGTATTGTATTGTATATATTATATAGGCCTATTTGACAACATAAATTTGAGTAATGGTACATAGATATGTTTACTTTTGTGTGTGTGTGTTTGTTTTTGTTTGCTTGCTTGCTGTTCAACAATATTTTTGATTGCTGGGGGGGGCCTGGGTGTGTGACCCTAGAGCACAAATGCCCAAATTGGGGTGTTTTGGTAAAACTATTACTTCAAATTATGGGGGGTGGGTGTTGTGTTCAAATAGGCAATTTTTATTTCCTAAATTAAGAGAAGAGATGTAATTACATGTAGACGTGAGTAGCATTTCCCTGATTGGAGCTACAGTCCATGGTGCAACAGAACAGTATAATTATGTGACATCTGAACTGCCATGTATATACCAAATTACTATGAAAACCCTATATTATATTATATTTCATTATGGTGTTCTTTTCTCTTCTCATTTTCATTCAGATGATGGTATGGATCCCTTGCTAGTGAGGGGCACCGACCCAGGGCTTCAACAGATCAGAGTTCGTACTTCCATCAGCCATGCTATACCAGGAGAAATGTGGTCACATCAGTAGTGTTCCTACCCTGGGAACTAGGTATAGATTGCTATATCGAACCAGAAGAAAACATTGCCAATAAATCCAGCATGTTATGTAAATGAAACAGAGACCAACAGATGTGTATTGGATAATGCCTTCCTTGTAGTCAGAAGCAAAGAGGTTTCTAGAACCTGCTTCACTATAAGCTGATTGCTATTAGACAGTGTACATGTACTACTCTAGCTGAAGGCCTCCATGTCATCTACATAATGCACTGTTTAAAGGGTAGCTCAACCAAGGTACCTGGTTCAGAGCCTTGTCGCATGGATTCTTCTGCCTGGCTAGAGCATTCTGGTTGATCTTGGTCCCATCAGGACCCAAGTGTGTCCCCAGACAGCAAATGTGTAAACAAACAAAGAAACATGTTTGGTGTTATTTCTTTCACCAGATAAAAGGCAAGGAGGCCAAAAGTAGCTCAGGTTTTGAGCTCAGATGAGCCCTCAATCAATTTGTTATCACAAAACCATGACTTGCCCTCTCTGAAGTGTGACCAACAGTCCAGTGAAACATACATTTGTGCCTTGATTGTATAGTGACTGAAAAGGAAGATCACTAGAATTTTGTGATCAGTGGACTTGTTCCAAGAGAGTCAAATATTCAACTAGCTGAAGCTTGATGGCTACTTCACAGCAGCTTGCGCTTTGTACTTGCTATGCACAGCCCACAATCTAAGCCAGATCTAGGAAAGATCAATCACTGGACTTCTGTGAACACTGGACTTTTGCCAAGTAAAAGAGCCAAATATTCAACTAGCTGAAGCTTGATGGCTACTTCACAGCAGCTTGCACTTTGTATTTGCTATGATATGGCACAGCCCACAATCTAAGCCAGATCTAGGAATGATCAATCACTGGACTTCTGTGAACACTGGACTTTTGCCAAGTAAGGGAATCAAATTTTCAACTAGCTGAAGCTTGATGACTACTTCACAGCAGCTTGTGCTTTGTACTTGCTATGCACAGCCCACAATCTAAGCCAGATCTAGGAACCAGATCAATCACTGGACTTCTGTGAACACTGGACTTTTGCCAAGTAAGGGAGTCAAATATTCAACTAGCTGAAGCTTGATGGCCACTTCACAACAGCCTGCGCTTTGTACTTGCCATGATATGGCACAGACCCGCAATATAAGCCAGATCTAGGAATGATCAATCACTGGACTTCTGTGAACACTGGACTTTTGCCAAGTAAAGTCTGGTTCTTACTCCACATCGCAGCGCGATGCGATGCTATAAAAACTGTAATCTGAGCCAGGTTTTTACGAGCTCAGCGGTGAAAATTCTCATCGCGCGATGGAAATTTTGGTCCGTGATGGAGTTGGATTTTGTTCAACTTTATAGCATCGCGCTGCGATATCGCAGCCGTGCACGCTTGTGATTGGCTGCTGGAAAATCAAGGTCGGCAGAATGACCATAAAAGGAGATGCTGACCCCACATGCTTTTAAAACATCGCAGCATTGCGCGATAAAATTAAAATGTACATTTTAATTTCATCGCACGATGCTGCGATACTCTAAAAGCATCGCATTGCGCTGCGATGTGGAGTAAGAATCGGACTTAAGAGAGTCAAATATTCAACTAGCTGAAGCTTGATGGCTACTTCACAGCAGCTTGCACTTTGTACTTGCTATGCACAGCCCACAATCAAAGCCAGATCTAGGAAAGATCAATCACTGGACCACTGTGAACAGTGGACTTGTGCCATGGTTTAAGGCCTACATATTCTGCCATCACTCTTTAAGAGAATGCCATATGGAATGAACACATAGTATACAAATATTGACTGCTATGAGGGGCACAGTTAAAATTATAGGCCTGAGGTGATGTCAAAACCATGACTATGCCCGAAGCGAAGCTGAGGGCATAGTCATGGTTTTGACATCACCGAGGGCCTATAATTTTAAACTGTGCCCCAAATATTAAGCAGTCAATATTTGTTTTATATACCGAATAATATAGATTCTTCTCATTTGATTGGTTAAAAGATTTCCTGACTGACAAGGCCTACAAGCTTTTAACTGCATAGGCCTTTAGGCTTAAATGCACACAGCATGACAGTGCATGCAAGAGCAAGGGTGCAGAATTTGGACCGATATCTACCGATGTCATAATCTAAAACAACCCTACCGTTTCTGTGCTAACATCACACACTGCCGAGTCTCCAGGTCGTAGTAATTTGTCTAAAAAGTGACATTTGGCAGGTATAAATCCTTGACATGTAATATTTTGTAAACAATCACTGCACTCACTACGGCGGCCGGTTAAAGATCGTCGTCAAGCAAGGAGAGGTCAAATTCATTGCGAACTGTGACCGCGATAGTCTCAACACTCGTAATCAACGCCGGCCGTATAGTGGGTGCGCAATGTATACGAGCGATCTGTGTATTCGGGGTTGCGATTATCCAATTATATCCAATTATTTTGCGGGCATAGAATCAACTGTGCCCGGGGCACAGTTGTTTTATGACGTCATCTTGATAGAAAAAGGGGGCACAGCTATTTTAATGACTCCACTTTTAACCAATCAGATGAGAGGAATCTATATATGAGGTATATAATAGAACTTATGAACTTATGTGTATTATAATAGATCTCATGTGTACTGTTTTTAAGTTGTTTTAATGTTGCTTGATTGATCAAATAATTTTGTGTATTATATTGAAAGTATGCAAAGGATAGGCCAATTAAAATTACATTTTCTAACCAATTTCATATGTGAAGACCTCTAACCAATACAGGCCTTTTATATGTAAAGACTCAAATAAATAAAAGCAGGATTATTATATAATTATATAATTTAAATTTTACTGTCAATAAGTTGTTTAATTTTGTTTGTTGTTTTGTTTGCATAAAGTTATACTGAACGTTTGAGAGGTGAACAAATGCATGTGATATGGCTCTTCCAATTGAAATCCATACACTGCATATGAAAGACATAGCCTTAATATCCCACACAAAGGGTTTAGATTGCAAATGCAGTCCCCCATTCAGGTAATCCCATCAGAAATTCACACTCTTTCAGCGTGTTTATACTGAGCGTACGGCTTTTTGACCCGCTATTTTCCGGGCACAAAATACCGATCATAATCCGGCCACCGTTACCCAGCTTGTTTCTACTGAGACCAGAAAGCCGTGTCTCGCACGATGCACGGCATTTTTTTCCTGTAAACCGAAGTACGGAAAACAGATTTGACGGTTAATTATATCCTAAATTTAAATGTCTCACGGATGGCAGCTCATGGCATATGACCTACAATCACAATTTAGATTTTCGTAAAATCCAAATTGCATTAATTTACCAGTGGATCTAGTAATTGGCTATTATGATAATTAATTTACAGCTCATATATAACCAACTCATTAATTATAAAGATATAACCAACTCATTAACTAGGGGGCCTATAAAGAAGTAGGCCTAGACTAATTAATAAAGTCATATCCATTTTACTTCATCAAGTTCATGCGAGTCACACATGTGTCCAGTCATATAATATCGGAAAGAAGGAACCTACTAAGCTAGACTATACAAGTAGAATATAAATCGCGTTATTTTTGCAACACGCATGACCTCGACCCGGCAACCGATGACACGGCTCGTTTCTACTGCGCAGATTACACGCTTTGACACGGCATGATCCACCTCAAGAGGTGGATCACGAAAAGGCGAGCACATGACCCGGCATGACACGGCAACCGATTACCCCAAGTCGTTTCTACTGGGCTCGCATTACCCGCACGGCACGGCACGGTAACGGCATGGCCCGAATTTTACCCTCAGTAGAAACACGCAGCTTGTGTGGAAGATTAAGGTAATGTCTTTCATAAGGGATGTATGGATTTCAACCAGAATAGCCAACAGCCAAGTCCCAGGGGGGAAAATAATCTGCAATGCCAGTATTTATTCAGCAGGAAATTGTATCAGTTCAAACTTCAAAAGTAATATTGTGGAGAAATTTGAGACAAAATGTTTTCATTTATTGTCATAAAAGTGAAATAACCCAATTTGTAGGTGAGGGTATCTTCAGTATTGCTGTGTTCAAGGAAGATCTACTCCATACTTTGTCTCACCTCAAGTTTAGTACTAGTAGTGACATTTGTGTAAACGATCTGCGGAGTTGTATTAGTGTGTGCAATTCGATACTGCGAATCTACGATTAGCGAAATGCACACATATGTCACTATCAAACTTGTGGTGAAACAAAGTAGGCCTATAGACTGTAGATCGAGAAAGACGACACACAATCACTGCAAATTTGGAAGTTGTATACAAAATGAGGCTGATGTATTGATGTTGAGTATTATTTAAATAGTTTGATCTATGGCAACAAAAGTGTGATAATTGGCCCATAAAGTGGGATGAACTTTGATACCTTTCCATCAAAGCCATAACTTAAATTTCCTGAAAATGCTGGTATTTGGAGGTGCTTGTCAACTATTTTTGACATTTATTTGATAACAAATGAGTACTTCAAACACCAACATCATCAAAATTTTGTTTTAGTGCCACAAATGTGCCAAAAGGTCAAGATTAGACAGTTGAGTAATAATGCTGTAAAATAGGCTCAAATTTTTCATCTGGTCACAGGATTGAAACCAAATTTGCATGCCTCTTATATTTGGTTATGGAGATAAGGACAAACTAGGGCAATTACATAACTCTTTTGACCTTTGACTTTTGGTAGACAGTGCAAACTATACTTGTTTTAATTCTTGTGGTAAGATGAACAATATCGGACTATTTTTAAAGAAATTTTAAATTTTGAATGCTCAAGTCACTGTCAGTGCGAGACCAGGAGGTCCTCCATCAGGCTTAAAATACTGTTGTTTAACCTCTTGACTTTTTTGTCAAAATTTAATCCCACTTTGGTCCATTTTAGCATCATGGTAATGTGGTTCTGGGAGCAGAATGTCTTCGTAACCCCTCTTTGGATATGTTGACAGGTACAGCGGGCACAGGTTACAGGGCATACAAGACAGGAGAGCCGTAATGAAAAGATGGACAGGATCATTGGAAGACTAAGATCTGTTTTATAAGGGGAAAACCAGCAAGGATGGGTTTACATGGGCAACCATATACTTACAGGGAATCGAACCTGTGCTGGAATGCAGCAGTCAGTGAGAGGCAAGTATATTCAGTAATATCAACCACTAAAATTAACCTGTCTTCAATGATTTGTTAGAATGGCTGAGATATTTATAGTATGTTGATGTCAGATCAGATACACTGTCATCCTAAGGCAAATAAACTTGAGTTAACCTGAGCTGAATAAGCAAAAGTTGCAACAGGTCTGCCTAATTGTTATTTTATTGTTTTATTGTGGAGCAGGTTAATAAACATCTTGAAGGACAGAAGCCTGTGGATGAGTTGGAAGTTACTTCAAGACTCAAAACCCTACAGCAAGATCAGGTATAAGCTCAGGAAATCTCTACCCTAATGTGGCAGTGATGTCAGCACATTGAGGCATCTGTGCCCGTGCTCATCCATGCAGTGTTTTTAAGCGCATGTGTGTGTGCACCAGCATTTTGAGCGAACGCTAGCGATTCTTACGCTGCTGCCACATCGGGGTTTTGACTCATTTTTACACTATTAAGGAAATATTTTCTAAATAGTATTTTAAAATTCACGACACATACAGAAAACCTTAGTAATCCTTGTTCAAAACTGCAATAATAAAACAAGCAAAGTGAAGAGATGGAGGTGATTATCTTTTTATACCATCACACAATGAAATACAGGTTGAACAAGAATGATTTTATAGAAGGAAAATTGAATTTGATTGCAAAATACAGCTCAGATCTGTTGAAATTGCAGGTAAACAAGACTTCTAGTGACAATTCAGTGCAAGAAACTTCGATTGCAGTGAGATTGTTTTGACTTTTTTTATCAGGAATATGTTTTGATAATGAATTGAGCATCAGGTTTCTAAGAATAGGTTATCTAGAGCTAACAAAAATATCCAAAGATTCACTCTTCTGAGTTGAAAACATGCTTTGGAAAGAAAAAACATTATCAAAATATTAATTTCTTGATGAAGGATATATTCTCAAAAACTCCCATAAAAAAACTGCAAAGACCAAAAATTGCAAATATGTCAATGCCGTAAGAATGCAGACTTTTTTTAATAGACTGCTTCCAAATATAATTCCACAGGTTTGACAAACTGACTTGTTTGTATCGTATTTTATTTCCAAAAACACTTCTTGTCATGAATTTTAATGTAATAATTTCAGGCAATTCAGCTTCCATAAGCCTTTTTACCATGTGGCTCGCTGTCAAAACTTAACTTTTTTATGCTGTCATATGTTATTCTTACAGATTATTGCCAAGTGTACTGGTGAGTTAAGTGAGATGTACGAAGCAATGAATCAATGATACGGATGGTTAAATGACACAGGGGCGGAGGGCCACCACCCTTTTGGCTACGTCACTGGAGGTACGTGGGGGAGTGGCTCCGAGAGATTCAGGGGGACTAAAAATATATTTCAAGTTGGATAAATTGCAAGAACAAGAAGGATCTTTAGTGCTGCTAAAATATTTAAAAAAACAAGGTTATACTGTTTTTAGGGATTTCTTATTGGTTTAGGGCAAAAGTTTAGGGTAATGTAAAAAACCTACAAATAAATGAGAATAATGATTTGATATTGGCACCATTAGTGTGAAATAGCATGATTATCAGCATGCAATGCAAATGCTCTCATAAGTCACTGGCCCCTCCTTGGTTCTTGGTATGTTGTCCTCCAAAATATGGAAACAATAATATTTAAAAGTAATTTCTAGAGTAACAAGTGGGTCACTATACTAAACCAGGATTGGCTGCAATGTATGCATTTTATTTGCTTCAAATACTGCCAACATGGCTAGAATGCAGTCTCAGAGCTCCCAAGGAAGGGGCTTTTGAAGATCTCTACTGGATTTAGTCAATAGATGGTCCAGATGGTTCCTATTGGCAATAACACACTAGCTGACCTGGGAAACGACATTTTCATGTAAACCGCAACAAGTTGGTGCCGATAACCTCTGACACAAGTCAAAGGTCGGTGTTATGCCCAGAAATGATAGGATATGGTAGAAAATTGTCTTGATCCTGTTAAATGCAATTTTGATCTTGAGATTTGATAGCAGAATGCATTTCTCCTTCTGTTTGCACTAGGTTGTGATCCAAGAAGTGAATCAAGGACCTGGGAAATGCTTAAATGTTCATCATGGAAATCTTACCAAGTGACAGTGAGTATCAAGATAAATGCCTTGAAACTAGGTCAAGGGCTGTAGGTGATGTTGATTGCATCAATGAAGATGAGAAGATATCCTTAGCAGATGTCTCATGTAAAACCAGGATGTAATGAATCTGCTGGAAACTTACCAAAATTGTATTGCCTGGCAGAGTATAGATAAATTAGATGGCCAAGCAAAGTCAATCATTGTCAATTTTAAGTTTTCCTGTCATCTGTCTAGCTGCAGCTTCCCAATTTTTGCCAAAACTGTCATTATTTGAAATACATTAAATTTAAATTTGTCTGAAGTTTAGTGAATGTCGGTACCAAAATTGTAACAAAATTGTTCTTGTCAATGAGGGTACCCCGGTATTGCATTTGAGTAAATAATGAAATTTGCAATGTAGTCTTCTTCATGGTCATCATTTTCATGGAAAATTTCTTATGAAAGGCTTATGAAAGTCTAGAAATTCATAAAACAGTTAGGCACCACATCGAATTTGGTCCTATAGAACTATCGGTGAACTATTGGTGCCTGGTTAGGTGCTGATGACTCTTAATGATAAAAATTGCCATTAGTACCTCTTCGGGCACCGATAGTGCTATAGGACAAAAAAAGATGTTGTTCCTTAGTTGTGTTGTCAACATTTTTCAGGATAAGGAAATACATTTTGTACACATCATCCAGCCTACTTTAGGTCAGGCACAATCCTTTAAAATAATGAATATTGAATAATGAAACAGTCAACTGTCTCTCAGCAAAAATAATGTGATTGGACAGGAAACTAGCAATTTTGCTTGGAAATTTAGGGTTCAAAATCCTAATTTTTCACATTATTTTATTTATAGAGTGTACTAGAGTCATAATAAAGGCCACTTGTCAAGAAAGCATCATTAAAAATGAATTCTTTTAAGGAGCAACATCCTCTTCCTATAGACTGTAGAAAGACTCTATCGCTCTACAGTCTATGCACTTCCCACTTTCTCAAACTCAGATTTGCTATTTTTGTGTTTACAATTCAAATTGTGTTGTTGTGTGCATGTGAGGTGCAATAATTGGACTATTCCAGTTGAAATCCATACACCACCTATAGAAGACATGATCTTAATCTTCCAAACAGGGAGTGTGAATTTCAAATAGGGCTACCTGATTGGGTGATTCCACTTGAAATCTACATCCCCTGTGTGCGAGATTAAATATATTCGCTGACGTAGTGCACTTTAGTAACCATTGGTTACTAGTTCAAGCCTGGGCTCATACACATGTTCCGAATTATGGTATGCCATAGGCTTTGTGTTGTGATCTTTTCGATCAGTGGTTCGTAACAAAGAAAGTTGACCTAGCAACTATCACATTCTAAAGTGCACTACGCCAGCACATAATATTAAAGCACCCAGAATAATCAAGATTTTTTTTTTTTGCACCTGGTTAGAAGTTGCTTCAAGTTTTAGAGACAAGAAAGACTATAAAGGGAAACATTTCAGGCATGGTACAAACTGCTCACTGTGTGGAGACTATGGACACTACATTTACATTTCTCATTACCTAGCTGGGGGGTTTTCAACCCCCCAGCTAGGTACTGTTTTGCTATCCGATTCTTCTTACCTAGCTGGGGGGTTTTCAACCCCCCGAGCTAGGTACTGTTTTGCTATCCGATTCTTCTTTCTTCTTATGTCAGGCGGATTTATCCGCCTGATATACTGTGAAGCTCCTAAATCTTCTTCTTTCTTTCTTCTTTAGTAGAACCAAAAATTGCTACTAGTGCCAGACGCTTGGACCAATGTTGACCAAACTTGGCCACAAGAAGCACTGACCCAAGCTTAATATAACTTCTACACAGATAGGGGTCAAAGGTCATGTAAGGGTTATTAGGGTCATTTTGTGAAAATCTTAAAAATGCTACTGCTCCTTTAAATGACATGCTATGACCACCAAACATGGTCAGCAAGAACCGCTGGCCCAAGCTTCAAATAAGTTGTACCACAGATTGGGGTCAAAGTTCATGTAAGGCTTAATAGGGTCATTTTGTGAAAATATTTGCGTGAAATGCAATGAAGCAGCTATCATTAGAGGCAGCAACCTTGTGCAGGGAAACAGCTATTTGATAACAAGAGATAAGCATATAGTTTCGTTGCATGCTTGGGCATGTCTACTGGTGTGGTTGTAAGTTTCCAGGAAAATTAACAGTAAATATTGTGCTGCTATTTTGATAATAAGAGGTAAGAGTTGTTAGGTTTGGAAATTATGCTATCCCATGATGCATTTATGAAAATACACACTAAAGGTTTGGAAATGATGCTATCCCATGATGCATTTATGAAAATACACACTAAAGGTATGTGATAAATGCTATATACCGTAGTTGCTTGTGCGGTGGGGATGGTGGTCAAATTATATTCCTTCCCATGATGCATTTATGAAAATCAATACATACACACTAAGGCTATATGGTAAATGCTATATAGCAATAATGGTGAATACCAGTACTCCGGTTTGTGTGGGGGGGGCAAATTTTGAAATTTGTCCGATTGGGCTAAAACTTATATATAATAATCATAAGGGTTCATGAAACATCAGCTATGGTCATCCAAGGTCAAATGTTACAGCTGCTCCGATGGGGCAGTAACTCTGGGGAAATGATCCCTGAGACTTGGGGAGTATGTAATCGCAAAGGTCATGTGAGGTCAAAGGTCAGGTCAAATTTAAAGTTGCTCCGATAGTGCTGTAACTTCGGGAAAATGGTCCCTGACAATTGGGGAGTATGAAACCACAAAGGTCATGCGAGGTCAAAGGTCAGGTCAAATTTAAAGTTGCTCCGATCGGGCTGTAACTTGGAAAAAATGATCCCTGACAATTGGGAGTATAAAACCGCAAAGGTCATGTGAGGTCAAAGGGCAGGTCAAATTTAAAGTTGCTCTGATACGGCTGTAACTTCGGGAAAATGATCCCTGACAATTGGGGAGTATGAAACCACAAAGGTCATGCGAGGTCAAAGGTCAGGTCAAATTTAAAGTTGCTCGATCGGGCTGTAACTTGGAAAAAATGATCCCTGACAATTGGGGAGTATAAAACCGCAAAGGTCGTGTGAGGTAAAAGGTCAGGTCAAATTTTAAGTTGCTTCGATTGGGCTGTAACTTGGGGTAAATGAACCCTGACACTTGAGGAGTATAAAACCGCAAAGGTCAACTGAGGTCAAAGGTCAGGTCAAATTGAAAGTTGCTCCGATTGGCCTGTAACTCAGGGAAACCAATTTCTGACACTTCATGAGTATAAAACTAAAAAGGTCATGCAAGGTCAAAGGTCAGGTCAAATTTAAAGTTGTCGATTGGGCTGTAACTTAGGGAAAATGATCCCGACACTTGGGGAGTATGAAACCATAAAGGTCATCTGAGGTCAAAGGTCAGGTCAAATTAAATATTGCTCCGATCAGGCTGTAACAACTTGCGGAAATGATCCCTGACACTTGGGGAGTATAAAACCCGTAAAGGTCATCCAAGGTTACAGGACAGGAAAGGTCAAATGAGGTCAAATGTTAAAATAGGCCCGATTTGGCTTAAATGTGATGCAAATTATCCTTGATTTGAGATAGCATGAGTATTCAACTCACGTTTACCCGAGGTCAAAGGTCAAATGAGGTCAATCAGAAGTCATCGCCTGACATTCGTGGCTTGTGAGCCACAGTAGCTCTAGTTCTTCTTCTTCTTCTGGCAACAAACTTCAAAATGCTTCTCCTCCTACATGTTACACCCTACAATTACGTAACTTGCACATATGTATCGGCTATATCCAGTGCCCATAGGGTGCAAACAGAATTAAGATCAAAGGTCATTAAAGGGGCATTTTCGGTATATAACCAAATACCTTCAAAATGCTTCTTCTGCCACATATTACATAGCACAATGACGCCACTTACACATGTGCATCCGCTTTACCCAGTGCCCATACCTTGCACTCAGAATTGAGTTCAAAGGTCATTAAGGGGGTAAAATCTTACAATTGCCTTATCTCAACATCTGTAAGGGGTGTATTCCTCAAAATCAGTGACAACAAATCTCATGATCAGGGGAACATTTTACAGGGGTCAGGTCAAAGGTCATGCAGAGGTCAAATTTTCTAAATGCATTTTCTGGACATCTGTAAGGGATACGGGGCTCAAATTCTTGTGACAAGAAACTTACTGACTAGGGGAACACTTTGGAACGCTGTGCAGGGGTCAGGTCAAAGGTTATCTGGGTCAAATCTTAGAATTTAATTTTCTGGGCATCTGTAAGGAGTATGGGACTCAAACTCGGTGACAACAAATCTCATGAACAGGGGAACAGTTTGCAGGGGTCAGGTCAAAGGTCATGCAGATGTCAAATTTTTGAAATGCATTTTCTGGACATCTGTAAGGGATACGGGGCTCAAACTCTTGTGACAAGAAACTTACTGACTAGGGGAACACTTTGGAACGCTGTGCAAGGGTCAGGTCAAAGGTTATCTAGGTCAAATCTTAGAATTTAATTTTCTGGGCGTCTGTAAGGAGTATGGGACTCAAACTCGGTGACGCCAAACCTCATGACCAGGGGATCATTTCATTTTTGGAACATTTTGCAGGGGTCAGATACCTCTAAAACACCAACATGCCCCAGCTAGGTTTGTGGTCTATGACCACCATTTGCCACTAGTTTCTTACCTAGCTGGGGGGTTTTCAACCCCCCAAGCTAGGTCCTGTTTTTCTGTCCGTTCTTTCTTCTTCTTTCTTCTTTCTGGCAATACATTTCAAAATGCTTCTCCTCCTACATGTTACACCCTACAGTTACGTAACTTGCACATATGTATCGGCTATATCCAGTGCCCACAGGGTCTAAACAGAATGGGGTCAAAGGTCATTAAGGGGAATTTCTGGTATTTAACCAAATACCTTCAAAATGCTTCTCCTCCTACATGTTACACCCTACAGTTACGTAACTTGCACATATGTATCGGCTATATCCAGTGCCCATAGGGTCTAAACAGAATTGGGGTAAATAGTCATTAAGGGGCATTTCCGTATTTAACCAAATACCTTCAAAATGCCTCTCCTGCCACATATTATATAGTACAATGATGTCATTTGCATATATGCATCGGCTATACCCCACGCCTAGAACTTGCTTACAGAATTGGGGTCAAAGGTCATTAAAGGGGCAAAATCTCCCAATTGCATTATCTGGACACCTGTAAGGGGTATGGGGCTCAAACTCGGTGACAACAAATCTCATGACCAGGCGAACAATTTGCACGGTCAGGTCAAAGGTCATGCAGAGGTCAAATTTTAGAAATGAATTTCCTGGACATCTGTAAGGGGTACGGGGCTCAGACTTGGTGACAACAAACTTAATGATCAGTGCGACATTTTGGAACACTTTGCAGGGGTCAGGTCAAAGGTTATCTGGGGTCAAATCTTATTTCATTTTCTGGATATCTGTAAGGGGCATGTGGCCCAAACTCTGTGACAACAAATCTCATGATCAGGGGAACATTTTGCAGGGGTCAGGTCAAAGGTCATGCAGAGGTCAAATCTCATAAATGTATTTTTTGGACATCTTGTAAGGAATACGGGACTCAAACTCGGTGACAACAAACCTCATGACCAGGGGAACATTTTTGGAACATTTTGCAGGGGTCAAATACCTCCACAACACCAACACGCCCCAGCTAGGTTTGTGGTCTATGACCACCATTTGCCACTAGTTCTTCTTCTTCTTCTTCTGGCAACAAATTTCAAAATGCTTCTCCTCCTACATGTTACACCCTACAATTACGTAACTTGCACATATGTATCGGCTATATCCAGTGCCCATAGGGTGCAAACAGAATTGGGATCAAAGGTCATTAAAGGGGCATTTTTGGTATATAGCCAAATACCTTCAAAATGCTTCTTCTGCCACATATTACATAGCACAATGACGTCACTTACACATGTGCATCGGCTTTACCCAGTGCCCATCACTTGCACACAGAATTGGGGTCAAAGGTCATTAAGGGGGTAAAATCTTACAATTGCATTATCTGGACATCTGTAAGGGGTATGTGGCTTAAACTCAGTGACATCAAATCTCATGACCAGGGGAACATTTTGCAGGGGTCAGATCAAAGGTCATGCAGAGGTCAAATTTTAGAAATGCATTTCATGGACATGTGTAAGTGGTACGGGGTTCAAACTTGGTGACAACAAACTTAATGATCTGGGAAACATTTTGGAACACTTTGCAGGGGTCAGGTCAAAGGTTATCTGGGGTCAAATCTTATAATTTCATTTTCTGGATATCTGTAGGGGGTATGGGGCTCAAACTCAGTGACAAGAAATCTCATGACCAGGGGAACATTTGCAGGAGTCAGGTCAAAGGTCATACAGAGGTCAAATCTTAGAAACATATTTTCTGGACATCTGTAAGGGGTACGGGCTCAAACTCGGTGATAACAAACTTGATGACCAGGGGAACATTTTTGCCACATATTGCAGGGGTCAGGTCAAAGGTCATCTGGGGTCAAATCTTAAAATTGCATTTTCTGGACATCTGTAAGGAGTACGGGACTCGGACACAGTGACAACAAACCTCATGACCAGGGGACCAATTTTGGAACATTTTGTAGGGGTCAAATACCTCCACAACACCAACATGCCCAGCTAGGTTTGTGGTCTATGACCACCATTTGCCACTAGTTTGTTTTCTGTCATTTCAGAGCTATCAATAGAAGACCCTCAGTGCAGAATGATTGTCAGAATGTATCGATTCTAAACATGCAAACCGGTGTATGATGAAATCAGAGATCGTTTGGACCCCACCAGGGTGCATAACACACTTTTTGTAAGTCTTTGCAAGAAGTTTTTGTCAAATATTTTGGGGAGGGGCAGAGTTGTAAAGTGGACTTTTTTCAGGTGGATTTTTGAAAAACATTACTGGGGGGCACTAAGCAAAATTAGGGCGATTCCGGGAGAATTTTGGTGGATTTTCGGAAAATTTTGGGTGATCTTGGTCCAATTCTGTTTTTATTGCCTGAAGATATACAAATTATATGGTTAATATTGAGAAATGCCTTTCACAGGAAACTCAAAAAAATATGTGTCTTCAAAGATTAAAACCTGCTTCAAATGACATGTCTTACATGGTTGGTTGGTTGGTATCTTGGTTTAGAAGTGTCTTAAGCCAGATAATTTTTTCTCAGGATAAAGGTCTTATTAAAAAACAACATACATTGTGTCTTCAGACAAGACATGGTCTATTACTTACATTTTTCTTTGTTGGGGACATGTCTAAATGAAAGACACTAATAATAATAATAATAATAATTTAATCTTATATAGCGCATTACAAACAAATCTCAATGCGCTTTACAGAGCATACATAAAAGCATAAACACATGGCAACAATATTTAAATATACAGCATTAAGATACGAACTAACATTTTAAAATTAAGTAAGTATTAAGTTAACTATTGCTAAGACACATTTTTTACAGTCATTCACATTGTCACCTGATATGATAGGAGTACAACATACATGTGTCTAATTAAATGTTACCCACTATTCCTTTTTAAAGGAATTTTGATATTATTTTACAGAAGACAGCAGATGATGCAAACATTTCATCTATATGAGTATGTTGTCACAGAAATAGCAGTCCTTTGTCAGGTAAATACTAAACATCGGTAACTGTTTTAAAATCATCTTGGATTCATGGTATGTTATGAATGTGTTCAGATTAAGATTTTGATGTTTGCAGGCTGTAGACTGCATTGCAGTGGCCAAGTAAACACAACTTTTGACAGAAGTCCTCAGTGTTATGTGGCTTTTAGGCATAACACTTTTTGTTTTCCCTGGAAAGTAAAAAAATATATCTTCAGTATATTTATTTGCATTTTGGTTATCTTAGTGATAATCAGATCATCGGGGTGCATTAAATAAACATAACATGGATTCTTATTTCAATAAAGGAAGTGATATTAATAAATAGTTCTATTTATAACTTAAATACAATTGCAATAGCACAGATGAAGACTCCTCCAAAATTAGCCTCCAAAAATGTTTCTCCGTCTTTTTTCCTGAAATTTGAGTTAAAGTTGCAATGTAATTTAAAATTTATGTTAAGAAAATAAGCATAAGTGCACAAAGAATGTTTTGGAAGTAATTTATTAAAGGAATACACAATTAATATATTCTTTTTTTTGTCTTGTGTTTGGAAAATTACAGTCAGGTGGAGGAAAAAATGTCTTTATGAAATGGGCAAAAAAGTAAATGGGACTGCAGATTTGGTTAAGAAACATTGACAAATAGATTCACTTAATTCTGCCTAATCATGAGGCTCCAAACATGAGGTCCTGGGTTCAATTTCCAGTTTGTATCACTTTACCTGTTACCTTTATAAGTAAGGTATGATGGTGAACCTGTTGACATCTTCAGGTGCCTCATAGCTCCCTTCATTTAGACCTTTAGACCCAAAAACAAAACAAGGTTAGTTTCAGATGCTATCATAGCTTTTAAGATTTTTGCATTTGTGCATTTTATTTTTTTCTAGAGATTTGGCAGCATTTTATTTTAGTCATCAGAAAAAAATCCCAAAATGTGGCTGCAAAAAGTGACTTTTTTTTGCCTATAGCAGCATTTTTTGTGTTATTTTGCTTCTCAATTTTATCAAATCTTTAAACATGGTAAATCAGATCATAATGTACTATAAGTCATGTTCAAAATGTACGAATCCAGTTGGTAGTGTTGTTTGATATCAATCTATTTATATATGATTTAGAAGTGCCCCTTAGGTTGCTATTACCATGTGAGACCCCAATAATGACACCGGTGGGTGGGGAAGGTGGCTGGGGGTATTCGTGTTACAACCCCTACTCAGATTCTAATATATCAAATAGGAAACAAATGCTTCAGTTCAACAAGCACTTTCAGAGAAAACAGTGCTTTGGAGACGTCATAGGCCTATTTCTAGCTTGTAACACTAGCTAACACTATTATATGAGATTGGAGTCAATTTTGTAGTGGCAGGTGTGCGTACAAGTAAATTAAATAAATTCATTTATAGGTTGATTTAGTAATTTCAGTTCATTCAACTGTATCAGAGGGAGGGTAGCACAATTTTGGAACGGATGATGCCAGTGCACGTAAGGCATCAGAACTTCCAACCATTAACCAAGAGGGCATTGAATTTTGGTGATGGCTAACTGAATAAAAAAAAGTTTGATCAAGAACAGGCCAAAAGATACCAAAAATCGGTGGTGCTTTTTGGAGGATCTTTTGGCAGAAATCTGTCATAAATTAAATATATTCAACTTTTATTTCAGTAATGTTAGTGTTGTTTGGTAGAAAATGTGACCAAAGAGTGACAGGGTTTTGATGTTTTTGGTGTTGATTTTTGAATGGAGTCTTAGAATAAGGTTATTTGAGTGAAAAATAAATAAATATCTATATAAAAATTCAAATAAATTTATAATGTTAAATATAAATTTAAATTATTCATGTAAAATTATATAATTACATGTTTTAAAGACTACCCCAAACAAAACATAGGAGTGCTTCCTGTGTTTTTGCTCCTACTTGTTTGATGATTCAGTACGAGTGAAACTTGAAAGTAACATTTTGCGGCTTTAGAACTATTGCTAGCGTTGCCACAGTATTAAAAATTTCACTTGCAATCAAAACACTTGTTCTAAAAGCGAGTCATGTTTTCCGTTAAAATAGACATTGTCCCTCATAGGCTAGCCCTCCCTGGAAGCAGCTCGGATTAAATTACCCAATATGAAATCAAATCACCTTTACGTCCAATTCCGATCATAAGCGATCAAATCATGATGACTTTCCGCAGCGAGAATTTTCACTTGCGTTTTCTCCACGTAGGTAGAGGCTCATGTGTGTGGTAGATGCATGGTAGGGATGTGCAGAGGTCTCCAATTATAAATTGAATTATGAAATGTAATCCTGCCAATTATCTGCAAGGCATGTGTATTTCCTACTTGTTTATCTGCTCATCTAGCTGTGAGATTCCGGCCGATTTCACAAATGATACAGAGACGTTGTAATGTTATCGCTGGTATAAACACATGAATGTGATGTGAATTCTTTGAAAAAGTTATCAGCTCTATAAGGGCAGATTGGAGTGTTTGGGCATGTGAATTGCAAGATTGCCTAAACAAAAAAGTTTATCAATATATTTATTATTTCTTTTCTTGAATTAAAGGTATAAATGATACTGACCAGTTCTTTGAGACAAATCTGTGTACTGGATTTTGACATGCAGTCCTTTATTTCAATTAGTGTTGCTGATAATTCTATGCAAAAAGTTGCTGCCAAAATGAGTAATGGTGTATGAATATATAAAAATGATGTGCTGTACATAGACCGTACACAAACATGAACGCAGAAGTGATTGACAATCATGCTGTTGAAGCAAACGGTCTTGACAAAAAGAGGTTTGACCCGTTGGTCATTGGCGCGTCGACCTCACTTCTCTTATTCAATTGGTTATCACCAACGAGTACACGGACCACAGAAGTATTTCAAATTTCCTTTTGAGGGCTTGTTTATTTGAATCATCAATGTTGCCAGTCACATAACCTACCTTTGATGCCAGAATTATATGTGAATAAAGAGAAAATCACTAGGATTTCAAGCATACTTATCTATCAAGGCACAGTTCCTTAACCTGGATGTGCTGACACTAATAGATTGACCTTTGAATATATTGAGTACAAAACTCATACCCCATAGCTTGAGCTCAACTATTCGGATATGACGGAATGTAGTTTATTGAACTGTATCGCTGAAAAAAACACCTTTTTGGCTTATAGTGTTCAACTATTTTTAGTGCCATTCGTCTTGATATCCGTTTAATTACTGTTTTCTTAGTAACATTTCAATATGAGCCAAGTTGAGTTGACAAAGTCAGATATTCAGATGACGTTGTGGAAGTGATGTACTTCCCCAAATCTCATCCACTTTATCTGATCTGTGCTGGAAAGCATCATCGGTCAATGTGAGTTATATAAATTCTGCATGTTCATCATAATAAGCCATGCTATTTAAAGATAACCTGGCTTTCTTTTATATTTGTTTGCAAATAACATTTCTTTTAAATTTTTTTTTGGTAAATAAATAAAACAGATAAAAGAACTCAGACTTGTGCACATTCATTCAAATGACTCAACTCAAATTATTTTCAGGTGACTCAACTAAACCTGCTCCTTGAAATGACTCGACTTGTGATAACTCCTTGATGACTCACCCTCACTTTTGACTCAACTTTCATGACTCATCTCGTAAGTCTGGATCATTAAAAGGCTTTAAAAAGTTATATATTTTTGCACTATAATTTTTACACTCTTTACATGTACACTTGTATGTTTCTTATATAGTGTGTTTCTACTGGTTGACTGGTGATGTGAGGTAATATAAACGCTCCAGTAGAAACAGATGGGGTGCAGGGCGATGCAGGCCTGGGGATAAGGTGGTTTTTAGTGGGTGATACACAGCGACATGCCCAGTAGATCCAAATATTACCTTAAGCCGCTTGAATTTTTTAAAGTAACAAAAAGGTTTTTTTGTACTTCGGCCCTCCCCACTATATGTGTGTGATGAATTGTTACCCTGCATTTGCAACCCCAACAGAAACACCTTGAGAGGAATAAAATGCAGTGGAATAAAAGCGCGGTGGTGCGAGACGCTCAGTATAAACATATATGTTGATATTTGGTTTCACAGAACATCAGTCAGGCCTATGAGTATTGAATGAAATTTAAGAGATAAAACGCAAAGTAAAACAACAAAAAAAGAAATAAAAAAAGCTAATAGCGTGAAATTTAATAATACAAAAATCCTCATGTTTTGTGATAAATACCAATTAGCGGGATGAGTGATACCAGCAAACAGTGCAGGCATGTTTTTATAAGCCCACAATCTCTTGCATTTTGCCTGGCATTTCTCTTCACCACCACACCACCTGTGTTCATACATGGAACCAGGCTGAGGCATCGTGGGATTGCCCATAAGCCATTGGGCATCATTTGATAGGCTGCAGGTGGTTCACAACCTCTTGGAATGCTAAAAGAGTCAAGTAGTAGAGATAGTTGTTGCTAGTAGTGTTGATGGGAAGCCCAAAACTTGATGGAAGTGGCTTTATAACTCACTATCATAGTACAGTCCCTGTACAAGAATAACGATGAAAGAGACAACCATAAGATTAAAGGAAAAGATCACTCAGATGGAAGTGGACAAGGAGAGGACGAAGAGAGATATGAATGATAAACTGTTAGGCCTACTTCTATTCAAGAAAGTGAAGGTAGATAATGGATATTATCTTAAAATTTCATACAAGAGCTCCAAAAGGGGAAAATTAATGAAATATAGAAGATTAGTCCAAAGGCATGCCAGTAGTTTTAATCAAGACAAGGGCTAGCATGAACTCTCCCCAGTTTAAATGAGTGAATGTTCTTAGTCATCCAGTAGTTTCAAACAGAGTTTTGGAATTGAATCTAATACTGGAACTTACTTTTTTGCAACTTTTGCTACGTTGCGTCTGGAACCACCAGACTTCATCAGGCAACTAACCCGCTGGACTGGAACCAGGCTGAGGCATCATGGGATTGCCCATAAGCCATCTATCACATGACCAGTCCAGCGGGTCAGTTGCCTGAAGTCTGGTGGTTCCAGATGCAACGTAGCAAAAGTTGCAAAAAAAGTAAGTTCCAGTATTAGATTCAATTCCAAAACTCTCCCCAGTTTACCACTACATCTTGTCACATAATGCCAACATCAAGAAGTCATGATGTTAGTTACCAAAGCCAATAGTAATTTGTAAAGTCTTACCTTCAGACCTTCAGCAAGGAGAAAGTTCATGGAAGTAAACTTATATTCTACTGTCATTATTATTACTTTCTTTTTCCAGGTAATGTGGCAGTTAGTCAGATAGTTCCATCCTGGTAGATTGAATGGACTACATTGAGTCTTTATTGGTTGGTCATCTTTCCAGATAAAATGATGTCATCTTGGTCAAAGAAGATGATGAATTTATCAGAACTATAAAGCAGGTGAGAACTGAGTGAATCAGAAGTTTCATAAGACCAGTGAGATGCTGACACAGTAAGCTTAACTTTGTGGTAGTCCAAGGTAGGTCTATTAAAGCTTAGCACTGTAGGCCTACATCAGTAATCTTTAACCAATCTATAAACAAAGAATCTATGAATGAAGAATAATAGAAAACCATAGTTAATTGAATATGTGATGAAACAAATATAATACTGAAGTAATAATTTTATTTGAATGAACACAGCAGAATGCAATTGTATTGCAAAGGACAAAATGTGGATGGGCTAAAAATACTGATCAAACCAATCAAAAGACGTTAGAGTCTGAAATACTGCTCTTTTTTCCCCAGATTGCTTCTTTCACCTCTAACCACCTCTTGTCTTTAATTGAGGATTATAATGTGATTAATGTCATCATGACTACACTAGTAGTAGTAGTTATTAACCGTCACATAAACATGTTTCCACTGAGGAAACTACTGGGTGTTACACTGCATGATCCACCTCCAGAGGTGGATCACTGTTGTCAGGTTCTACACCGCATCACTACGAACCGATCCATTTGTACTGAGCACATTAATCGGTAACACTCGAATCTGAACTGCATTACCCGCCCAATTAATGTTTCCCCAGTAGAAACACGCAGTAAAAGGGCAATTTTTAGGGGGTTTGGGTCCACTTTTTATTCAAAAATGTCCACTGTCTTAAAGTTCCGGACCCCCAAATGGATCCTGATACAGGCCTGTTTACATGCACGGTAACTCATGGTCAATCATAGGCTTAGGAAGATTTTCAACATGGGCGGGGGGCTGAAACTTGAAAAAAAAATGTGGGCCACACTGGGGGTGCGAGCGCAGTCAGAAAATTTTGCAAAATATAGGTCACAAAGACCCATTTTGCCTCTATTTTATCTCAATTTTTGATAGGTAAGTTTACCTAGGATTATTGGGGGGCTGAAAGGTATTCCAGCCCCCGTACCAAAATTATTGAGGGGGCTGAGCCCCCCCAAGCCCCCCCCCCCATTCCTAAGCCTATGTCAATGTAAAACTAAAAGCAGTTAATTTAAGGACTCATTTTGTACTGCAAACAATTGCAAATGTTATCACGTACCTACTATTCCAGTTGCTTGTGACATACAAGAGGTGAACTGCAGCATGCAAGCAAATAAAGCGCTAGTCAGTAAATCTGGCAATACTAGAAACTTGATTCTAGGGGTTAGGAACCACAAAAAGGGATTCCCTATTAGAGCCATTTATTTTTTCAAACGTTGTGCCAAAAATGGAATTGGCAATGAGCCTGTGCACATCCCCTGCCTATGATTGTGTAAAGGAATCCTGCATGCCACAGGGGTTCAATAAACTACCCAATGCGGTCCAAGCGGGATCACCATGGGGAATGTTACCATTGTTTTGCAATAGAAGTCATGTACATAAGGGAGATGATTTAACTACTATTTTGCTATTATGGACCATTAAAGAGCAAAAGATAAATTACAACTTTAAATTGACTATAACCAACTTTGTGTTTATCAAGTCATCGCCAGCTTCAGCACACATCCAGCTTGGTACAATCTTTTGCAGAAGTATCTTTTTAAAATGCAGGACTTTAAACTTTTGGTAACTTTAAAGAGACACTATGACTGTCAATAAACAGTCTTGGGTGCACTCATATGAATGAAAACTGAAGCAAGCCTTGGATGGAAGGAAGAGGCAATGCAATGGTGAAAGTAGACTGGTATATTGATGACTTCCAGGCAAAATGTACTAGGGGTTCTTGCAAATGGAAACATTTTAATCTGGGTTCATGTGGTAGATGTATTTTGAAACCATCATTGTCAACAACAAGAATTTGGTTTTTGTAAAATGTTTTTTATAAATTAACCATTGTGATTGGGGTCAGGTATGTGGTTCACTAAGCTTCACTACACCCTCATCCTCTTGGGGTTTAGAGAAATTAAGTCATTCAGAAGAATTCATTTGACCATGGTCCCCTGAAAAAAGACAAGATATTAATGCATCAAAAAGATTACATTCATCATCACTTTTATTGTTGTCATCAGAATGCGCAACTATAACTTTTCAAACATATTCTCACACTTTATACTTATTGTGTCCCAGTTAGTTTCAATTCTACTACTTAATTTTAATTTATGTAGCAAACATTTGTGAACTTAGAGCAACTACAAAATATCTAGAGTCCCAATAAACCCCTAAAAGTTGCGGTGTTTACATTAGCGATTCAACCTTTGCGGTGGTCATCCTTTGAGAAGTTGGCTTGGATAACATGAAAAAAACTTAGCGGCCTGGATCTCATTTTCCAACCTGAGGGAACCGTAATGTTATTGTTAATATGATATTACGAGCTTTGAACATTGATGTGGGTCTTATTTATTATGTTAGCTTGCAGCTATTAAAGTGAATGTTATATCGGAATTGGCTTTTGAATGGAGCATATTTTGGACTGTGTTGAACCACCATGGAAGTACAAGCTGGTATTTCCTCATACTCCCATGGTTAAATTGTAGTGTGCACTCTGTTCAGTAGGTGTGAGTAGGTTAGTTAGCACTAAATTTGATCGGTTTCTTGGCAATAGAGGATAGTGCATTGTTACAGAGCAGTAGGCCATGATGCACATGCTTGTTAATGCTCAAATTTAAATCCAAATATCTAAGGTGATAAGGTTGATGTATAGGCTTGTAGCCATGATCAGAACACTGAAATCCATCCTCTTGGATGTGTTCCTTACTTTTCGTTTCATGGTCAACTCACAGATTCTAGAAGACACTCAAATTATACAATGACATTGCATTCCAGTTTGTGAACAAATCGTTGTAAAATCACTGTTAAAGAAAGATGTTGAAAAGACGATTGACATTGTCACATGCAGTATTCTGAAACAGCTATAACTAATCTTCGCAACCTGATTGGCTTTTCCTTGCATCTGAGGTGTGTTATATCTCGCACTACGTATGATAGCTATGCGCAAGAATACACAATGTCACACAGTACTTTGCATTTACACATGGGAATGAGGACTCTCTGGATTCTCCAACTTCATGCACTGGCGTAAATAAACTACTTGATAAAAATGGTCACTAAAGTGGACGTAAATTACATCCAAACATGATTTTTATAGGCTTGTTCAGACGATCGCTTGTAAAGTCGCTTGTAACTACATTCAAATGTAAACTTGTATGTAGGGCCCGTCTAAACGCACTCGCATGTAGCTACATGCAAGTTACAAGTGACGATTTTACATGTGAGATATCTTACATGTAGCGAGCAACATTCGAATGTAAGGTCAGTGTGAACAAGACTTGCATGTTAGCTCGCTTGTAAGCATGACCTTGATGACCCAATCCTATTCTGATTGTACATAATCATGACATAATTTACCAGTGAAGGTCACTCTTACTTAAGTGAGTTGGCTTTACAAGTAAGTCCTGTGTGGACACACACTGGCTTGTAGCATAATTTAATTGCTGGCTCGCTTGTAAGTAACATTCAAAAGTAGGCTACCGTCTAAACACACCTATAGTTAAATTTGCCATGACAATAAAAGTATTGTTTTGATACCCAGCCGTGTCTGGGCATTAGAGTATCTACTCTGCTATATCAGGGGACAGATACATGGCTGAATCTCAAAACAATACAATTCTCTAATCATTGTATGTTGAACCTATTAGACACATAATGGTGACAGGTATAATTAAAGATGAAATGTTGTAATGATGAATCATGATTGATAATGAAATAATTAGTTCAATAGGAAACTAACCGGAAATAATTCACACTATTTAGTCTTATGTGTTAATCCTATGTGGATCTCTAGTGCTGTTGAAAAGGTGGTAATATGCAAGATTGAAGTACAAAGTTGAGCCATCAGTGGTTGACCATGGTCTGGTATGGTCAGCCATGGTTTAACCAAGGCAACCATTGTCAATTGGTTTGAAAAATAGCGTCACATTCTTAGTTTTTAACCATGATCAACCATGTTTTTAACCATGGTGTTAACCATGGTCAACCATTGGTTTGAACAAATGTCACATGTGACCATGGTTGACCATAAGGTGGTGCCCATATTTACTGTGTTAAATGCTCTCCTTCTATTAAACCCCCCCCCCCCCCATCAATTTTCCAGTAAAAATCATAGATCAATTTAGGCCATACAATGCTGAAATTTCCATGCTATTTTATGTAAGTAAGCTTACCATGGTCCACATACGATTGGTAATTGTCGCGATATGCCGTAAATGACATCGTGAAACCGGGAAAGGAACCAGAAGTCATTGATCCTAAGTTTGTAGTTTGTCTTATCAGTGTGATTTTTAAACTTATTTAACAATTTTTTGGGATTTATCATTGTAAAAAAGACCTAATAAATGCCCCTATTTCAAAAATGTCATGCCCCGGGGTGTTTAATAGAGTAAATATGGTATCTGGATTTTTCACTTATCCAACCAATTCTTGGTCCCAACATGGATAAAAGAGTTTGGACCATAGTAGCTGGATAGGCCTAGTCATTGCCTATAGGGCCTGACCTGTGCCATTCTCCAAGTCCAAAACAAATCCATGAAATCCAAATGATCAACTTCTCATTTAATAGGGTCACAACAACTGAACAACACACAAATTAGGTTCTGGATGCTGATCCAGAATGCCCTGTGGCTTCATACTGTAGGACTGAGCTGCGCTGACTTGTTCGGTCCTGACTCACTCGCCCTGTATGCACACATGGACATCACAATCAGACCGGATTGGGCCAGTTCTATATTCCTGCAGTAGTGATGGATCAAGGGTTGGCACTGGGGTAAAAAACAAGTAGTTCAATGTGTTTCTCATTTACCTGTGCTCATCACAATGCTCGAGCTCTGAGATGTCAGCACGATCGAGTCAGAACTAAGCATGTTAGGACAGCACAGCTCAGAGTCGGACTGATGCTTCAACCCTAACCTTCCCTGATCCAACAAAATCAAACAGCATAAAGCCATTGCACATGCATGCATCCCAGGTGATGCCATGACGCATGCATGGTTGTGTTGGCTGGGCCAGCGAAACACCCATGGCTACCGGTTGCCAATCGGTTGGCACGCTAGAGGTCTCGTGTTCGAATCCGGGCAAAAAAACAAACGACTTCCTTGTCCATATTCCCCAATTCTTTATTCCTTCCTTCTTTCCTTTCAGTTTGCCAAAAAGCACAGGAGAATTAATAGGGGTTTGCACCTGCCTTTTAATTGCAATGGCTCTATACTATTATAGAGCTACATGTAGTATGCTACTCACTGCACCAGATATCAGGTTGAATGGATTGATTGATTGATTGATTGATTGATTGATTGATTGATTGATTGATTGATTGATTGAAGGAATATTAAAAGGAATGAATAAATACAAATTCTACATACACTAGTGGAATTGTTTGTTTATTAATGGTTTTGAAATGTTCTTCTGGACTACTATAAGTTTATATAATAACACTCAAGCGAATAAACAATATGTGTAACCATGCTTTTGCCAACCATTTAGTACATTAATTAGTACATGAACGACAAGATTATGAAAGGCCTAATAAAACTTTAAATAAGTTTTAACTTGGTTGAATGATCCATTGATTGATGTGTGAAATGAACTATGGCTACTTATGTATGATGTTATTATTAGATCTAAGATGGTAAAAAATATGAATCATAAACTGTCAACCCATGCCAGCTGTTTGGGATTATGATTTTCAATTCATAATTTTCATACAATGGTATTTCTGGTTTGAATGGTCTACCACAAGTGAGTGAATTAAAGGATGCACAAGACAAGGGACAAATTGGCATGGATGATGTGGATAAAACAACAAACAGGTTGCACTGTGGGCTTCCAATTACAATGCAGTAGACCTACTTTCTTATTTAATTTACGAAAGTTATATTTGGACAAGCCAGGTGAACAAGTTGTAGGGACACTATGGTTTGTCAACTACATCACTCCTTAAACAACTTTTGAAGCATTGGAATTCCTTCATGTAAAAGGAACACCTTTAATATACGGTAAAAAATTGAAACATTAGGCGGATGTATTGTGCTGTATTTAGCGTTAGCTTTGGACATGTAATTATTTTCCACCCAGGTGAAGAATAAAGAAAACAATTAAATATTTATTTTCTTTATTTTCCACCTGGGTGAAAAATAAAGAAAATAATTAAATATCCAAAGCTAACGCTGAACGGTTGTGATTTCAATGATATTTGTGTTTATAAATTTAGTACTTCCTCATAAAATTGGCTTACTATTATTATTACTTTGTGTATTAGGCCCTTCGCACTTGATTATTAGTTTCCTGTTTACCGCCCGCGTCCAAAATTGAAAATCTCAAAATAATTTATTATTTTATTTTTATTTCTAATTTTCTCCTTTAAGATAACTTTCAACTACTTCTACTTGCCATTTTCTGACTTTAATAATATCAACAATAATGATGAATGAACAAAGAGTACAACTCCACCTTCACTTATTTATAAAATCAAATATTGTTGTGAAATAATTAAATGCCCGCCCTAGTCAAAACGAGTCAATAGTTACTTGTAATAGTTCAAACTAAATAAAGAAAATAAAAGATAATTAATAATTAATAATTAAAAGTCACCTCGTCCCTTTTTCAAAATCTTAAACAGGAAACTAATAATCAAGTGCGAAGGGCCTTATTTAATTCAAATAAATTGATAAAAAATAAATGGTCTATTAGGGATTGTGTAGGGCATATATGTTTTCTGCATGATATTATTTTTGGCTTCACTATTTTCCCCAGGCGTACTTGGTTCAAGAAACTAATTTTGTTGCCTATTAGATCACCCAATTGAGCATACCCACCAAGTACCTGTATCACCATGGCATCACAGCATCACTAATATAGCAAAGGTACCTGTCACAACATTTCCATATATGGAGTTCCTTCAACCACCATGCATAGGAGATGCATCTTCGCCTGCCATTCCTGGTCACCCGTAATTGGGTTCCCATCCTGAGAACACCACAATACTCGCCAACAACTGTGATACATTAATCTAGGCCTGGTTCACATGTCATTTCTGTTTTGATATCAGTTTTCCATATCGGTTCCTCCCTAAAATATGTGGTTTGATTATTTTACTTGGAAGCTGCATTGGTAAAGGTATGTTAGCTGCTTGACAAGATTGGGATGGGAAAAAAACTTTTCAAAGAGGTTATTTTTTTTACCATATTGATGAAATTGTAATAAATGTTGCAAATGGTCATCTGTACTTGAAAAGCCTTGCATAGTTTACATCATGGATTGACAATAATGAGTGTTATGTTATGCTATAATATAAAATATTAACAAAATATTTATGATGTAATGTAATTTTATATATAATAATAACATAACATAGCATAACATAACATAACTGTATAACATAACATAACATAACATAACATAACATAACATAACATAACATAACATAACATAACATAACATAACATAACATAACATAACATAACACTCCTCCACAGAGAGTCTAGTAGTTACCTTCCCAGCATTTAAGAATGCCGATACCCATTTATACACTTGGGTGGAGGAGCAATCGAGATAAAGTTCCTTACTGAAGGGCACAACACGATGGTGTTGCCGGGGCTCGAACCCGCAACCTTCTGATTATGAGTCGGAGCCCGTTCGGTCACTGTGCTTCCTACTATATAATATATGTAATACATAATATGAATGTGTTCTTTTTTGTTTTTGATGGCTGTTTCTGAAAAAGAATTTTGACAAAATTGAAAGAAAAACAGAAAACATTTAAACAGATTTTAAAAGAAAAAAGCACATGAGTAAACAAACACCATATTAAAAAAATGCACAGCAACTTTGAGCCAAATATATAGCCGGCCGATAATGATCCAAATCATGGATATATGCGTGGAGACGGATCGTTAAGTTACCTGCATCATTAACCCCCTGGATTCCTTCATTACAATGATAGCCATTGTTAGAACACTTGTTTCATTATATTTGGAACTTTGAAGGCGTTTCATATTGCCAATGCCTTAGAAATGATGCAAGGAATTTGTGTCTATTATAATCAACAATTGAATTAGCATGCGTTTCAAAACTATAGCAAATTCAGAGCTATGTATATGATGTCATACATGTATATGTTTCCCTCTAGAAGAGTATCTCTTTTCAGTTTCTTCTTTTAGTATCTCTCTTTGCAGTTTAAATTGGACTATATCGAGTTTCATAGTTAAATTTGATAGTCCTGATATGATTGTGAAGGGAAAACATTGCGATGCTTTTAAAGGGACATTCAGAGATCCCAAACCACATTTTTCCCCTCAGATGTATTTTTACACTTTTAGAAGATGTAGGAACTAAACCCAACAATGAATGTGGCCACTGGTCAAGGGAAAAAATAGCTGGAACTGGGCTTTGCTTTTGTGAAAAAGTAGAGCCCAGTTGAGGTGGATTTTATGTCAACCGGGATCGGGAGCTACGTAGAGTTTTAACTCTACGTTTAAAAACCACATGGCTTGAATGGCATGCAAATATGAGATATTATCATAATATTGAGAGTTTCAGCTTCAAAGTAGCTCCCAGTCCTGAGCTATTTCATGGTGACCAATAGGCATGTAGAGTATATAAGATATTGAGACTTCTACCGTTAGAGAGTTTCAGCTATAGAAAAGTATCTCCCGGTCATACAAAGAGGCCAATCCGGACTCCGGAGCTATTTCATGGTAACCAGTGGGCAAATAGAATCCGATAGCCTGCTAATTTTTTCCATTGACCACATTTCGTGTATTAAAAAAAAAGAGACCAACCTTAATATTCCTTTATGCCCGGGCATATTGGAATTCTGTGCAATTGGGATGCAATCTCAAAATTGGATGCAAACTTTTCTGTTCCCTTCATATTTTGATGACATTCTGAGAAGAAAATGGTTTCATGGAATTTCCCCGATTTATCAACCATTTTTGAGCAATTTCAGAATTTTTTTGTCCTTGACGGATCTCTACTATTAAGTGCCTTTAATACAAGCAGGGTTTATTGATACTATGTTAAATCACTTATAAATGGTTTTGTATTTGTATTGGTCTGTGGTTTTCTTGTTTCTTGCTTTTCTTTTTCTTCCTGTTCTGTTTGGTTTTGATTGCGGTATATTTGTTATGTTTGTGCAGTTTTCATTGTTTAGCCAATTGACATCTCATTGTTTGTCCTTGCCTGCATATTATTGCGTAACAATCAAGGATTTCTGTGGTTCATCAAGTTCATATACACATTGAGTATTAATTCGTAGCAAATTTGAATTTGAATATAGTGGAAATGTGGGTTTCAAGTGAGGAGTCCGAGCTCAAAATACACAGGGTAAAGGACAATTTGCCCCTACATCCTACACAATCACCACATAATAGGATAAGGGGCAAACAAATATTGAAGAATTATGTTGCCCCTGTCAAAATTGCAGCTTTTATCATACCACCATTATTAAATGGGACTAATTAATGTGCTATAAGCTATAAATCTCACAAAAAAGCCTTTGTGAACTTTAAATAGCCCCAGAAAAAATGGGGGGGGGGGGGCTTTTTTGTGTAAAAAAAGGAAAATAGCCCCTGAAAAAGAACCAATTATTTTGACTCCTGAACTTTCATGTAGTATTTCACCCATTAATCCCATCAATGCAATACACCCAGATTTCACAAGTAGGGGAGGGAGCAAGTTCTTGATACCCCTCAAATTACTCTGAGGGGTGCATGCTCCAACTGGCAGACACTAAAAAAGGCCCCCCTTGAAAAGAGTAAACCTATAGATTGTAACAATCTTTTACAAGTTGACCTTATTTAAATGCACAGTGTGGGCGAAATATGTCACATTGATACAGACATCCTGCTGACTGATTACCAAGAAGAAGTTCAAGTTCAGTATAATTTCAACCAAATTTGACCACAGTGATTTGACAAATTGAATGTAATTATCAGGAGAACCACTAATGTCTAATAAACATTGCATCGTTGTCATGTGGGAGTGAAAGAGCAGATCAAAATTGGTCAAAAGAACCACTAGCTTATATTAAAGTCAAATGCTTTGCTTGTGTTGAATCAAAGATCATCTAGAGCAGGCTTCCTCAAATAGATTTGTTGAAGTGCCACATGCCCGGCCACATGAAATAAAAGAAAACTGTAATGCACCACTCAATGACTGCGAAGCAGCAGCCATCGCGGTGATTTAGCACCGCGCAGGGGAGCCAGAGGGGGTGTCTCCCCTCGTAAGCTTATTGATTTTTTGAAATTTGAGGTGCAAATGACGTCATTTGGTGCAACATTTTGTACTATTTTAGCCTGTCTTTACAAGGATAACATGGGAATCGCATTGTTTTTGAAATGTAGAATATTGGAGATATTCCTGATGGATGAAGTTTGATCAAAGGGTTTGATTTGATTTGATTTTTTTTTAAATTGATTTTAAAAAAATCTAAGCGGCGCTTCTTGGCGCCACTCGGGAAGCCACGGGCGCCACAAGTGGCGTCCAGCGCCACTATTTGCAGACCCCTGATCTAGAGTCACCAAAATTTGACTCTGCTCCAGAGCGTTTACAAATTGTAATTTAATATGGTATAAGCTACAAGTGAAGGGCAAAAACTGTTATCCATTTCGCTCAATTTGAGATATTGGCAAATCATATAAAGAAAATGGTAAGAAAAAGGGGTGTGCTACTTTTGATCATAATTTCACATAATTATATACCTTTAAATTTATTAAAGTAGAGAGTCAGGTACAATTAAAAGCCAGTTTATATACTTTAGTGGGCATATGTTGGTAGCCTATCTCCAAAATTGTTAAAATTGCATATTATGTCATTTTTCATCTGAACTCTTCAAGTCCTGGTGATGGCTATTCTATTCACAGGATGAGACAGGGTAATGTTTATTTACATACAAACCACCACTGGCCTCAAAACCCATCACTTTAAATAAGTGCACTTGTTGAAAACTAGAAACTTGACAGAAACTTTTGAAAAATCTTGAGAAACTTCCTTTAGAAATCTAAGAAGAGAAATAAAAGGAAACGGCAGCTTTCCCCGTTCCACTAATAAATCCATCAACAGATAAGCTTCGTTCACAAATACAGTTCCTGTCCTTTAGTAAGTGACTTTGTAGGATTTTACTTTGCTTGGAATTGCAGCCTTCCCTTTCTGCACATCATGATGAATGCAGGCAGTTTTTGTTTTAAGATTTGTTTTGATTTGCGTACTTTTTATTTGAAACGGAAATTTCATTCTGACAGTTAGCGAGGTGACACACACCTTTCATATGACTCAGATTTGTATTTTATGCACAAATTAATAGCAGATTATCAACATCACACAGGCATAGTTTGTTTTGCATGGTGAGTAATGTGGGACTGAAATAAATATCTTTTTAGGACAGGGGGAGGGACCTGGATGGTGCACAGAACAACGGGGGGGGGGGGCATCTTTTCCCCAGTCAAATGATAAAGCTAGTGCTGGTTATGCGTATAATCAGGGATGAGAAATCAAAATAGCAATTTTGTCACTCCACACTGCTAGGACCTGCTGTTTGTTGAGTGAAAATGTTTTTTTAAAACACTTTTCGTGGGGTTAAGGATGCACACAGGATCAATGAAGTGTTACATGGCCAAAATTGAGTTTTCATCACTAATGTCATCTTCAAACCGTATTTTATCTTGTCATTAATAGATTTTAAAGAAATCTTAAAATTTGAACCATAAGAAAAGCTATTTTAAAGACCCTTTTTCATTAAAAATTGGTCAAAATGCAAAAAAGCAAATAAATCATTGTTTTCCCGCAATACATCAGCGTTCTCGAACGCGTATTGCGGCGACAGCTAGCAAAGACACGCACACATGGTAAACTGGATGGGCGAGGTGATTACTGATTGAGGCGCTGGAGTCGCCAATCGCGATCACTACCGTTTATCGTATTGATCTCTTCCAAGGTAGGTAAAGCCATCTCTTTTTCTCGGTAAAGCTTGCACCATTGCATTGCGAAACTGCGGGCCGACAGACCACCACCGTCCGCGTCCCCGACGGGGCCTCCCGGCCCCGTCCCAGAATCAGTAGGCCTACTCGATAAGTTTCGCCAAAAAAGTGCTGATAGTGGTATAAATTATAGGTTTTTTTTTATATGAACACAATAGTGAATTTTTTGTTTGTTTTTGTTTTGTTTTTCAAGTTTCATTCTGAACTTGAAAAGATGAAATTTATCTGTAAGAAGTAGTTACCCGTAAGATTTAGCCCTGTAATGATTACGCAATCTGATAGATACGATAGACTCTGCGGTCGTTCAGTCTCGTTTTAATTTTGAAGACCATAAAAAATAGGCAAGTAGTTACTACCGGTAGGCCTATATTAGGATACCTAAGGCCCTGAATAATGTTTCAAAGTGTTATTAAAACACGAATTTAAGATTCGCGTTTTCAAACGTTCTCTACTCCTGATTGACCATTAACGCAATGTCAAAAACGTTGACATTTCAATACATCATATCGACCATCTAGGCATAGGCCTACAACTCTATGTCAAAAATGTCGATATTTGAAATCGGCATAGCGAGCACGAGTTTTAAAGCATTTTCATGAATGTTTTAAGAAAGCATTTTCATGAATGTTTTAATGCTAAATAATAATTTCAACGAGAAATATAATCGAAAAGCGCAAATTGCGTGCTTTTTCATAACCCATTTTAACTACATTTCCATTAGTAGGCCTATTAGGTCTACTATATACCATGATTGCGATAAAAGCTTTTGGTTTTACAACACTTTTTGCGCATGTTTTGGCCGAATGCCTTTTTATTTGCAATGTTTGTCTGGCTTTCAACTTTCACGTTTATAATGTTTTCTGCATAGGCCTACTTTAAAAGGTAAACTGCTTTAAAGCCTTTTTCGTGAATGTTGTCATGCAGTGTTTTAAAACGCTCTTTATAGAATGGTGCCTATATACGGTAGGCCTACTGCATAAACCACAATCTAATTTAAAGTCATAAGTGTTCCGTTTTCTACTTTTGAAATTCGGTTTTGTTAGGCTATATAAATTTCCGTGTTTTTCAGTTTTCTTGTGACCTCTCCGTGTTTTGCCCGTTTAACATATAGGGAAAGTGGGGTAACCCCGGGCACCTTTCGTTAAGGCTACACAGGTACAAGCTTAAATAAAGTTCATCAGTGAAAATCATATCAATGCAAAGTAGGAGTAATGTTCTAACTAGTAACCAGTTTTTAATAACTCAACATCTATAGTTAATAAGTTATAATTAAAAAACAAAATGGAAAAAAATGATGGGGTAATGCCGGACACGGGGTAATCCCGGACACATAATTGTTGCTAAGAGGGAAAGTGGAGTAGGATGATAATCCCTGAATGTATTAGGTACTTCTGTTACCTCAAGCATACAACTATGGGGGGCTGTTGTTGTTGTCTATATTTTGAAATAACAAGTGTCCGGCATTACCCCATCTGTATAGAGATGCATGTGTCCGGGATTACCCTCACGGTCTCGATTTATTTTTTCAGTGCTTGTTCTACTAATCCATTTTTAAGATACCAGAATTCATACATCCAGCTAACAATTAAGTATCAAACATAATTTTCATCCATACTTAATCTGTGTCCCTTGTCGCATTAACTGTCACTCAGCTAATAAATCACTTTTCAGATAAAAAGCCAAAAATGACAATTTCTGTTTTTTCGTAATTTTCACAAAGAAAGACGAGACTCAAAGCGCTGGTAGTCAGGCCTGGAAATAAGTCGGTCTGAACCAGGAGCCAAACATTTGGAAAAGCGGCTCCTGGTCCTGTAATTTTCTAGTGAACCAGGAGCCATTTTCAAAGAGCCAGGAGTCATTTTTCTTAAAGTATCAAAATGCTTATTTTTGTTATTTCTACAGCTTTCGATGCTCACCTGAGACTTTTAGATCCATGTTATTTGTTATTTAACTTATTATATTATTAATTATTGTCACAAGTTAACAAATAACAAGATATACAATGAATGTTAATATTATATCTGAACAGACCAGTTGAGTCTTATTTTATTATTTTATTTTATTTTATTTTATTTTATTTTATTTTTTTATTTTATTTTATTTTATTTTATTTTTTTTTATTTTATTCATTTTTTTTTTAATTCATTTTTTTTATTTTATTCAATTTGGCCTTTTATTTTATTTTATTCATTTTTTTTTAAATTCATTTTTTTATTTTATTCAATTTTTCCTTTTATTTCGTGATTTTAGGAAAATTTTAAATATCTAGAAACAATGTCGCTAAAATTCAAGATGGCCGCCTTCATGTTTAGCGATCGTGGTGATCACCTAACCTGAAAACAAGGCAAAATACTGCCAAAATTATGAGCCCTGAAGGCAAATATCAAGGAAAATTGGTGAAATATTAGGTAAAAGATAAGATTTGGCACTGCATTTTGTTGAAAATACATGGGAAATGGCTAATATTTTGAGCGGCAATGAACTTGCCTGACGAAGTTTTACTGGGCCATTTCCTGAGCACTGATACCGGGCGCAAAATACAGATTTTCTCTGGCGCCTGGGCGTGTAATTTTAGTTGGATCCAGGCGTTAAAACTCAGTAACCGTAGGGTAAAAATCGCTCGGCGCCTGCTTGTTTCCAGGCTTGCTGGTAGTAGTACACATGAGGTACACCTTGAGGTAGCTAATACCCTAAGGTAGTATAATAGTCCCACCCTTCTCCGTTTAGCTGCAATCGACGTGTCCGGGATTCCCCACAGTCCGGCATTACCCCACTTTCCCCTATATAGGCCTACTTTTTGTCCGTTTTACAACTTTAACCCCACTTTTTACACGTTTATTTGATTGAAAACAACAACAGACACACTTTTGTTGTTGTTGTATTTTATTCACTTTTTATGCGGTACAAAATATTTTACAACTTTATTGTGGCTTTAGGCCTATAATAGGCCTATGACTTTTGTACGTGTTTGATATTCTGTAAAAAGTTAAAAATAAAATATGATAACAACAAACAATTACAATAACAAAAACGGAATATTGAGTAGTACGACACATCAGAATCTTTTAAAATTTTACTTGGTATTCCTGTGGTGTAGGCCTAGCTATAACGGGCGTTAAATGCCTATCTTTGGTGCGGACGGGCCGCTGTGGTGCCTCTCAAGCACCAACTAAAAAGAAAAAGCAACAGTAGTAACAACATCATGTTTGCGGTTCAGAAAAGGACAATGAACATAAAAATGCAATATTTGTCAACACCAAAAAAAAAAGAAGAAAAAAAGAAAAAAAAATCTCCAAAACCGATAAATTAAAAACATTGCATTTTTAAAGCAAAATTATGATAATTAGTACAAAACAGAAATCGCAATTATCATGATTTATGTCTCAATTTATTCTTCATTTCATAAAACTTTCTGATTATCTGCTAAAATAATTGCTTGTCAGTTATTCTATGCTAATTTTAATATTCTGATGTCCGCACATTTTAATACAGAGCATGATCTTTTTTTTATACGGAACAGGACAAAATTGTGCTAAATAATCATGGTTTCGTTGGCGGCAACACGACCATGCACTGTGCAACTTATTCACGTAACCTGTCTGTCTGTCCGCGCCCTGTCGCTCCTCAAAGCGCCGACCTTGACGCATCGCGACCTTGCGGAAGCTTTGCTGCACCATGGAAACAAGACTGCAGTAAATAAAATGGCTACACCATGTGGATAAAACATCTGCCGAATGTGCATGGATAATTTTGTCTTATTGTATATTTTACCTTCTAAATCACCAAAAATATGCCAATCTGTTGCAGTTGGACGCCCCTTCTCATTTTCTAACTTGACCAAACGTCACAAGTCACCGGATTATATATTTATGGAATAATCTTCAAAATGGACCTAAAATCCGCTGTATTTTTCTAAATCGCGATTTTCGGCAAGTTCACTTTTGACCACTTTTAACCATTTTTGGTCCGCCATAGCGTCTAAATGAAGCATCACTGAGGTAAGTTTTTAAGTCAAACGTTTAGATATGGCCAAAATCTAGATAGTGTTTTTTTGTTTTTTTAAATTAGAGCCTAGAACTTTTTTTATCACCCATGATTCAAAAATTTGAACACGGGTCACACGTTTTTACTGATTTTTTGCCTATATTTTAAAAACTAGGCAAAATTTCGAAAAAATAAAAAAACACTTTCCAGATTTATTTGTCTAAATTAATAAAATTCATGTTTTACAGTTTTTGATTTTCAAATAATTTTTTTATGGCGGACCAAAAATGTTTGGTCAAAAAAGCCGTTTTTTGTGATTTTCTCGAAAATTGTACTTTTTGAGCCAAAACTGACATTTTAAATGGATTTATGAGCTCATTTCCGTTCAAAAAATGTATACTTTTATATACTTTACATAAATAGTTTTCGAGTTATGAGGTGAATAATAATGGCTAATTAGTGATCCTGTGTGCCTCCTTAAGTCCATACACCCAGAGATTAGAGCTGAAAAGAGCCATATTTGGAAACTCCTCTCAATCTACACACCCCCGGGCATACCACCAGTACATACACCTCCACCCGAAAATCACTCATTGGACATGCTGTGAAGGGGGTGGGTTGTTGGCATGGTCACACTGCCACTACTTCTGGCAGTGCTTACCGCTACTAAGACCAAGTTCACTGGCGTACATCCGTACATCCGACAAAATGAACACAGCTCTTGAGATATTGACAGAAGATTTTTTAACATAAGGTTTCTAAAAGTGTAAGTAAACTTGCAATTGGCTTGTAAACTACATGCCTATCCTGATATCGGTCTGGCGAGGGTATCAAGTTTTTGTCCTTTTGTCCCTTAAAGAAGTTTACTTTTGAGGTTGCCACACAGGATTTAAACTTATTTTCATCACGTTCCCAAAAGCTTTCATCTTGTATCATTGCAAACTTTGTGTGTTTTTTGGTTTGCAGATATGGCATCCTGGAGTGTCTGACAACTGCAAAACCACATCATATTCACCTCAAGTGTAGATTTTACCAATCCAGGAATTCCAATGTTCAGTGCAAAATTGCCTGTATGGTATGTAGCTTGCAGTATGTAACTGCACCTTTTCTGCATCACGAAAAAAGCAACAATTATTTAAGACTGCAAGCCGATTTGATCATTATATATCTCTTATGTCTGTGCATAAAACAGTGCAAATGAAATTTGTCGCTATGTGAATGTAAATTGCTATCCTTGCAGCATCAACTGCTAAACTTACGAAGAGGTTTAATACATTGTTACAATAAATTCTCTTCAAGATCAGTGTTTTAAGTCCGATTCAGATTCCACATCACGGCCACAATATAGTACCGTGATGAAATCTGAGCTAAGTTTTTACGAGCTTGGCGGTGAAAATTCTCATCGCGTGATAAGAGTTGAACTTTGTTCAATTTTCTCTCTCTCTCTTGTGATATCGCGCGCGGCCATGCATGCTAGTGATTGGCTGATGGAAAATCACGGTTGGCAGAAGTTCCAGAATGACCATTAAAAAGGGGATTCAGACTCCATATTGCGACCGCGATATCGCAATACTATTGTTGCAGTACATATAAATAATAATAATAATAAATAATAAATTTTGGATTTATAAAGCGCCTTTCTCCAGATCTTAGAGGACTCAAAGCGCTGTAATTTCGCTGCAATGGTGAATCATCACAATCAGATCGCATCAACTAGGTTGCTGCCGAACGGCGCACACCTATCCGCATTTAGATTGTAACATCCACCAATTATCTGTGCAGCTCCCCAAATTCCATTGGGTGAAGGAAGTTTTGATAACCAAACAACTAATCACCGATTTTTGCGATTTTGGAGGAAACCGGAGATCCCGTGAGAAACCTGCGAGAGCGAGCATGGAATCGGGATAAACCAAGTGCACATGAGTCCTTGGGCGCGCCGGGCTTGAACCCGGGACCTCAGTGGTGCAAAGCGAGGGAATTACCGCTGCGCTAACTCGCCCTCCCTGCGCGATGACCACAAAAAATCATCACAGCATCATGCAATGGTGTAATATGGAGTCTGTATTGGACTTAATCCTACCAGGGATATCTCTGATCCTACCTTCATTTTGATGTCTCATTTTGAATTATTTAAATCAGACTCCCGGTATCAGGCCATGTTTGCCATTAATGTTCAGTTTAATATTAAAGCAAGCACATTAATGCTTGTTCCAAATACTATATTTTTTTATATGCACAAATATCTGGAAGCATTTTAGTGTCTGGTTTAGCAAATCACTGGTAATCCCTTTAAAACAGGCTTCAGAAACAAACTGATGTGGTTCATCTGCTTCTGAACCAGTACCTGACCAAGTTCAATGATTGAGCTGGATGTGAATAGTTTTCACCACATACCAAGACACACTTGGCAATTGAGATAAGAGTAGCCTTTTACCCCAAGGGATCTAGCTGTCCAAGGCCAATGTGAAAATTGGCAGCCTGTGATCACAGCAGACCCTAGGGTCTATGCTGTAATCAAGGTCTGTGATTATCATTCATGCTTGACCATTCATGATAATGTTGTGGAAAGACAGATGTTTATGTGCATCATCTGCAGGATCATATGTGTAGGATCAATTGTGTCCATACACAGTGCATATTAAATACAGGCCTGTTTGAAAGGAGACAAGAGAAACAGTGACCTTTGTGTTTAATGCATATCAAGTTAGATATTGGTCGAAAATAGGCCTGCACATTAGTATCCAAGCTCAAGCAACACCCATCCCCAGCAACCGACCTAATCACAGCTTTTTTGCCATGCAGTCTGCAATGCAATTGTTTCAGTGCATATGGTTAAAACTGAACCAAATCTATTTGCAGAATTAAACACTGGTGTTGATTGACTCTGTTTTTATAGATACACATTTTGCATAAAAATGTAAGGTGTGCCATACTTTATTCATCTACAACCAGTTGTATAGATGTATGGTACCAATATCTGTGATGGTATACACACCACACTGTGGGTATTCTACATGTATCTCATAAAACTATTTTGTGCTACATGAAGTTTCAGATGTATACTGTGATTAGAATCCTGACAAGTCATATTAGCCAAACCCCTAACCCCCACAGGGTGTATCTTTTTGCTTCAAGGCTGGTTATTTTTAGGCAAGAAGCCAAGCCATGGTTGCCTCTATCCTGTGATCCCCATTGACTGGGTCAAGACATTTGATAGTAGTCAATTAGTGGCCAACCAATGAGATGAAAGCCTGCAATGTCACTCAAGAGAATCATCAAAACAGACCTGTGGTGTGAGCAGATAGATGGGAAGATGCTATACCACTTGTTGGTGTTTGTTTGGTCTTCACTTTGCCTGCAGTCCTGCACCGATTTTCAAGATTTTCAATATTTCATAGGTCTTTCTTTTGAAATTTGGTAATTTTGGCACCTTCTTCTGGTTTTTGTAGCTGGTATATGGCATATCAATAAATTTATGTTTTCCCTACCTTTATCTAATCACTTCCATGATCTAAGGGACCTTCACCTTGATATTTTGAAGCAAATCCTATCTAATGTTTATATCATTTCACATTTTGGCTTGATGTGGAACTGAATCTTGTCTGTTTAGTTCATAATAATTATTGGATTTAATAGTGTTCTGGGTTACAGCAGTGATTTCCAAAAGAACACAGCAGTGCAAAAATGGCGCTAGCTGCAACTGACAAATTGGAATTCAAATATAATAGCTTGGATGCAGCATAATATTTAAATATTATTACATAGCCATAGTGATAGGTGTATGTAACTTTGTGAGCTTTAATTATGCTGCAATATGTATCATACATACATAGGTATAAACAGCAGTTATCCAATAAGGTGCATGCCCTCATTAAATCTTGTTTTAATGATTTCCTGGAAATAACAAGGAAATGCAATAATGACCACACAAAGTTATTGTCATGGCAACCAAAAGACCTGTAGAACAGTCAAGTTTATAAACTGAGCAAGGCCACTGCCATGGACTACATTGATTGACTCCATATACATGTCTAATAGGGATGCACCATTAGACTTCAAGGGGGTTAAGAAGTTTTGAAAAAGAAAAAAACTTCCCCACTACATGAGCAAAAAAAAAACTTTCCCCACCAACACTAAACAAACCCACTTTCCCCACCTAACTGTGTATAAGTGCATGAAATTAAAAAAACAAAAACTTGCTGCCGAGTGGCGAAAAAAAAATTCACCGACCCCAACTTCCTAACCCCCCCCTTGAAGTCTAATGGTGCGTCCCTTATATGGGGAATGTGTACCATTCTCCTCCTGAAATATTGTATATTGTGGCAACTTTTTTACCTTAAATCCTTTGCATTGCTTTATACAAGCACAGGAGTTGTTGAACGACTGAACAATCCAATCTAGCCCTCCTGCAGTATAAATTGAATGTTAACTTTTCTTGCTACCAAGCACTCATACATACAAATCCTGAAAATAGTGCATTTAACATGCAATGGTATCTAAGGGACCGTTCATAAATACTTTGGTGGGGGGCTGGGCACTTGAAATTTTTGAGTCAAAACTTTTTGACCCCCCTCCAGAGAACCATAAAACTTTTTGACCCCCTCTTTAGACATACAAAACTTTTTGACCCCCCCTTACATGAGGTTAAAAAAGGTCTGGGGAGGGGGCTACTCCATTTGTGCAAACTCAGTCACAATTTATAGCCTGCATGTTTGTTCATACATTTATTTATAATAGGCCTGTTTCCAAAAAACATGAAAGTTGAAGGTGTTTTTCACATGCTGTGACTTATATGAAGTTTAATTTCAATTTATGCATTCTAATTTTTTGAAAATACATGTTTTATTCTTATAACCAATAATTAAATAAATAAAAGTAACACAAAAAAGGGAAATTGACAGTGGCGTAGCTAGGGCTTGTGGCACCCAGGTCTAAGGATAGGTGTTGCTCCCGATTCTTGTAATAATTATTGCGCCCGGAGCACAAAGGGACTACCATTAATTAATTTTGGTTATAATGAAGTTGAATATTGGTCTTAAATTGATCTTTCAAATGACTTTGATCTTTTATGCGAAAAATTTGACTTTCATCGCTTAGAGGGGCGCAGAATCAATGCTGAATTGGTCAATTTGGCGCCTCCTAAGAGTGGCGCCCAGGGCACATGCCCCCACCTTCTCCCCATCCCTATGCCACTGGAAATTGAGAGCAACATCTGGGCACATACTCAATTTAATACTTAAGACTGTTTTATCAGGGGCATAGCCAGCTTTCTTGGTCAGGGAGGCAAAATATAAATTTTGGGTCAAAGACAAAATAAATGCTGGTTGCATCATTTTATCAGTGGGATACATACATACCCTTTTCTTATAGTGACTGTAGAATACATACATGTAAAGTCTTTGAGATTCCAAAAAGGCTTTAATGGGATACTGGAAATGAGCGCGCGTAGCGTGCCAAAAAATGTAGGTCTATTTTGCACTATTTTGAGCCATAATCGGGTAAAAAAGGGCTTTATTAGTACATATGCTTGCCAGTAGCGCCCTAAAAAATTTTGTATGCTCTTGTTCTTTTGGTATTTTCTTGTTAAAAACTTTTTGACACCCCCTCCCTTAGTAACCAAAACTTTTTGGTCCCCCCATTCTGCAACTCAAAACTTTTTGTGTCCCCCACACTTTGCCCAGCCCCCCCCACCAAAGTATTTATGAACGGTCCCTAAAAACAGCCACCTTATTAAAGCTGCAACCTGTTGCGAGTTCACTACTTGAAGAAAGGAAAATGTATTGAATACCAGTGACAAGGGAGGTGTATTCCAATCATTCTGCAATTTACCTCCTAACATGTCCAGATCAAAAACACAATGGTTACTTCCCATCAGCTGGGTATGTTACTATGGTAACACAAAGATGTCATAGTTGTCATGACAGTAAGGAAATTTCTAAAGACTTCTTCACTGTTGGATGCTCTGCTATATCTGTGGGGATGGTCCTTATTAGCATAGGTTGTTAATATTGATAGGCCTCCCTTTAACATGTTTAAAATCACTGTATAGTTTATGCAGCAATTAAATTACTGCAGGACTTCTGATTTGAAACAGAAAGTAGCCACTGATAGCATGTAGCAAGGGCGGATCCAGGACTGCTTCCCCCCGGGGTGCTCTAAAAAATCTGAAATGTAAAAAATGTGCGCGAAGCGGGCATCGCGTCGCGCTTGCGCGACGCAGGGGGGGTGTCTGAGGGGGGATAGAAGTAAGAAACTTTTGCAAAATGAAGACCTACTTGAAGCGATTTGGTGGACCATTTTGTCACTATTAGTGTGTAAAATTTTAGTTTGAAAAAGCCGAAATTTGTGAAATGACGGGGCATGAAGCCTTTTCGTGGACAAGTTTTCCCGCTAATTGTTGTAGGCCTGAAAATGGTTTTAAACATAAATTGGCAAATGTTTAAAACAGGAGCTATTATGGCTACTTTGTTTATGCACTACGCAGAGGGGGGGGGGTGTCTGAGGGGGGATGTGCCCCCCTGAGAAGTAAGAAACTTTTGCAAAATGAAGACCTAATTGAAGCGATTTGGTGGACCATTTTGTCACTATTAGTGTGTAAAATTTTAGTTTGAAAAAGCCGAAATTTGTGAAATGACGGGGCATGAAGCCTTTTCGTGGACAAGTTTTCCCTGTAATTGTTGTAGGCCTGAAAATTGTTTTAAACATAAATTGGCAAATGTTGAAAGCAGAAGCTATTATGGCTACTTTGTTTATGCACTACGCAGAGGGGGGTGTCTGAGGGGGGATGTGCCCCCCTGAGAAGTAAGAAACTTATGCAAAATGAAGACCTAATTGAAGCGATTTGGTGGACCATTTTGTCACTATTAGTGTGTAAAATTTTAGTTTGAAAAAGCCGAAAGCATGAAGCCTTTTCGTGGACAAGTTTCCCTGTAGTTGTTGTAGGCCTATAAATTGTTTTAATCATAAATGGGCAAATGTTGAAAGCAGAAGCTATTATGGCTACTTTGTTTATGCACTACTGAGGGTGTCTGAGGGGGATGTGCCCCCTCAGAAGTAAGAAACTTTTACAAAATTAAACCTAATTGAAGCGATTTGGTGGACAATTTTGTCACTATTAGTGTGTAAAATTTTAGTTTGAAAAGAGCAAAAATTTGTAAAATGACGGCCCGTCCATGAAGCCTTTCATGAAGTCTTGGACAAGTTTTCCCTATTATTGTCGTCTAGTGACTTTGGTGACAAAATGTAGGCCTAATAGCCCCGGAATATCGGCGGGCCCGCAGTAATTTTCACAAGCTTTTGGTACGAGGATCCGCCTTCAATCAAGCAATGCCTAAAATAATTGCAGGCCTATAGGGCCTATTATAGGACCTATCCGATCGACCCGACTGTGCGGTCTTTAGGCATGGACCTATACTCATACGTGCAATTACTTTTAACTTTTTCTCTCCTCGATCCTCCTTTTCGCCTTTTCTCTTCTCTCTTTTCTCCTTTTTTTTGTACCTCTTTTCCCCTTTCTCTTTTCTTCTCTCATTTCCTCTTTTTGTGGGAGAAGGGCCCGCTCCCCCTAAACCGCGCCTGCTGTAAAGTTAGGGGTCTAGGGTGTTGGAAGGGCAGCGTCCCCTGCCTAGGAAATTTGGCATTTCTGAACTCAATTCAGCGATTTGGTGCATACTTTTTCCTTCCTTTCTTTCTCTCTTTTTTTTTTTTTTTTTTTGCGATTCATACCCCGGGGTGCTGCAGCCACCAAAGCTCCCCCCTGGATCCGCGCTTGGCATGTAGTGCATTTTCAGTACATAGCCCTACATACTATTTACTGTACACATATGCAATATCCAAACATGATCACAAGGTGCCTTTAAAATGCATTATTACATTTATTTATGTACCTAGGCCTAGGTGAGTCCAAAGCCTGGTCTAAAGCAGGTGAAATGTACAGAATTCACATAGTACAACATCTCAGTTTCAAATAATCATAACTGTGATATAGGAAATTTCTGAAATTCCTAATAAGAGTTTGTGATAAAAATTATCTACAGAGCAAAGTCTTCATTTTCCAGCTAGGCCTAGACAGCTAGGTTTTGATGCTAAATATTTATAATAACATCAATGATTAGAGGTCATATCTGTCTGATTGCTTCAACCAAGCCCATCACTTGTTGAGCAGACAGGTGGCTTTGAACTTCAATTCATTGCATTGCAAGTTGACCTCTACTTCTACCTATACTAAATCAACTCCCCAGCGACCCCAATGATAGATGTCAAATTATCTCCTGGTATGTGCTCAAATAACATCCAAGAAATGGGGTATAAATAACAACTGAGCACAAATTTTCATGGTAGAGTGTTGTATTGAAAAAAGCAAATCAATGTTGATTCATTCCAGTATTATTTGAGGGGGAATTATTCATTTATTCCTGGCATTTATTATGCCATTCTGCTTCCACCAAATGCAGCAGTGCAGTGTACAGTCTGCTGAATTCTTTTACCACAAACTTCACTAACTACTAACTGGTGAATTGCAACAGAGCCCTCTATTGGTCAGCACTAACCATGTTCAAACTTTTTAAAGGTACTTCGCTGTAAAGCCCAACCTTTAAAATGCACATGCAGGTATTTTGATGAAAACAAACATTTTCAGCAAATGTTGAAAAACATTCACAAGAATCCTGAGGAGAGTACATTAGATCACAAATGTTTTGAGGCATCCCTAAAAAAATCATGAATCATTTCAAAATATCATCATCAAATATGGCTTGTGCTTGGGCAACACAATTAATCTCCAGTTTACATTGTTTAATTAATCATCATTGGCATGTAGGCCTATTTAAAAGGGTGTAGGCTATCACAGATACTCAACACAATGTTGCCAGCTTAAAAATGAAAAATCCAATTTTGTTTTTCATTATATAATTATAATATAGGCTTAAATGCACAATTCTACAGTACAGGGACACTTCAACAATAGACACGGTGAACTGGAAAAAGTGAGTTACTATATATGGCTTGAATATTATGATTATTGTGATGAATGAATAGAAGACTAAACTGATTAGGTTATGTGTATTGTAACCATTTTCATATCTATGACGTCAGAGATAAGTAGACCTAGTAAACAACCTGATTACAATTCATGGAGTTATCTCTAGCTCTGTTCTGCTGGTCAAAGTACAGACAGAGAGGGGAGTTCTGTATTATGTCTCAATATTATTTTGTCTGAACCAAAGAGGTGGCAGTGTTTACTCAGTACCACTGAAATGGCCTGATAAGTTGGAAAATTATGTCCTGTTTGATTAGTCAGCATGGTCAGTTTGTTGGTCAGTCTGCCTGTTGGTCAACTACAAACTGACCACTGTGTGATTGGTTAATAGTAGCCTTGATGTGACCAAACAAGATGTTGTGATGGTAGGGATTGACTTAGAAGTTTTGTCTGGGTATTCAAGTCCTGGTGGTTTCACAATTGAGTATTTTGGTTTTGAATAAAATTCACCAGTCTTGTGTCCTCCCTGCATCAAAGATGTTGCCAGTGTTGGATCAGGGCAGTGCCACAGGAAAATACTAGGCATGGACAATAGGGAAGTTAACATTCATGAAAACAAGTTTGGTCTAACAACACCAAGAAAAAACAAGTTTGGACTAACAACACCAAGGAACAAAATGGTTTCACAAAGTCTCATTTAGTATCTTGTTGGTATCTTAATCTATTATTGGTATGAATTAATTGTTTTGATCAGAGCTCTTCATAGAATTTTAGTAGATTTATGGGAATTATTAACAGGTCTATCTTGTAGGGGTGAATCAAGTAATAATGTTCTATCACTCAGTCAGAAAACCTGTTTACTCAGAGGGCTTCTGTTCAGAAAAACTGCTAGTTACATGTAGAAGGCCTGCTACTCAAAAAAATTCTTACTATAGCGGAGTGTTTAGAATTTTAAAATGTTAAAAGACCCAATCATTAAACAAGGAAATCTTTAACACATACAAATCATTTATTTAACTCATGTTGCGATTACAGATATTTGAGGATGTAAGCAGTAACCTGTTATTAAACCAACTGCTGTGTTTATTTCAAGCTATGAGATAGTGTGTCTGCTCATCATTAATAACAGGTGTTTATTAAACAAACACCCAGAGAAGGGCACAGATACTGAGGAACAGCATGAGACATCCATGGTGGCAACCAGTTGGTACAATTGTTTATTTACACTCATCACTTTCTTTCATTTCGTATCATTTTGAAAATAAATTGAATGTGACACAGACAAATGATGATGATGATTGTGGTTACGTCAATAATAATAATAATATTCAAATAAAAATGATGATAATAATAATGATAAAAATTATGATAATAAGGATAATTAATAATAAATAATGATAATAAATAACAATTAATGATATTAAAATAACAACAACTGTTAACAATTTGAATAAGTTCATCAGGACTGTTATATTTCACATTCAGTTGGTAGACCTATTATCTTTTGCACAGAAGATGAAACGTCTAGTGAGGCAACATTGAATTCCCAGATTATTCCCAAAATGGACAAATTCAGCATTAAATTAATTTTGAAATAATTGAAAAGAAAGTACTGTAACTAAGTAAATAGTAAAAGTCACAAGTAACTTCAGTCAGTGGCTATTGATAGTCAGTGAATAAAAGTTAACTGACTGTATTAAAGCATATAAAACAGTGGGCTGTTGAACTTCACAATGACTAAGTTGGAACAATTGATTGAACATTGGCATTATCACGATTGTATAATGTAGAGTGAGTGGGATCTATGAATAATCCTATCTCTGACAGAGATCACAATTCAGATCATGTGATTCAATTCTTGGGCAACCGTTGCAACACAAGCACTCAGCCGTCATATCCGGACATTAAATATCACCATTATCAGTGCTATACTTGCAAAACTCTAATGGTTGGGTGATTTGAAATAGTACACCAGGATTTGAACCCTGTACGTGACATGGTTATCAGTTTAGCCTAGACATATTGAATGTTACATACATACATTTTCTCCATGTGAAGTAGAACCGTAGGCTTAGTATAGAGCTTTTAGTTCCAATACATTTTTATGTTCTAACTTTTGAGTAAAAACTTTATAGCTCATCTATATGAAAATAACTCTATAAACAGCAAGTGGATAAGTGTGAGACCGAACATCTAACTTAGGTAAGAAAAAAACCTTATGATAGATGGGGTCATGTTTGGGCTACACCACATCTGACATCAAAATCTAAAGCATAGTTTTCTGCTCCATCCCTAAAGTTGTAGGCCCTATTATGATGATATTATAAAATGGCAAATACATGAGATTCTTTCAAACTTTACTTTTCCCAAAAAATAAACATCATGTGTTTGTTGACTACATTCCATATAGTCTAGCTCAAACTGTTGTCATTTAAGATTAGATGGATGAAATCTTGGAAATAATTTTGAAATAAATAAGCCCACTATGCCACCTCCTACTGTTGACTCAAATACTCCCTACCCAAATCAATGAATACACTCTTTACTTGTTCACTATACAAACTTACCATTGTAAAGCACAGCAATTTAATTTGGGGTTTCTTTAAAAGCATTGACATGATAATCACCAGAAACAAGTTTTCTTTAAAACCATTATCACCAGGAAGAAGTGAAAGTATTTGTCCTCTCCCTCATCTACATTAACATATTGGGATTATGCTAATGGACTGGAATCTGATTTAGCTTTCTCATATAATGATTGGTTTTCCTTTTGATAATTTAAATCATTTGCAACTCAAGATTTTTTATTAAAATGGGTAAACCCCTTGGGGGCCAGCTCCTTTTCTTTTATCCAATTTTCCCATGTTCATTTTGTATGGCTTCATTTGCTAGCTTTTGTGAAGGTATTTAAATAGCCATAATTTTCAAGTCCTATTCTTTTGTTATGGTTTCAGGAGCCAGGGAGAGGGATTTTGGGGTGTAAGGGAATGTCAACAAACCATATTTAAAGGGCCAGCTGCTTGCAGAGTTGCCAGAGTTCTCCAGAATTTGTACAATTGGGCTGCTTTTGAATCATCTATCACCAACCTTAATGTGTGTATGTATGAAGGGGCAGGGATATGGAAGGGTTGAACTTTTGTTCACAACACAATGTTGCTCACCTGAAATTGGTTGCTTTATATGGGCTACAACCTTTTTTTTACCTTCCTTATAGTAATACTAGCAGAATGATGCAGTTTGAAGATTGATTTGACAACTTTTGACTTGTCAACTTTTGTCCCCACCCCCAGATGGGTGGGACTTGTGCAAACTCCCAGGCTATTTCTCTTGGCTTATGCACCTGTCAATGTTCTGGCAGAATCTGGCTCCTGGGTACCCAGGGATGACTGGGACTTGTGCTAAGGTTGAATTTTCCCAAGTCCCCAGCCAATGGGACAATATTTGTGTGGGACCCCCCCCCCCCGACCAAGTCCCAACCCCTACTAGCTGGGCAATGGCTGAAACCCCAGCCTTTTGCCAGGCCCAGGTCCCCTCCAAAAATTGCACTTGGTCAGCTCCCCGGGTCAGCTCCCTAAACAAGGCCACATGCCTGGCTATGTAGAGATTTGTGTCAACTCCCTGTCCAAATGGCAAATGTTGTCAACTGCCTGGCCATCCCAGTTACCCACGGGCCTGGGGTTTCATTTGACAAGTGCATACATTTAGGTTGTAGCCCTGGTTGTACTCTGGTTGTAGCCTAAACAAAGCAATGAATTTTGATGCTTTTGAGAGCTGTTCTATTTGCTGTCGAAGTTATGTAATAATCGTATAAACTACCATAGCAATTATAGATGAATACAATTTTTGAATAGATTGCCCTGCACTACAAGCAGGTTGCACTCATCACCTGTGTATGTCTGCAATCATAGATTGAATACCACTCTTTTCAAAGATTCTAATCTTACAGGTGCGAGTGATGGCATAGTATTAAACGGCATGAAAGTTGTAGTGCAGAGCGATCTATTCAAAAATTGTATTCATCTATTGCCATGATAATTAATCCTGTTCATTTATGTCCTGTTACATCATCACTTCCACAGCGAATTGCCTACAAACCCGGCCTACAAATTGTACTATTTGAAAACTACCTCTTGGCTACTTACTGCCCAAACTTTAGTGTGACTTTTCTGGCAACCCTGCAACAAACTATGAACAAACCCATGTGCTTGGGCTTCATTTGACAGCCTGTAGCAGCGTCATGCAAACAACCCAACCAATAAAAAGCGCTGCCTTTGTTTTGTTTATTTGAAAACATTATGGTTGGGAGATGTAATATCCAGAATGCATTCATTGCCATACCAATACATGTGGCATTATCATTTTCTTGGGATCATGTGTGAATTCCACAAATTGACATGGACAAGTGAACATAAAAGTAACCACAAAAAATTAAAATTACAAATTTGATGTAGGATGTAGAATCCACATGATGAGTTGATAATAAAATAAGCTGCATTTACTTTATTGGATTATTTTCTTCCAAGTATTGGAATCCTGGAGAAATGAAAACAATGTGTAGGCATAATAAGCCTGTGTTAACTCAACAAGTTCAACGACTTGTTCTTCAATATGTTTTTTTTTTTTTTTCTTCAAATATTGCTAATTTTAACTCAAAGTTATACCAGCAGTGGACTTCATAATCATGAAGGATCGGTTTCATCATGTAATTGAGAAAATTATCATATTTGGACACCGTTTATAATCCAGGAATAATTTTTTTCTTCTAGATTGAAGACCTTCATTGGTTGAGTTTGTACTCCGCAAATAGTCATCCTCAATTTCTCATATTCCAATCTTGATATTATTATTTTGTTCCAGCCAAGCATTTTGTGATCACTATCGGAATTTCAGTTTTTCTGCTGTGTGGTGGCCAGCCAGCCAGCTTGTGCTTTCTTTGCCTGATGGTTGTTGACAGTGTAAACCTCAAGCTTGGCTGGGCAAATATTAAACCCCATATACCAGGGAACTTGTATTTGATGTTTTACGCTTTATGCATGGGAGCAAGTTGGCCATGGATACCACACTGTACCGAGAACTTGTGGAAAAATTAATAAAATTAATAAAATTTATATTATGTGTAGGTCTACACTGCCAGTAATTAAGGAAATATTAAAGAAAAATTAGTAATTTTTCATAGATTGACAGGCAAAAAAGTTTCAAAAATCCATTAACTTCTTTAGAATTTGATCATCTGCATATGACATGATGTTTGTGAAATTTTGGATTAAATTAATAAATTGCATCAAAATTTGTTGTTTTGTTGTTGTTGTTGTTGTTTAGTTTTAAAAAATTACGTGAATGTTAGAATCAGTTAATTCAACTATATTGGAAATCAACTGTTGGATTTCAATATGATATGATACTATTAATTAATAATAGTTAGAAGGTAAAAGACCAGGGGTATAAGAACTTTAAACTGAATTGGATGGTTCTTTCGCAAATTTCCAATTTTTTCAATTCTCTCAATTATCCCCCGAGCCAATCAATCAAGTGAATCTGTGTACAATGTACTATTGTTGTAAAATTGTGAATTATGACTTCTAGCCAAAACTTTTGTCATTTTTTTTCTGGTATACCATGACTCATCTATCTAGAAGAAAAGTGGCAAAGTGAATCCAACTGGTGTGTAGAGTTGATTCAGATGTAAATTAGCTGCAAGCATGACTGGTTAGTTTGGTCTCTGCACCATTCTATAGAAATGCATACAAGCGTAGCAAATCTAGGATATTTTTGAACTAGTCTATTGTTGTTAGAAGTCTATTGTTGAGATTGTTTTGTGTGTGTGATGGTATGAGCTCTGCGTTCCTATACATCCAGCTTGTTTTGTGCTCGGTTACGCTTTAAATCGTCAACAGACGACGAACGTGCTACCACCATTGGTTGGATGCATCGGCATTTTGTAAATCACTCGTTTCGTCGGTTGCCAGCAGTTGGTGTGTAATTGAATAGGCATTGTTTACGCATTTTTAAAAATTCGGTTCGCTTGTTAGCTTAAATGGTAATTTAAATTTTAAATTGACTGGTGTGTGCCGGGGTGTGCGCATGCAAGTGTATGGTGTTGATGATGAATTGCAAAGATTTGCTGTAAAGTGTGAACTATTAATTGGGTTCTAGGCCTATATGATCATTAATTGGCAGTCAACACCATGCACGTGCTTACCCAGTTTTGGGGTCCTGTACTAATTTTTCTGCAGTATAAATAAGCCTAAATATATTGTGTTACAGCATAGACCTTATAAGGGATAGGATCTATAGTAACAGGTGCAGGTTCTCACAAAATCTAGGCCTACAGACAAAATCAAAACATATCAAACAAACACAAAGCATAGACCATATTCCTTTCTAGGGTCCATGCACAAAGTATGCAATTACAGAAATTAAAAGTTGTTAGTATGAGCACCTTGTGTGAATGATGAAGCTTACCTTCTATATTTTGGTTTTGTTTGTTTGTTTATTATTTTTTTCATGCCTGCATACATCCTTGGCATACATCATTACAGTTACATGTAGGCTTATATACCTGTTCGAACACTACACATACATCTAGGCCTACAATAAATTATTAGGCCTACATTAATAAGCTCAAATGAAATAGAATGAAATAACTTTATTTTAACTGGAAACAATCTGGTGAAAAGAAAAAAATGCTTGAATATGTCTCAATTGTTGTAAAATTACTAAAAAGAAATTTGGAACTTGCATTCCAAAACACATATTACTGTACCTCCATGCAAGATGCTATCTGCACAAATCGCAGAGAGAAATGTTTTCTCATTTTACCACCTTATAATCCCTTGTGGTTGTATAGATTTGACCACTTTAGAAAAAAATCGTGATATTGTTGACTGATTGAAATGGCTAATGACAGCCTATCTGATTCCACAGGCTTGCTATGAAGAGAGAAATCTGTGGGAATGTTTTGAAATGCAGATCTATGATGTGGTCAGCACAACAAGTGTTATAGAAGAGATGCTGTCATTATTAGGATAAAGATTATCCCTTTATGCCCTAGGGCTTATTGTGATTGGTCTAAAGTTGGTGGTGTAGAGCTAGGGATCATCTCAACATAATGGACTGTGAGATTGTCACATGGTTTAGTGTATAGTGTAGGTATTCTGCACCTGTGAATTGTAATACTGAGTACCATAGAAGCACAGGTCACAGACTATGGGCACAGGTAGGAGGATGTTTATATTACAACAGGTACTAGTATTTGGATATAATTTCATATTTTGTGAGGGAGTTAAATAGAATCAGAATCAGAATTTATTGACATTGATTCACCATATAGGCCTAACAGGTATGGTCAAAATACAAGACAACACTAAATACTACAACTATTAAATACAATTTTTAGTGAAAGATAAAGACACAATGAAAATAAGAAAATTACTATAAACTAGCACAATAATACTGTAACACTGAAAACTAATTACTTAAAAATACGAGAAGCAAAAAATTGAAAAAGTTTCAGTGTGTCAGCAAAAGAAATCGCTCTATGTGAACTAAGAAATGAAAACACTTGAAAAACTAAATCAATTTATTGATGATCGTAGATCAAATGCAGATTTAACATAATTAGCAACTACATGAACTGAAATATTGTTCTTTGCAAACTTTTGTGTAAAATATTACATGTACCATGGTTTATAATATAGGATCAAAATGAAAAAATGGTATAGCTCTATTATCATTATTTTTAAAAAGAAGGTCCATATGGAGCTAAAAGTAGACACTACAATGAGTAATTATACAAACAATTAATAATAATTTTTGAATAAGATTGAATATCATCACAAAAGAATTTATTACGTCAATGACTTTAACATGCCTTTAAATTAAAGGAAGTACTTTATTTTTGATATTGAAATGGTATAGCTGGGACGCCGCTGTTACGCTGACAGCACTGTTAGCCTGCTGAGTGATTGCAGTCACGTGGTAACCGTTTTGCCGCTCCTTTCTAAACAGATTCAACTCAATGCCCAATAACAATCACCCCAGAAGCACTCACTGAAAATAAGCCAGTCTAATGTTATTGTGAGCTAGCTTCACAATGGTTAAAGTTTGCACAGAGATTTGACGTCATAAATTGGGGCTAGCTATATTTGGAGAAAAATACACTTCTTTTTATAAATATATTATTAGTCTATTATCATGATTATAATTATTATGCATACTTGCTGCTTGAATTGAAATGAAAGTAATAGGATTACTGGAGCGGGCAAAAGTGTAAAAGTGAAAAAATTATATAACACAATATTGATATCATTATTTGTAATACTGATTCCCTTTGATGGACAGTGAAATTCATTTGAACCAAATGTCAAATCTGAATATGATATAATCCACTAAATGAAAACACAGGCCTGCACTTTTGTAAATGGTAAGTTATAGTTGGTGTGGCCTATTTGTTTTGTACTTGAGATTCTTACTTTTATGGGGGTGGGGGGGGGTGGGGTTAGTACAACTGCAGTTTCCACACTTTTCGAGTTACAACTCGGCAAACTAAACAAATTGTGCCTTCTTTAATACTGCCTCAGCAGTATTGGCAGAAGAATGGAGTCACCAACACAAATGAAAAACCTGATATTTTCGATAAAACATGTTTCTTAAATTTACCACTCGCAATTGTGTGCATGTTTTGAATTTTACCAGTGCTTGAGTTGAAGAGGAGGCAAAAATTGGACAATTCTGAGCATAGAAAGGTCCACTTTGGCTGTCTGGGTGTTCATGTGTATGGACACCTAATTATTAGAGCCTATACAAGCATGTCAAATCACCTTCAGTCAATTTATTTTGTGGGTTTGAATAGGTGAAAAGGAACTCTTTTTAAATGGTTTATTATGAAAGGGAAGTGCTATGCATTGTGAACACATTATTTTCTATTATTGCATAGCATGGTGATGATAAGGTGTAGCGTGATTTTTAGGTCACCAGTGCTCTGGTCAGTTTGTGTATGGATTAGGCAAACAAAATGAAGAAAGAAAGTGCACACATACCAAGTGTTTGTGAATTTGTATGATTGACTCCTTGTTTCTTGGTAAAATTGGTATTGTAATGCCCTTTTAAACCGACCCTAAAATCAATGAAAAAATAGGGTCACATTTTTTTTCCATATAGGCCTATTGGAATTTTCATATTTGGTATAAAATATACAAAAATGTTATGAAAATATTTTGCCTGTTTGTAAGTTGTACTGCACAACTCTGATATAAACACATCAAAAGAAATAAGTCCCCTCTGAAAATTTTGTCATAACATAAAAAGTAAAACTTTGTACCAATAAAACTTAACTTAGAAATAATTATATGATTGTTTACTAAGTGTTTTGTGAAAATGAAAGATGTCCATGACTTCATGGCTGAATGAACCCAAATTGAAGACAAAACTGCCCTTTCCAAAAGTCACAAAGTAGGCCTATACTTGTTGACTGCAAGGCATATTCAGCTACTTGCAGTTCGCCATTATGCACTATGTGCGGGGAGAGCCTCGAACTGGCAGCATACATGAATGGGAATTGAACTAGTCATAACGTTCTGTGTAAGGTTACATAATTCTTCCTTTCATGTATGCTGCCAGTTCGAGGCTCTCCCCACATAGTGCATAATGGCGAACCTGCAAGTAGCTTAATTGGGACAAGGAATGGAACTGGCCATCTTACAACTCTCTGTGCTGAACCAGAGCTCTGGTGCTGAACTCTGCACCAAGGGGATTTGCATGGCTGAATGATCAAGAATCGATACACATTACAGTAAATGTTCACTTGGTGAGGATTTTAAACTGCACTCAAACCACATGGGGTTTTCCATTAGTAACAAGCCATGAATCAACTTTTGTGACAAGCATAGGCCTACTTTGTGACTTTTGAAAAGGGCAGTTTTTGCCTTCAATTTAGGCTCATTCAGCCCTGAAGTCATGGAAATCTCTCATTTTCACACAGCACTTAGTAAACAGTCATATAATCATTTCAAAGTTAGTTTTATAGGTATATAAAAGTGAAACCTTACAATGTTATGAAGACATGTTCAGAGGGGGGACTTATTTCTTTTGATGTGTTTAGTAAAAAAACAAGCCTAAAAGACCCCATAAATCATTGTTTAAAATGGCATTTTCTGGTGAAAAAAAGAAAAAAAATAATCCACCGACTGATCCTGACTTTTATTTTTAGGCCTATTCAGTCTCAGGTGGCATATCCAAGATGCATTTTGTATGCAGATCTGTATTCTGTAGATTGACAAACTGAGTGTTCGCAGACAGGACAGTTATACTAGGTTTACAGCCATTCTCAAGATTAGTGTGTTCCAAAATCCAAGTTGAGATTATGAGAATGAATGAAGAATTGAATGAATGGATGAATGACCAACAAACAAACTGACTGACCAGTATTGTAATATTTATTCATTTAGCATCCAAGATCATTAACTAGAAAAGTGGCAGTTTTCATTAAGGTGGTTTTGTTTGCTTGCAATAAGGTAGGGTTGAACGACCCACAGATTATAATAATTATATCAAATGTTCAATTGCCTCAAAATCATGAAGCTCCCAATGGCCAAGTGGTTTAAGGCACAGGTCTCTCAAACCTGAGGTTCTGTATTCGATTCCCAGAGTAGGGTCACTTTTCAATTTTCCTCCTTTAATATTATGTAATATGTTATGGCAGCGAAACTGCTGAAATCTTGATATATGTGTTTATTTGAATTTTTTTTAGTATTCATGATCAAATTTAGCCAAACTTGCACTCTTCTTATCCATTCAAGTTGGCTAATTCACCCAGTCACCCACACACGGTATTGTTTCTTTTAAAATTGTGCAGTATCATGATCAAATCAACTTTGGCTATGAGTATGATCAGACCATATTCTATGAAAACAAAATAACTTGTGAACCTTTCAAACGTTTTCAGTTCATTCTCTTCAGTTTTTGTTAGTCAGCAGAGCAGGAAGTCAGCGTTTTGTTCACAAAAAAACAACTGAATGATTAATATCACATGTCATAGATTTATGAATGGATTAAATGACTTAAAATGATAGGGCTTATGTAGTGATATTAAATGTTATATTATGTGCCTGTTGACCTGTTAACTTAATGTTTGGGTTACCAATGTTCCAGGAAATTTTGACCTATCCCTATACCAAAAGTCCAAATTTTCAGCCAAATTGAACACAAATTGAGACAATCTTGAAAAAGTACTGTGACCTATCCATATACCAAATTGGCCCAGAAAAGGTGTCATTGAGCGTGTTTCTACAGAGCCAAATACCGTTTTGGAAACGGTACGGAACCGTTAATCACTCCTGTGGAAACAGCCTCCAACGCCTTTTTGCAACACCTTTTCAACGCCAACGGAAACCTCGTTGGAGTAGGTTTTTGCCGTTGACGAAGCGGGTAGATTTTCAGTGGAAACATACCTAAGTGGTAACTTGCCGTTTATTGCGCATAATCAGGCAAAATGGCTGTTAATCAACAGGACGACATGATAAAAACCTTAATAACAGCCTGGGCAACATAACAAGTCCAAACTATTTATGTAAAGCCACGTTTTCTCTGTGATTCGGAAAAACGAAAAAATTCACACAATTCGGGGTTCGCTCATGGAAATTTGTAAATGCCACAAAATAGTGAAAAACTGTATAAGGTGTCAAAATTTTCTGTTGATTTGCAAAATATAACAAGGAAAAGTGATTATTTAGCAGTAATCAACCATTGAACAATCCATTCTAGCATTAATTCTAGGCTTATATGATGCAAGATTCTGTCCATACTACAGTTAATAAAGGTATGACAAAATACACTTTTAAAACATGTTTAAAACATACGATTCAAATAACTAAAACCACACCTCCCCAAATTTGCAAAAGTATATAAAAAGTCCCAAAATATCACAATCCTGCGTGACACGGGCCTGGTTAGTACAGTTCACTGTACAAAATCTATGGACAGGCCCATTTGTAACAATCAGATATTTACTCAGTATGACTTGTGAGGAATAATTTTGATGATGTTCAAATATGTAGCAGGGGAAGAGGGGATTCGTAAAAAGTCAAAAGTCCCACTTTTTTCTGTAAAAACATTGAAACTGTTTTTACAGGAAAAATTCACACAAAGGTCCACTTTTTAGCTCCTGTACCCCCCCCCCCCCATTAATGCTAGATACGGGCCTGATGATTGTCTTTCATTGGAGGGTGTCACAATCTGAGGAACCACCAGTTGTAGCCTGACCATTAAAGGGACATTCCCAGATTTGGAGTAACAATTTTTGTTTTACGGTGCTTCTACATGTTGGTAAGTTAAAGTTGAGGAAATATCATTTTGAAAAGGTATTTTGTCAAGGTTACCATTAGACTCTTGTTGTGATCACAATTGAAATTATATATTTAGGTTTTAGCTTATAGCATCGGTATGAGAGTCCAACAACACATTATTCACACAGAATAGCATAAACCCTAATCTTAGAACAATACCTACAGGTCTGATAAGGTATCTTACACTTTAATTCCCACAATGAATTTCTTCCCTGTACTGATTTCAAGTGATTTGCTATTCAGCGGCAACATAAGTTGATCATATAGTGACAAGAAACACCTCAATTGCAAGATCTGGATGAGTTCTGTTAATTGATGTATTTTTGCTGAACCATGAAATGGTCAGCCTATAGTAGTCTT